>NW_026575117.1:12789259-13469076 GCF_905146905.1 Nyctereutes procyonoides
AATAATTAACAGATTGCACAGTATTGGACTATATTAGGATATGTTTCTGCCTTTTCTTAATGTCTACCATAAAAGTGAGGGTTAGCACTTAGTTCTGTGGGATTCTAATGGATTTGAAGCATCCATGCAATTATGAGGAACAGATGATACAAATTAGATTTTCCTAGAGTCTACAAGTGCCATCTACTGACCTGGAGTACGTACTTTGCTCACTGGCTCTCAGGAGTGCCTCGCTCACCTTGCCCAGGTGAATAGCCAACTCCCACAGGCCAGTTTACAAATTGTCAGTATTATTTTTCTCTCCTTACATATATCAATTAACTAAAAATTTTGCTTATAAGTAACAGGTTATAAAAGTTCCTTATGAAACATGCTGACTGTGAGTTCTTTTGAAGATAAGTGTATAACTTTAGCAACAAAACCAAAAAATGACTGACAGTTGTAGAAATGTAGCTTACGTGACACTGTCTTACAAATTATAAATTTTTGATCTGACTGGTAGGTGAAAACAATGTGTGATGAGAATGTATGTTTATATAATTATTTTATAAAGTTTCAAAAAGATATTCAACTATAAATATTGTAAAACTCCCTCATGGTCCAGAAGGAAAAGAGAAAACAGTAATATTTAGGGAAAAAGAAGCTCTGAAGTCCTATAGAATACCCTTCCAAATGCCAACCTCTTTACCACTGAACTAGATTCTCTAAATACGCCACACTGTTCCTATTCTTAGTAGACAATACCTTGTCCTGCTCTTTCTCTTAGCAGTTATTGCAGAGCCCTCTGTGAATAGTTTAATTCTTCATTATCCTCCCTTTTGAATGAATTGGGAAGTGATCTTGCTTGCTTGATAACCTGACAGATTGTTTTGTGTCTCAGTTTCTAAGGCAAAGCACCAGGGTGTGCTAATTGCGGAGTCCTTTGTGCACTGTTAACTCTCACCTGCCCTGAAAACCTGAGTGGCGGCTTAGTTTTTCTCTCCAAGTGCCTCCTCCTCCTGATACTCTGTTTTGTGTTGTGGCCCCGATTGAGAAGGAGAGAATGTGGATTACTTGGGGCAAAAAGAGAGGGTGATGGAAATGACCCTTCAGCGTTAGCAAAGGGAAATATCATTTTAGTAAAAAGAAAAATACATAAATAAAGTGATTTGATCACTGCATACTGGTAAAATTGAGTCATTCCATGGATTCCTGAACATTCTTCTTCCTCAACATAGAAATGTACAAGGGATAGGTTTTAGGAGACTTTTCCCCCAGGGTGGATACTTTCAATCAGGAAAGAATCTCTTATTTTATTTTATTTATTTTTTTTAAGATTTTATTTATTAGAGACACAGAAAGAGAGACACAGGCAGAGGGAGAAGTAGGCTCCATGCAGGGAGCCTCACGTGGGACTTGATCCAGGGTATCCAGGATCAGGCCCTGGGCTGGAGGCGGCGCTAAACCACTCAGCCACCAGGGCTGCCCAAGGAAAGAATCTTTTAAAAAGAGAGAGTGGAAGAAAAGGATAGGGGAGAGATGGAAAAGGAAGGAAGGAAGAAGAGAATGAAAAAGAGGGGGAAGGACTGCATGGGGAAGGAAGGAAAAAGGAAGAGAAAGAAAGAAAAAAGAGCAAATAATGAAATTAGCATTACTCAGTTGTGATTTTTTGTTTTTGTTTTGCTTGAAAGAACAGGTGGCCCTGAAAAAAACAACAAAAACAACTAATTTTGAAGACTTTTTAAAAAGAGAAATGGAAATTTGGAAATAACACACACATTCATGCACACACACATAGGAGTTACCTCTGGGTGGTTGATAAGAATGGTTTATCTTCATCCCCCCCCCCTTTTTTTTTACTTAAGTTATCAATTTTCTACAACAAATAAACATCATTTTTGTAATCAATGTCTTTAAAAAGAACTAATACCAACAGAGGGTTACAAAGCAGAGCCATTTGGGGTAATCACAACTGGTTCTGCCAGCAAGGAAGAGATCTTGAGGGGTGAGTCAGAAGCCCTGAGGTAGAAGCCTCTAGAAGGACAGAAGGTCTTGATGTAAATTTCGGTGATTACCCAGAACTCTCCTGGTGATGTGAGCGATGTTAAATTTTCCTTTTCCTGTTTCGCCTGGGTTTCTTTCTCCAGCAGTTGCCAGGGGTCACCACACAAACAAAAATCCTGAGGATGTTGCAAAACAAATAAGGAAACTAAGTAGGCTTGGTCAGAGTAGCAAATGGGACTATTTATGACTGAGACCATAAAGATATGGGGTTGCTGGGATCCCTGGGTGGCGCAGTGGTTTAGCGCCTGCCTTTGGCCCAGGGCGCAATCCTGGAGACCCGGGATCGAATCCCACGTCGGGCTCCCGGTGCATGGAGCCTGCTTCTCCCTCTGCCTGTGTCTCTGCCCCTCTCTCTCTCTCTCTCTGTGACGGTCATAAATAAATTTAAAAAAAATTAAAAAAAAAAAGATATGGGGTTGCTGAAGTTGGAGCCTAGGAAGTGGGAGCAGGAGCATGAAGTTTTCCCTCCATGCTCACATCTGGAAAGGGGCGTGGGAGTAATTTAAAGATGAAAGAGGATTTGTCTAGGTGGAAAAACTCGACAAATATAAATATGATCCCCCGCCCCCTCCCTTACTGATGGTTCTCTAAGCATAAACTTTTCTTCCTTTTGTTACTGGGGTCAGTATCTCATTCCACCATCAGTATCAGGTGTTTGCTCCTTGGCGTGTATTCCCAGCTAGAGTCAAAAGCAAGTAAAGAGGAACCAAAAAAAAAAAAAAAAAGAAAAAAAAAAAAAAGAGGAACCAAGATTTCTCGAGTGAGCACAGTACTGTGGGGTTTAAACCAAATGAATGCATATTTTTAACCACCTTAAAATACCAGCACCCAGAATAGGCTTACCTTCCCGAGGAGTTGCCAGTCACCAGAAATAGTGCTTTAGGTTGTCAGTACATTCAAACACTATTAATCTGTAAAAAGAAAAAAAAAATTTTTAAAAATTAAAAAATTTAAAGTCTCGAAAAAACACAAAAACGCAGTCCATCTTTCAAGGTTACCTAGAGAAATTCAGAGACCTTGGCACACAGTCTGATTCTCTGGATGCCTTCCTTGCCAGAATAAACTGGGCTTTATGAAAATCACAAGGGGGCAAGAAGATAGGGAAGCATTTTGTTTTCTTGGGAAGGTAAAGAAAAGAATTATATGTGGGAACCCCTTAGACTTCCAAGGAGTCTGCAGGAAGGCTAATGCTGTTAGGAAAGGGACAGCTTTGTTTTATAGTCCCCGATGTCTGCTTTTTAGTGTGCAGGGAAATGTGCACTTTCCGAGCTGTGCTTGCAAGCCATGCAGTATCTCTGACACGCTGCCCTCTGGGAAAACCCGCCAGTGGGGGCCTGGTTGCAATGATGCAGTACAGCTTGTACCTTGGAATCCCGTCGGAGAACTTTGTAGTTGCTTGTCAGTCAGTGGGAAGATAAAAGAGGCAGCTTCTTTTCAAGCAATTTGAATTCATTTCCCCATAATGAGTTAGAGGGTCAGGCAGCTGGAGTGAGCTCGCCGGAGATCTTATAAAGTGTGTTTTGTGGATGGAAGGGAACAGAGGCCCAGCAAAGGAAACATGCCTGGCAGCCGAATAAGCAGAGGAACGTGGCCAGTGGTTGGTCCACTTCTTTGCAGGACCACTTACCTGGTTCCCCAGATTTTCAGAAGGAGGGGTCAGGGAAGGTATGGCTCTATCCCATTTTATTAAATAAAATCCCAATACGTGACAGTTGAAAGTCTAAAGTAGCAGCTGCTAGTATTGCCTGCACACTCAGCAAGCACAGTCATGTGAGAGGCACTATACTATGGTGTTTTTCACATCAGATGATTTGTGACCCCACAGTTTCTTTGAGAGACACGGAAGAAATTAAACCCATGTCGTGTTAGGGAGTTCTTTAGCTATAGACAATAGCCTCTCTCCCTGACCGTTTTAAATGCTTTAAAATCCACACCAGCTTTATTCGGAACAACAGCTGTGAAAAAAAGGTGGTGCTCCAAGCAAGGATTAATATGAAGAGCAATAAGGGAAAACAGAGAAAATTGCTTTGTCCCTATTTCTTTGGGAAGCAAATTTCTCCTCTGCAAAAGAGAAATTCCGGTTAATAGACTTTTGCGTTAAGTTCCAACACATTTCTGGAGACGTAAATGCACACAACTAGAAGCGCGTGGGAAATAAAAAACATTTTACTTGGAGTTTAGAAAAAAATCATTGCTCTATTGCCGGTGAAAATATGAATGGGCAATAATAAGATGTACGTCATTTCAAACGCTTAGCTATAGAATATATACCCACTGAATATATTGACACCTGTGATTGTATATCATGTCATGGCCAATAAAGCTATAGAAATATGTAATTAGGAGATACTCTTCCACAAGAATGGAGTTAAGCATTAATTTATCAAAATTACTTAAGAACTCATCTGCTCTCAACACTCACACAGCAGCTTATTGAATTTGTGTCTCATATCTAATTGGCTATTTTCTTGACATAATGAACAAGTGCAAAGTCTATGCTGTTGTGTCTGTTGAAGCAGCGACGTAATGATGAAAGGCAAATCCCAGCCCAGGGCTGTAAGGCGGCGGGGAGTGGAGTCCACGGAGGCACAAGAGAATGAGAGAACACTGGGCCTCTGTGTCCTCACTGCTCAAGTTCCTCTTTTAAACTCTGTCGGAACGTCTTTGTGTAGGATGGAGTCTCTCCATTCTACTGTCTTATAAAAGGAGACTGTTTATCAGCAGATCACCAACCCCCCCCCCAAAGTATTTACTTTGGTTTGTGGAAGACATTTGACTAGGTTTTGTTTTTGTTTCTGTTTTTTAAATCAAATTTAAAGCATTTATAAGTGCTCAAACCATTTTGCAATGCACATGGCTGATCTGGGGGCTTCTAATAGGAATGGTGAGGTTCACTGGGAGGCACCAGCCATGGGGCAGATATGTGATATTTTGAAGCGATATTGTATACCACTAATAGACCTGTCAGGAGTGGGTCTTGTATGCTTTTAATCATGGCAAGTGTTCAGTGTTTGTTGAATAAAGAGCATTATTAGAGTTGCTTTCAGATATTTGTAAACTAAAAATATAACCATTATACCTAATTATCTGGATATTGTTTAAAGAGGCTCTTGATAGATAAGTGTAAGCTATCAATTACTATTAGAAGGAAATGGGGGATCCCTGGGTAGCTCAGTGGTTTAGTGCCTGCCTTTGGCCCAGAGTGTGATCCTGGAGTCCCAGGATCGAGTCCCGCATCGGACATCCTGCATGGAGCCTGCTTCTCCCTCTGTCTGTGTCGCTGCCTCTCTCTCTCTGTGTCTCTCTCTCTGTGTCTCTCTCTCTGTGTGTGTCTCTCATGAATAAATAAATAAAATCTTAAAAAATATATATTAGAAGGAAATGGATGACTGGATTATATAAACAGAAAAAAAAAAAAACCAAAAAACAAAAAACCCAGGCCTCCCAGACCAACCTCTGAGAGAAAGTCCTCCAGCTGAGTTCTTCTGTGGGGATTGCAGGATGGACCCCTTTGATGATGATAGGTTAGAGTGTTACAAAGATCACAAACCTTATGTTTGGCTCCTTCGAAAGTATTCATAGATGACTCTGAAATCATCATGATAAATACTAAGAACAGCCCAGTGGGAACTAATATTTCCCAACTATTTCCATGATGTTATTAGATCAACGAGTTACTTCATTCAATCCAAACAGCAGAATCTAAAGATTCTAGTAGACCATTCAAGAACACACAAGTTTATATAATTTTCTGAAATTTGTTTTCTTTGTAAATAGAGTTGCGTATAGATCTTAACTTTTTTTGTAGTCATACTCTTTTGGGGAGATATCAAAAGGACTTTTATGCCTGAGGATCACATATCTGACAAAATAGGATTAAACTTGCATATTTTTTCATTCATTTGTTCATGTGACAAACATGTATCTAGCTTTTATGGAGCAAGAGAGAAATTATGATAGGTACTAGGTTATAGTGTGAGCAGAGGAGACAAGTCCAGCACTAAAGGGGGTCATGGTTACTATGTGAGATAGAAATTAACTAATAATCACATAAAACTATAAAATTACAAATTTTAAAAAGTGTTAAAGTAAAAGGATATGTCACTAAGATTGCATGGTAGGGAACCTAATATAAATTAGAGGATCAGGGAATACCTTTTCAGCAGATGACATTTAGGGCAATATGGAGGCACTAACTGAGGAAAATACAGGAAAGGGGATTCCAGGGAAAGTGGTATTTGGGAAGGATGCAAGGAAGGTAAAATTTTGATGAGTTCAAGGAAATGAAAAAAGGCCATGTGGCTGGGACAGAGTGGATAAGGAAGAGAATGTCACAAGATGAGACTGGTAAAAGCTAAGCAGGAGCTTAGGCATCCTACAGGATATTTTAAGCATTTTGGCATGGAAATGGAATAATTACAAAGGATTATCAATATATTTTTAGTTGTTATACAGATGGATATTACTTAAATTTACTAGTTGTAGGCTCAGATTGGAATAT
The DNA here is from genome assembly GCF_905146905.1 of Nyctereutes procyonoides. NCBI lineage: Eukaryota > Metazoa > Chordata > Mammalia > Carnivora > Canidae > Nyctereutes > Nyctereutes procyonoides. Next base: position 12,795,804 of record NW_026575117.1, read on the forward strand.
TTTGTTCTCTTCAGAAATATTTTTGTCAAAATGATACTAATTATAAATGAGGTATATTTTCATTTGGTTGGCATTCAGTCTTTTTTTCCTATGGATATATAGATATGTGTATATATATATGTAGATGCATAATATATTTGAGATCTTGCCACACTTTATATCCTACTTTATTCATTTAACATTGTATTATGAATATTTCTCATATCCCACAAAAGCACCCATAAAAAACATTCTCAATAGGTACATAATATCACTGGCATGGCTATACCAAAATGTATTAGCCATCCCATTGTTACTGGATATTTAAGTTTATTATTTTTATTATTACAAAGAATATTTATTATTGACATATGATTCTACATTTATCCTTAATATATATTGTTGAAAAGGAGTTATTAAATTAAAGTTGATAATGTTTTTTAAGACTCTTGATAGGCATTAGAGAAATGTTTTTGAGAGAAGTCATATCAATTTACATGTTCCCTAGCAGTATACAAATGTGTTTATCTTTCTGTAATTATGCTAATTTGATAGGTAAAAATGATAGATTGCTTTAATTTGCATTTCTTTTATTCCTATTGAAATAAAATATTCCATATGCTTTTTCTAGTTTGTCTTTCTTATTTGTTCACATGCTTTACCCAGATTTTAGGGGTGCCTGAGTTGGCTCAGTTGATTGGGCATCTGACTCTTGATTTCAGCTCAGGTCATGATCTCAGGGTTGTGAGATCAAGCCCTGCATAGGGCTCTGCACTCAGAGCAGAGTCTGCTTGAGATTTTCTCCCTCTCCGGCCATCCCTCCCCCTACTCATGCTCTCTTTCTCTAAAATAAATAAAGAAAAGAAAAGAAACAGAAAATTGAGTTTTATATTTTTGATAATTAAATCTCTGCTTATTTTTATAAAAGTATTTTTTCTCTCTATCCAGAGTTAAAATATTATGTTTTCTAATTTTGCTAAATTTATCGGAGATTGAAATTCATATGTATGATGATGCTAATTTCTGGGCTATTTATTCCTTCTTTCATATTTTCATTTCTCTTTGAATCATCACTGTGACAAATTAATCTTTGTGCTTTCAACATTTTAAATATTTAGAACTTACCTTTGTATCTTACAGATATAGTTCCCATCTTCTCCCTGCAGCTTATTATTCGTTTTTGTTAAAAGATCTTAGTTCTTATATGTATATTCTTCCAACTGAACACTAAATTGAGTTGAAAAAATGCCATGGATATTTTTAATGGAGTCATCTTTTTATAAATTAATTCATGAGAAATTTACATATTCTATTATTTCTCATCTAGAAATGTATTATGATTCCATTTTTTAGGTATTTTATATCTCACAATAAAGTTCTGTCATTTTTTCATAAAGACCTTATATTTCTTATTAGGATTATGTGCACATATTTTACTGTTTTTTTAATTCACTTTTTTGTGATTGTGCTTGTTTATTTTTATGGCAATATTAAAAGAATCATTACTGGCATCACATCTGTGTTTTAAAATATGCCATTTTCATCAATACTTTCTTTAAACATTTATAAATCTCTGGGTTAATTTTTCCAGCTCTATTAAGACAGAAAATACAAAGGACCTTACAGTTAAGGAACATTCTGTGAGTCTAGTCCACTCAGCTATGTGAATTTAGATGTATAAACACACTGACAGGCAAGATGGATGCTTTTACCAGGAACAGAACGGGCTCTAATTTAAGTTCCAAACACAAGTTTAACTCATACATTATGATTATTTTAGGTAAGCCACAACCAAACTTTGACTAATTTTTTGTTTCCAGAAATTCATTTGAGATAATTAAAATAAGCTTATAAAGTAAATATAAAAAGTTTAACATACTTGTATCCATTTGTCCCAATTGGGAAAACCAGCAATTCCCTTTTTTGGAATTGTTTAGTAGAAATAATTAGACACACAAAAACATCTGTGAAGTCACATTTCTGGCAAAGTTTATTTGCATAACAGAACTTGAGAGGGGTATTTCTAAATGTCCAGCTATGTGGATGAACTGCATTGTGGTGAATTCATTTTAAAGGTTATGCAGATGTGCATTTATTGATAAATATGTAGTGCTCCAGGTACAAAACAATATTATAAAATTCTGTAAGTGCAGAATATAATGCATTTATATATGTGTGTGTAAAAATATGCAAAGATACATACCAAAATCACCACAATATCAACAAGATGACAATGATTGTCTTGAAATTTTTCAGTAATTCTAGTTTTTCTATTCATTGTGTCTGACATAATCTTAAAATCTACAATAAACATATTTCTTTTATAATCAGGCCAAGAAGGAATGAATGAAGACAAAAGAAATAAAAAGGGGGGGGGAGAGTTTGTAGCATGTGTCATCTTAAAGCAAAACTATGGAAGATTTTAGGAAGCAACAGACCCTAAAACTCCAGACTCTTAAGTGAACTTGGTAACAAGAGAGTTGGCTTCATTAAGCATGGGGAGTTAAAAATCTTGGGCCTTGACTTCTTTCAAAAGCCCAACCAGTTGCAATTACTGTTTATTATCTTCTTGCTTTTACTTGAATCCCTTAAACTTAAAGTGATTCACTTTCCCTTTTCCCTAATAATTTATTCCTTTATGATAATAGAGTTTCTTAATATCTTTTTTGATTTGTACTCTGTTTCCTGTCTGCTGATTTACTCCGTATGGCATACGTGCAAAAGTTATCATATTAGAAAAATTATTATGCTATAATAATTATGGTACCATCAAACTGAATTAAATTATGCTTCATTGTAAATAGTAAAATGTATTAATTTTTTTAAAAGCCTTTTTATGCCAGAGAGGATAAATAAAGTTACTTTTATATACTTTCATTAACCATCATGACAGTACAAGCCACATTGACAGAACTGATAACAAATCAACTCATTCCTTCTTGCAGCAGTCTCTTCCAGGTAGTTCTGAAATTAGCTTTCTCGGGACTATGAATTAAATGCAACGTATTGTACAGAATCTGTGGATTCTATGAATAAGAGTTTCACCTTCAGTTTGTGTGAATATATACAATGGAGGCAGATCTTGGAACACAGTTTCCTTCTATCTATTAAAGATGAAAATAATTTCTCTTTTTTTTATTCATGTATTTTAAGTGTGCATTCTTGTTTTCCTTTGAGCATATCACTGCAGGGCTGTCCAGTAGGCGTACAAAGTGAGATACATGTGTAATTTGGAATTTTTAATGCACATTAAAAAATAAAAAGGAACAGTTGAAATTAATTTAGTAGTATGTCTTATTTGACATACTCCAAATATTATCATTTCAACACGTAATCAAAATCTTAGTTAATAATGAAATTGCATGTTCTTTATCTCATACTAAGTTTATGTATATATTTTATGCTTAAAGGACAGTTCAAATGATAATCTTGATCAGAAACATAGTTTCCATAACATTTTCAATTTAAAAAGTAGATTCCCATACCAACATATTTAAAAATTCTCCAGTATCAGTTTTTGATTTAAGTTAATTAAAATTAAATAAAGTTAGAAATTCAGTTCCTTAACCACATTTCAAGTGGTCAGTAGCCCCATATGGATAGTGATTATTGCATATGACCGTGCAGGTTTAGAACATGTGCAAAAAAATGTCAGCACGAACAGAAAAGTGAAAAGTCAATGCCAAACTATTGGGAATGTTTTGTCTATTGGATTTCAGAGAATATGAGGTAACTCATGTTTTTTTCTAATTAAATCTACTAAGTTGGCTGGTTGGCTGAATTGGTAATCAAACAGTTGCTCTGGTTGTATGCTCAAATCATCTCAATTTTTTTAGGTCCTATAATTTTTTTTAAGAAAAAATTTTATGTTTCTCAATTATGTTGAAAGCTGTCTCCCCTGGATATTCCTGTTATCCTGGAGATAACCCTCAATTTAACTGTTACATACTAAATTTTGAGTAAAATAAAGAGCCTCTACATTAAGGGAAAAAATTAAATATAGCTACTGTGCTACCGTATTTTGTTCTTACTTCTCCACTGTCTTATAAATCATGTAAATAAGTACAATAAACATTTATTGAGTGATTCTATAATACTTTGGATCTCCAGGTCCATCATTTGTGATGACACATAGAAGTTGGCCCAGGAAAGCTAAAAGTATGTCGTATGTCAAGTGACGCCTTCCATCAAGTTTAGAGCTCCATTTCTTTTTCAGCATTACAACTTAGTGTAATGGCACTTGGCAGTATTGGCATTTCTGATATGACTTCTTTTGGCTAGCTCAGCATTCTTAAAAAATAAATAGTTTTTTCACTCTGTGATTGAAAGGGTTAAATAGTACCAATTCATTACCACTCACAAAAGGATTTATTTTGTTCTCATAAATCAGTTTTATTCCACATTTTTATTATTCTCTTGGGTGAGCTACTCCAATTGAAATCAATACAAGTGCAAGTGACACAATCAATCTAGATATTTGATTATGGATTGGAGATCCCCAGGTCTGCTTTTTTAGCTAGTTTCTTTCTGACCATCTCCCCAAAGAACTGAATATTCTGGCATCTTGACTTAGGAACATGCTTAAAAAGCAGATAATAACTTTCATTTGTATACTGATGATGGAAGCCTGCAGAATGAGCAAAGATTAAAAAGGTCAAGATTTAAAATACGTATCTATAACATTGTTATAATAAGCCATCCAAATTTTTCAGTATTTTTCTTAACATAAAGTTAGCTTTAAAACAACTTTACTCTTTCTTTAAAAAATACCAATTAATACAATTGGTGGCTATAGACTGCATTCTTAGGCTACATTAAGTAAGTGATTAACTACTTCTCATGACAGAGACGTTACCTGTTTTCACACATTTATTTTAGAACTTAACCATACTAACTAGGTTAATAAGAAAATGGTTAAAATGAATAAAATGCCTTTGAAGGGATTCAAGCTGGTTCTTTTCATTTCCGTAATTATCCAGGCTGGAAAGCCACCATCAAGGGATTTAAAAGAGAAAAACAGTTCAACTTTAAATTAGAGAGCAAAATTGATTAAGTTGTTGCTCAAGAGGGCAACATTTATATATCAAACTCTCTTTGCTTTACAAACAAATTTATATCTTATGATCCTTTACATATTGAATGCTTATTTTGGGACTCATGGTACCACATTATAGTTCTCTTGCCTCTGACTCTAGCCACCTGTTCTTGGTTCTTAAGCCAAATTTTTGCATAGGCACAATTAAACCATTCTGTAACTCATTTTCTTATATTGAGTATAAGGCAGTATTTGGTACACTTATCTGATTATTTCCTTAAAATAAATTCCAAGGCAATATTAACACTACATTTGCTTCTTTCAGCAACTATGTTAGCCTCATTTAGCCTTTTAATTGTTTTCACCAAGATCTGTAGAAAAGAGGATGTTTTGTGTTTTGGTTTCTTTTTCTTTTCTTTTCTTTTCTTTCTTTTTTTTTTTTTTTCACAAATTACCTCTGGAAGCACATAAGTTTGAAAGTGTAAAAAAAGTCTTTCAGAAGCAGTTGAAAGAGCAAATCCATCCTTCTTTCATCCTGAGTCTTTAATTATTCTTCAGTTACTCTTGTTAAGCCTTCAGAACAGCAGCTGTCCCTGCAGTCAAAGCCATGCACTTGGATTTCCATTTACAAACTTCCTGGGCATGTGGAATTAGGGACCGTCGGACAATAGATTTTCTCCTTTTTCCTTTTCAGTAATCTGCTGACTAGTGAAAGATACTCACAGCATTGACAGGACAGTGCAGTGGCATAAGATGGGGCTCTGTCAATGCAGTGTTCTTTCCACATACACGGTTCCATTCTTTAAAGAGTTTACTCAAGAAAATCAATCCAGAAATTGGCAATGACTCTCTTTATTCAGGAAGGCAGCACATTTTTAAAGAGGTAGTCATTTTAATTGTTCAAGTCAGAGTGAAACTCTTCTTCTAAAGAGCCAGATTGTAAACGTTTTACACCTTGCGGGCAATACGGCCTCTCCCATAACTACCCAGTCATGCTATTGCAGCATGACAATACCTAGAATGCAAGTGTTCTAATAAAACTGTGTGCTGATAAAACTTTATTTACAAGAACAGGAAGCTGGCCAAATTTGACCTGTAGGCTGTAGTATATGGATCCCTGGTTTCATTATAATTTATTTATAATTAATTTAAATGTATCCCAATTTAAAATGTATGTAATATAGAAAAAATGACAATAAATCCCACTCCCTATTACTAACCAATGTCAACAAATGCAGAACATCATTTCAGATCTCTTTCAATCCATGAGTGGTTTCTTGGTAGTAAGCAGCAGGAAACAGTTCTGGTTAATTAAGGCAAAAATGAATTATTACAAGGGAACGGAGCATTTCAGCAAGTTGTCAGGAAAACTGGAGAGTCGGGCTGGTGTGGACACCACGAATAGCTTGACCCAGACAAACTTTGCTTCCAGACACCCCTGCCTTGCCCTCCCACTCTCCTGGAGCAGCACCACCATTAAGTGGCCCTGCACAACTGCAACTCTGCTTCTGCATTCTCAGCAATTCTAGAGACAGCTAGAGAAGTTCCTGACTGACCTGAGTTAATGTTTCATTCCATCAAACTTTGATGCCCCACGTGGCAGCATTTAATTGTCAGCCCTGTGGTCAGTTCCACATGAGCTCCAGCTATCCTTTCATTTGAAAAAGAACAAAACAAAACAAAAAACCTATTATATTTCTGGTCGTTTTCTTTTTATATATCTATCATCTGCTCTTTCATTGTAATTTCTTGATTTTTTTCTTATGCATTGATTATGACTTTCCATCATGGCTTTCCATCATGGCACTGAGTTTTTAGTTGTTTCTATTGTGTTCCTTACTTTTTCTAACTTTATTATATACTTAATGATTTCTAATTTCCAATTTGTTTCTCTGGCTCTGCAATATTCTTTGTCATTCTATAGGGAATATGTACCGTTTTTCTCCCCTCAGAGCCACCATGTGGTTACTTTGTCTTTTTATGTTGGGATCTTTTCTTTAATTTGGCTCTACATATGCATGTTCAGTATGTTATTTCTTCCTTAAAATTTGTTTTGCTTATGCTTTGTGCCAGCAGCTCTCTCGACTTTGCCCTTGTTCTGAACATGGCCACTTCTTTTCCTTTCTGGTTCTAGGTATTCTTCCCTCAACCTAAGCTTTGAGAAATGGGTGTTGTTACTAACGTCCTTGTCCGTAGACTCGGGGTGGGGTTGGGGGGGAACAGGAGTAAATTTGAGGATACGGTAAATGCATTGAGCAGAATTCTAAGGGATCTGGTTTCTCAGTCTCTTCTGAAATCCCATCAAATGTATCTTGTAGCAACCCCCCCCACACACACACACACACTCCATTTATTCACATTCTTCTCCCACTCCTACTAACACCAGCTTCTTCCTCCAACTCAACACAGTGGTCAATAGAATGGCCGCTCTTCCTATCTCTATAGACTCTATTCCCCTTAAAATTAGAGAAGATTACTAAGAGTTCCTAGGATTCTGATTGGTTTTTATTCCTTGCTCTAGGAGCAGAGTTAGGAACTGTGCTATGTTGAATAGAAATGTACCATATCTTTCTTTTGTTGTGTGGTTTCAAAACTAATGTCATTAATGTGTTCCTTTTCCTTTATACATTTACTCCAGGATTCTCAGCTGTTTTTGTTAATGCTATTATTTTTGTTCTAGTTTTTTCCGTTTTGGAAGGCATTTTGGAAAGGTACTTCTGTCATACTAAATTATGAATTCTTCTCCAAAAAAAAAAAAAAACCCATAAACTTTTGCAAGTTCACAATTTATTCCTAATTCTCTTCTCAGCAAGGTGATTCATTTTCAGTTTGGAAACTGTAGCCAACAGACTCTAAGATAGCATCAGGTTATTCCAGCCTCCTGGCACTCACACTTGTGTAATCTCTTCCCTTGGTATGTGGTCAAAACCTGGGGCTTGTCCCTAGCCAATTGACTATGGCAGAGAAGGTGGGATGTTCATGCTGTGACAATATTACACAAGACTGTGACACATCCTGCTAAGAGACTAACTCCCTTGTATGTTGGGGAGACCCATATGGGAAAGAAATGAGGACAATTTCTAAGCAACAACCAGCTAGCAACTGAGGCAGCCCCTAGCCAATAACCTGCAGGAATAGAATGCTATCAACAACTATCTGAGCCAGAAGTGATCCTTCCACAGTAGAGCCTTGAGATGGGACTTTGGTCCCAGCCAACACCTTAACTGCAATGTTTTAAGATCCTGAGCAGAAGACCCAGTTAAGCATGCCCAGACCCCTGGCCCACAGAAAGTATGAGATAAGAGATTTATGTTATTTTGAGCTGCTCAGCTTGTGGTAATGTCATTACATGGCAGTAGCTAACTAGTACAGGAACATAGGACTATGTGACTGCGGCACATAAAGCAGGAAGAAGTCACCACAAAACATGAAATAATTCTCACCCCAAATGGATATTCTCCTTTATTTTTTTAAAGATTTTATTTATTTATTCATGAGAGACAGAGAGAGAGGCAGAGACACAGACAGAGGGAGAAGCAGGCTCCCTGCAGGAAGCCCCATGTGGGACTCAATCCTGGGTCTCCAGGATCATGCCTTGGGCTGAAGGTAGGCACTAAACTGCTGAGCCACCCAGGGATCCCTGGATGTTCTCCTTTAATGGAGAATCTGTCTCAAGCATATATGTCCAAGTAACTAAAAAGAAAATTGTAAACATTTTGTTAAGAATTGGTGATAATGTTTTTTAAGATTTTATTTATTCATGAGAGACACACAGAGAGAGGCAGAGACACAGGCAGAGGGAGAAGCAGGCTCCATGCAGGGAGCCTGACGTGGGACTCGATCCTGGGTCTCCAGGATCACACCCCAGACTGAAGGCGGCACTAAACCCCTGGGCCACCGGGACTGCTCAGTGATCAATAATGATTATTGGGCTATGCATTAGATCATGATAGTACTACAAGTTCAGCATGGCCTGTGTGTTTCATAAGGCTCTACTAGAATTCCGAAAGGAACAGCAGCTTTCGTTAACCAATTAGTCATGTTCATGTCCAGCATTTACTCAGGAAGCTGTAGATCACTTTCTATGGTAACGTATTTTCCCTGATAGCTCTTGGCTGATTGAGATAATGGCAATAGTTTGTTCATTTGGAAAACTAACACTTTGTCCAAATGGGGAAAATATAAATCAAAGTAGAAAAAAAAAATCTGACTTTTCAGAGTATAACACAGTTGATGAAATTGGACTATACTTCCCTAATTTACAATCATAGTAAACCTCTGAATTTACTCTTTATAAATCTATTTATCTACACACACACACACACACAGTTCTTTTCTGATATTAATAAAATGGGATCCATTTAGGAAAACCTGACTACAGTACATAAAGCAAAGTTGATGAAAAGAAACCATGTTCCAAAGGACTTTTTTAAATGATATTTTAAGTATTTGGAAGAGTAATTGTGCAACATTAGCTACAGTCTTGCCCACACATTAAAAAAAAAAAAAAAAAAAAAAAAAAAAACAGAACAAAACAAAGAATCCTCAGTATCTACAGAGCTGTATATGCTCTTGCATGAGCACAGATTCAGGGCAGAGGCCTCTGAAGCATCTTTTGGTAAGTTGATGAAATAGTCTATGATTTTATTCCCTGAACTACAATTGTCATTCTAGCACAGTGGCCACTCTAAAAGAGGAATCAAAGAAGTACAGGTTTTACTAGATGACAAGTAATTAAAAATCACATTAGAGTAATTACAATAATGCTATGAAATATGATGCATTAACAGGGCTCTGTTCTTCTCAGGGTGGGAAGTTACAGGTTACTCATTTCTTTCTCTTTCAAACTGTTCTGTTGGAGAGGATAGCTACATAGGTAAATATCTATAAATATTTTCTATGTTGGCAACAATATAAGGCCAGGAATAGGTCCCTTTAGCCATATGTTAACTTAAAAAGGAACAAATGTCCAGTGCCGTTCAGATCTCTGCCAAGATGAAACCTCTGATAATAGTGGAGTTTGGAGGATGCACTTGCCTTTTGGGTAAAATAATTTGAAATAATAACTTCAGAATAAATAAAAATAACTTAAATATGAATACGTGCTATAGAGTGACCTGGAATTATTAGCTCACATTAAAGGCCCGATTCACCACTTTGCCCAGATGTGCAGTCTGTCGTTCTGTGTCTTTTGATTTGGGGATGGATAGAATTCTGTGATAATGAGATAATGCTGAACAACACTGAAATTGAGACCTCAATACCAGGAAAATACAGCATTTTCTTTCTACAGCAAGAAGTGGGAAAATTAGTTAACACCTTTCCTACCTTAGGGTGTAATTGGATTCAGAAAAAGGCTAACTTAAAGCAGGACCAGGTCTGACATCTAAAATCCTCACAAGGTAACAAGAATCAGTTTGGTTTGTTCGCTGTCATTTCTCATTATAATCTTTGTCATGAGAATGGATTCATGTTGTGCCATTTTCTGTTCTTGTTACAATCTTTGTCACATGAATAAGATATCAGGATGTTAATGCCTGGCGTACCGTCTTCTGTGTGTGATGATACTGTACAAGACTACGCTGACCTTTGCAATATTATGTATTCTGATTGGTTGTTCATTTCACCTCTTTCCCACAAGTTAATAAGGCTGTAAAAAGGAGAGAACTGAAATGGCCAGCCAGTCAAATTATAGAATATTGAAAAGGTCAGAGCAGTACAGCACAGAGGAAAAAAAAAATTATGGAATATATGGTGCATTAAAATTCTTGTGACAATGATTATAACAAAAATGGGAAAGGATACCCATTTATGTTATATCAATCTGGAGAACCCCATAGGATGATATTCCTGAGACAGCAATCATTTACGCATCCCCGGAGCAGATGTATCTACACTGGTTTGTGCTTAAAAAATAATTGTATAGAAAAATATCCTACTACTGTTCAACAAGTAACTTTAAATGTAAGATTTTTAGCCTTAGAAAATGAGCATGAACGCTGTTGATATTTTTGTAGGATTTCATCTCTGAAATTAAGGTTCGTTACAAGTAAAATCTGTTGGGCAAAGATTTATGTCGACTCTCAATTTAACACTTTTTTTTCTTCAAAGTAAAGTAGAAAAGTAGGACTGAATGAATTAACTTCTTAGAAAAATCCTTTAGAATGTAGATTATCCTGAGGCAGCAGCTATGAGTTTATTTGAAAATTTTACGTGATCTACACAAAACTCGGTATCTTGTTTCTGTTTTTTCGCTTGTGATACATCATGTCGGACAATATACAAAGAATCTTTCCTTCCCCTGTATCTTCAGGGGTGAGACTGAAAGGGAGAAAGAGAAGTACTCACCAGAAGTCCTGAAGCGATTGCTCTCGGGTGTGCAAAATGACTGCTCATTTTAAAAATTATTTTTGTGTATTTTGAAATGTTTCTTATAGAACAACTTACTAGATTTTTTTAGTCTGTGAAGATAGATTTGGTTTAAGAGTCCACTTTATACTTTCTGAAGATGCATTATTTCACTTACAATAAAGTGAACATTTCATAGCCCAAAGCCAGAGTCCAAAGGCATCATTAACAAGGATGTCAAAGTGATCTAATTATTTTGGGAAACAGCAGAAATGAAATTTTGACCATTACTTTAAGATTAGATTGAACATGGATGAAATAATCCTACAATCAGCAGTTGTGCATGCTTAAGAAGAATCACCAATTCCTGGGCCCTGCCTTTGAATAGTCTCTTTCGGTAGGTCTGGAGGAGAACTCATGGAGGTGGATGTTGATGAAGTATCCCCAGGTGATTTTGATATAGGTGAACCCTGCAGCACTAGGATAGACGACCCCATCTGCAAAGTGCTTAGTGTGATCCCAGGTTAAAGCCCAGTGGTGCAGATCACAGCCAAAGAAGTGAGTGAGGGGAGCTCCACTTCAGGCTCACAGTGCCTTGGGGGGCAGGGTGACGGGAGGTTGCGGTTCCAGAACACAGGAGCTTAACTGGATCTGCACCGTCCACTTATACTTACAAATAGGGTCAGCCCTGAGGAAGACCAGACAGAAATGGTCACCTCTGATAAGAAATGCTTATCACTGTAGCATTTTCTAGCTTGATTCTTGAGGCTGAACCAATGGGGCTGCATTTTCCAGCCCACTGAAAACAAAGTTTATGCAGGGAAAGGCAATAAAGCAAGACGCTCTCAAGAGGGGGGAATCTTAGGACTTGCATTTTAAGAATTTTCCCCCAAGATCTCGGAACTCAAGCTGGTCAAGTTCAAGGGAAGAAAGAGAAAACAGAATAAAGTGGAGAAAGAGAGAAAATCTGTGTCCCGGGTTTGGGTTTTGAACCTGGAGGTTTGTGAGCCTCCCCAAGTGTTGAAGTCCTGTGGTTGCTCTAGGCCTATGGATTAAGCTGCATGTTAGTGAGGGTAGGGGAGTATTGGACTCACTCAGCTGTGTGGTTCCTGGAGATATACAAGTTCTTTTTTGAGCTGAACAAAATGATTATGTAATTGCATACTTCTCATAATTATTGAGTAATTATATACTTCTTATAATTACTGAGTAATCATTGTTCTATAACTAGAACTTAATGTTACAACTAATTGTATAATTACCATGTATTAATGTTATCTGGGAAACTTCGAATAAAGTGGTATTTAATATATTTGCCCCTGCCATGCCATTTTCAAAGCTAGCGAGAGTGTTTGTTTCACAGCTAGAAATTTGCTTCCAACACAAACAAAATATAAGGGAAAAAACCCTCAACCAATATTATAATCCTAGATGTTAACTCCTTGTTCTTTGATTTGTACCTGACTTGAACTTTGTAAAATTGTATTCTCACATTAGGATTTTAGAACTTTCGTTGTTATTTTGCAATCTTCAATACTTTGTAAGGTATGCACAAGACCACTACTTCAGAGGCATCTCCCTGGGTCTCGCAGGATAACCTGACCTTTTTGAAATTTTACAACTGGGTAATTGACAACAGCAGCCATTGTTTCAGCTGTAACTAAAAATGCTTCCAAGGAGTTAGGTGTTATTGGAACTTGAGATCTTCAAATGCAGATAATGAAGATCTTTCTTGGATGGTGCTTACAAGGGATTTGTAGTAAATCTTAACCAGGATTTTTGAGTGCAGGAACTGTGTCTCGTACATCTTGAGCATATTGTTATCAGGACCTAGCAAAGCCTGCTCTCTGCATGCAGTTGGAGTCAATCTGTCTAATCAGGTTGATGAGTTATAAAGAACCTGTGAGAGCTAATATAGTATCATTTGGAAATGTCTTCTCAAGGCTACTTTTCAGGTTTCAGAACTTCTTGTTTACGTGTGTTACGCGTAGCCATCTGTGGTGTCTATTTCCATTTTAGGAACTTAAAACAATTCCTAAGCAGTGAATATATCTTTATTTTACTAAAACTGAATGGAAATTACTATCCCCACATCTTAGTCCCTAAGTACCATTTATTCATTGGGAATAAACCACTCCTTTGAATGTGTCAATTTCAGATTCAGAATAAAAAACTCTTGCATGACACTAGAGGTTTCTTCTGGTCATGGAAATTACGTAGCTTACACCTGTGTATTTTGCAGCAATATTTTTTTTCAGCTACACCCTTCTTCCCAAAGCTATTGTAAGTACCTTTTAAAATTTTTTGTACTTTTAAAGTTTTTGTCTGCCTTACCCACATTGCATGGAAATGCTCATAACTGGATATGAGATCCTCTTTTATGTCATTTGATTTTTTTCTTTTTTTTTAAAGGCATTTATTTATTTATTTGAGAGAGAGAGAGACAGCCAACAAGAGAGCATGAGAACAGGAAGAGGGAAAAGCAGTCTCCCCACAGAGCAGGGAATCTGATGCGGGGCTCCATCCCAGGACCCTGAGATCATGACCTGAGCCTAAGGCAGCCACTTAACTGACTGAGCCGCCCAGGTGCCCCATGATCTTTTATTAATTATAGAGTTTGACATATAACCTGATGGGATAATGACCCAGTGGTAGCAGAAGTGACTAATGTTGTTTTGTTCATGGAAAGGAATTAGAATTTTGACTAATGTATGTTGTTGGGTGGGAGAGAGGGAAAATGTAATAGGTAGGTAATTGCTATGGAGAAAGTAAACTACACAGTGCATAATTCTTAATCACTTGCTAGCTGTAAACATTTGTTTGGAAAGTATCAGTTATATTACAGCAAAAACAGTCACACTTCCTAACTGCTGTAGATGAATACCTGTTACATGCTGGGTAATGCAAAGAAATGATCTCACTTAATCTTCACAGTAACATTACAGTCAAAGTATGATCATTCCCAGCTCACAGATGAAAAAACATGAGATTCAGAAATGCTGAGTAACTTAGCAAAGAGCACACTCCTCAAGAATGATAAGGACAGGCTCAAATGCAGAACTTCTGACAACCAAATTCATCTACTTTTCTTTGCACCATATTCTGCCTCAAAACTGTCAAAATACAATATTTTTTAAGATATTGCAACTATTAAATATTGCTTATTGTACATTGCAAGATCATTTTCGGTATGGCCATGTTTTAATTTTTAAACATTTAACCAATGAGGATTGTGTCATTATCTGAAAATCTTGCAAATATGCTTTCCTCTTAAAGTCCAACATCATGTGTGTTTTTCATTTGCCTGTCATTTTGCCTATATTTGTAGAATTTGAGAGGAGGAAATTAAAGAGACATACCATAAAAGTGTTTTGGCAAAGAAAAAGGCTTTGTGAGCCTTACAATCTTAATGGCCCTTGACTTCTGTGTTTTAAGAATAATGAGAATAATGAGAACTTAATTTTTCTAAATTTCAGCACTCTTCTGAAAAATCCACCTCATGTAAACTTTTCAGAGAAGCGTTGAATGCAGACAATGAAATAAATCTTAGGACAGGATTTTCAGTTGTAACCTTTTCCTTGTTTTAAGCCTAATTCCTAACTCTTCTGAACTTCGAATGTAAGTCATTTGTGTGAGAGAGTGACATCAAACCCTATTACTGAGCAGCAGTATTTTCCTGTATCCTAGACATGCTACTATTTGAGAATGGGTTTGCTCAAGTTTTGGAAGGATGGTCATGGTGGGGCTCAGTGACAGTACATGGAAGGTGATTCTTTTACACAGCCAGGCAGCCTCTGGGGTTGGGCATAGAGCTACAAATAGGATCTTCTGATCACAGTGGGCACAGACTGCTTTTCAAAATATTCTGGCCAATTCTGATTTAAAGAGGAAGTAGAGGGAAAGCAGTGAGCCTACGTCTCAAGGAAAATGAGCAGCAAATACCCCAATTGATGACAAACGAAATATCTGACATGTATAATTTGAATATACTGCTTATATCCAGAACCTTTCTGGATGGGGGAAAGAGTGTGATTTCCTCCACTCTGCACATCAGATAAAATCCAAGGATTAAAAACACCCTCAAACAGTTGTAAATAATCCATCATGGGATCCATTAATATGTCTGTACCGTGTTTTTCCTTACATGCACAATACTTGTGAACGGCTTCACACTATCTTAGAATAACGGCTCAGTTATTTTTGATCACTGTGATGAATGAATGAACTCTTAAATGTACACTAATTTTAATAATTTTCTTTTTTTTCAGCAGACAATAACTACACTCTTCTGAATGGCACACAAGTCATGCACAGTGGTGAAGAGACCAACCTTTGGGTACTCATCGAGGGGCTGGTTCCTTTTACTGATTATATCGTACAAGTGAATGTTTCAAATAGCCAAGGCAGCTTGATAAGTGATCCTATAACATTTGCAATGCCGCCTGGGGGTAAGTCTATGAGCAACGTTGACTACATAAATTTATATCGTTGGCTACATAAATTTATATAAATGCCTCGCTACTAAGTCTCCACTGAGCACTTGTTTATAGTGAGAATTACTATTTTTTTTTTTTTCAGAACGTAGAGGCTCAATTGTATTTCTGGTTGTTTGGGTGTTGTTTTGTTTTGTTGAGACCCTTTTATTGATTTTTTTTTATTGTTCTGTTGAGACCGCTTTCATCTTGCACTGTGTGTGTACAGAGGTAAATGTCATACACATGAAGCTCTTGTTTTGCATGTTAAAAAGATTGGGAAATGGTTTTTGTTTGTTTGTGTGTTTCAGCCTTCATTTTAGATCCAAAACTTATATTTTCAGTTTGAGCTTTGGTTCCCATTCCTGATTTTTGGAAGAACCTTATCTATCTAAACCTCTCCATTTGCCAAAAAAGGACAGCATGCAACAAATAGAAAAGGAAAACTAGTTACCCCACTGGAAAAATACCTTGAACTCCCATGTCCTAATGATTAGGGTCCAACATTGTCACTTTCGTATTTGAAATGTGGTAGAATCCAGGTATTTTTATTTTAACTATTTGTGTAAGTAACTGACTTAACTTATTTAGAATTCTTATTTTGATCTACAGTCAACTCTACCCTCATTTTAACTCTTTGTGGGACTAATTGCTAAGAAAAAAAATTCCCTCTTAGATTCATATACCCAGCCCTTGGACAAAAGAGCATGCCTCCAAGTAATAAGAGCGTGATTCACAACTGAGTGTTCAGGAATACATGTTTTCAAAAATACTAACAGAAAAGGACTCCAGAACACCCAATGGCTGTCTTGTAGCTCTACTTCAAAAACCAGTGTGCTCTGGACTAAGGGAGAATGTCACTATGTCGCGAAACAGCAGGACTGGATAAATACCTCTTCTGTAGCAAAGGGTATAAGAGCAGTGAAAGCCTCATCACAAGAGGAAAATAAACAGTTTAATTTGCAGTTTGTATAGGACACTTCTCCCCGGGAAAGATTTAATACCTGCTGTATCATTAAAGTCACTCATTCTTATCTACCTTTCATGACATTATAAGACTTAATGAATAGATGTTTACCAAAACACCTGAAATTCTAAATGGCAGAAGCCACATTGCTCAGAAATGCTTGGAAGAGACAGTTGGAGCTGAATGACTCTGTCTTATTTCATAAACTGATAATAGAAAGGGGGGTTGAAATTAGGTAGGGGCTTGTTTAAGAATTGAGACTCAAAAACCAAAACAAAGCAAAATCAAGAAAAGAAACCTTAGATATTTGTGTCTTCATTTTTTTAATCAACTCAACATGCCGGAAAGGATAGAACATTTGATGACTCTATACCGTGGTATGTAATAGCCTTTATTCACATTTAGAAATTAAACAGTAATTAATGCTTTAATGGAGATTTTTAAAACATAGCGATACCTCCTTAACTGGATATGTGGGAATTTAATGAGTTATATATTCCTTTTATGGCATTCATACTGATTTAGATGGTTTGTAATTTACAGCGAGTTACGTCACATTCATAAAATAGGGCCAATTTTATTCATGCACTTAGGAATGCCTAATAATGTGGGGTAAATATCTCTGTGTGCATGGGTACATACAGTTCAGTTAAACATCACAAATTTCAGGGCACCTGAGTGGCGCAGTCAGTTAAGCAGCTGTGTTCAGCTCAGGGGGCCTGGGATGGAGCCTGGGGTCATTGGGAGCCCTGCTCAGCGGGGAGCCTGCTTCTCCTTCTCCTTACTGCACCCCCCCAACTACCCCCCAGCCCACTTATGCTCCCTCTCTCAAATAAATGAAATATTTAAAACAACAACAACACAGTTTCTTTTTTTTTTTTTAACAACACAGCTTCTAATGCTAACTCAGCATACAGTCTGTGACTATATCTGTCAGTGGTTAGTAGAAGAATTAATATTATACAAATGGGAAGAAACTAAAATTTTCTTTCTAACAGTATAGTAGAACTGAAATCAACTGCCGAGTTTACTTTTATCTCTACTCCGTGGATGCTTAGTCATGCCTCTGTCATGCCGTTCTGCAGGCTCGTCTCTCTGGACATGATGTCATCATTCACTTTCTAAACTCAGAAATCCAGATTTGGGGAGATGGCCCTTCACCAACAGAAGAGGCAAAATGTCTTCAAAGACAGTGATTTGCTCAAGTTTATTGCAGCCATTAGGACATACTTTCTTTTTTCATCATTAGATTGTTGTTGATTACAATTAGGAAACTTATAGCTTTGAAATTATCTTTTTTATGACCTTGTGGCAGTTTAAAGGTGACACCTCATTGATTAAATAGGTTTTAGTTCATGCTTCCTTTTACTTAATGATCTGAAAACATATTATCCTGATTTACACATAAAATCATGCTGAAAAGCATGTGGCATTCACTAGAATATGTGTGTTTAAGTAGAATTAAATTAGTACTGAGAGTTATTAAAGAAATCTTCCATGCCTTTGTCCAGTGAACTGTGCTTCGTACCGAAATGAATAATAAATGAACCGATGTACAGAAGTGAACCAACTTATGGGCAGAGAAGGTTCTATATGCTATTTACTTTTCCATTATATTTGGATTGTTACCATTTTTGCTGTTTCCTTGATTTCAAATACTAGGTCTCCTTTTTGGTGTTGTGGAATTCCTACTATACTTTGAGTGCTGGATTATGCAAGATTTGTAGTGATAATACCCTTAGCTATGTTGTCTTCTCAGTGTAGTTTGAAAATATAATAACAGAAGGTTTGGGCCAAATAGAAATGCTAATTTTTTTCTTGATCAAATGTTCGTTATCAAATGTGACCGCGAAAACTGCCTTGACCCCCTAGTTCTGGCCAAATCCTACTCATTTTTAAGGTTCCAACCTAGAAATAGGTCTTTCAGAAAGTTGTCTTTTACCGACCTCAGCTGAGATAGGGCTGCTAGGTGTCCTAAAGTACAATCATGTTATGTTGAAATGGCCTGTCTGATGGGACTGTCACAATCACTGGTTATAAGACCCTACATAGCAGGGGCTGTTTTGTATTCATGTTTTGATCTTCTGTGCCTAGACCCGACCTAACGCATCGTAGGTTCATAATGAATAATCAGTGAGTGAATGAATGAATCAATCAAGATAGCTTAATAGTTTTGAATTGTAAGTTATCATTGCTTGGGCCCGTTCATACCTCATCTTTATCTGAGCAACCTTATACTGTAACCAGCTGTGGAGAATGTGACCCCCTGTGCACACTGTTGTCCAAGTAGGGGTGCTGTGGCTATGCAGATGTAACTGAGGGCCCAAAGGAGGGCAAGAGAACGGAGGTAAATATTCTCGAATTGCACCAACCCATCACTCTTTGATTCCCTCCCTATGGTGGTTATTCAGGTAAGCATAGAATAATGGACAGTTTATGTGGGAATTTGGAAAGAAAAGGTAGGGGCACAAGGTACAAAAACTTTTCCCTGGTACATCATCTCTTCTTTGATGTTTGTGAAACATCTTACTTGATACCAGCTTTCTTTATTTTTCTTATGAGAAAAAAAAAAAGATTTACATGCAGTATATACCTCAGTAAAGCTGGGAAAAAAATTTAAAAAGCAATCTAACAGTATCTCATCCCAAACCCTAGTTAATTCCATCAGATCTTCCTGTTTCGTTGCTCTTGTATTATTTAAGAAAATCAATTTTATTTTAAAAAGTAAGGCTCTCAACTTTGACTAAACAAATAAAAAAAGAATATGACTAAACAATCTGATAAACACAAATTATTTTGAAGATGAAGATGAAGACAATTAGGATCATACAAGAGCTCAGCACATAGATACACAGTGGCAAATCCCAATCACACACATTTTTTTATTTAAAAAATTCACTTGAAATATTATTTGGTCAACTGGAGGAGTCTGGGGGTTATTTTTCCTTCATTTCTGTAGCATATTTCCACCCACTTCCATGCTCAGGTTTTTGTATTTCTACAACTACTATATTATTTGGTTGTTTGTAATAACATAATACTCATATTTAGCACTAGGATACTCTTAGAAATGAAGAATATATTTAATCTGAGCTCTTGAATAGCATTATAGTGAAAGTTCAAGAGTTCTAGGGAAAAAAATTAAAAAAATAAAAACGGAATCCAAATGTTAATCCATAAATATGAAACTTTCCTATGACCTTTACCCCTTCAAGGTCTGGAGTTACTAATGGGGTTAGGATTTCAACTCTTAATGGGGCTCAGTGCATTAGTGTTTTGTATGCATGGAATTCAGCATTCAGTTTAATAAGTGGTTGACATTGGTGAT
The DNA here is from genome assembly GCF_905146905.1 of Nyctereutes procyonoides. Taxonomy (NCBI): domain Eukaryota; kingdom Metazoa; phylum Chordata; class Mammalia; order Carnivora; family Canidae; genus Nyctereutes; species Nyctereutes procyonoides. The sequence continues at coordinate 12,815,933 of NW_026575117.1, forward strand.
GTCCCTTAATTTGCTTAAATCTAATTGGCTCTTTTATCAGTCAAACCTGTATGGATTGGCAATTGATCAGAAAGGGTCAGCCATGACTCTGCATGTCGTTAAAGGATGGACCCCCCCCTCCCCGTTAAAGCCACAGTTGCATGATAATAAGCAAGGGAAGAACAAATGAGCTTAGAGGCGGAAGGCAAAGAAGCTTAGAAGTTTTTCAGGATCTTCAAGTTCAGAACAAAGGCATTATAGAGTATATAAATTTTAAATACACTGCATTTTGCCTCCAGACTTAAACCTTTTTTTCCAGATGAACTGAAATCTTGTCTGAAACTGTCTTTGTTACATCAAAGACCTACTCAGAAAGCTAAAAGAGACAGAAGAAGCATAAAAGGGCATAGTTTAAAATGATTAGTGACAAATTCTATACTGACGAGCTAGAAACAGATTTTTTGTGAAACTTTTATATTTTTCCAAAAGGAATAATTTTATTCTATTTATCTTTCTCTGAACTGCTTTATTGTAACAGTGAAAGGAACTCAGAGCCACCTGAATTTGTGAACTTAATCTGGTATTCTAGGACGGTAAATAATTTGTCATTTATGCCTTCAAATTGATGAGAATTATTTTAACCCACAGACTTCATAAAAAAGACTAAGCTTGAGGAGCCTATTTCTTTTTCAAAGGTGGGTGATTAGAAAATCAAAAACTGAGCAAGGCAAAATGGTTGTGAGTGGCTTCTTTTAGAATTTGTTTGAGTTTGTCTCTCCTTCCCTTGAACCCCCCCTCCAGCACACACCCCAACCTTAAACAGCAATGAAATAAAAGGAGGGCATCCACTGGGAATTAATAGTTAGGTACATTGTAAAAGTGTAGACTTTGGAATCCCACAGACCTAGATTTGAATCCACCTCCTTCACTCACTGGCTGTGTTGCTGAGCAACCTACAGATATATCTGGTTACCTCAGTTTGTTCATCCATAAAACTAGCTCAATGGTAATTCCCACTTGGTAGCGGATTAGACAACACAGTGTATGTTAACATGCTGAGCACAGTGCCTGTCTTGATAGATATTTGGTGCTCGCTGCCTTCTATGTTCTATTTCACTGTTTAAGACCCCTTTTGAGACTCTTGTGATACTGTGATTCAGAAGAAATACATGTATGGTCTTGTCCCCATTTCTGGCAGAGAGCTCCTGAGTCCCTGGGAATTTCCTAGGTGATAAGAAAGGATAAAGGTGTCTCTTGTTATGTTACTAAGGCGACTTGTGGTCCTCACCTAAGGGTGGGGGTTGGTTGCCAGTGGTGCCAAGCAAGTGGTTAGAGAATTGGAACTTTATTTAAGTCCCACCTCCTGTCCTCCGAGGAGGGGAAAGGGTCTGGAGGTTGGCTCAATCTCCAGTGGTCAGTTATTTCATCGATCATGTCTGGGTCATGAAGCTTCCATAAAAACCCATATGGATGAAGTTCAGAGAGCTTCCAGGTTGGTGAACACCTGGGTATTTGGGGAGAATGGCCAGTTTAAATAGGGTGAGGAAGCTCTGAGTCCCTTCCCATATACTTTGCCCTATGCATCTCTTCCTTGTGGCTGTTCTGGGTTATGTCTTTTGTAATAAACCAATAATCTAGTGAGTAAATCCTTTGTAATAAACCAGTAATCTAGAGAGTAAATGGGTTTCCTGAGTTCTGTGAACCATTCTAGCAAATTAATCAAACCTAAGGAGGGGGTCATGAGAGCCTCAGATTTATAGCTGGTCAGAAGCGCAGGTGACAATTTGTATGTGTGGGGGCAGACGGAGCAGCCTTGTGGGACCGAATCTTTAACCTGTTGATTCTAACATTATCTCCAGGTAGATAGTGTCAGAACTGAGTTGAATTGTAAGACATCCACCTGGTGTCCAGCACCATTGGACTTTGGGCTGCAGAAGCCTTTTACCTCTGAAAGCTGGACAATGTCCTAAAGGGAGAACAAATGAAAATCAGGGTCTTTACACTTGCTGGTAAGACCTCCTACATTTCATCTTCCTATGTCCTAATCTCTTCCTATATTTATCCCTCAGAGCATTGGCATAAATACAGTCAGGCCAGTAGCCCTGCTAAGGGGTACTTGTGATATGTATTGGATGATGAAGTAAAGCAAGAAGGATGAAAAGTAATTTTCCTTTTGAAATAGCTTAAATATCTTCCTCCATGACCTCTGGATCATAATGTGCAAATGATTTTTACATCAAGCTCTCATTGGTTATCTTGGGATTTCAGTGGGCAGAAAAGCAGCACATTTTTTCTTAATAGACTCTCTTCTGTATTCATACCAGACCACTTATTACATACAATTTTTATGATTATTTTTTATTTCCATTATATGTATATTTTATTCATAAGTGAATGCTTTCCTAACTTTGTTAATGCTAGCCAAAAGGAGGAGTTTGGAATTTTTGCTACATGCTTTTCATCATTTCCTAATTTTCCTTAAATATATTTTTTAAAAAGTTGAACCTTGGAACTGAAAATATATTTCATTTTCATTGAGTAGGAAAGCTTAGTAGTTGTCCAGACAACGCACTTCTGAATAACTAGATGAAATCTTTACTTTTTGAAAAGTAACATAATGTTTGCCCAATAATAGCACTAAAAGAATAATATATGGTAGCCACTGATTTTTCATAGATCGAAGTATGGAATTAATTTTGTTTACATTAAAAGACTGGAATGCTTTGACACTTTTCTATTACTATGTAACAAACCACCCCAAAACTTAGTAATTTAATACAACTACTCTTTAATATATCTCACGATTGTACAAATCGTCGGTTTGGGAAAATACAATGAAGTCTCCTGGAAAATATACCAAAGTGGCAAAATTTTGCCCCTGAGCTAGGATAGTTGAGTATCCATCTTGGTAAGTTACAGAATAAATGTAAATTTTAAAAATTAATTTAGTGAATGTGCTAAGAGATATTAGGTAAGGAGAGTACCTACTGTATACCAGAAGCAAAAGAAAAAGCATGAAAGGGAGCTGAGTGATGACCTACCCTAGGGGCAGCCTACCCCAAGAAGAGGGAGGGGACAGCTATCAAATTCTTCTCTGAGGTGACTTGTTAAAATAGTTCTGCCTTTGAAAGAAAAAGAGAAAGAAAGCATTGATTCTATGCCTTCAATTGATTAGGAACTGAGTCTGAGGTTTTTTTATTTTTTTATTTTTTGGCACGACTTGCTCAGTGAATTTGGTTTTCTCCTTCAGTTTTTAAAGGAAAGTACGGAATTTTCTCTCCTTTTTTTCTCCTCTCAACAGAAATCCCTAAGACCTTTTAAAGGAAATGGTATGGTAGTTCTATGTACCAAGCATAAGGTGAATGGCATCATTTTAAGATGGAATCTCTAAGACAATTAGAAGGAATTAGAAGCTCAAAAGGCAGGAAGACCAAACAAACAAACATACCCAAAAGAAAAAAATCCGCACACAAAATAAGAAAAATCGCAAAGGCAAACTCCATTGTATCCTACACTTGCCTTAATTTACACAGCCCTCATTTGCTGTAGCATTGAGAGCTATAAACACTTTCTAGTCTTTCTAAAATCTCTATTTAGCACAATGCCAAGAGGCTACTTTCTTGTGTTTTAGTACTAAAACTAAACATCAATAGTACTAAAAATTGTAAAACTACTCGCAGTGTGCAAGCGATGATTCCATCAGCACGTGTTTTCTGTTTTTCATCTGCTCTGAATCCAATTTATTTGTAAGGTGTTTAAGTGGAAACTTCAACATGCAGGTGGCCATGAGGTATCTTAAAAATGAAAAAAATCCGAAGGAATGGAAATTTTAAAAATAAACTGTAGGTTGGAAACCAAAAGAAAGCAACAATAGGCTAAGATGTTAGCCTAACTAAGTAGGTGAAGATATTACCTTATTGGGGGGGGGGGGGGTTGGAGGAAGGAGGAGATTAACTGCCCTTTCAAATGTAAAAGTCACAATGAAGATACAGAATTATGAGGACTAGCCCTCTCTAAAACAACAGCATTCCACCAAATAAACAGATGGTTTGTCTTCCCCTTCAGTATATTAAAGGCCTCACCGTGGAAATTGCATTCAGTTCACATGAAGCTTTAGAGTAGTTGCACATAATGTTGTACTTTGGTGCATGTCTTCCAAACATGCTATTTTTTCTCCAGGAAAAATCAGCCTATTGACAGTAATAAAGCAGACAGATTCGATGAACAAATAGTATTTAAATTCTTAATAAAATAGTGTGCTTTTGAAAACATATACCATTTCGTTCAGCCTATGCTCAATCCCAAGTATGTTATGAGAACAGAACCCAAGAATCTACAACTGTCTCAAACTTGCCGTCAAATCCTTTCATGAAAACTCTTACCCTGGGTGGTGTCCGGGACGTTTGTGCACCATGAGCTCTATCGGCACCGGGTATGACCTGTCAGCCTCTACATTCTCTCCTGATGGGAGAGTTTTTCAAGTTGAATATGCTATGAAGGCTGTGGAAAACAGTAGTACAGCTATTGGAATCAGATGTAAAGATGGCATTGTCTTTGGGGTAGAAAAGTTAGTCCTTTCTAAACTTTATGAAGAAGGTTCCAACAAACGACTTTTTAATGTTGATCGGCATGTTGGAATGGCAGTAGCGGGTTTGTTGGCCGATGCTCGTTCTTTAGCAGACATTGCAAGAGAAGAAGCTTCCAACTTTAGATCTAATTTTGGCTATAACATTCCATTAAAACATCTTGCAGACAGAGTGGCCATGTATGTACACGCATATACACTTTACAGTGCTGTTAGACCTTTTGGCTGCAGTTTCATGTTAGGGTCTTACAGTGTGAATGACGGTGCACAGCTCTACATGATTGACCCATCAGGAGTTTCATATGGTTATTGGGGTTGTGCCATTGGCAAAGCCAGGCAAGCTGCAAAGACAGAAATTGAAAAACTTCAGATGAAAGAAATGACCTGCCGTGATGTTGTTAAAGAGGTTGCAAAAATAATTTACATAGTACATGATGAAGTTAAGGATAAAGCTTTTGAACTAGAGCTCAGCTGGGTTGGTGAAATAACTAAAGGAAGACATGAAATTGTTCCAAAAGATATAAGGGAAGAGGCAGAGAAATACGCTAAGGAATCCTTAAAGGAAGAAGATGAATCAGATGATGATAATATGTAACATTTACTTCAGCATCTATTTTAAATTTCTACTATAGTCCCATGTAACTCTTTAGCCCTGTGGATTCTTACCTATCCAGAGACCAGTTTTCATTAAACTTTTGTCTTCTAACAAAAAAAAAAAAAAAAAAACCTCTTACCCTTACCTTTCTTTAGAATTGTTAGTTCACTTTGCTCTTTGTGTGTGTGTGTGTGTGCGTGTGCATACATGTGCATTTGTAAGACTACATTGCATACACCGAGGAGGATAAATTTCCATGTCATAATTTGTGAAATTTTCCTCACTTTGCATGTCACCATCTTGACAATGAACTTCCTCCTTAGAAAAACACTTTAGAAAGGGACTGACTTCTGAGCCATGGAGAAGATGGAAGTGAACTTTGAAGTGTGCTTACCATGGACTCAACAAGCCTCCAGCAAAGGGCTGCCAGCTTCCCACATTTGCATACTCTCCTGTGGTTTGTATAGAAATACACACGCCCACACACAATTAAGTGCTATCTTTAGAGCATCCTGGGGCAAGAGAGAGAGACAAAAAAAAAAAAAAAAAGTAAAAGAAATCACATTTTTCCTACTTTACCAGGGGAGAGAGGTGGGAAATATTATCTCTTTAAGTTCCATTGATATTTAAAAATCATATTTTTAAAAAAGAATAAGTACAATTCCCCTTTCTGTTTTTTTTATCTTGGAATAAAGGTTATCTATAACTTTAAGGTTAAAAAAAAAAATCATGTCTGTCTGACTGCCTCTGCAGTTTGAAAGCAACTTGAAGTTTTATTTGAATTCTTATAGTGCCCTAAAGAAATTTGTGCTTTATTTTTTAAAAAATAATATCTTATTCTTTCCTTTTCCTTTGTTATCTTAGAATCTGTGCCTGACTTGCATAAAATTCTATGAACACTTACTTGTCTGTAAAAACACCTTTGCAAAAGGGAGACAAGTTCTTAATACACCATAGGTTCTTGAAGACCATATTTCCTATCCCTTTTCATTCATTAGGAACTTCAAGAAAATCCTTATTGTATCTCTACAAAGGGACATAGATCATCCAGAGTCTAAAGGTTCTAGAATTTTGTAAAAACTTCATGAAGAATAGATTGTGATAACAGTAAACAAATTCACTGGCCACCATGATACTCATGATTATTAATGAACTGGGACAAATGGAACTAGGAATGTGTATACATTATGAGAGCAGTCCTTCTCTTTACACCTCCACAATCATTTCGGAACTCATACTATCTTGGGTTTATTTAAAGGTCTCATATGTGTGTATCATGCTTATGTCCGAGAGTCTAAATCCATGCTGAGGACAAAATGTGTGGATGTGTGGATGAATGGTGGTAGATAAAGGAGTCATAGTGGATCTGCTCTCGTTTTCTCTTTTTTGCCCCTTCCTCCCTTCTTCCTTTTCCTTCCTTCCTTCCTCTTCCTTCCTTCCTTCCTTCCTTCCTTCCTTCCTTCCTTCCTTCCTTCCTTCCTTCCTTCTTCTCTTCCTTCCTTCCTCTTCCTCTCTCCTTCCCTCCCTCCCTGCCTCATTCCCTATCTTTCCAGATCTCTCTCCCCATTTGCTATTTATCTTGGCTCTGGGCACGTGGTGGGAAATTAGTAATGCTTACTGTCATGCCCCCAAGGGAGTTCATAGTGCCCTGGTATTATTTTTGCACTCAACGTCTTCACCCTTCCTGCTCTTTCTTTTGATTACAGTGCTTACATTTCCCTCTGGGCACCCTGGACTCTCATGCTCAGAACATGTGTGGTGTGTGGAGTTGACTCTATCACCAAGTCCAGCCATTGAGACCATCATGTTCCCCTGACCACAGTGATATTTTTTCAGGAATTATAGATGTTCCAATTAGAGGTAATGAGATACCAGTAAGCCAGTGTAGCCAACAGAGGTATATGCTTGGTTCTGGGTTTGAATCTGAAGTTTAGTTGGATCTCCTTCAGGTCATTTTGCCCCTCAAGAACTCTGTGAATATAGCCAAAAATGGGAGAGAGCAGAGGGGATTTGAGAGAAGGAGGTAGACTGGATTCTGGAGACATCTCCTGATGCCTTGAATCCAGTTCTGAAACCAACTATTTCCCTAGATTTTTCTATTATGAGAGCCAAACCCTTTCATTATTTAAGCCTGGATGTGTTGGGTTTTCTGCCACTTGAGAACAAAAGCATTTAAACCACAGGATGCTTTAGAGAAAGGAAGAAGTAGAGAGAATTTGGAGAACCCTCTTAACTTCCTGAAAATCACACCAATCTGGTGACTCAACGTATGTGTTGGCTTCTGTTTGAGCTGTCAAACATGGAAGCCTCAGGAAGCAAACCTGATGAGAAATGAAATAATAATGTAAGGTGATAAAATTGCTGAGCCCATTCTGAAGGTCCTCTTCAGAGTCACTTCGTAGGGCAATTTTCTGAGACACTTGTCCTCTGTTTTCACATCTCCGAGCCTTAAGCTCTAGCAATGACTCTTGCACCAATTAGCTATTAGGTCTGCTTTAGGCGACTTGCTTGATTCTGATACCAGTTCCTCATCTCTAAAACGGCAGACTTGAATGAGTCCAGTGATGCCACAGTGTGATGCTGGGAAGGGAGCATCACCATTGCTTGGGAACTTGTTTGAAATGCAGATCCTGGAGGCGCCTGGTCGCTCAGTTGGTTAAGCAAAGAACTCTTGGTTTGGGCTCAGGTCATGACCTCAGGGTCCTGGGAGCTGGACCTTGTGTCCAGCTTGTGCCCCAGCTGGAAGTCTGCTTCCCTGCTTTCTCTCCCTCTATCCCTCCTCTTGCTTGTGCGCTCTCTCTCTCTCTCTCTCTCTCTAAAATAAATAAATATTTGTTTTAAAAGAAGTACACAGATTATGGAGCCCCATACTCAGTCTTCTGAATCAGAAATTTGGAGGTTGGGGATCCCTGGGTGGCGCAGCGGTTTGGCGCCTGCCTTTGGCCCAGGGCGCGATCCTGGAGGCCCGGGATCGAATCCCATGTCGGGCTCTCGGTGCATGGAGCCTGCTTCTCCCTCTGCCTGTGTCTCTGCCTCTCTCTCTCTCTCTCTCTCTCTGTGACTATCATAAATAAAAAAAAAAAAAAGAAATTTGGAGGTTGGAGCTACATGGTCTCTTTTTTATTAGATGCTTCTCCCCACCCCCCAGGTTAAATTTGGATGCAGGGCCTATCTGGACACCCACTCAAATTTGAAAACCACTGAACTAGGTCTCTAGAACCTCTTCAAAGGAAAAAGAAATACACAATCTCACCTGTGACTCTGCCACACTTAATAATTGAGATGCAGAATTGCTAAGGGAAAAATGGGTGAAACAGGTGCCTGCACTTAGCTTGGCTTTGAATATAGATGTTCCATCCTCAGGGCCAGAGGCCTTCCCACTGTGAGCAGCCGGCCAGTCTCTCAGCCTCCCTGAGTGGGACAGGAAGAGATGCCATGGATAACCAATTCCAGATGTGGAATCCTACTTGTGGCACCAGGAAGCAACAGGCACCAAGTTTTATGCACTGACGAACACTAATCGGCCCTACTGTGACGACGCCGTCAGCTAAATTTCCCTCTGCTCTTCGATTCCTTCACAGAACATCTGTTATAAGGAGCTCCACATAACGAAAACCTGAGCCTCTTCCCTCTGGGGGATTTTCTTTAACGAGCGTCACGTGGCTGCACCTCCACTGTGGGGTTTTGAAATGTGTTCTTCGAGTCAGTTACATCTTTATCCTGAATTCCAGGATTTGCTGGCTATCAGACCTCATCGTTAAGATTCTTCCTTCTAGGAGTTCACAAACACAGCTCCACAGAGGAGGCTGAGAGAGGCTCCAGTTGCCTAGAGAACAATTAGGACCGTGCAATCGTTCATTTGATAAAAAATAGCTCGTCTTGGCTGTGGTGACTACCCACACTTAGAGAGCTCGCACTAGGTGCAGAGGCTCTTTAGCACCTACCAACTCATTTCATTCTCGCACACTCTAGAGAGAAGTGCTATTATTATCTCTACCGATACATGAGAAGGCTCAGGGAAGAGATTGTCTTGCAACTAGATTGTTGAGGTCATATGCCTAGTAAATGGCAAGACCATCTTCAACCCTGAAGATAGAAACCTGGTTCTGAGCCACTGCTTTCCTGTTCATTTGAAGTACCCTCCGCTGATGCCTCATATCCTCTCTTAGCAGAGGTAGCACAGATTTCCAGGCTCCGCTAGTCAACAAGAGTCTGAAGATGTGGCTTGACTCTACCGTCGTGTCAACCAGAGTTCCAAGGGTTTCCTTTGGGTGAGATACCAGGTGTTCAAAACCTGTCGCCGATGCACTGGAGAGATCCCCTCAATGAACTACATGACCCATGCATTTAAAGTTTACATCCTAATGAGAGGGGAAGATTTCAGTTAAAACAGATTTTTACAGCCTTGCAAAGGATTAAGCAAAAGCAAGATACTCTGTGAATACTCTATAACATTGAATAGAGGGCAAAAATTAATCAGTTGGACCGTCTGTTCCCAGCAAGGAGAAAAGTACTTAATTGCGCACCAAGTATTTTGACCAACTTCTTTCATATTTGCTTGTGAACTTCCAAGATGAGCTCTAATTAGATGAACAGAATATTAAAATAACCTCTATTTATTTATTTAGGAGAAATGACTCATTTAACTTTTCTGAAAATATTTCTCTTTCTGAACTTTTAGCACTCCAGTGACGTGCATTATAATTTACACTTCTTTCTTTGGCTTGTGATGGAAAATTTAAGTTTTCTGATCTGTTTTCCTGTCGCAGAGGCTTTTGTTTAGGTATGAAACAGGAAATCTCATTAGAACTTGTTCAAATACATTTACCCAAAACATTAGTGTTTAACAGTGGTGTCACCATTGCTAATTACTAAGTTGTCCTTTCTTTGGGCCTATTTTAAAATTGAGTTCTTTGTGTTAATGCCCTCTGTATACCAAGGGAAATGAATAAACGTGATCTTCTGATTGTGCATAATTTATACTCCTAACAAAGAGAGACTTCATTTATCTAATACTATTAATTTCAGAAAATTAAAAAAAAGCTTTATGAAGAGAAAGGAAACCTATATTTGTGAAAGAAAGATGAATGAATCCTTTCTTCCCATATTAAAATTTTTTTATCAGATTTATATATGTAGATTCTGTTAAGAATTTATCAGATTAAACATCAGATTAAAAAGACAACAGTTGGATGAGGACATGTATTCACAAGTGGAATACTGGAGAACCTAGGAGTGTGACCAGTGTGAGTGTGTAAGAGAATCATTCCCTGGAACAGTCATGGGAATGACCATCCATATCCTCAGGGCCATCAGAAAGGAGGAGCACCTGCCTCATTGGAGTGAGCGGGCACGGCCACACAAAACGGCTCCAATCTTTGTTCACATAGTTGACTCTGTAGAGTCTCAGGTGACCATGTCTCTTAAATTGTGCATCTGTTAAGCACATACACTGTAGTTCTGTGCATCTAACTGAATTTTAACTTAACCCACTACCCACCATCCCCAATGTGTCCATGCACTGGTTGTGTGATGTCGAGGAAGTTATCTCCTCTCTAGGACACAATTTTTACCTCCTCTCTAGGTCACAATTTTTTCTTCTGTAAAAGGAGTTCCTAATCCTCTAACCATCCTCAGTGGGTTTTGGTTGGGGTCAAAGGACATGCGCACAGAGAAGATCACTGGGAACAGAAGTAGGTGCTTGATGATTTGTCTGAAGAATATAAAATATGATCTATAATAAGCACAGAATATATATAAACTATCACTATTTATGTTGCAAATTAAACCAACCTCTAAACATCTAAATTTTTATTTTCCTTGATGATTCTAACAACTGCCTCTTAAAGCTAAATGTGAGGAAACAGCAGACTGGTTGTGGTATATTAAATTATAAGTGAGGACTAATTTGAGGATCAAAGGTGCTCTTTGGGGGATATCACTCGCCTGGTAGGAAAAGCATTAGCTGTCTCCCTCTGTCTCATGTACTTGTACTCTCTGTCTTGGAAATATCCTTCCCCACAGTTCCAGAATCTTGATGTTTAATTTAACACAAAGGTCTTTGAGAAGCACAACAGGGGGTTGTTTCTGGTAGTTCTGGCATTGAGGAAATTGAAATGTACATGTTTTTTCTCATTTATCAAAGACAGGCAAGAATCTAAACTGACATTTTATATCAAATGAATTATGAACTGTGTACTTTGTACCTAAGGGAACAACAACTAAATTGGAGTTTGGGATAAAAGAGAGAGAGAGAGAGACAAAAGTAGGTTTTTAATAAAACATACAGTAATTTCTGTTACTCCATCTCATGGTGACATGGCCAAACAGTCTTATTTTATAACTGGTGAATGGAAGTAGGCTCCTCGGAAATCGGTAAGATTTAAATATATTTGAGAGATTTTTCTCAGGAAGGATTAAATTTCTTCTTGGGTAGCTAGGTTTTATGAACGGTGAAACATTCTTGATAATCTAAAGTTAACTTTTACCTTTTTTGTCAATGCCCTCTTTATTAGAAAAAATAAATAACATTTGCAAATTCTTTGTCCAGAAAAAAGATAAGACTAAAAGTCGCTTTGAGGAATAAATATAGTATACAAGATAAAAATAGCATGCATGAAAGTACGATATTCCATATCTCCTCTATTTATCTGTAACCCACACATACGCATATGCACACCCACACGCAAGCAAATTATCCTAGTGATTAAGAGCTTGGATTCTAAAATCAACCAATTGGGTTTAAAACTAAATTTCCCTTCTTACTAGCCTGTATGATCTTGAACAAGTTATACAATCACACTTTGCCTCAGGTTTTTCTTTCCATAAAATGGGAGAAATCGTAGTCATAAGGTTGACACTGAGAGAATTTAGTATGATAAATGCTTGTAAAGGATGTAACATATTTGGACACATAATAATTGTCTATTTCATTGCAAAGTTATATCCTTCCCATTGTACATAAGAAGATTGAATAGCAACAAATTAGCTCCACGCTTTTCAGTGGCTACTGATTCCTGATATATAGGAGACGTTTCAATTAAACTTTTAAGGTAAAAGAAGATCCTATCGTGTCTGTGCAATATGCCCCAATAATCGTTTTTTAAATTATTTATTTATTTTTTTTAAGATTTATTTATTTATGACAGACACAGAGAGAGAGAAAGAGAGGCAGAGACACAGGAGGAGGGAGAAGCAGACTCCATGCCGGGAGCCTGACGTGGGACTCAATCCCAGGTCTCCAGGATCGCGCCCTGGGCCAAAGGCAGGCGCTAAACCACTGAGCCACCCAGGGATCCCCCCAATAATCATTTTTAAAATTAATAATTGAAGATTCTTGGGATGACATTTTCTCAAGGTTGTTACCAGTGTAATAGAGGAATATTTAATTTTGACATTTCTAGGTAAAGCTATGTTTTGATTACTATGCTTTGGTCAAAAGTAGTAGATATTCTAATTTGTGCTACATATAAATTAAAGAAGTATTATTAATATCGATACATTTGTTTCTACTTCCGAATTTCGTCCAGGTTTATAAGCCTAAAACTGACAAATTTCCTTCCTATTCATGCCATAGACTTTCTGATACTAGTGCTATACTGGATAGCAAGCGTGTGGCTAAATTACTAAAATGGTAACTCACTAATATTTTGATTATAGATTTTATTCACATGAGCTTGATTACCTAGTTATTAATCATTATTGTGGTTAAATGAGTATCAATTTTTTATTCTCAAATTTTATACTACTTCATGAGCTGAAACCAGTTCTTATAAGTCCTTCAGGAATTTTTACCTTGATAATGACTATTATTTTACTCTCCTTAATAGAGAATGTGAAATCAATGGCCTATTGAAATAAAAGGATGTCCCACACATAATCTTACAGTTTTAAGACTAGATCTAGTTATTCATTGAGTAGCTAATTAATCGATTTGAATATTAGATCCAGTCCCATTGTTAAGATGGCTTTTATAGGGCTGCCTAGGTAGCTCAGTGGTTGTCTGCCTTTTGCTTAGGTCATGATCCCAGGGTCCTGGGATCAAGTCCCACATCAGGCTGCCTGCAGGGAGCCTGCTTTTCATTCTGCCTGTATCTCTGCCTCTCTGTGTCTCTCATGAATAAATAAAATCTTAAAAAATATATATGGCTTTTATAACCAATCCCCTTTCTTTCATTAAATGACTAAACTTTTGTTAGCTATTCAAAGATCGCTTAACTTCTTGATTCTTGATATTCCAGAATAGTAAATTTGGTTGCACCTGTAAGAAAGAATACTGGTTCTAATTCTAAAATGCAATAGTTTGTTTTCTTAATTACCTAGCTTTTTTTTTTTTGTAACTACTCTTATCAGACACATTCAACAAATGAGTATTTTGTGTACTCTTTCTAAAGAGACTGACTTTGACGTAGCTTGAATTTACTCATTGTTAAAATTTTTTATTAACCTTGCTAAACACATTTATTTTATTTTTTTAGCACATTTATTTTTAATTTTACAAGTGGAAGATTCCTTAGGGAACTATTTTAATGAAGTAAGTGAACAATATTTTAACTAAAAATAGGATTGACTTAATCTATTATTATTTTTGTTGCATATATTTTAAAACATTTTTCCAATTGAAGACACACTCTACACAAAGGGCTCAAGTAATCAGATTCTCAAGGAAAAGGAATTTAATCTATGCGACCTGGAAACTAACTTGGATGAATATGATGGTATTCAAAATAATAGGAATACTTAGGAACACTCTAAGGAATACTAAGAGAAATTCAAATGTCACAAGCAGGGCTGAAGTAGAGTCTAACTCAAGGATATCTACAAGGGAAAAGAAGAAAATTTGGTTGGTGGTTTGAGATGTAACAACAAAAAAAATTCTTCTGGGCATTATGACCACCAACTTCAGGGCTTCTAATTAGCCTGACAAAGTGACAGTTCCACATTCTAGTTGAACAAATAATGTATCTAATGAAACTCAAAATCCCGATTTTTCTTTGAGCACAATGAACTACATCACTCACAGCTTTGGGGTATTTCAAAATTAACAAAGGATGACTTTCTCGCCTGTCTGATGTTTCCTGGTTAACAAATTCACTGGAAAACTGTCTTGCAGAGTAATTTTAAGCAACGCTTTAATCTTAAACCACAAAGGGAGGTGGAGTTGGAGGTATGTTGCCATGGTCCTATGGATGCTAATGTGAAGTGGAATCTTTTGTTTCTCAAAATGGTCAATAGCAATTAGTATTCAGTGGTGTCTTTTTATTCTGGTGCCCTTGACCCACCTTTGCCACCCCTTTCTATATTACTCCTATTATAAACTGTAACTGGGGATATCCTGGCTTCTTTTCCATTCTAATTAAAGTACTCTTACTGAACACAGGGACAATTTTTCATTTCATGAGGAACAATTATTAGAGCTAGGTGAGATCTGCCAATTGGGCTTCATGTAACTTTTGACAAATATTTGCACCAGTTTTTGACTGCTGTATTCTCGCACCAGTGAAATGTTGGTGAGATTTTGGATTTACCTCAGAAAGGTAGAACCAAATGAGTCCGTGAAAGAGCAGAGACAAATGTCATACTATCTTCAGCTTTTATTCAATAATATACTCTAAAATATTTTATTTTGTCATTGAGCTGAGAGGTAAATGCTGGATTTTTTTTTAAACAAAAATTTATTTTATGCCTATGCTTTCTTCCTAGGGCTTTGTCTTAAATACTCCTCTGCTGCACTGGTAACAACCTTGAGAAAAACGTCATCCTTTCTTGAGTTTGGGTCTATAATGCCTATAGCCATTGTTATGCATCTTATTTTTCTGTTTTTTTCTCAAGAGACCTTTCTGAGAGAGCTTTCACAAAAAAGGGTGCCTTGACAAGTAAAAAAAAAAAAAAAAAAAAAAAATCCTGATAAACAAAGATATAGAGAGACTGAGACAAAGAAGGACACAGTTTCTTCAAGTGTCTACTTCAAATAAACCTCCTCAAAATTTAAATGACATAGTTATTAAAAAAAAAAAAAACCTCCAAAAATGTTTTACTTCCTTTTGAACATCCTAGTTCTAAGATTTCTCCACCCTTCAAAGCAGTATCCAGACTGAGTTGGTTCTTTAGAATCCTGTGAGGCAGATGGGGAAGAGGCAGGTAAAGGAGGCTAGCCACACTCTGCCTCCAAAGAGGGTCAAGATTTTGGCTTGACTAGGTCACTATAAAAGGCTTTCTTTAAAATAACAGGAGGAAGCTTACGTTTTGGACATAGGTTGCTGGATTCAAACAGCAGCTCAACAACTTAGTAGCTCTATGATCTTATGTAAATCACATATCATATCTGCTACAGTCCTAATATTTGTGTCTCCTCAAAATTCATGTGTCGAAACCTAACACCCAATGTAATGATATTAGGAGGTAGGAGCTGGGGAGGTGATTAGGTCATTAGGATGGAGCCCTCATGAATGGAAGGAATCCTTTCAAAAAGAGGCCTTGCCCCCTTCCACCACGTGAAGACGCAAAAGAAGGTACCATCCATGAATCAGGAAGTGGATCCTTCCCAGGCACTTAACCTACTGGTGCCTTGATCATGATCTTCCCGTCCTCCAGAACTGTGAGAAATAAATTTCTGTTTATTATAATCTATCCAGTTTATGACATTTTCTTATAGCTCCCCAAACAGACTAAAACTTTGTCAAAGCCTCCCCTTTCTTGACCCACCCCTCTTAACTCATGGGATTATTATGAGGATTAAATGCGATTATTTGTGTGAAGCATTTAGTTCAGTGCCTGGCATACAATAAATACTTAAAATTGACTTTACCATTTTAACATGTTTATCTTTATTAATGAACATCTAGATGTTAGTATCCTTTACAAGGCAGTTAACAAAGTTACCAAAGTTGTCAATTTGTTAAAAACTCTTAATATAATAAAATCAAAATCTTTACCAAAACTTTGAACTTTGATCAGCCATCATTCATCCAAAAAATATTTATGGAGTTCTTTCTCGTTGCCAGGCATAATCCTAGTTCCTGGGCTAGAAAGATTTCTAGAACAGATATAGTGCATTCCCTCATGAAACTGTGGTTGCATTTTGTTGTTTCTTGTAATTGCATTTACTGCATGTTCTGGATCACACTTGGAAATCTCCAGGAAACACTGGAATGAATCAGGGCTACTCAGAGCTTGATTTTACTTTATTGGGTGAGGGGGGAGGGAGCTAATAAACTCACAATATGTGATTGTAAACAATAAAGTAAGACAACTATGTGAATGTTTTTAGGGTTGACTGTTAATTGTTATTTTGTTTTTAAGATTTTATTTATTTATTTGAGAGGACAGAGTGAGAGAGAGAGAGAGGGCACAAGCCTGAGGGGGGTGGACAGATGGAGAGGGAGAGGCGCACTCCCTGCTGAGCAAGGAGCCTGATGTGGAGCTCAATCCCAGGACCGCAGGGTCATGACCTGAGCCAAAGGCAGATGCTTCACCCACTGAGCCACCCAGGTGCCCCATCATAAATTTTGTAATCCTTTTGTACTTCTAATATTTATAGCTTGGAGACTACATAGTTAACAGGAAATAAAATGGATTTTTGAATCAAAATACACACCTTTGAGTTGGGACTAGCACTTCAGGCAATCGCAAGGTACTATAAAAGTAATGCAATATCCACACCATTTAATTCAGAATATGAATTAAGAATTGTAAGATCAAACAAGAAAATGTAGGTGCATTTAAATGTTAATTGTTATTGTTGTTATTATGTTGAAATGAAAATTTAAGAAATTTCTGAGTTAGCCAAAATATTATATTTCATATTATTTTAACATATGCTAATGCATTTAGTATAGTTTTCCAAGCTTTTGAAAATTTCTCTATCACCAGAGCGTATCAATAAGCACTCCTCTCCTCGCAGTGAAACTTTACTTCCATAAAATAAAGCAAAATAAACTTTACCTCCAGGCTACATGACTCCCCAGCCTAACCTTAATTCCTTTAATATGAAGTATGATGTGGTTAAAAGCACAATCACTGAGTCAGTCAGGGATATGAGGATCTGAGTCAGGATCTGAGTCAATCAGGGGTATCTGGTATCTCTAAACCTATATTTATCTATAAAATGGGGAAACAATACTACATTAGAAGGATATTTTCAGTGTTACAAGATAATGTATGTGAAATAATAGTATCTAAATTGTTGAATGTTAACTTACAAATGAAAAATATTTTAAAAAATATCTAGTCTTAGTGCCTTCTTAGCACAGTAGGCAGTGCCTCAGTCTCATAAAAATATCTAGTGTTTTTGACTAAAATGTAATGAGATCTTCAATTTTATGGCTCATCTGATTGATGAGGTAAAAATCGGTTACTAACCTCATCAAAATTAAGATGGCTGGACAGTTTAAGCTATTTAATGGGTATCATCAGGCATGAGTTTTCTAAATACTATAAGTTTTTAAACTGTTCACAAAATAGTGTAGGATCAGATATTGTTCTTTCATCAATATGCTTGTTACTGCAAATACTGTATTTAGAGATCTCACTACAGAGACATCAAGGATGGGAAAGAAAATTACAAAGGGAAACAATTAAATCTTAATGTACGTTCTTTGTCCTCAAGTAGCTTTCAACAAACCATAAACATACAGATTTCCCAAACATATTTAATTTCTATATGCAATCTCTGCTGTGGTGTGGGCTATAGCATCATCAGTTGGATTGTTTTAGCCACTAACTAGTTATAAACTGGGCTGGATTTGCCTATGGGGCAATTGTGGGGTTAACCCCAAAATACCCCAAAATACCCCAATAACCCCAAAATAGGGTTAACCCCTATTTCCATGAAAAAAAAATTTTTAAATAATTGTTCTTAAAGATTTTATTTACTTATTCATGAGAGACACAGAGACATAGGCAAAGATATAGGCAGAGGAAGAAGCAGGCTCCCTATAGGGAACCTGATGCGAGACTCTATCCCAGGACCCCAGGATCATGACCTGAGCTTAAGGTAGACGCCAAACCACTGAACCACCCAGCCATCCCTATAACTACCAAGTTTCTTTGGTAATTACAAAATCACAGTGTTTTCCAGGACATTAAGCAACTCAGTAACCTTCACTTAAGGAGAGATTTTGGAGTAAACTATGAGGTATTCATTGTATGAGTAATAGACATAGCAGAACCATGTGTCATATTGGGGGAAAGTTCAACATCATAACAATAGAAAGCACTTAATAGCCTTTGTAGTGTATATTTTACTGTATTATGTAAATATTATAAACTGGCTTAGCCCTCACAAAGCAACCCTATGAAGTATGTACTATTTTTATCATTATTTTATTGATAAGAAAACTGAGACAGAGGTTAAGGGACTTGTTCAACAACAAAAAGCAGGATCAGGATTTGAACCCAAGTGATGGATTTTAACCAATGCACAGACATCTGTTCTATGATTTAGCTATCATAAACTCCAAATAAAAACATTTCAAGAAATTGGTAATAAGCTATTTAAGTTAAACCTTTTTTAAGAGCTAACTAGACTTAAATAAGAGAGTAGCAAATGTCTACAATATTCAGGTCGGGACTATCTGGTGTAATAAAAAGCTTATTAAAGATTTAAAATTTTTAGTTGAGGAAAATACATGAACAAGCATTTTAGAAACTAAGAAATGCTAAATGGCCAACAAGCCTGTTTTTAATACTTTTATCATAGTTTTTTGCCTTAATCTTTATATATCTAGCCCCCAATACTCCCATGAACTCCAGGCCCTTAGAGCCAACCGCCTTCTAAAAATATAATGGACCCTGTTGGTGGAATGCATATTGGTACAGCCTTTGTGGAAAACAGTATGGAGGTTTCTTAAAAAATTAAAAATAGAAATACCATATGATCCAGTAATTCCACTATTGGGTATTTACCTGACGAAAATGAGAATGCTAATTTGAAAAATTATATTCACACTATTTTTACTGCAGCAAAGATTTAGAAGAACCCAAGTGTCCATCCATAGATGAGTGAATAAAGAAGATGGATGGAATATTAGCCATGAAAAAGAGTGAGATTCTGCCATTTGTGACAACATGAATGGACCTAAGGGGTATAATGCTAAATGAGATAAGTCAGAGAAAGACAAATGCTATATGATTTCACTCATAAGTGGACGTTAAGAAACAAAACAAATGAATAAACAAAAAAGAGACAAGCAACAGACTTTTAAGTACAGAGAACAAACTGGTGGTTGCGGGATCCCTGGGTGGCGCAGCGGTTTGGCGCCTGCCTTTGGCCCAGGGCGCGATCCTGGAGACCTGGGATCGAATCCCACGTCGGGCTCCCGGTGCATGGAGCCTGCTTCTCCCTCTGCCTGTGTCTCTGCCTCTCTCTCTCTGTGTGTGTGTGACTATCATAAATAATAAATAAAAATAAAAAATAAATAAATAAACAAACTGGTGGTTGCCAGGGGAAAGGTGAATAGAAGCATAGGTGAAGTAGATAAAGGGGCTTAAAAGGTACAGACTTTCAGTTATAAAATAAATAAGTCAGAGAGATGAAAAGTACAGCATAAGGAATGTAACTGATAACATTGTAATAATGTTATTTGCTGACAGATGATGCCAATACTTATGGTGAGCTGAATAATGTATAGAATTGTGTTGTATGTCCTAAACTAATATAACACTGTATATTATTTATATATACAATATAATCGATACATATAGGCTTTTCAGAACCAGCCAAATTCTTGGTCCATAAAATATCAGCCTTGTTAAGTGAATATTCCATATCTGTAAAAATATCACCCACAATTATTTTGTAAAGTCGTATTACCAAAAAGTGCATACAGTCAATACAGAATTTTCACCACATATTGTAAAACGAAGTTTACTAAATAATTTATTTAATGTATTTAGCTTAATCATTTCAAATTTCAAAAAATTATGCATAAATATACTTGTAGAGAAGAAAGACAGGAGAGATAGTCTATAATAGTATATGAATGGCTGTCTCTGGGTAATATAATTAGGGATGATTGTTTCTTTGGTAATTTTCAAGTTTTCTATCATGCACATGTATTACTTTTGTAGTTAGAAAATACATGCTTTAAGATGGGGCTTGTTTAGCTCTGCAGAAACCAAATTTTAGCATTTGTTTAATATTTCTTTGATAAGCAATACTAAATTTGCAAAATCACATAAGTGCTCTAATAGTTACGTAAAAAAATTAAAAATAAGTTTTCTGTTTTCAAGTATTTTTATTGCTATTACTTTGGGGTTATAGGGAAAAGCCATGGCTAGGCTTAAATTCAAGATTCAAGTTGATGTTGAGATATGAGTTACAGTCTTGGAACCAACAGATGTGTGAGGCCATAGGTTGCCATTTATTATCATATACTCCAGACATGTTGTTTGACCTTTCTAACCTCAGTTTGCACGTCTGTGGGATGGGGCTTTGAGAGAAATAAGTGATAAAACGAATGTATATTAAAGCAGTATTTCTGATCTAATTTGATATTACTATATTAGTACTCTCCAAACAATCTTTTATGTTAAAAATTATTCATTTTCAGGAAATTGAGTCTTTCTTTGTAAATGGAAAATATAGGCTGGATCCTAATAATTATGGGGTCATAGGGGAAAGATTCTTTTCTGCAGATCTTGTCTTCTACCAACAACTCCATCTATCCATCCATTCATTCATCCATCCATGTTTATAGGACAACTTATGCAAATGAAGCACTGTGCTGGGCACTACAGTATCCTCTTACATAACTTTGTTTCCTTCATAACATTCCTCTCAGATTCTGCGTATTTCTTGAAAAAATATTGATCTGGCATTTTTATTGATCCATATGATCATTTTGAATCAACTGTATAGCCACTGCTCAGGTCCAGGACCCTGAGGTGATGACCTGAGCCAAAATCAAGAGTCGGTTGCTTAACCGACTGAGCCACCCAGGCACCCCAATAAATATAATATTTATTTTCTAGTATCAAATAACACTGATGAACTCCAATATGTAGCAGGCCAAAAGTAAGATTCTTCATGAATTTTTAGCTACTTCCCTTGAGGAAAAGAAAATTGGAGTTTCCTTGTGATCTACTCTGGTCAGAATCCACAAGGAGTGTTTAGCTTAAGTATAAGGCTTCATATTTTTGAAGATATGTTATCAAACTGAACACATCCAGGTCAGGTACCAAGGCTAGATAATGGTTGAGGAATACTGGCATCTATTGCAGGAAGCAGAGATGTTTAACCCAAAATGGAGAAATTTAGTCAAGGAGAAGACCACCATTTAAATATGCCTGCATTTCTATCCCATGATGCTAGTAGAGGCTTGTTCTTGGAAATTAGTACAACCAAGACAAGGACCTATAGAGTACAGTGTTAGCATGACCAACCATATGCACCCACTGTCCCTGATAGCCCCAATTTATACCAGCTGCAGCTCAATTAACCCTGTGAACTATATAGAGTACCCCATTTCACTCTTGGAGGTCCCCAGGTGGGCAAAAGATTATATTCACCCTAAGTCTTGTAGATGTGATACAGTGTTTCATTCTATATCAGAAGGAATTTACCAACAACAAGAACTGTCCAATAGTGTAATGAGGCAACATACAAAGCAACTATTTTCCTTTCACTGGTAATGAAGACACAAAGGCCTAAGTGTCACCTGCCTAGGATGTTTTAGGCAAGAATCCCTTAACTGGTGGTGGCCTTATAAGCTACCTGCACTCCAAAGTTGATATACTCTTGTTTTATTTTTAATATTCTATGGTCAAAGGTAAATTCTATGGCATACATATTGATAACACTTATAATTCTTTAAATATATTTTTCTTACATGGAGACCTCACCATTTGGTATTTCATTGAATTTCTGTGGGCTTGACTAATTTCTGAGAATCAGCAAATTCACAAAAGTAGTTCCTTGTAGATCATAAGGAGATAGAGGTCCTGCTGTGATAAATAAGACCAGGAAAGAACTGTTGAGGAATATGAGTTGGACAGGGGCGCCTCGGTGGCTCAGTCAGTTAAGCATCTGCCTTAGGCTCAGGTCATGATCTTGGGGCCCTACGATCACCCCCAAGTTGGGCTCCCTGCTCAGCGGGGAGGTTGTTTCTCCCTCTCTGCCTGCCTCTCCATCCTGCTTGTGCACTCTCTCTTACTCTCTCTCAAATAAATAAATAAAATCTTAAAAAAAAAAAAAGAATGGGAATTGGACAGAACATAAATCCAATCTTTACTAAAACTAATCTATTTAGTAAATGGTTTGTTTTTATGCTTATTTGACAAACTTAATTTTTTAGAGATTTATTTATTTGAGAGAGAAAAAACTTGTGTGTGTGAGGTGAGCGTGGGGAGGGGTAGAGGAAGAGGGAAAAACTCTCAAGCACACTCCATGCTGAGCAAGGACCCCCACATGGAGCTCTCAGGCCCAGGACCCTGAGGTGATGACGTGAGCCAAAATCAAGAGTCGGTTGCTTAACCGACTGAGCCACCCAGGCACCCCAATAAATATAATATTTATTTTCTAGTATCAATCCCCTACTATAACATCCTGTTCTGCAGTATAGAATTCAGAGCACTGTCTTTGAATTTAAAGTCCCAGTTCAACTCCTCACTCTTCCAGTAACCACTTTTGTGATTTGAGAGAAAAGATTTAACCTCTCTGAGCTTCCGATTCTTTATCTATATTGCAGAGAGATAACACTGCAATTTATAGTGTAATTCTTAGGATTAGAGATAATTATGTTAAAAAAAGAACACCCTAGCACAAAGTATGTGTTCAAAAACTTAGATATTATGAGAGACTGTTTTGCAAACATTAAATCTATTTTAACCTACTTGCCACTATTTAATGCTGCTCTATTTGTACATCCTTGTGCTCAAGGTTGACTGTCCATTTGTTAGCACATCTGCATATTCCTCGTAATTAATATCTTTTTTAATGACATATGGTTTAGTGACTGGAAATTGAGTCTTGCCTTCTGTTTTCAATTTGTTTATGACTCAACGACTCAATGTATGTGTCTGAACTTTAATTTTCCATTCTGGAAACTAGAATTTAAAATCCTTGCTCATATGTAGCTATTTCAGAAAATGAGAGGAAATGTGTAATCCAAGGATTTTGAGTATGTGCCAGGCTGTTCAGCGGTGCAGCCAGGATGCATATAGATAAAGGGCCATGGTTTTTCTTGCGTTATGTTAACAGGGAAATCTAAATGAGGATGCCAGCAATCTACCCTCTGAAGGGGGGTGAGTAGGGGTGGGTAGTTTGGGCTAGGCTGGAGTCGGATTCCAAGTGAAGCCAGGAAGAATCAGCACATAGGCTTGGAATGAGTGTGACCATAGTTGACGGAATCCTAGGCCCTGGAATCAGGCTGAGGACATGACCACCCCACAGGAATTGTCTCACACGGCTCCCATGGCAGTGCCCCTTCAAGGCCTGTGCCTCTGAAAGACAAGGTCCAGTGCACATTTGGATGTGAGTTTTTGGCTTCTGAACCCCCTGAAACACTTCTACCTCTTTTATGCTGGATACACATTCTGTGGTGTTACAGTTATTTAAGTCATGTCTTATCTCTCTGCTAAATATAAGGTAGATGGTCTAAACCCCTCTTTCCCTTTGCTCTGCCCCTTTCGTTTCCCCCAGTAAAGAATCTTGAGCAGAACGACATTTGATCTATTTTGTGACAGATTAGAATTTAATACAATATATCATAGACTTCTTCAATATCTTAATGTAATATTTGATTCCAGTATTTTATTTATTTTTTTATAAAAAATTATTTATTTATTAGAGAGAGTGTCCACATGCAAACAAGGGGAGGGGTAGAAGGAGAGGATGAGAGAGACAATCTCCAGCAGACTCCCCACGGAGCATGGAGCTGGACTAGATCTCATAACCCTGAGATCATGACTTGAGCTGAAGTCAAGAGTCAGTCACTGAACCAACTGAACCACCCACGCATCCCTATTCCAGTATTTTAAATCCACACACGTGCACACAAAAACACACTGCAGTAGTAACAAGTTGGTGGGCTATCCTGAGAAATGGGTGCCTATGAGAAGTGCACTGAATTCATTTTCTCCCCCAAAATTTCCTCTTTTGGCCACTACAGCCTTGGTAGTCACCAGTCAGATGGAAAAATGAAAAAAAAAAATCCCCTTTTTTTGCTTTTTAGAGCCTCTCTCTGGAATCTATCAGTTTGTAAGGGGCCAAAGTTTAGGGCATGTTTGTTTGTTTGTTTGTTTGTTTTAGAGAAGAATCCACAAGTGCACATCATTTAAAAGTTTAATAAAATCACACATTTAAAAGATCATAACATCTAGACTAGTCCGATCTGTGATTTAATTTATGGCTTAATGTGTTGTATTCAGTTTGCCTTCCAAAAAAGGTTAAATTTGAAATTTTATTAAAAACTCTCTTCCTTTGGATTTATAGATTGGGGTAGCTGTTTTATCCACTTGCCGTGTAGAATTAGTATTTACTGGACAAGATGTGTTGATTCAGGAGGTTGTCTGTGGAGTGCTTGCCCCGTGAGGGTCATATTAAACTCGAGAGAAGCTTTTTGAGCAACATAGCATCTTGGAGACAATATATCAAGCTGATAGATACACGGCTCTTCTGCTAAGAAACCAGGGGTGAAATTATGGCTGGCTCCCAGTTATTGCTTTGGTGCTAAGGAGCCTCTAAGGAATAGGTCTAGGATAAAAGGGGTTAACCAGAGGGGAAAGAAAGGTTTCCAGAATTCACTGTTACTAGAAGCATGCGAAATGAATAGTTACATGTAAATAATTTCAGATGATCACTCTGTCTGGAAATATTTTGCAATTTTATATAATCAGAGTGTGACCAATTTAATGGGACACATTTTTTTTTTTGTATCTCTCAGAAGAGAATCCAAGATATACTATATTATTATTATGGAGCCCACTTTGGGGCACTCCTCCCTTCTTTCTTTTTTTTTTAATTTCTTTTTTCTTTTTTTTTTTTAATTTATGATAGTCACAGAGAGAGAGAGAGAGAGAGAGAGAGGCAGAGACACAGGCAGAGGGAGAAGCAGGCTCCATGCACCAGGAGCCTGACGTGGGATTCGATCCCGGGTCTCCAGGATCGTGCCCTGGGCCAAAGGCAGGCGTTAAACCGCTGCGCCACCCAGGGATCCCTCCCTTCTTTCTTAATAGCATGTTCGTGCAAAAAAAAAAAAAAAAATAGCATGGTCATGCAGTTTTAAACACATGAATGGATTTTTGTGTATATATTTAAAACTCCAGTTTTTTCATGTCGGTGGCTTATCAGTACTGATATTTCTTCCGAATCTGGATTGTCGATGACATTATATTCCTCGACACAGAAATGTTAGATAAGAAAATAGTCAAATGAGGGGCATGACTTTTTATGTTCTACATCATACACAATTTTGTACTTTGCTTTTTGTCCGTGCCCTTTCGATATCTGCTCACATATTATGAATCAGTTAAACAACATATAGCAGGTAAGAAATACTCATTGTCAAAACTATATGTGCTCACAGATAAATGATCAATTAGCAAGTCCGTAGCAGTGGATTATGGGATAAGTGGCCCTGGACAGCCATCCTACTGCATCCTGGGCGTGTCACACACCTAGTGAGTGAGGGGACAATTTCATACCATTTCATCTCTCCCAGAGCATCTGGTTCATCCCCACACTTCAGCACTGACCTGATATACCTTTGCTTTTATTTTGCTCACTGAGACAATGGAGATCATCAGAAGAGATCCTTGCTGTTTTTCCGTCATGAAATCTACCTCTCTCTGTGTGTCAGCAGTCTCTGAATTCCCTTCTGCACACTGGGTTGACCATCCCTACTCTGTGCAACAGCCATGGTGCCCCAGCTTGCCAGTCTCTCTTCCACACAGATAAATAATTTTTGAATAGGTCAGTTCTTACTTGCAACCACACAAGGAATTGGAATCCTAGGCAGTTAATCTTCCTTCCGCTCTGTTATCATTTCCCCAAATGTCTTCCAGATCTTTCCAATAGGTGTGCATACATTATAACATCTCCCAGTTCCTAGCACACCTTCTTTTAATACCAGAAGCTTCTCTAAATGCTGCCCCATTTTCTACTCCCCACTAGAACAAAATCCTTCAAGAAGTTGCCTGTGCTCACGCTCCCCTCATTCCCTTCCCAGTCATTCCAGTCCCAATGCTGTGCCCGCTGCTACACCGCGTTCTTCTTGGCAACACCACCAAACACCCCTACTTGGCCAAATGCAAACTATAATTCTTGGTTTCTTTCCTTAGACTTTTGACATTTGACAGCACATTTGACATAGACAGCACATTTGATCAGTCCTTCCTTTTTGATGTGCTTTCTTGGCTTGACTTCCAAGCTGTACATTTTCTAGGTTTTTGTCCTCATTCACTGACCCTCCTTTATGCCTCCTTTGCTGTAGAAGATCCCTCCTGACCTCAAAAATGTTGGTGGACCTCATGGCTCAGTTCCCAGACATCTTCTGTGCTTACTCCATCTACACTCACCCCCTGGGTTATTTCATTAAATCTCAGCTATTAAGTACCACACATACCATCATCCACAGATCTTATCCAGACTCATACCTGCAGCTTCTTCCTTGATGTTCCTCCTGGACATGTGCATCCTCTTCAGTGTAACATGGACAAAGAATTCCCGACATCCCCCACACACACACACACACACACACACACTGCCCCATAACTGATCTCTCCCCTCAGCGTTCCCCAGCTCAGCAATGGCACCACCATTCGCCTGGGTGGTTAGGTTAAACACACTGACGTCATCTTTAACTCCTTTATTTTCTCTTAGCAAAATACTTTCCACTCACTTGAGCAGCAGAATATACCACCACCTCTGTTGCTATTGCTCAAATCCATGCTATTGTCATATTTTACCTGGATTGCTACCATAGGTGATTTCCCTAGGTCTACTCTTGCCCCTATTCCTCCATTAGCATAGAGCAGCCTTTATAGGTTCCACATGACACCATGTCCTTTATTAAAACCCAGAAATGGCCTCCAAATCTGTTTCAAATAGAATCCAGAGACCTTAGTATATTTTCAAGGCCTAGAACTAGAACAGATCTCAAGAGATCTAGACCCTGTCTGTCCCTCCAACCTC
Source organism: Nyctereutes procyonoides (assembly GCF_905146905.1). Lineage (NCBI taxonomy): Eukaryota > Metazoa > Chordata > Mammalia > Carnivora > Canidae > Nyctereutes > Nyctereutes procyonoides. The sequence continues at coordinate 12,843,224 of NW_026575117.1, forward strand.
TTTTCTCTTCTTCCTTTTTGGCCTATGTCAGCCACACTGGCCTCTCCACTGCTCTCAAACACAACAGGTGCTTCCTCTTCTCGTTGCCCTTGCACCTACTGCCTCCCTGGCTGGATTGCTCTTCCTCCAGACATTCTCATGACCACTGAGGTCTCCGCTCAAATGTCATCTATGACATATTCTTCCTAGGGCTTTCCTGTCCAGTTTCAATTGTTACATAATAATAAAATTGCATGCTTCTTTAAACTTGCTCTTCTCTTACCCTGGTTTATTTTTCTCCTAAGCTTATCTGTCTAGTATGATCTTAGGTACCTGTTTGCTTAACACTTGCTCTCACTGTTTACATGTAAGTTCCACAGGGTCAGGGGCCATGTCTGTTTTACTCGGTGCTGTTAGCCCTCCACACAAAGAATACTACTTTGTGCAGAGTAGAAGCTCAATAAATGTTTATTGAATAAATTAGTGGATTATTGATGAACTCAAAACCCTTACGACAGATTGATGAAACCTGTAATGTAATTGGCCCATTCTCATCCCTGACCATTCATTAGCTTCATAGTTCACAGGCAGGTTCTCCTGTGGGGGAAGGAATGTTAAACTTGCACTCTACATAAAGCTATGTATAAAAAGAAGTTGAAAAAGAACCCTGATAGTTGTTTTCATAATTTTGGTCCCTTCTCCTCCTTCACCAATGACCTCTAGGAATCTTTGGCCATTAGAAACTTCTATTACAATAATTACAGTGTTCCTAAAAACTTACATTATAGTAGCACTAAATTATGCTATGGGAAGTTCAGATCAGTCCAACACAATAATAATAATAATAATAATAATAATAATAATAACAGCAGCAATAACAACTAATAATTACCAAGACCCAAAATAAGGTGCTTTATTTACATTGTCTGATCTTCACACAATTCTCAAAAGAAAGCTATCCCCATTCTAAAGATAAGAAACATAGGCTCAAAGCCATTAGGTGATTATCCTAAATTCACAGAGCTTTGCTTAATTTTCTTTTGAGTTTCAGGCTAGCTTTGGAACAAATTTCGATAGGATAGGCTCATTCGAGTCATACCTGTTGGAAAAATTAATTTAATAACCAGAGTCATCTTGTCATATTTGTAATTAGAATATTCTGGTTTTAGTTTTGTTCATTCCTGTTGGATCTTGTAGAACTATTCAAGTAGAGTTCCTTGATAGATTATATCAGGCAGATAATCTGAATTCAGGAAAAATTGGCCAGAGATTTAACTAGACTAGAAAAAGCGACATGTGTGTTTCAGCTTGCAACATATTTGAATAAGGTCAGCTGATGGTATAAATCATTTGAGAAAAGAACTTTAGTTTTTATATTTTCATAGATGAGAATTAAGTCTGGAATGTGCTATTTTCACCCAATCATGTATAGTTATTATAATAGAAAAATACAATTGTAATAAATGGTCCTCAAAAAAAAAAAAGCCAGTTGTATTCAAGAGTAGTGTGATTAAGTGTGGCAATGGGTGATATAGATGGAAGAAATAAAAGACCTGGACTCCTTCACTGTTTGATTGCTTGATTGCTGAGCAAGAATTAAATTAAAAAGGTACTTTGGTATCTGGTTCACTAAGTTGCCTACATATTTTCAATTAGATAAACAGAAGTACAGGTGGGAATGTGGTACATATTCATTTGTCTTGCTGTTTGGGGGCTGGCTTTTAAGATTGAAATTCTAATGTAATTGTGTTGAAATGAACAATAAGGAAGTACAGTAGTTCAGGAATGAAAATGTTAAATTAAATGGACCATGTTTAACATTGTTGTTGGTCCTGAGGAACAGTTTTTCCAGTATATGGAGCATTTCGATTCCATCCAGCATATGTTCTCCACAGTTTTCTCTGCTCTAATTCATCTGTGTTTTTCGACAGCTCCAGATGGCGTGCTGCCTCCGAGGCTTTCATCTGCCACTCCAACCAGTCTTCAGGTTGTCTGGTCTACACCAGCTCGTAACAACGCTCCCGGCTCTCCCAAATACCAGCTCCAGATGAGGCCTGGCCACTCCACCCATGGATTTCTAGAGTGAGCATCCTACTTTGTCCATCCTCCTAACTGTCCCCTGGATTACACAATGTGGATATAATTTACTTTGTCTTAATTTTTGAATAGGTCAGTTCTTACTTGCAACAAATAAAGGCTGCCTTTTAGAAGTTCAAACAAACAAACAAGCAACACCCTAGGAGATAATTATTTGCTTTGCAAAAATATCTGTTTTTCATTTATATAGCATTATATAAGATTTCTTCCCCCTTAACTTTTCATGAGCATATGTGCTGCATAAAGCAAGCATATACCTAAACTGAAAAAAAGAATGCTGTCTGAACTGTAGAAACAAAATTATAATACCTGGTCTATAAATTCTATGTGGTAATCAGTCTCAAGAGTAGACTCAAATTTTCTCAATACTACTAGGATTTACATCTCATATAAATGCAGTAGGACAAACCGTCAGCCAAATGGCTCTTTATTTTAAGAGAGATCTCCTGTAACAACAGAAAATCACAGTACTTATCTGTATGTTGACATTCCTTGAAAATTCTTTGCAACAAGATTTTACTTGTGTATTTTTTTTTAATTTCTTTGAGTATATAAAGCTTCCTAGTTAACATTTCTTTCCTATGTAGGTTATTTTCCAGTCCTTCTGCATCGTTAAGCTATGAAGTGAGAGATCTCCAACCGTACACAGAATATGAGTTTCGGTTGGTTGCCTCCAATGGATTTGGCAGTGCACCTAGTTCTTGGATTCTATTCGTGACCACAGAGGACAGTAAGTGGTCTGAATGATATACCGCCAAATGTTGTCTACATTAGGGACTATTAAATGTCTTCAGTTTTTCCAAAACAGAGACATAAGCCTCCCCTATTTTCTTGATAGTTAGTGATAATAATCTTTTCTAGGGCAAGGGTAGTCAGACTCTGCAGAAAAAGACGAAAAATGTAGGCTTGAGGGATTTGGAAGGTGAGGACCTCAGAAAAAAAAATCACTCCGGGAAGAAGTAATTCACAATAAATTATGACATGGCCCCATTCTGGAGTACATCTAGGTGTCCTGTAAGATGAAAGTTATCATCTCCCACTCAGTATACTCTGCTTTGGAGGAGTTCTGCAGGCAGAGGGACATGAAATTGGGGTCTTACTTCATGAGGATGCTTACCATGTCCTTATATGTTTTCCTGGAAACAGAGTCCATTATACTATTAGTCACACCTGAAAGACAGACTTCAGAATAGAGAAGTACACATAATCTGATAACAGTGATTCTGCACTATCACAAAGAGGAGACTGATATTGCCTTATTCAATCAAGAGACTTTTCTAGTTTTTCGTGAAAGAGTCACATGTATGTTCTATATATAACTAGGTTATATATAGAAAATGAATACATGGCTATACTACTTAGTTTTATATAAATTACCTCTATAAAAGCATATATATGGAAGTATAATTTTTTTTTAAGGAAAGTTTCAAATTAAATCAAGCTCTACGGAGTGAATGAGGACACTGCATCTTTGAACAATGAGGTTTTTAGGGTTAATCTTGTCAAGTCTTTTAATCAGAGGCTCCTTTGAAGATGTGGCTCTGTTGGACAATTGCCATTCTGGCTCTATATCCAATGAGCACCTGAGTGACTTTCAAAAGGCTAGATATTAATCAAAAGACATGGTATTTGAAACAATATCAATTGTATATTAAATAGATTCTTTTATTTCTGTAATACCCTTAATTATATTATTTTAGTGAGGAAAAGACATCAAATGAGATAGAATCAGAGCTATTTACCTTCCCTAAAGCTTACTTTATTTTTTAGAAAGGCCATTATGAACAATAATATATAATACTTCATCCATTTCTCTCAATTTGTAATTACTCCCTGGGAGCAAGTTAGGTACTTTGCAAGGGCACATCCAGTCCTTTTGGTCTCTTGGGTACCATTTAGTAAATTATCAGCACAGTGCAATAAACGACACCCAGGACCCAGAAAGCATTAACGCACTACTCAATGCACCCACACCCCTTTTAAGGGGAACATCACACATGCTCTGGGGAATCTGACAGCATAGTCACCAACTGTATACAGATTTATGAGCCATAGAGCTCACACTCAAAATAGATTTTTTTTAAAGAATTAAAAAAAAAAACAACTGAAAATAGACTTTCAGTTGTCCTTCTTAGGTATAGAATGTTTGATGGCACTCAATAAAGGGCAACTAAATTAATCAGTTCACTATAGAGGTGATGGCTCCTTAGAATGCCACATTGGAAGAGGAGGGAAATGGACTCCTTTTTTAGAACCTATAATTTCTATTCCCACAGAGGAAGGGCAACACTTGGATTTCCTCAATGGTGATTCTCTTGTCTAGAGGCCATGATCTTCTATCTACAGGCAGGAAGTTATCACATAAATAAAGTATAAAACATTGCAAAGTACCAGTCAGCATAGCATGCTTTGTTGAGCAAACTTCTGCCCTATCTTACCATAAAACAAGTCTTACAGAGTCTATGTGGTCAGAATTTTCATGCACATAGACATTGCCTTCTTTGTGAGTTTTAGGGCCTGGGTTTGAAATGAATAGTATTAACCCATTATCTCCTTTAAGAATTGGTAACACATGACTGTATAGCAAGTATTAACCCAAGAAACCCAGCCATCATTTTTATTAAAATCCTTTCCTTCTTCTTCTGCTTCATGTGCACACTGCAAAGTCATATACATTATGAAAGAGCCAAAGGCGGGCCATTTGCCCCCTAAGTTAAGTGACCAGTACCTGCTTACCCCGACACATAATGGCAGTGCACTCTATATTTTGGGTGTCAGTGGAGATGGATGCCATCTCTGAAAGGATGTGCAATTGAGTTGACAAAGAGTGAGAGATTGGCATTGGGCACAAGCAGTTTTTCTGTCAAGGCTTCAAAGCATTGCTTATGAAACCACCCATGATGACAGCTCCATGCCAGAATTACACTTCATACTAGATCCTGACCAGCACCGCCCATTTGCCCAAGTGCAATTTCTAATGTAAAAATTCTACATATCATCTTACAGAATAAAATAGAGAAGTCACCTCATACCCACATTTAAATTTCATACCATCAATAGGCACCTTTCTGTATCAGCCAAAGCCTCGAAACTTCCTTTTGCCATAAAAGGTCACCAAGAGCAGTATTTTTAGTGTGATGTAGCAAGACTGTGATTTTCATCAAGCCTGTGACATGGCTGAAACCAGAAAGAGATACCTAGGCAGGAAATGAACTGTACACAGAGAAACAAATGCTTGGGTGCAAAGAGAAATTCTCATGGACAGAGAAAGGATGTGAAGAATTTTAATAGATTTTTTTCAAATAATTTGTCATTTATATCAGAGTGCCACCAATATCCAGTTCCATGCATTTTTAAAAATCTAGCGTGCTGATGCCAAATAATAATAATGCACATTTCCTATGAATATTTTAAATCCTGTTAAATGTGTGTTAATAAAAGATGTTTGTTCCAGCCAACTTGGTCAGTGTAGTGTTCGACTATTTGCAACCAGATAAATACAAACAACTCATGGTTTTCGTTGTGTATGTATATGTGTGTGTAGGTGTTCTGGTGGTTTTATTTTATTTTATTTATTTATTTATTTATTTATTTGTTATTTATTATTATTTTGCATGCTGCTGGGAGTCCAAGCACCTGGCATATCTGCAGTTTGCAAAAATACATTAGGATTGTGTTAGACGTGGATGCATATGATTGATAACATGAAGATACTTGCCAAAGCACTGAAGTTTTTGGTATTTTTTAACCTGCAATAACTGTCACTGTTGATTATATTATTACTCCTTTTCTCTTGTGTGTTCGCAATTGTTTTCTGTGTAGTATATGCATGTAGAAATTGTAGTTGGCTGGAAAGGTAAGTTTCTTGTAACTTTAGCATGTGGACATGTACTTTGACCTACTAAAATCCTGTCCTAGGTAAAATATAAGGTAACCCACTTTTCTTTAAAAATGTGATTCTCTAGACCAACAAAAGTCAGATAATCTGTTTTTCTCAAAGTTTTCTGGGTAACAAGATTGAAATATGCAATATCTATATTTCAGTCATTTTAACAGTGAACATTTATGGCACACACAGGCAATCAGCTCAACTTAATGAAAATGAGATTGTTTTTTAAAAACTGCTCCTCTCCTTCCAAAACAAAAACTCAAATTGGTTCTAGAGTAGACCATTGAGTTATCATGTAGTTTTAAATGACTTTAAAAATTTGATCATTTTACTAAATTTGAAGTTAAAGACTCCACATATATATTTTTAACCACTAATCTAAGAGGCATTATTAAATAAAAATTGTGGGATTTGAACGTTTTATTCTGTAGATTTACTTAGACAATTTTTCATGGCTCATTATTTTCCTAACAAACTGTTCACGAGTTTTGCCTGGAGTATGCTAGAACTTAGGGCTATGTATCCTATCATCTAGACAGTACTTTAAGTTTATTCATTATGTTAGACCTTGTTATTTTTCCCCACACATACAATTGCACCAGAGTGAAGGATGAAGCAATGAGGGATACTATTCTAGTATTTGGATGCTGCTTTACTTTTTCTGTTAGCATTTTTGAGTATCTTCTCCTCAACCCCCTCATTCATCTCTGAGATTCTCATAACAGTTTACAAAGGAACAGAAATGAGACAGAGAGACATTGCAATGTTAGTCAAAATCTGTATCTAACAGAACACACGTCTTCCTTGTTTGTAGTCTGGAAAAATCTGCTCATTCATCAGACCTCAGCCCAAATGTCACCTCCTTTGTGAAGCCTTCCCTTCTCATTGCTACTGTAGAGTTTTGATTTGTATCGTCCTCCATCAGTATCTGCTTCTGAACTGCAACTTCTCAGGATCTAAGGCTCTGTCTCATTTATCTTTGTATTATTGTCTCCCCTTATCTGCCATTTTGAGTTATGGGTGTTAATCTCTTACTGTGCCTAATTTATAAACTATCATAGGTATGTATGTACCGGAAAATATAGTGTGTATAGAGTTCAACATGATCTGCAGCTTCAGGTACCCACTAAGAGTCTTGAAATGAATCCCCTGCAGATAAGGGGCGATGACTGTGTATCTAGTGCCTGGTGGAGGATCTGATATAGAACAGGTGCCCAAACATTATCAATTGAAGTATTGATTAAGAAGACTTTTATATAAGCAAATCCATGAAAACCCCACCAAGCAAACCTTGTCTGGGTACCTGCCCTGTACCAGAGACTTGAAGAGACATCAAAGTTACAAGGATGATGAACACCCTGTTCTTTCCTTGAAGCACCCATTTTCTGGCAAGGGGAACATAGAGTGAAACCATAGTTAGAGTATAGAGAACTAAGGCTTCTATGAGAGCAAGCCCAGAGGCCAATTGTTTCCCTTAACGTGGGATGTCAGGAAAGCTTTTCCTGAGGAGAAGACCAGGAGAAGGAATAGGGAATGATTTATTTGGAGTTCACTTTAATATCAGATTTCAAATTGATTTCCTCACAGTTGGTCCAGAAGAAGCAATTGCTGTTGGGCTGCTCACTGACACAGGAGACCTGGGGGGGTGGCTTGCGGGGTGTCCTACCAATGGTTTCAGCTTCAGTCTGAGATAAGACCGGTGAGGATGAGAGGCAAATGTGAGAAGGAAATCCCAAAAGCAGTTTTCATTCTCTACCTTGGCCAGAGGCAGACTGCTGGCTGTCCCTCTGATTCAACATTGACTGTCTTGACCAAGATAATGAGTGTTCTAATTAGAGAGGCGTCTGTTAGCCCAAAATCATGTCTAGTTCAAAATGAAGAGGGGAGGGGTATGTAGGAAGAAGAGTCCCAGAAGGAAAACACTTTTTCTTATTCTCAAAACCTGTAATAAAAATAAACACTCTGAGCCTTATAACAGGGAGAATTAAAACTACATTATGAAATTAGATTAGTTGATCAAGATAATTCCAGAGTAGAATTTTCTAGATCATTTAATAAATATGTGCTCTTACAAGTATTTATATTTTGAAATTAATATTGCACTGGCCAGAATATTTTTATTGGTGTGTTTTAGAATTTGAAGTCTCATTCTGCGCCTTAAAAAAATGTTCTTGAGACACCCAAGTGGCTCTGAGGTTGGGCGTCTGCCTTCGGCTCAGGTCGTGATCCCAGGATCCTGGACCTGCTTCTCCCTCTACCTCTCTCTCTCTCTCTCTCTCTCTCTCTCTCTGTCTCCCATGAATAAATAAATCTTTAAAAAAAATGTTCTCTGTTAGAGAATTATAGGAACATTTTAAAATTAGAATGAAGCATATTTACATCAGTAGATACAATTTTATTTAATGAAGAACTACAAACTACAAGTTTCAGTAGTGCTGCACAATTATTTTGCTTTCTCCATTCTAAATAGACATCCTAGTAGCTTTAAATATTAACTTCCGAATACTAACATATTTATCCTTTCAAACAGTGATTATAGGTATCTTACTTTATCCATAACAGAAGATCCATGATGAAAGGTAAATGATGTGAACTACCAACTTAGAGAGTAAAATGTCTCCGTATGCACACCGCTACATACTTTATTTTCTGTTGCATGAATCCCACCCCCCAAATTCTTGTTTTCCTGGACTTAATTAAAGCAAATATTTATTATTATTTTTACATTCTTATTTTTATATCCTAAGGTCCAAAGCTAAAAGCAACTAACAGAAACTCCTTTGAAAGGATGGATTGTTTAATGGAAAGTTCCATCCACCCGGCCTCAAACACCCCTGAGTAATTGGATCTCTTTCAGCCACGTAAGGCAGACTGTTCTTCCGAACCTGGAACCCCCAGTTCTTTCAGGACTTTTTTTTTCTACTTTCATGAATTCTCACATCGATACATTTAATTTTCTGTCCCAAACTTTCAAGGAAGAATCCATAGCCATTCACTGCACCATATACCCTAGTTCTAGAAGTCAAAGCATTCTTCCTCAACTACATTTGCTCTCTTATGGGAAAAATGCAGAAAAAGAGTTTCCCAGTATTGGTTCTCCTGCTTGGAGACCATCAAATGGTATCCTTTCAATTTCAACAAGCTTCTAGTCTTCAAAACCTGCTTTTATTAAAGGACAACGCCTGTCTATGCAGCCCACTTCCTGTCTTATTAGTGGTCAAGAAGTTCGTTTTTGTGCAAAACAAGCATCCCCATTTTTAATACTTGTTTCTGGATACAACTATGGTACCCTCTTCATCATCATGAGATTAGTATTTCTTTACCTTTATTTTATTGGTCCTATTTCATTGAAGTCTTTTATTATGAGGTGTCAAAAATCCTTTCGGGAAGGAGTTGGGTGGGGTATAAATAATAAATTGATAAAAGAACTCATGATTAAAGGGAAGATAGAATCCATCACTCTTCTGCTAACATACCAGTGGCGAATTTCAAAAGGCTACATTTACAATTAGTGTGTAATATATTGCTCTATATAATTATACATCCATATATTTGCCAGCTTGATTTTGAAGTCATCGGCAAGTTCAGGGGATATTCATGTGTGGAGTTAATATTACTGAAAAGAGCGTTGATACGGAGTTTTTAATTAGAATGGCAAAATGTTGCTTTAGGGCAGTAATGAGACCATACCAGGAAAACTGAGCAATCGTGGGTCTCTAATAGCAAACGAGTGTAGGAGATCTGAGGAAACCACTGAAAGTCATACACGCGTGGCAGGTGGGAGTCATCCAGAGTATATATTCCTGCGTGCGCACACACACACACACACACACACACACACACACACAGGCATGTGCACGCACACCCTTCCAGTGCACACACCTGACTCTGAAAATAAATAAGCAGACCCCTCCGTTAACGATTTTATTACTCTCTTTTAGGCCGGGGCTGAACTTTTGAAGCTGATGAGCAAAATAGTTTCCCATAAAAGATAATTTCATTTGCCAAAGTGAAACTACTTTCTGTTATTAATGCTGTAATGAAATGGCCTGAAATATGAATCAGGCATCTGAACAGGAAGGATGCTCCTGTTCCCAGCTCCAGGAGGGAGTTCTCTAAACAATTACACCCACAGAGAGGGCTGTACGGTTGTATTTTCATCACTGGCCAGTTGAGCTGTGTGGCTGTCAGACTTTCTAGTCTCCTCTCCAGTGACAGCCGCATTGACAACATGTTATACTCCACATTGATTTTACAGTTAAGGAGCTGATTGTGATATATAGGGATTTTAAGAATTCAGCTGAGAGGCTGACTTTTGCCTTTTATCATTCCATTAAAATTTTATAACCATCTTTTTCATGTCATTTCATCCATGAATTCTTACTTTAGAAAGTGATAGCTACCGCTGTGAGCATAACTTTTCTCATGTTCAGAGCTTTTTATTGTATTAGCAAACTACCCCAATTATAGTTATTACTCATGTTTTACATAATTGTGGTGACCCTTTCCACCATGCGGTAGCATGCCAGTTGATTTGTATATAGAATTAGATGATTCGGCTTATCATTTTAAAGCACTAAATTGAAAGAGTGCCAGGAGTCAGGTTTTAACACTTCCTTGGCCAAAGTAGCTAATTAAGCTGCTTTCAGCTTCCTCCCCTGAATCACACAAGTTTAAGGACCCTTCTTGCAACAAGAGCAGGGAGCCCACTCAGCTAGAGAGGGAAGCTAATAAAATGTATGCTGGCTTTTAAGGGGAAAAAAAAATCATGAAATTGAAATTGAACATCTCGTCTTTCCCAAGATAAGAGATCATCTTTAAGGAGAGCCTGTGTTCCGGGAGGCCTTGAAGTGCCAGTTCATCTCATGATCATAGATGTTTTACCTATAAAACTATCATCCGATTCAGGAGAAATAAAAGGTTTATCCCCGTTATCGATTATTGTTTCTTTTCCCTGAAGAAGCTTATGGTTTTGAGCGTGCACAAACAAGGAATGATTATGTAAGCAGGACCTTGCTGGAATCCCTCATGAGCACTATTCTGATTCTTAAATGTAGACTATTCTTCTTTAGGGGGGTGGTGATGAGATAGGGTAAGGCAAAAAAGACTAGAATCCATTGATTTTACAGACCCAATGTCAGAGGGTCTGGTGTCCCAAAACACACTGGCATCTCTTAAGACTCACACTTGCTTTTTTTTGGGGAAATAGCCGACTCTGGTTGACGAGTGCAAATAACCAAGGATCTGTGTCCCTATTTTGATACAATAATTGCTACCACTACCATATGCCAGAGAGCAAAAGTAAGAAAAGTCATAGGGGTTTTAAGGAAGCTTTAAAATGAAAGCTAACAGCAAACTAAAATGGAAAATGCGATCCGTATCAAAATCACCGTACTTTTAGGATTTTTCTCCTTCGAGTCAGATGCATTACCAAATGGTCAGAGATGGCTTGATTTCAGGGTGAGCACAGTGTAGCATCCTTCCTCTCAAAGAGTCATGAGGGCTCTACCATCGGTCCGGTTGGTGACAAATACGTGGATCGTGTTGTGTCAAAGTGTGCTCATATTCGTGCTCATCTAACCCAGCTATTATTGTGGTCACTGGCTTTCAGAAGCAGCAGTTGCATTTAAAATTTAAGCCTTGGGTGTCACACTGAATCACGTACACACACTCACATAATCAACGCTGTTTTAAACAATTACTAAATCCGAGTGTATCTTCTTTAAAGATTTTCAATAAAATCTAACGTTCACAGAAAAATCTCATAAATGTCAAAATTGCTGTGGGCAGAAAAGGGGGATATAGTATTTTCTTGATCTGTTGTAGCAATTTATAGATTTCAGGCCGTGGTTTATAAGAATGCTAAATGTTCTGGAATTACAGCTGTTACTGATCACTGATTGAGTCAGATTTGTGTTATTGCACCATGTTCTTGCTTGTACCTAGAGAGCAGTAAAGCCTCCATATAATAAAAAGCACCTGCATTTTAAATGAAATTTCAATTGAAAAACTTAACAGCCCTTCAAATTGCAGAATTTAACGCAGCCCAGTAAAGCTTAAATAACACTTTGCCTCCGCAGGCTGAGGGGTTTGCATTCAAGGTGACTTGATTGTGTCGCATGGTGAAATTATTTACAATTAAGGAATTTCTCTGGAGGGCTGCAGAATATTTGCTGTTCCACAACACCTATGAAGGCATATGGTGGGCCTTTTTCAGTATTCATGGAGCCTCCTGAACCTTTATGATAATTGAATCAGTTAGAGTGCTGAGTGGAGCAAGCATAAAACCTGTTAACCTAAAGGTCAGATCTGTGCATTGTTTATTTATCAGTAGGTGAAAGAGCTAAATCGGCAGCTTCTGTCACAGTCACACTAAAAAATCACCTATAATATTAACAGGGAGTAGATAAATTGCAAAACATGGATTAGAATGATAAACAGAACTTGGTATAATATGGAATATATAATGAGAGATGCCGGAGGATTTTACTGGGCTGTAAAATATGCAGGTTTGTTATGATAGTGTTATTGATTATAATTAGTTACTGGGGCTCTAGAAAAAAGTGGTGAAGCTGGAGCTTTGGTTTCCGCAGCCCTCTTGTCTATTTCCCTTTTAATATCTTTAGGGCAGAAAAGTCTGCCTGCTATTTTTAATCATTAGCTTTGATAAAGAGAAATGATTTTGATGAAGTTGTCTTAGGAAGGAAAATAACAATTGAGCTCCGTCATATTCAGCAAGTACTTCTCTCACGTTTATGAGCAAAGCAGTCACGGTCCTTGTCCTTATGATATTTATTTATTTATTTATTTACCAACTGGCCTTTGCCAAGTGTCTAATTTCAGACCTTTAGAGAGGAATCACCATTTATTTTGGCTTCATTTTGGAGAGAGGCAGGATGTTTGCAAGAGATATCATTTTTTGAATTTATTCCACTCTATAGAGCCTGGACCTATGGACCCTCCAATTCTTCTGGATGTGAAGTCAAGAATGATGTTGGTCACCTGGCAGCATCCTTTAAAGTGCAATGGGGTCATTACCCACTATAGCATTTACCAACATGGCCACCTCTCCCTGAAAACTTCTGGAAATGTCACTAATTGCACAGTGATCCATTTACGCCCATATACTCCCTATAAGTTTCAGGTAGAAGCCTGTACTTCCAAAGGGTGTTCCCTCTCCCCAGAGTCCCAGACCGTGTGGACACTCCCAGATGCACCAGAAGATATCCCAAGTCCAGAGCTATTCTCTGATACCCCAACATCTGTGATTATATCTTGGCAACCTCCCACTCACCCCAATGGCTTGGTGGAGAACTTCACAATTGACAGAAGAGTCCAAGGCGAGGAAGAAGTTACTACCCTGGTGACTCTCCCAAGAAGCCATTCCATGAGGTTTATTGACAAGACTCCTGCTCTTAGCCCATGGACAAAATATGAATACCGGGTACTAATGAGCACTCTTAACGGAGGTACAAACAGCAGTGGTTGGGCGGAAGTGACCACGAGACCCTCACGACCTGCTGGGGTGCAGCCACCTGTGGTGCATGTGCTAGGACCCCACACAGCCGAGGTAAGACCCTGAGTGTTCGTCTCCTTCACAGGCTTAGGCATTTACCCTGGATTGACTCTGTGTTGAACAGAGCCATCTACTGACAAAACGCACACATTTGTTGTTTTAGGCATTCACTGGAGAAACTGGGTTTTGGCCTTTGGCCCAAACTATCTTGAATTCGATGTCAGTTTTTCATTTCTCCCTGTTTCCCCTTAATTATATTGTTGAGATGCTTCCATTTGCCTCACACACCTGAAATACTTTGAATGCCACAATGGGATGCTTAGCTTAACCACCACGTCAGATTTAAATAGATCAGAAAATGAGAAGAGATGGGAAAATGCAGAGGAATGGATTAGCATACTAACAAAAGTTCCAATTACCAATATTCTGATTTTTGTTAATGATCAGAGAATCAAAATGATGGGGAAAGAAGCAAAAATAGCGTATTACTGGGCTATCTAGGAAGTGTTCAATTATTCACTTCATTCTACTGGGAATGAACTCTAGAGGACAGGATAACTACCATTGTTTTGGCTTGCATACAAACTTCATTCAAGGGAAATTAGTGTAACCAAACAGGAGGGAGTTTTGTAGCTTAGAAGCCTCTTTTGTGTAAATACACACATGCTTCCATGGATTCAGTCTTGTACTACTGCCAAAAGCATTGGTACAGTAGCTTGCTCACCAGAGCACAAAACAAAGGATATTTGCATAACTGCAAAGTTCATCTGTTGAAATTATTACTTGGATCTATGGTGTGTGTTCTCTCTCCTCCACAAAAGCAAACACTAGGTGTTGCTAAATAGTGTAAATTGTTGGAGAAATTTAATTTGACCTACAAACTAAAAGCTATTTTTAAAAGCCTTTTTTAGTTTTAATAAGAGACTGGTCAAAGCAACACACCTTTTTGATAGAAATATCAAAACTGTATAGAATTCCAACAGAATTACGCAGTAAAAAGAAATTAATTTGAAGTACATGATATGCAATGCTTATTATACCAATTGAGCAATCTTAGGAATTGCTCTTCATTCAAAAGAAAAACCAAACCAAAGCAAGTAAGATCCCAAACAAACCTAGAGTGATTAATCATTCCAGAAATAACTTTTTATTTCAATCCTGAGGGAATCTTGCAAAACTTCAGTAGCAATACCAATCAATGTGATGGGACATAAGTACTGGCCCTTCTCAGAGGCAAAGCTACGTAAAGGACATTTTTCTGGATTCTTTATAACAAACATTTAATAACTGGTCAGATCTGAAAAAAAGAACAAATCTTTTCAGAAGAATAATGTCTCCATGCACAATTCTACTTGACTCAGCATATATAAATAAAGATCAGAGAGTATCCAAAACAAGCCGCCTGGTTTTCTCTTTTTCTTCTTCTTCCTTATTTTATTCATTTTTGTTTTTGATTCTGTAACCTCATCCAGGGATGAAACAATGTGCATGGCTTGTGAACGTGCTAGAGTGGAGTTTAGATTAGCTTGGCTAGGGAGCTCTATCTCACAGGCTCTCATCAACCAGGTTAGGAATCTAAAATCTCTAAGAAGGTACCTGAAATGTATGGTCATTGTACATTAACAAAAGTTTTCTTAAAAAAATTGTACCTTTAATTAATTCTCATTTTATTTATTACTAGAAAATCAAAAGTTATCAATGGAGAGACTCTTCAGGAATACTCAACCGAATCTAGCATAGGCTGATATGTATTTAAATATTAAAATGACCTATTATCAGCTCATATTATGCTTAGAAAGATCTTACGACTGCCAAAGTACATCCTCCAGTGATATGGCTTATCTGATACACAAAGGCCGGTGACTGCAGTAGAGTGATTTCTCTTTGTCAAATACAGGATTTAAAAGTTAAAATTGCATCTACAGAATATTTTAATGAGAAAAAAAAAACAGAAGTATTGTCATTAATGCATTGGTTAAGAAATTGATTCAACATTTACCACATAGAATCTTTCTGAGTATTAGGATCAAGGGAATTGTCATTAATATTAACAGCAACAACAATAATAATAACCAATTCTGCTAACATTTATTGAGTAGGAACACACCTGCATGAATGCCTCTTTAATCACTCAGGATACACCAGAGACTGAAATAGAATCTTTACTTTTATGGGGCTTACATTTTAGACAGAACGACATGAATGAATATATAATATGCCCAGAAGTGACAAGAACTTGGGAGAAAAAAACAAATCAGCTTAAGAGGAATAAACAATACTTTTTATTGATAGGATGATTGATAGGTTGATAGGATGAGGGAGAACAGGAATGGACCGGTATTTCCCCCTAGTTCTTGCTATATTGGGCCATATGTTCTGTTCACTGCGGCACCATGCTGCCTGTAAGAAGTCATGGTCTAACCAGGAATGGAAGAGAAACTCCATATTCTTAGGTCTAATATAAAACCAAGTAATATGGTAATAAGTAAAAAGGTGATATGACTTGGCATAGATTTGAGCTTTAAGAAAGGAAAATTGGAGTGCACAGCTGTATATCAAAGTTATATTATTTTTAAGATTTTATTTATTCATGAGAGACACGGGGAGAGAGAGAGAGAGAGAGGCAGAGACACAGGAAGAGGGAGAAGCAGGCTCCATGCAGGAAGCCTGATGTGGGACTCCATCCCCAGACCTGGGACCACACCCTGAGCCAAAGGCAGATGCTCAACCGCTGAGCCACCCAGGCATCTCCAAAGTTACATTCTTAATATTGTTTTTGATTATTTGATTATAAAGAAAAGAAATAATATATGATGTCAAAGAGGTTATCTGAAAAAGTGAAAATCATGCAGTTTTGTTTGGTATCTAATCACTTAAGAAAATTCATCCCATTTTCTAAAGTTGGTAAAAATGCTCTACCAAAACCTGAGAAAGATAGTTCAGTAAAACTATAGACTAATTTCATATATGAATATAGATCTAGAACTTCTCAATAAAATATTAACAAATTGAATATTAAGGGGTATATTAAAAGAATGACATGCCAGGACAAATTTGGTTTGACTCCAAAAATATAAGGATGGTTCAACATCAGGACATCTATCAACATATTTCCTAAGTCATCTGATCAAAGGAGAAAACTCGTATAATTCTTTTTTTATACATAGATGCAGGAAAGAAAGGTCTTGTAAGATTCAGCAGCCATTTCTCAAAAAAATTCAATATAAATTCAAATTAAGATAAAGTTGATTTCTAAGATTGCTGGTGATTAAGCAGCAATTTTAACTCAATTAATTTTAACTCAACACTTTTCACTTTGTAATAGCGAAAGATTTATATGATTGCACATAAGGATTTATAAGATCGCTACATGGAAGTCTTGAGTACAATTCAGGACTAATTGAAGATAAAACAAAAACAACTAAGCTGTGATGCTGGAGACAAATTTCTTTGATGGTAGAAGTAATATTTTATTTCATTGAGAAATAATGGTTTGCTTGAAAAATGATACTGGCCTGTGTCCTTGTGTAAGAGAAAAAAAAGATCTTTCTATTTTATATCATAATTAAATTCCAATAAACTAAAATTTTAATGTTTTTTTTATTTTTATTTTTTTAATTTTTTAAAATTTTTATTTATTTATGATAGTCAGAGAGAGAGAGAGAGAGAGAGAGAGAGAGAGGCAGAGACACAGGCAGAGGGAAAAGCAGGCTCCATGCACCGGGAGCCCGGTGTGGGACTCGATCCCGGGTCTCCAGGATCGCGCCCTGGGCCAAAGGCAGGCGCCAAACCGCTGTGCCACCCAGGGATCACTAAAATTTTAATGTTAAAAAAATAACTAAGAGAAGGAAGAATTTTATATAATTAAAAGACACAGGGGCTCTTTCTAAAGAAAAAACAAACACAGAAACTCATAAGCGTTAAAAGAAAAAAGAGATAGGGGCCCCTGGGTGGCTCACTCAGTTAAGCATCTGCTTGGGCTCAGGTCATCCTCCTGGTTCCTGGGAGGGAGTCTTGCACTGGGCTTCCTGTTCAGCTGGGAGTCTGCTTCTCCCCCTTCTTCCAGCTTGTGCTTTCTCTAATTCTCTCTCTCAAAAAAAAAATGAATAATATCTTTAAAATTAATTTTAAAAAATATAGTTATATTTAGCTAGAAAATAATTTGATTGTTTCTTGCAGGCTAAGACTCCCTCAAAAAAAAAAAAGAAAAATAAAAGGCTAAACTCCAAGAGATAAATTGGGAAAATAAATCTGTAACACACATCATAGAGAAATAGATTATGTCCCCATAATATAGAAAGAACTTCTAATAATTTAAGATACAAAGATATCTCGATAGAAAATAATGCATAAGATATGGACAATTTAAAGAGGAGGATGTACAAAGGTTCAATATTACTTGGAAGTATTTGTACCTCACCAAAAATGCCAAAAGAACACAAACTAGTTAGAGAAATAATTAAGAAATAATTAGAGAAATAACTAAGTAATAAATAAGCAAAGACTAAAAGGAATGATAATTTTAATAGTTTGTAAGGATCCAGATCACAGATACTTTTTTTTTAACGGATACTTTTTTTTTTCATTGTCTGTAATAAAAGGAATTACCTCAACCTTTAAAAAGTAATCCTTCAATAATCATTGAAATAAAACATAATGGACCTTCTGGCATAGCAATTCTTGCTAATCTATCCAATAAAAAATAAATACAATGATATGTATGCATATATTTTCAAATATTGTTTTTAGCAGTAAAGAAATGCCAATAGGATAAAAACTGAATTTTTTTCAATTATGAAAGGAATATTATGTAACAGAAAAAAGAATCTGTCATTTATTGTTAAGTCTAAAAATTAAGTTGTAGATTAATAGGTGTAGAATAGACATTTTTTGGTAAAAAAAAAAAGAGAGAGAGAAGCTTATGTGTGGGTATATTTGCTTTGCTCATATGAACATACCAGATGTTATATATGTGTGGGTATATTTGCTTTGCTCATATGAACATACCAGAAAGTACAGGAGAATATATCCCAAGATATCACTTACTCATTTTAAGAGGGTAGCTGGCAGTGAGGGGATGGAAAGAGAGGTGAAGCCATACTGAACTAACTAATGAAATATATATATAGATTCATATATAATGAAATATATATATATTTTTCATATATATATATGCTCTTTCTCTAATTTCAAGATGCAATTCTATAATATATGAAATGAAAAACTAATGCTAACAATTTGAAAAGTAAGGGATGACATTTGAAAGAGAAGATTTAATTTTATTCCAACAAATATTTATTGTATACCTTATTCTGTATGAGAAACTTTGCCAGGGAGTCAGTTGTTAAGAGGAATTGCTGCATGGAGTCACATATTCCACACCGTAGGTCCTTGTATATTTATATGTTTTATGGATTAAGCAGTCTTAGAGTTCTGTGATCACATGTAGACATGAAGGCAGGGACGGTCTCTTCACATAAGACATGAAGGAAATTGGGCTTCAGAGGTGTTAAGTATTTTTGCTTAAAGTCTCACAGCTTCGGTTGACTAGTCTGGATCACCAATCAGGGAATTCTGCACCCATTCTCAACCCATTCTGTCATCTTCATAAATACTCATTCATAAAGTCCTTAAATGTAGTTTGATGGAATTGGAAGAAAGTTACAACGTGTATGTGTGCTATTTTTTCAGGCCTGAAGCCAATCAACTGACATGCATTCATAGATTTTTGCTTGAAATAGGGATCTTTGGAGGTGCCTGGATTCTTTAAGACAAGCCAGTCTTCAGGGATCTGAAAGAGATGGTTCAAGTCAGTGTCGCCTTACACCCAACTGGCTACCCACTCATTCTTTTTTTCCCGAAAAATAATAACTAAAAAAGAAAAATGGAAAACTAAACAATTAAGAATCCCTCAACTAAAATACTAATTACGGTAGGCAAGGCATCTCTGAAAGAAGCATTTTATTTCTAGCCAGTAACTATAATTCCATGTAAAAGAGTTCAGTGTAAAATTGCTGTTTTAGAGAACACATTTCTTCCTTATTCAGGTTGGGAACAGACTCTCTGGTCTGAGTTCTCTGGGATGCAACCATATTTCATCATCCTTCCTGTGGACCATGTATATATATGAAAAAACCATAGGAAGTTAAACTGAAAGTTTTAATCTTGTACATTTTGGCCACACTATGTAAATATAGTCTTAAGCCTAGGAAAGAATAGAATACAATATTTAGCTACCTGGTTCCTAAAAAATCTTAGACACCTATTATTAAAAATGGCTCTAGGATGTTTTTAGGAAGGTAATGAAATTAGATACCACTTCTGTTAGCTTATTGACTGTAATGACAGTGGCCTTCTCTATGTAAAAATCCTTCTAAAAATTTCTGTAGAAGTAGATTCATGTCTTCCAACTCAGTACTGTTAAAAAGACATTTTTTTTCTAATTCTAACTTTTTATTTTTTTAAGATTTTATTTATTCATAAAGACACAGAGAGAGAGAGAGATGCAGAGACACAGGCAGAGGGAGAAGTAGGTTCCATGAAGGGAGCCTGATGCAGGACTCGATCCAGGGTCTCCAGGATCACGCCCAGGACTGAAGGCAGCGCTAAACCTTTGAGCCACCCGGGCTGCCCAAATTCTAACTTTTTAAATGAGAAAATAGCTAATTTGTCAATGTAAACATTTAAGATAGAGAAAATTAGGATTTTTTTTTCCCCCAAAGATCTTCAAATGACTGTCTCTAGTATCATTATACCAAATCTCTTAATCTCTTCTGGATATTTTATTCAAGTTTTATCATTTTTTTTTAAAGATTTTATTGGGACATCTGGTTGGCTTGGTGGTGGAGCATCTGCCTTTGGCTCAGGTCATGATCCCAGGGTCCTGGGATCGAGTCCCTCATGGAGCTCCCTGCGGGGAGCCTACTTCTCCCTCTGCCTATGTCTCTGCATCTCTCTCTCTCTCTCTCTGTCTCTCATGAATAAATAAATAAAACCTTAAAAATAAATAAATAAAATCTTAAAAATTTGAGAGAGAGATAGAATGGGAGCGAGCATGAGTCGGGAGAAGGGCAGAGGGCGAGGGAAAAGCAGGCTCCCCTGTGAGCAGAGAGCCCCACACAGGGCTTGATCCCAGGATGAGCCCCTCAAGTTTTGTGTTATGAATACTTTTTCTCAGCCTCAATACCAACTTCCAAATCAATTTACTAGTAGCTCAACTAAACAGACTGTCTCCTAAATTTTAATTCTTTCAAGTGCTGCCAAATCTCAACCTGAACTCAGAATGTTCTGACTTGAGAGGCAAAGAAGTGGTATTCCACACATCAGTCGGGTTGAATTTAGCTGTCATAACCCTTCCATTTTTCATTTAGGTGACAAGTATCAGGAAGCCCCCTGAGTTTGACCTTGACTCGTTTTTTTGTTTTTTTTTTTTTTAGTCCACAGAGCATTGCACCTCCAAAACAAATAGAATCTGGTGTCTGTTCTACAACCTTTGCTCTTTAGGTTTCTTTGATTTTCTTTCCATCCAGACAGATCCACTATGCTCATAAGGAACACATTTAAAAATTCTTTTCACCCCAGCACAGTGTGGACCTCTCCAAGAAGTTTTTTAAATTAATTATTTCAAGCCATGTAGTAAAATCTGAATAGTATATTGGGCCATTGTTAATTATAAATTAGGGCAGCAGTTATCAAGCAACAAGACAACTGGCATGTGGTGGGAGTCCATTTTGTTACCATTTATTAGTAAGAATGCTCTCTGAAAATCTCCAGTGATATTCCTTCTGGAGGAAATTATTTTCTCTTTGATTTAAGATAGAAAATGCTGGGATGCTTGGGTGGCTTAGTAGTTGAGCATCTGCCTTTGGCTCAGGTCATGATCCCAGGGTCCTGGGATTGAGGCCTGTATCAGGCTCCCCACAGGGAGCCTGCTTCTCCCTCTGTCTATGTCTCTGCCTCTCTCATGAATAAATAAAATCTAAAAAAAAAAAAATGTTGGTTACTCCTGCTCTATTCTAATTTTTCTGTTACTTTTTTCTTTGATTTTTGTATAGAGTTGCAAATCTTAATATCAACATACATTACCCTTTTCATAATAAGTGTATGTTAAAGAAAAAATGTAATTTAATCAGCTGCGACTACAGTTACTTACTGAACTCCATCTCTGTGTTCATGGCATTAAATGGCTATACAATTTAGGCCCTGCCATCAAGAAACTTACAGTTTTGTTTTTTTTTTTTTTTGTTAGGTGTATGGATTAGGGGCTAGTGATTGGTGTTTTGTTTTCAGTTAGTGATAAATCTAGTGTTAGGCTAGGTGAAAATTAGGATTAAGGTTAGGGTTAGGATTAGTGTCTGTACACAGGTAGAGATTGGATCTGGGCATGTGTCTGGCACTGGAACTCCTAGTATCTTCAGTGGGTTAGAGTGTTTTCGTTAGGGTTTGTCCTTGGCATCCATCCATTCAGAGGCCTCCCCAGAGAAGGGGAGATGAAATATATACCCTAAATGTAAGGATCATTGCAAGACAATGATAAGAGAGGAACCAGAATAGTATGTAAAAAGTGATTTTTTTTTAATGGCTCATGTACATTTTTCTAGGGTTCTTTTACCTCCAAATCGTGAGTGTGTTACCACTACAGTCTTAGAAAATTTAGCCAAAAAAAAAAAAAAAAAGGAATATGAAAATTGTAGTATTCCATTACAAATGTTTCTTTTTTTCTGGTGCTCAGGTCCATGTGTTCGTTAAATAGGATCATCCTTTGCTTGCCTTTTTAAGGGCATATCTCTTATCTCTGAGAATATACGCTGCTATTGCTTTACTTTCTACAGTATGCACATGTGAGATTCAGGAATTCAACTGTGCATCCTCAGAAAATGCAAAGAATGATCCCCCACCCTCACCATCCAAAAAAAAAAAAAAAGGCATAGTGACATATTTAGAGTACATACAACGCAAAGCAGGGAGTTCTGATGTTTCATTTAATTGAGTTATAAACAAGAAAACTGTCAAATCCTGCCACTGGCCCATTGATGCCTGCGGATGTGTGAATTTCCTCCATGTGTGTGCTCTGTGTCCTTCAGAACACCCACAGTGGAGATGAAGCACCAAGGTGTGTATTAGTCTGACAGTCCTAGAAAGTATCAGGACGAAAAGCCAAACCCAGGAAACGGCATTTCATTTAGTTCCTGGTGTACTGCTAATTGATCCCAAACCCTTCATTACTGTCTAGTGCAAAAGGCTAAGTCGAAAAGAGGCATTTAGAAAACGTCTTAAGTGAAAACAAGGCCTGGGCAAATTCTAGGTCTTGTGAACTTGACTTGCTCTGTTCCTGTGTTGTCACACTGATTCTAAATTTGTCTTTTATTTCAGGTCACTTGGAAACCCCCCCTCATCCAGAATGGGGACATGCTTAGCTATGAGATCCGCATGCCGGATCCTCACATCACCATAACCGATGTTACTTCCTCAGGGTTAAGTCGAGTAATTACTCATCTGATTCCCTTCACTAATTACTCTGTCACCATTGTGGCTTGCTCAGGAGGTAACGGGTACCTAGGAGGATGCACAGAGAGCTTACCTACCCAGGTCACCACCCACCCCACCCTACCTCAGGGCATTAACCCGTTGTTGGTGATTCCTCTAAGTGAATCATATGTTGGGATTTCGTGGCAGCCACCATCCAGACCAAATGGACCCGATTTGAGGTAAGAAAGTGACTGTGCTTTTGGATTCTCCTATGGCCTTATATCCAGGGAGAGAGGGAGGGAGGGAGGGAGGGAGGGAGGAAGGAAGGAAGGAAGGAAGGAAGGAAGGAAGGAAGGAAGGAAGGAAGGAAAGAGGGAAGGAAGGAGGGAAAGAAGGGAAGGAGGGAAGGAGGGAAGGAAGGAAGGAAGGAAGGAAAGAAGGGAAGGAAGGAAGAAGGGAAGGAGGGAAGGAAGGAGGCTTTTACTCATGTGTGAATGTAAAACTAGCTCCTAATTGGATATCCTCCACTCATAACTTGAATACAATTTCATATTGTGTATCTTGACTTATATGGAGCCATAAAAGTCCATCAAGATAGAAATGTAATGTTGTGAAGCCCTAAAACCCCTTGAAACAACAATCACTGTTCTCTAACAATTCTTGATGTAATCCTTCTCTTGATTTTCAGAATATATTTTTACTGCATGTTAGGCAAACTTGATGCATGTTCTAAATGATATACTTACACAGAAATGCCTCAAAATTTTAAAGCTAACGCAATAATTCTCTGGCAGGGTATTATTATCTGGAAACTTGTAAAGAATGTGGTCAGGGACATAGATAAGATGAAAGAAACGTGTGTGATTCTGAAATAGCTTTTTAACAACCTCACCTTGACACCTAGCCAGGAGTAGCAGGTTGATAATATTATCATTATTTATAAAGCATCGATGGGTTGACGTCTTAGGAAATCATTAACTTTATAAGCATTTTGTATTTCCACTTTGTGTGAAACTGGCGATAAAGTTTTTGCAAATCTGAAACAGAAGAAATCTAAAATGTTATCATTCTTACTGATAATAGTAAAATGTGAAGGTAGCTGGTTGTTTTAAAATAATTGAATACCTGAAACTTGCAGCGAAAGACCATGATTATCTGGGGGAAAAAAAAAAACAAAAAACCTTCCCGATTGTAAATTAAGATGCTTTCTTTACGTTTAGGTGCACACACCAGACACTCACACCATGAAACAACCTGAATTTTGGTAATAACATAAGTTGAGATAATCCCGATGTTTCTGCTTGTCTTTTGCTTTAGATATGAGCTTCTGAGACGTAAAATCCAGCAACCACTTGCATCAAATCCCCCAGAAGATTTAAATCTGTGGCACAATATTTATTCAGGAACTCAGTGGTTTTATGAAGATAAGGGTCTTAGCAGGTGAGATTACAAAAACTATAAAAACAAATGCTGGCATTTAGTCTTGGGCACGTTGAATAGTTCAAAGTATCTCCATGTCTTCATTGTGTGTGCGTGTTATCAGTTGTGCAATAAAACATGTTCGGTGATTATCTGTGGCATTAATCATCGAACTGCAACAGTCAGCATGTTTCATGTTTTCCATCTTCACTGTATGCTTAAAATAAGCCTTTTGAAGTTGAACTTGTACATGTGTGAGCCTTAACCTATTGCCTTTGTCACAGCTCTAGCAAGACATGAACACTTAACAGAGGAATTTGGTAAAACTGAACACCTACAAAGAGGGGGTGGGGTGGGGAATGACTGGACACTTAGCAAGATACTTCTTACTTCTGGAGCATCATTGTTATAAGTCATTGATTCAGTCTAGAAAAACGATTTAGTTAGCACCCCCGGGACTTGAAAGAATTCAAACTAGGGCTCCAAGAAACCAGGAAAGAGGTCAAGGGGCAATGTCAGCCCAGAGCCCTGCGTGGGAGGCTCCGAGGACCTGGGTGGGTTTCATGCTGCACTGGAGAAGCAGGTTTGGGACCTAAATTCTCCAGGCTTCACTTTGCTGGCTATAAAATGAAGAGATTGGATGAGGTTAAATGATTTCTCAGCCTTGATGAGCCCAAGCACTACAATCTAATTGTGAAAGAAACAAAAAAAAAAAAAAACAAAACAAACAAAAAAAATGCACACAAACCCACAAATATTGTTTTATGAATGCTTTTTTTCAGTAATGTTTTTCTTTTTATTTTTTTAAGATTTTATTTATCTATTCATGAGAGACACCGGCAGGGGGTGGGAGGAGAGAGAGAGAGAGAGAGAGAGAGAGAGAGAGAGAGAGAGAGGCAGAGACACAGGCAGAGGGAGAAGCAGGCTCCATGCAGGGAGCCCGACGTGGGACTCGATCTCGGGTCTCCAGGATCACGCCCTGGGCTGAAGGCGGCACTAAAACCGCTGAGCCACCCAGGGATCCCCACAGACATGTTTTCAACAACATTTCTAGCAGCTTGATTATTTTCCTGGACCCACCACTGACTGGCTCTACCCTGAAGGCTGTTCACATCTCTGGCCTTGCCTCCCACCTCTTCCTCACCTAGGCTTGTCCCTGCCTCATTAACCTCACTTCCATGCCCGTGGTGTGCAACACTTCCTCACTCGGCTTCTCCTCGTTGCTTCCCTCTCCCTTTGTCTGGCTGGATTATCCATCACAGACTTGGCCTGGAAGTTTCCTGGTGGGCTTCCCTGCCCCCTCTTCCTGGTCTGACTCAGCTGCCCCTACAGTGTATTCTTACAGCATCCTCACCTGTCACTAGTGTCACTGTAATGTATTGGCCTGGCGACTTGTCTGGTCACCCCAGCGTATCATCAGATCTACCAGGAGGCAGGGCTTGGTCTTCATGACTTCTGAACCCTCAGTCCCCAGCATCCTGCCTGGCACATAGTGGGCACTCCAATAATTGTTAAATGGAAGAAAATGTTGACTTATCAAAGGGTGGGCTGTTTCATTTCTCTGTGCCTTAGGAATGTTAATTGTATTGTTAATATCTTTGGGGAATGGATAAAACTGAGGAATATCCTCGTCCACTTTAAAGGATTGTGATGGGAAGACCTATTAGGTATTTTAAAGGTTCTTGGGGGAGGCAGCACCCAAATCTGGTGAAGTGATAGACTGAACCACAAGAAGTTGCCATTTCTGTAAGTCAACCTAAATCATCATGGTTACTAGACTATTCTCCACTGTTTTTAATTCACTATTTACTTCAACCAACACCATTCTATAATTATCACTTCAGTTGAAGAAATTCATTTATTCAGAAATTTCTTCTTGCTTACAATCTGCCGAAAGGCACTGGGATAAAATACAAAAGTGAATTCAGCATAACCCTTGCTCTCAAAGACCTTACAGTCTAGTGGAGGAAAATATATCAGACCCACTGCTATGTGCATAGTATTTGCTTTTTCCTTTTTTTTTCTTTTTTAAGATTTCATTTATTTATTTGAGAGAGAGAAAGAGCACAAACAGGGGAGATAGGAGAGGGGGGGGAGAAGCAGACTCCCCACTGAGCAGGGGGCCCAAGGTGGAGCTCCATCTCAGGATCCCGGGATCATGGCCTGAGCTGAAGGCAGGTGCTTAACTGACTGAGCCACCGAGGCACACCCATACTAAATGCTTTTATCGCAGTTCACTCCATAGTCACCTCCAACACTGCCTAGGGAAGTCATATAGAAAAGTAGCTCTCTATGATCTGTGAACTTTAAGCACCTTATATATACCATTTTCCCAAGTAAACAGACCTTGACTACTTAATATTACCGAGTCAGATGTTTAGCCATGAGATGTTTGTCTGAAAAAGAGGATAAATCTCAGAAAGTTAGTATTTCTTTATAGAAGAAATGAAAACTTGTAAAAGAGTTAGGGCCCAAGCCAAACGTTTATTATTGAATTTTTGGTGATGTCTCTAAGAATTTTTAATGAGAAGTCCAAATCAAAGATTTAAGAGGAGATATAGTTAAATCCCCCAATATCAAATTGAAAGGTAAGGTAACATAAACATATGGATGACAGCTGCTTCTAGAAGGAAAGTGTACATCTAACAAAATGTGCTGAGCGGTATTTTGACTAGCCTCATAATGCTAAATGTCAAGAGATTTTTTTTTCCCCTGCTAGGACTAGCAAAAAAACAAAAAACAAAAAACAAAAAACAAAAAACAAAAAAAACAACTTTTTTTTTTTATTCAAATAACTGCTATGACCCTTGTAAACAGCTTGTGGTAAAAAACAAGATGCATTTCTTTTTAACATTAAAGAGAAATGGTGTGAGTCTTCATATTACAAGAATGTTTTTTCTAGCCCTCTACTCTTTGTATGTAAGTCCATAAAAAGGCCTGTAGAGGGTTCTCTCTCAACTCTGAGAGAAAACTGGAAATTAGTCCACTGGTGGGCACTATGTGGTGTGACCGATTTTCTGTTAAGAAGTCCTGCCCTTACCCACCTTGACTGCTAGCAGCCAGGGCTCCCCACCCCTGCTGGTAAGCTAGCAGTCAGATTGCAGAGGGGAGGACCCCAGCTCTCGGCTCACTTTGGTTACACACTTGTCTTGCAGCCCCTTAATGACCCTACCCTTTGGCTTTTGTCATGTGGACTTATTTGTTTGGTTGCTATTTCTTGGGGTGGGGAGGAATAATTGAATTCTAATTTCTCTAATGCCTTTCAGAGGAAACTGCAATTTCCTATTCTCCTCAGACTCCACCATTCCTTATTTCCTCCTTTCTTACATACACATAAATAAATGTAACACTGAAATGTCTCTCCCCATCTTGACCTGGTTTCACCATAGCAACAACTAGAATGAATTTTTTTTTGTTGTTGTTTTTAAAGATTTTATTTATTTAGAGAGCGCAGAGGGAGAGGGAGAGGGAGAAGCAGACTCCCCACTGAGCAGGGAGCCTGATGCAAGGCTCAATCCCAGGACCCGAGATCATGACCTGAGCCAAAGACAGATGCTTAACCGACTGAGCCACCCAGGCTCCCATTTAAAATGGCACTTCTCTTGATATAAAAAGTAAAATTAACTTAAGATTCACTGGGCATCCCTTTATGAATCTATCTTAAGTGTAAATATAAAGTCAATTTCCTTGGTCAAGTGATCTATTTTGGTTAGCTATATGTTTATGATATATAGAAAACACACCAAAATAATCTAAATTGTTATTATATTCTGAAATTCAAATCATTCTAGTAGTTGTTTTTCCCCTTTGTATCTCCCATATACAGAATAGACTATTGAGCTAATTATCCAGATAATTTAGTTCAAACAAAAATAGTTTTGTTCTTATGATTATCTTAGGTAAGGGGTGAGTTGTCTGAGTTACACAGCTAAGTTGCCTCATTATTGAATTTTTACTCTGTGTAGACATGAACTCAGCATAACTGTAGGTTTATACGACTTGTCAGTTTCTAACTTTTCTTCCGTAATAATCCTGTGCAAAATAGCCAAGTTATGGTTGTTGGGGGAACCATAACTTTGGGTTTCCTGACATTTTCATCACTTGGCAAACCTGGTGAACATGCTGTTATCATCTGATGCTGAGGTGAGCCAGGCAAGGTTTAATGGGGGGGCAGCGACCTCCTCATTTGTAAGCATCAGCCCACCCTCATGATTTCCGGTGCCTTGTTTTCTGAGTGATCAGATAAAACTGCCAAGAATGACAGTGATGACATGCTCTCCTTTTTGGTCTGGATTTGATGCACGAAGAACAAGCTACAAGAAATAATAGGTCATTTTTTTCTATTTTATGGAAAATATTGACCTGTAGATAATAGTAACTTAGCTGCAGTTAAGTTTATAAAGGGAGATATGTTCTAACTCCTGTTCCTTCCTATTATTTGTAAATTTCTAAATATACTTCTTTGCAATGACAGTCTGGAAAGAGACTCCCATGTAACTCCTCAAGGATCCTTAATTGTCTTTTCTTTAAATGAAAGTATTCAGGATGCTTGGATGGCACAGTCCGTTAAATATCCAACTCTTGATTTCTGCTTGGGTCATGATCTCAGGGTCCTGGGATTGAGTCCCACGTCAGGTGTCATGCTCAGCAGGGACTCTGCTGGAGGATTTTCACTCTCCCTGTGTCCCTCCCCCTCTTCTAAAATAAGTTGATCAATCTTTTAAATGAATAAAATATTCAGAATTAAATATTCATCTTATTTTCAAAGAATAGTGTTTTAAAATTAAATTCTTTGGCTAAATATACCATAATATCTAATTTTAAATTTTACTGGCATAGATTCTAGTTTTTTTTTTTTTTTTTTTACCTTCCAAAATGAAATGTTTCAAGCCCAAAAAGTTCTGGGTGATAATATTCAAAAGAATATATTTTCATCCCCTTCCTTCGTAATAAGATCAAATGTACGCAGATAACAGGTCCTGCTTTGCTAGTATGGAAAGACCAGGCCAGTTCCATGAGACCTGTTCCTATAGGATAAATATATTTAAGTTGTAGCTATTAAGTAAAGAAGTTAACTTTGTACACATAGAGGGTGAGCAGAAGGGAGGCTTTTCTCCCATGACCACTAATGTGAGGTAAATCCTGGTATTTTCTTCAATAGTATCAAAATGTGAACAAAGTCGGATCTCAGAATGAAAGCCAACTTCTCTGCACACTGGTGTGCCATCTCATGGGAAGGTGCTTCTTCAAAATGAGCAAATATGTGTCTATTTCACATTTAAACTAGAGAGTCATGGTGTGTTTCTCCATTGAGATTTTTTTCATTGCTCTAAATTTACCTCAAGCTATCCTTTTCCAAGTGCCATCATATGACACCGCACCTCATGAAAAATGAGCCTCCAAATGTGGAAGTATGCATTTTGTCATAGGATATTTTTTCCCTAATGTTTTATGCAAAAACAACAACAACAAAAAACCCACCTAGTTTCTTTGTATTTCTTTCTAATGTGATGATATAGTAGAACAAAGAAATTACAACAAAATTATTTTAGCTGTGGCATCCTGGTAGCATAAGTAGAGATGGCCACAGTAATATGACAACAGCAACTTGCCCTCAGAATCTAGAAAGTACCAGGGTGTGAAAACTTTCAAGGGTGACCAGTATTACTCTTCAGTATCAAAAGAAAAAAAAATCTTCAGTAGCATTTTTAGAGACAATAAATAGGTGATATAAAGAAAAGACAGAGACCATCAATGAAATATTTAAGCAACTGCAGATTTAAACAGTAGAAGCAGTGTTGCAGGATCCCTGGGTGGCTCAGTGGTTTGGCACCTTCCTTCAGCCCAAGGCATGATCCTGGAGTACGGGGATCGAGTCCCACGTCGGACTCCCTGCATGGAGCCTGCTTCTCCCTCTGCCTGTGTCTCTCCTCTCTCTCCTCTGTGTCTCTCATGAATAAATAAATAAAATCTTTAAAAAAAAGAAGCAGTGTTGCATTTTTGTTTGCTTATGTATTCATTCCCGCAAAGGATGCGGGGATGTAAGGAACAGTATGCTGTCAGAGGTTCCTCAAATCCTCCCATGTGTGATGCTGTACTCAAGCATATACTGGGCTGTGGCAGATATGGAGAAGAGTTAAAGAAGCAACTGAATAGCCTGCATTTTCAGAAGCATGATTTATATTGGTGACAGTATTGACACATGAATTCTGTTAGGACATCAATAAAGTTGACACATTTTTAATTCTGATGAAAATAACCCGAGGCATTCCGTGGCTGCACTGAAGAATTTAACTGGTTACAAAAACACATCAGACCCTTTCAAGATACAAGCCTTCACACATTCTGCCCTGGAATAATGCTTCCCACTAGACAAATGTCTTCGTTGCACAAAATGCTGCTTGTCATCAATACATAGCCCAAATGTTACCTCCTCTGTGAAGACTTCCTGAATGGATAAGGTTAAACTAGATGGTTTCTCTGATGCATTTTGGGAGAAAAAGGAATAAACGAACACATATTTTAAGAGTTCTCTTTTAAAAACATTTTTCTGTAAAAACGTATGTACTTCGGTGGAACAGATATATATTCATTATGCTTAGCACCTAGAGTGCAGTTAGTGTGCAACAAATATTCTTGAACGAATGAACAAATGGATGAATAAATGAAATGATGTAAAATGAAAGAGCATATAATGTGCAAAAGAACCATCCTGCTGGGCAGTCCCGATGGTGCAGCGGTTTAGGCCACCTGCAGCCTGGGGTGTGATCCTGGAGACCCAGGATCCAGTCCCACATCGGGTTCCTTGCTTGGAGCCTGCTCCACCCTCTGCCTGTGTCTCTGCCTCTCTCTCTCTGTGTCTCAATAAATAAATAAAATCTTAAAAAAAAAAAGAAAAAAAAACATCCTGCTAAGTTTCAGTAGGGCTTATTTCTCTGTTGGAAAAGTAGATTATCGTGACCCTAATTTGCCAAATCATATATGAACTGAAAGGAGACTGAATGCTTTGGTAACTATGAAATATCCCTTCATTCATTTATGAAATTTGCTACTCTGAAAATAAACAGATTCTTGGGTCATAAAAACTTCAACATCTAAACGGAACTTTTCTCTCTAATTCACTTGAGTAAGTAACAGCTGAATCTTGAAATGTGTATATTTTCATAAAGATTTTTTTAATATAATTTATCTTTTGCAAGGAAAAATATCATAGTCATTTCTGTAACACAACAAAGTTTTCCAATCCTGTGTGTTGGTGGAGGGAGGGGCTTGAGGATGGTCTCAAGCAAGTTAGTAATTTAGAGAGTAACTACTGTAATAACCCAGTCTTCCTAAATTGACCTCCAATATTTGGTTTTACTAGCTACAGAATAGACTCTAGAAAAAAACAAAAAGAATAGACTCTATATCAGTGTGCATTCACTTTGCAGATTTTGAAAGCTGTTTTCTTTTTTTTTTTCTTTTTTTCGAAAGCTGTTTTCTACAGAGTTTGAAATGGCACATTTTTCAAGACATCCCTAGGGAACACAATTAGAATTTAAAGAAATTGGTTTGATATACATAAGTTTTGCATGAGTATATGATGTCAATCAATCTAGCGTTTTTCTCTTAAAAGCATCCTTTTATTATTAACTAAATGCAATGTTACATTTCATGTCAATAATCAACACCGCAGTCCATCTAAAACAGCGTACTTCAAATGGACGTAAAAACCCACCATAAGCGCACTAATACATACGTTCTTTTTTTGACATGAGGTGGCAAGATATAAAGTGACACATATAGTCCTATGTATATATGTTTACAAACATAAATTTGCTACTCTGTAAATAAACAGATTCTTGGGTCATAAAAACTTCAACATCTAAACGGAACCTTTCTAATTCACTTGAGTAATAACAACTGAATCTTGAAATGTGTCCCATTATCTTTCAGTTATCTTGGTCTTGTGACTATTTGGCACTTGCTGGAAAGCATCTGTAGTAGTTTTCTTGGGCTGCCAGAAACAAATGGGGTGACATAAAACAATAGAAATTTATTCTCTCACACTTCTGGAAGCTGAAAGTCCAAAATAAAGGTGTTGTCAGGGTCACGCTCCCTTCAGTCTCTGGAGAAAAATTGTCTGTTGCAACTTCTCGTGATCCCAGTTATTTCTTGCCTTGTGATGGCATAACTTCCATTTCTGCCTGACTTCACATGGCCATTTTCTCCTGTGTTGTGTTGTCTCTGTATCAGAATTTTCCTCTGTTTGTTTTTATAAAGACATCAGTCCTTTGGACTCAGGACTTTCCTGAAGCTCAACTTGATTGTATCTGCAAAAACTGTATTTCCAAATAAGCTCATGTTCACAGGTTCTAGGGATTGAGACTTAAACATATTTGGGGGTTGGGGGACACTAGTCAAACCTTTGCAGCATACAAAGCAGAAAAAAAAAAGAAAGAAAGAAAAGAAAGCACAAAAAGAAAGAGTAAAGCAAACAAATGTGGAGAATCTGATGCTAGTACTTATTTGGGGGAAATAGGAAAATAGCTTCCAAGAAATCACTAAGTCCTTACCTATCACTACAACAGAGCAATGCCTTACATGTGGCTGAGACAGAGCTCTGCAAAAATACCTTTGGACCATGAGTGAGAAACAAGATGACTTCAACAAGCAGTAGAAGCAGACTTCTAAGTAGGTGGTAGCAAAATGCTGTGAGAATCCTGACAATTATTTTGCACAATCCTGCAATAGCCTCTTCCTTTTGTCCCTGATGAGTTGTGACTTCTCGAGACACGTTCCATGGGCCTCGCATTGGATGCAAGGTATCTTGGATGATGTAGTAAACCCAAATAAGGTGATGATGAGCTGAGGCCAGCATTTGCCCTGAGTACTGGAGGTCCCCAGGGATAGTTATGTGTTGTGCAACATATTTCAGCAAGTTTCATGGCCTACGCAATTGTCCAGGCAAAGCCTGACTGTGTCTATGAAGAGCATTTTTCTATCTGGGCAGTTTTGAACCAAATGAAGAAAGCATGATAGTCTTCTACCTGAAAGAGCCAGAAAGGATTGAAAAAAAAAAATTGATGGCTTTACTCTATGGGTGCTTTAACATATGGCTTGGAAAGTTTTCATCATATCGCTCGCCATGTCCAGTTTTCTCCTCCTGCAAAGCAATATTCAGTTTCCACTGTCTTGACTCAAGTCAGTATGTTCACACGATGGCAAAATACAGCTCACCGCAGCACAACTCTCGGCAGGACAATGTTGTACCCTTTGGTCACAGTTACGATTTAATTTATCTGCCTTCCAATGACATTATGGGAAGGAAGGATAGATGTAGGGAGAAAATGGTGATGAGAGATTCTGATATTCGAAAATGGATGAGTTTCCCAAAAGAAGAGCATAAAACTGTCTGGATCAAATTCAGATAGAATGCTGGCAGGGTGCCAGATTTGTAATTACATCTTGAATTGAGCTGTAATCCTTACCACTTCCGAAAACAATAAGAGAAAACGATAAACCACGTTTGTTTTAAATAGTGGGTATTTGCTTTAGCATTCCTAATCAAATATTTTCCCTGACACTTTGGTTAAGGTGCCAGAGTTACAAACATAAAAAGATGTTTTTGCGGAGGGAAGAAAAAGAAGATAATTCTATTTTGTAGGGGGCAACAGAACATTGTGCATTTCGAAGGGATGTAACAAAGAAATCCTGTATTTTTTGAGGAAAAAGACATGCATGTGTTTTGTCTTCTGTAAAAGAGAAATTGATAATGACTTTTTTTTTTAAAAAAAAAAAAACAACCTTTTAGGTTTACGACGTATGAGTATCAAGTCTTTGTACACAACAGCGTGGGTTTCACACCGAGCCAAGGAGCTACCGTGACAACATTAGCTGGTCTTCCAGAGAGGGGAGCCAATCTCACTGCGACTGTTCTTAACCACACGGCCATCCATGTGAGATGGGCTAAACCAAGTAAGTAAGCTTCTCGTGTCTTTACGTCCCCTTAGCGTATTAGTACCAAAATGAATTTAAAATGGACCTATTAAAAATAAAAACAAAAAAGCCTAGATGCCTGTGCTATTCTTCAGAGGCAGACTCTCTCCCTACGTCTACATCCTTGGGCCTTCTCTCCCTCTTCCACTTCTTTTGGTTGGAAGAATTAATTTGATAGAATGTAATATTGTGCGCTTCCCCACAGAAAGCTCTGCCCCCCATCTTGTAGCTCATCACTTATTAGCAAGAACCATTGACTAGGTAATGGCACTAATGTGAGGGATTTTTCCGAGTGAATCGTCTTCAACTCTGTCCAATGGCGCCTGGACATCACCACTGGACTTGCTCCAGTGATGCAGAAGGCTTGCCCTGACCCCATTCAAAACACAGGTTTATGGGCTAGTTAGAAGAGCTCACAGGTGGATCTAATCTGCTCCTGCAACTTTAGAAACACAAAAACTGAAATTTCAGATCCACTTGGTCAATAGAGTAGCATTTAGCAGCAGACCTGTTAATTTGTAGTGATCCTCGATCACAATTAGAAAACAACACTGAATTTATCCTGGAAATACGAGTTGTAACTGTTCTTATAGGCACCACTTGAGATCTGGCAAATAGTTGATTCAAAACTTGCCAGACTATTACCAAATATTGAAATATCCGATTTGGAAATCCCTCCCCAAAAATGTTTGTCTTATGAAAGAAAACTGTACCTGCTAGGAAATACCTGCCACATGATTTCGATCCAGCCTCTGAGCTTTGTTAACAGCCTAAGACATGCTTCCTGTTCCACTCAGAACATTCGAGGGAATCTGTCTCCATGTTATATTTTGTCAATTGCAAATTAAAACCAGTATTATGAAAATTAATTAATTAATTAATAAAACCAGTATTGCGTGATATTAATGGTAAATTAAAATCTGTCCTTGGTTCTGTTGATCTATGTTGCCACTACAAAACCAATTTTTTTTTTTTAACAGAAGACTATCACCCTAGGGTTTTTTTTTTTTTTTTTATAAGGTTGCAGGTTTCTAATAATCTGTGTCACTGCTATGGGGATCTCTTAAGCCATTTAAATGGGAGAATGGAAGTTAATTGATGCTTATGATTACCCTCTGAGACACCTCTGGGAAAAATACAAAGTTTTTATCCGGAGATGGATTCTTATGTATAATATATTTTCCCTCACCTCCCTCTTCCTTGCTCCTCTACCCTCACCACCTGATTCATCTTAAAAGCCTGCTCATAGAGGTGGATATCCTCCCCCTCATCTGACATTTGAATACTGCTGTTAAGATCCAGCTGCTGAATTTTCACCAATATAGGTCCTTTATGTTATAATTGCATGCCTGAAGTAAGCGTGCTTATAAAAACTGACAAACTTAATAGATCTGCAGCAGCTCACTGAAGTTTCATTACCTTGGTAATCTGAACCTCTGACCTTCGGGATGTAGGTAATGCAATCTGCTGTTATTTCCATTCATACCTTAGAAATATTTCAGATAACTGTTTGTGAGCACAAAGGTTAACTCTCAGAAGAGGGTCAGCTCTCCGAAAGCTTGTTGCGTTATCATTTTCCTCCTTCGTGCAACCTGCTAGCCTAAGTAAATTAACTAGTCACTCCCTGTGATGGGGCCACCTACTTTTTGCCATTTTAATTTATGGTGTTTTCTTGATTTCCAGGATACATTTGGCACGTTGTTGAATATGCTAAAAGGCACAAAATTATAGGTTGAAAGTCAATTGGATAAATTCATAAATATCTACTTTTTAAAAATTGCCTTTCACAAGAACCATGAAAGGTATTTTAGGACACATATTCCTTCTTAACTATGACTTCCACATATATACACCATTTTGATAGCTGCAAATTTCTGGTAAGTTTTTACCAATCACAGATTAATAAAAATGTCATCGAATACTTTAGAAGCACCCATTTTAAACCTTTGCATTGCTAGGTGATGTTATATGAGGTAAAAGCATCCTCGCATTCCTTCAATTCATTTTTAAGGTTCATATTGCAAACTGGCAGCTGTACAGGCCACATTTACTTTGCCCACCCACCATACACTGTTTCACCTGTAGTATTTGTTTTAAATAATATTTTGCCAACATTTAACAATCAGAAGATTTCACATAAAGATTATGAATTTTGGATTAATTTGAAAAATCAAATAATTTGGGGGTGAAACTACTCCCACATTGCTGGAGAATATTATCATTTGGTGTCGAGTAACGGCTTCCTCTAGACGAGTCACACACTTCCCATTTTCCTGGTCCCTATAGAGATAGGAGGTTCTTATCCCTGTTCAATATTATGGAAGAAAATATTTCAGGCTAAATGAAATACCACGAAGATAAATTATATTAGTGGAAAAAAAATCAAATCTTTATAAAAGAGGATAAAAAAAAAACACCTTTGCTTAAATTATTCGTATAATTCTCAGAAAAGCCCTGTGAGATAGAAACTGGCACTCTGTGACTCACTCAACATTACAGCCAGTAAGCCACACTTCCCAAACTCAAACTAAGGGCTCAGACATTCCATTTTCAGCTATTTCTCATGCATTTAGCCTCAATGGTTATTGACATTTTGTTGAGTGATCTATTAACATCCTCCCTATTTTGACTGCTCACTCTGAAATAAACAGCACGAGGACACCGGGGTGGTACAGTCAGTTGAGCATCTGATTCTTGGTTTCTGCTCAGGTTGTGATCTCAGGGTTGTAGGATCAAGACCCCTAGGTTGGGCTCTGTGCTCAGCATGGAGTCTGCTTGAAATTCTCTCTCCCCTTCTGCCCTCCCTCTCTCATAAATAAATAGATGATTGATAGATAGATAGATAGATAGATAGATAATAAAAATAAAAAAATAAATTCCCATGAGGGAATGCGGTGGAGAGGGAGCATCCATCCTGAGGTCCCTTCACTAACGAGATCATCCATGGCCAGAGCAGAGCAGGAAAACACTGGACATAGTGAGAGAGGAAGGTGCTACAGAAGAGAAAATGAAAAAATCATCCAAATGCTATTCACTTTGTCTGTCAAGACCTCCCCACAATGTTCTGGTGTTCACATCTTGTGTCTCATCTACCTCCCTCTCCGTCTTTCTCCTTCCTCTTTTTCCCCTGCCTGCCCTCTTTCTCTTTTTCTCTTCTACCTATCTCTCTCTCCTTCCATTCCTTCCTTTCTTCCACAGACATTTATTTATGACTTTGTTTGTCCCGGGCTCTGCTACTACAATGAGGAATGACAGACTCCTGCATTATAATATCTCAGTGAACTCTCTGGAAAATTCATCAAGGATGAAGGTGTCACCATTAGGAGAGTGAGTTTAAATCCGCCTAAAAGGCATCTACCTCCTCTTGATCTCTTAA
This sequence comes from Nyctereutes procyonoides, assembly GCF_905146905.1. Taxonomy (NCBI): domain Eukaryota; kingdom Metazoa; phylum Chordata; class Mammalia; order Carnivora; family Canidae; genus Nyctereutes; species Nyctereutes procyonoides. Next base: position 12,880,946 of record NW_026575117.1, read on the forward strand.
TCAGAAACCACCAGATTTTGTAACTAGAAAAATTTCTGACTTTGTCTGAATTTATCTTGTTTCCAATGTCAGCTCTTTTAAAAAGCACCCACCATTGGTGGCACATCTTTCCCTGACTCTTCTTCCCGTCACTCCAGTTATCAAAGCAAACGTGCTGTCTTGGCCTTTTCCATGGGCTGCCCTCTTGTTCACTTGTTCACCTGTTGTAATCTGGCCTTCTTCCCTCCTAGTCTACTGCCATGATCCCCTTGAGGCCCTTCTCACCTCATGACCCAATCCAATGTTCTCTTCTCTATGCCATCCCATTCTGTTTCTCTGTAGAGTGGGCACTGTCATGGGCCCTCATTGAGATGTTCCATCGTGTCTCAACAACTGCTCCTTCTCCTGATCCCCTAAATACAGACTTTTCTCAGAGTTCTTTCCTGAATATTTTTTCACACTCCAGTTCTCCTAGGGGTGATTCCCTATTCCATCTATTCTCACTGTTTCAAATGCTCCTACCTAGAAAAATGACAAAATTCTGTGAAGCCTTATGAGGGGATGATTTTAGAAATAGACTTTGGGATCAAGGAAACTTAAGTTTGGATCCCAGTTCTAGGATTTTCTAGCCCTGTGACTCAAGCGAACCACTTAACCTTGAATCCTAGTTTCCTAATCCAACATATGGGGATGGTAATAACTGCTTTAAAATGCTGTGATAAGAATGAAATGAGTTAATATATGTTAGAACTTAGGAATCAGTATTGGTATAAAGTATTACTCGGTCTCTAAAATGTCTCAGTGTTTCTTTTTTTTTTAAGATTTTATTTATTTATTCATGAGAGAGAGAGAGAGGCAGAGACACAGGCAGAGGGAGAAGCAGGCTCCATGCAGGGAGCTCGACGTGGGACTCAATCCCAGGTCTCCAGGATCACGCCCTGGGCTGAAGGCAGCGCCAAACCACTAAGCCACCCAGGCTGCCCTGTCTCAGTGTTTTCAAAGGCATTTTTACAAAAGATAAAAAAATATTATGAAGCCATTTCTTTTTTTAGATTTTATTTATTTATTAATGAGAGACCACAGATGTAAGTAGAGACATAGGCAGAGGGAGAAGCAGGCTCCCTGTGCAGAGCCTGATACAGGACTCGATCCCAGGACGCTGGGATCATGACCTGAGCCAAAAGCAGATTCTCAACCACTGAACTACCCAGGTGCCCCTGGGAGGCCATTTCTAATAAAAATTTGGGCATGGCATTCAGCTAAAAGCATTTCCACAAGTGAGGTGAAGATAAAGAATAGATGTCACTTTATAATGACCTGACTTGACTAACACGTCAAAGTACCAACCGTTACATAGCATCATTCCCTTGCCTTTACCTTTCCCATCATTTCCCATGCCCATCAACCTAGAGACTACACTTACCAGCCTTGAAGTTAATGGTGGCCATGTGTCTGTGTTGTGCCAATAAAATGTGAAAGGATATATGTCTTTTGGTATCATAGTCACAAAACACTGGGTACGTGCCTATCTGTTCTCTCTTCATAACTTCTGTGGACTGGGATGTAGACATGGCAATGTTCTCAGTTTTAACTCTGCAGTCACGGACAACACCCTAAGGGATCCAAAGCCAAAGAGAAGGAACCTAGGTTGTGGAAATCGAACACTGATTCACTCACTTTGGGTCTATTATGCGAGATGTAAATTAACATCTAAATTTTATTTAAGTCCCTTTATATCAGGGCTTCTTGGTTACCACAGTTCCATTAAGTATCTCAGTCCCTGTTTGCCCATATCAATTCACTTAAGGAGCAGAAGTGATCTATCCTGTTTTCATTGCTAAATATAAAATGATGAATAATTAACACATCTCATATACAATTTCCTTTAAATACAATTTTCTCTGGCAGGCTATTGATAGGAGCTGGAATACAACGAGAGACTAAAGTAGCTGGGGTGTGGGGGTTCCAAAATACAGTTAGTTATTGGTTTCTGATGGATGCCTAAATTAGGTAGAAGGCATGAGATATATTTTTGGGGAATATAAGGAGCCTGGCTTGGATCACTGTCCAAGAGGATCTTCCCACTTCTTTATGTGAGCAATTTTACGCTCTTGCAGAGTAAAGAATTTTCTCAAGAAGTAGTTTGACTTAAATTTGTTATTGTTGTTGTTAAGTAAATTCTACCCCCAATATAGGACTCGAACTCACAACTAGACATAAGGAGTTGCATGCTCTACCGACTGAGTCGGCCACAAGAAGTAGTTTTGATTCCTCACATTTTCTAAGAAGTATTTAGTTGATGACACAGAGCTCTGCACCATAGAACTTGGGAAATTGAACACTGATTTGAGAATCTATGAGCAAGACACACTTTTTTTTTAAGATTTTATTTATTTATTTATTTATTTATTTATTTATTTATTTATTTATTCATGAGAGACACAGAAAGAGGCAGAGACATGGGCAGAGGGAGAAGCAGGCTCCCCACAGGGAGCCCCATGCGGGACTTGACCCAGGACCCCGGGATCACAACCTGAGCCAAAGGCAGGCATTCAACCACTGAGCCACCCAGGTGTCCCAGGACACACTTCTATTATTAAAAAAAACCTTAATGGGATCCTTCCAAGTTTTTACATTTGAACAAAATTGCCCCCTCCCATTGAGCTTGCTGAGAAGAGACATGACTAAAGAATTCAATTCTAGACAAATTTGGACATCTATTAAGTGGAGTGGTTTGCTATAATTGCTCTAGATCAGACCACAGACCTCTTTTTAAAAAGCCAAATAGTGGGATCCCTGGGTGGCGCAGCGGTTTGGCGCCTGCCTTTGGCCCAGGGTGCGATCCTGGAGACCCGGGATCGAATCCCACGTCAGGCTCCCTGTGCATGGAGCCTGCTTCTCCCTCTGCCTGTGTCTCTGCCTCTCTCTCTCTGTATGACTATCGTAAAAATAAAAAAAAATTAAAAAAAATTAAAAAAAATAAAAATAAAAAGCCAAATAGTAAATATGTCAGGGTTTGCAGGCTATAATCTGTGTTGCAACTGCTCAACTTTGCCACTGTAGCATGAAAACATCAATAGATGACACTTAAACAAGCAGGACTGTGTTCCAGTAACAGTTTACTATAGACACTGAGATAAATTTTTCATATATTTTTCACATGTTACAAAATACTATTCTTTTGATTTTCTTCCAAACCATTTAAAAATGTAAAAAATATTTTAAGTTTGCAGGTTATATATAATCAGGTGGTAGGCCACATTTGGCCTACAGGCCAGATTTTGCCCATGGACCATCATTGACTGGCCCTAATATAGATGCTAAATATCCAGAGGACGTAATTGATTTTAACAGTAATCTTTAAAAATAATCCAGCAGCTTATAAGGAGAGCATCATGTAAGTGCTTTAGCCGAGGACTTTCAGCTAGCCCACCTAACAACTGCTTTAAATTACTTGGGAATCTATTACAAAGGAGAAAGGACTGTTGTATATTTGAGAATCTGCTGCAGCTAAGATCACATTTCTGACCAATATATAGAGATTACCACCCAAAATGGCATTTAATAGCAAAAATTATGTCCAGAGGTTATAACCTACTTCTTCTACAGTTAGAGCAACACCTTTACTCAGATAAATTTATGTGATCCATAAAATATGGGCTGTACATAATAGGATTAGAATACCTAAGCAAATTTAACCTCATAGGAAATCCTCATGTTTTCTTGTTGCTTCAAACACAAGCTAGCATGTATAGCTCCAAATCATAGAACTATAGCTCAAATATTCACACTTTAATTTCTAAGCCCACCTGGTTGCCACGAAAACACTTCAAATTCAAGAAGTCTCAAGTGAAACAAGTATTAAATCCTCCGTCTTATAATTACTCCTATGTTTTTCATTTTATGTAATGGGATTCGCACAGAAACCAAAACCCTAAACCTGAGACCTCTGTAATTCCTTCTTACCCTTTCTAATTGCTCTGGTGTCCCCTAAGGACCTTGGCTCCTTCCATCTAGTGGATCCACCATTCCCTTGGGCCTTGAAGTACTCCAGGTAAGAGAACTAAAGATAATCAGAGATGGTTAGTTGCTCCAAAAATAGCCCAAATTGGCCATATAACCTCACCCAGCTGCAAGGAGCCCAGAAAATATATTCTATTTGACAAAAAGAAAAAAGACATGGTGTTGGTGAATGCTTTTATCTTCTCTAGTGACTTCTAAAGTTAAATTGCTATTTGTCCTATTAATGCTATGGGTGGGTTCTTTTTTCCCATGACTTTCCATTTTTTGTACGACATAGAATTCAGTATACTGTTACTTTCCTTTACCTTCCCACCTGCCATTTTCAATGTTTGGTTTATAAATTGTTATATAATTATTTTTACATAATTATTTTCTCTAAATAGTTTCCATTTTTATTATCAATTCTTTAACTTTCCCAATCTCGAATTCTGGATCTGGATTCACCTTTTCTGTCTTCTGGATAACATTATAGGGAACACTTTATCATTAAAGCTAAATAAATTCAATGAATCATTAACTCTTTATTAGATATATATATATATTTAAATTTTTGTTCTAAATAAGAAAGTATTGTATTTACACATAAATAATGATTTAGATGTGTATGAAATTCTTGGATCAATAGATTTTCCCTCAGAATCTGATGAAATTATTCCATTGTCTTCCAACATTGAAAGTTCTGTATGAGAAGTCTGCAAATTACCTTTTTATCCTTTGTAGATGATCTTTTAAGTTTTAGCTTACTTACCTTTGAAATGTTATAATGTTCCATGACAGTCTGTGTTTGGATATATTGCCATTATTTTGATCAAAACTATATTAATTAATTCAATTTATGGACATAAACCTTTATGCTGGGTCAGGTTTTGTGGGATATTTATGTCCATGATTATTTATTCTATTTGTTTTTCAAGTTGATTAGATATTTTTATTCTCTGTCCTCAGTATCTATAATTCTGACTTTCATTCATTTCTTCTTAGTCATTTTCCTCTTTATTCTTTCCTACTGTGCACTTTTAATCTGCTTTTTTCTACTTTCCATGCAGATTTTAATTCTCTCATTGCTTTCTTATTTAAGCAACATCACTTAACATCCTTGTAATCATATCTGCCTGTTCATGATTATGGGTACATGTCCATAGAGGCTTCTTTTTCATAAAGGAATGTCCCCTTTGTTATTTTTAAAAACACAATGCAAATGTTTTCTAAAGCTTCCGTTTCATTCTCAGAGAAGTAACACCCATGCACACAAATATGCTTTTGAAGGTTCACGACAGCGTTTTCCCTGTCTTGGACTATGAAAAAGTCTTGTAACTTAATGTTTTTCTCTTTTAAAAAAAAGAGAACTATATTCAGGCTTAGTTTTTGCCAATATGCAGGGAGGATGAAATTTACTTGGCTCTTCATTCCAGCTGTTTGGATTCCAACAGCATTCCTCTCTCAGAGCCTTTAATTTTGTGCTGGCCTATTGAACTGAGGATGTATCTTCTGTTTCTTAGACAATTCAGTGACTTGGGAGGAGCCCACTGAAGTTTAAAAACCTGTTTGAACAATGAAAAAGCATACTACTGTTCATATACTGGTCCCAGAACTTTTCATAGGATGACTGGGATATTAAGATATAATACATGTCTACTATTTTTCTCTGTTTTGGACTCTGCACTGAAACGTCTAAATGAATGAGGAAAAAGAAATGGTGAAGCAGATGTTGGTGAGAGACAGGACAATGCAGAAATCTGGCACTTATTGCCCAGAGATGCTGCCTGTTTTTGGTTATAAAGATCTCTATATCAATTGCCACATTTTTCTATCTTTTGAGGGACAATAGATTTTGTTCTGTTTCAGATGGGTTGACATATGGTACATGGCTAAGAGTGGGCATGTAATGGAATTTTATCCAGATATCAACATACAATCTTTGCTCATTTTGAACTTACAGTGCTAGCCGCAATATTTTCAATGTATATACATAAATACATTGATTGGAACTTGATGGAAGAGATATTAGGCACATTTAATAACCCAGGTAAAACCCATTTATATTTGTCAGTAGAGTTTGAAAGCACTTTATCAAATTATATCTTTAGGGCTTGTATTTCTAACCAGAATCTTCACTTAACAAACTAAAATACAACATGAACTTCAAATCTAGTCTACTTTCCATTATACCTCAGCTGCCATAAATTAACGAGTAATGCTATTGTAAGCCAGTAGAAAATAATTCTAAAGAAAGAAGAAACTTTTACACTCATAGCACCAATGACTTGGCTATACTTGACTGGTATCATCTGGAAAAATATTGCTGGATATGAATAACCAGTTCCTGCCAATGCACAACATGACATCATTATTGAAGGCACTTAGATTTTGTGATATCAGAGAAAAGAAAATCTTAATCCGCAGAGTTTTCAAATTTGTCACTAAAGATCTCTTACTATTAATTCTTTCAACTATGCTGTCATTCTGAACCTTTTCGACTCTTGCTAGAGATGAAAATCAAAGCAGTAGCGTTCTAAGCATTTTTTTGTATTGTTTTTTAGATTTTATTTATTTATTCATGAGAGACAGAGAGAGAGGCAGAGACATAAACAGAGGAAGAAGCAGGCTTCCTGTGGGAAGCCTGAGGCAGGACTTGATCCCAGGATCCTGGGATCATGACCTGAGCCAAAGGCAGACAGACGCTCAACCGCTGAGCCATCCAGGTGCCCCTGCTAAGCATTCAGTTTTTATGTGAGACCCCCAAGATCTTAATGAAAAGGGGTCCTTAAAAGAAAGTCTTATGTCCTCTAAAGCCATATTCCTTTACATGGCCATGCATTTCAATCTCAAATATCAGAGACACTGTACTTTAATAACCACAAAGAGAAATGCCACCTTTTCTTCCCAGGCCTTGGACTAGTGCTACTGAGCTATTTTGATGCATACTTTGACATACAATTTCAGGAGGTTCATAAACCAACATTCCACTGCCCAATCCTAACATGAACCAAGGTAATAGTCTGCTTAAAGTCTTTAAAAATAATACTAATTAAGTATTATAATGTGAGTATACTATAGTTTACCTATACTATTTCTTATCTAAGAAAATATAGCTGTTTTATGTCTTCTTTTTAAAGCGTCATTGTAGAAAGGTAATGAGAAGCAGAACTTAGGGCAAAAGAGGAACAATCAGGTAAAAGCAGAAAAAGAAAACAGTACACCAGTCTTTGAAAGGATAATGGTGGAGGAATTGATGAGTTATATTTGTGAGACAGGAAGTGATTGATTTGGGCACCCTTGAAGCGTTTGTCTACATCATAGAATCACAATAAACTAGGCAAAAAGAATGAGAACCTTAATAAGCATTCAGATATCATCCTGGGATCCTACTGAGCAAATCCTTAAGGAGAGCATGCTGTATCGCTCTACTGCATCAGCAGTGTACATAACAGGATATCTGTCTAATATTCTTTTAGGTAGCATTTAGCAATTTTCAAAATGCCTCAAGTTCTGGGATCCGTGTCAGGAAATGCCCTGATTTGCATTAGCATAGACTTCTCTCAACATCGGATGATGTCACTTAGAAATGGAGGCTGTCCCATGTTTTGAATACTTTATTTTACTCTTAGTTTCCTTTTGCAACTGTTATATTAAAGCTCTGATGACTAGTTGAAACACTGTAAGTAGTATAAATACAATACTTAAAGGAAATGTTAAGAGTTCATTTTCCTATAAAAATAAGCCTCTATGCCATTAATCATGGAGTGAGGGAAAGAAAATCGACTTTGTTATAAAAAAAAATAAAAACCAATGCCATCATAAAAAAGTTTCCATAAGCTTTCCATTTTCTCCTTCTAGAAACAGCTGATGATAAAGTTTATCCTGTCTTTTCCCCCAGAGACTCTTTTAGATCAGCCACATTTACACTATCCTGCATTTATTGTTAACAGCCTTTCAAGACCTACAAGGTGATGTTGAATATTATACACTTTTTTGGAGTTCTGCTACCTCAAATGAATCTCTCAAAATCCTCCCAGATGTAAACTCTCATGTCATCAGCCACTTAAATCCAAACACAGAGTATCAGATTTTTCTCTCTGTCTTCAATGGAGTCCACAGCATCAGTGGCGAAGTACTGCACGCAACCACTTTCGATGGGGGTGAGTCCAGATTTCAAGGGACACTTGGCTTCAGAGATGCAAATGAAATTGATTGATTCTTGCAGAGGTTGAGATCAGTCCTCCCTCCATTATAAAATTTCCGGTGTTGGAGGGAAGGGGGTTGGGGCTAAAATGCTTAAGTGCTTGCTGTCGTCAGGTGGCAGATCAATACAGGGTCCCTTAGAGACAGCAGCGCAAGGCTCTAATAATGGGATATTAGCCCAGTTTGTTCCTGTTCTTTCCAGTGTATGCTGAGTTTGGAGCTGAGTTCACATCAATAAACAGTGACATTTGGAAACATTTTTTTTTTTTTTAAGACTTGCTCTCAGAAGCAGTATGCTTTTCAAAGACAGCCAGGCACAGTGAGGGCTCTCCCTGAGTCACCAGAAATGGGAGGTGGAAGTTCAGCCACTGAGAAAAATTGCCTATGACTCATTTCTAAGCCAGGTAGCAAGGGGGAGGAAGCAAGGGAAGCAACTTGTGAATCTGAAATGTGTTTGGAATGGTCTTTCTAATCTTTTTGGCTTTATAAAGTCTCATTATAAACATTATAATATCATTACCTCCCAAGCAAGTGTTCCAGGTCATTAGCAGAGCACTTTAAGTGTGGAACCCATTTCCCTTTGTGGTGCCAAAGGTCGACACCTTTTGTTTATAAAATAGAATGGATCACAAGGACAATTTTTCAACTAGTTAAGATGGGTTCTTATGATAAAAATAGGTCTTTGCATAGTTATTTCTGACATGCTTGAATAATTGTGTAATTTAACGCCAAGCAAGATTTTTTTCCTAATGTTAGATTTCATCATTACCTATGGTAATCAACATTCAAAATCATTTACATAATGACAATATTGCATTATTGCTTCATATTGCTTGAGTTACAAGCTAGTAACATCAAATGATTTTTTACGTTCCACCAGCCTCAGCCTCAATGTATTTGAGTTTTATTTTTTGCTTAAGGAGCAAATTTTCTCCCCCCCCCTTTTTTTTTCTTTCCCTGGGAGGTAGGGAGTGAAAGGATGGGTAAAGAGACAAATAATAGATATGTGTTAGTGCTGCAGATGGGTGAATAATTTATCATCATATCCCACTGGTCACATAGTATTGAAGATTAGCACTATGCTGGTGGTATAAAGTATTTTACCACCAATTCTTATGGTTTCTAACTGAGAGTATAATAAGCCAATTTACAGAGGACTACAGACTGTGATAACTTCATCAGAGAAAAGCAGATAAGCAACGAACCCTTTGCTAAACCTAAATACTAATCTGCATTTAGTTTAACAAGTGCTTTTTCAGGGACAGCTGGAGTTTATTCAGTTTCTTCCTTTAATTCTAGAGCCTCAGGGCATGCTTCCTCCAGAGGTTGTCATCATCAACAGTACAGCTGTACGTGTCATCTGGACATCTCCTTCAAACCCAAATGGTGTTGTCACTGAATATTCTGTCTATGTAAATAATAAGCTCTACAAGACTGGAATGAATGTGCCTGGGTCTTTCATTCTGAGAGACCTGTCTCCCTTCACTATCTATGACATTCAGGTTAGAACACTGTTTTTTGATGGTTAAGCTTATAGGTATGTTAAATAAAACATGCTGGGCTATGTCTCTAAGTGGATACCTTCCGTCTTGGTTACAGATTATTTATGTACTGGGGGAGGGGAGAGAAAAGAGGGGAAATGATTAGGATTAAATCTATTTGCTGTGGGCAAACACATGCGTCTCTGGAGAGAAGATAATCGTAATATGGAAAGCAGTGGTGATGATATTCTCACCAGCAAAATGGGGCAAGTCATATATTTGCAGGAAATCTTACCGTGCAGCTTACCTTTGTCCTGCCTGGTTCTTTTACTGATAGCAAAATCAGAATCAGCCTGTGAATGTGGAGACATTTTTTTTATCCCTATGTCTGCTATTTACTAATTTAATAACTTCCAAGGAATTGCATAATCTGTCTAGTGTCAATTATCTTTTTCTTTTTTAAGGGTAATGGATTCTTTTTTTTTTTTTAAGATTTTATTTATTTATTCATGTGAGACACACACAGAGAGAGGCAGAGACACAGGCAGAGGGAGAAGCAAGCTCCATGCAGGGAGCTGACGTGGGACTCGATCCCGGGTCTCTAGGATCAGGCAAGGGTAATGGATCTATGACTTGAAGCGTTCTATCCAACTCTAGCATTCTGTGATTCTGAAGGCAACGAGACAACAGAAATGAATGTCCAGCAGGCAAGATATATTAAAGGGTTTTACTACATGTGTGGCAACCCTCACCTATGTGAGAAGAATTGTATTGAAACCTTTTTGCCCTTGAACCTCTTTGCGAATCTGCTACTTATTTTATATTTTATAATTCTAGGGCACTCTGCCCTAGAAAAACATGTATATAATTATATGACAGCAGTTAAGAGTGCAGTTTCAGAGTGCATTGACCATCTGAGGTCCAACTCATAGACCTCTTTGAGATCTACTGACCTTCACAAGAGAAAAAAATATAGAGACAACTAAGGCATTTACAAGGAACTTTTCCCCCAAGGAATTGGGAATCTTCTTACAGTGCTAGGATATATAAGATAATGAGGCCAAATGTAGAAATGAATGATAAAAAACAGTGTTTCAGAAACTCAAATTTTACAGAGAAGGGTTGCAATTTGGTAAATTTTTAAATGAACTATACTACCTCTAACATTCATAGAGCTTTGTAAATAATTTTCAAAAGGTTTAACTTTGACCACAGAACCTTCTCACTGGCTTTGTCCATTCAATACCATGTCTTTCATTTTTCCGTCTCCTTCTTTCCCCCACATTTAAAGGTGAAACATACACAATCATCTGGCCACAATCAAGCTTTAGCCTCTCCCACTGCTGGGCCTAGCTTCCTCAGAAAACAAAATAAAAGGATATTTGATAAAAGAAGAAAGATATGTTTATTAGTTTTCATTACACTCTGTGATTTCCATTAACCCACCCAAATTATCTTAGCCTAGAATATGTAGAGTGATGTTTATGTTCATGGTTCTTAGAGTGAGCCCATATGTGCTTGTACATCATAGGTCAGATTATAAAATAAAAATCACACTCAAAATAATTAGCCATAGTTTTATGAACAAGATTAGTTTAGGAAGGTGATGGAGGATTTGCTCTTTTGGGCCCTCATGGAGAAAGAAGACTGAGTCCTCAAAAGGCAATATATTCATTTGCTTTATTAGGACTCAAAATGCAATGTAAGGTGAGATCACTGGGTGCTATTGCACTCATGTCCTGATCCAGCTTTCTTACTATATAGCAAGAGTTGATATGTAAGTGATTCAGGCATGTTCTACTATGAAAGGTTTCACTCATACCTACTGGTTTGAGTCCTAGTGGCCTAAGGAGAGAGCATTTTGATCAGACTTGGGACATGGAAAAAGATAAAGAGACAAAAGACCAAATTAGAATCTCATAGTTAAATTGTGTGATTAGTAACTAAGATGTTCTTATTCTTGATAACTATATTTTTGTGAAACTCTTCACAGTCCAGGAATGCTGCACTTGAAATAGTTGTTGCATTGCTGGAAATTTGAATATCAAATTCCAGTGATTTTCATTTATGATGTCAGAGATGATTTGGCTCCATTTAAAATGTGCACCTTGGGATCCCTGGGTGGCTCAGCGGTTGAGCACCTGCCTTCGGCCCAGGGCATGATCCTGGAGTCCTGGGATCAAGTCCCACATCAGGCTCCTAGCACGGAGCCTGCTTCTCCCACTGCCTGTGTCTGTGCCTCTCTCTCCCTCTCTCTGTGTGTGTGTCTCTCATGAATAAATAAATAGAATCTTTAAAAAAATAAAAATAAAAATAAAATGTGCACCTAATTGATATGCCTAATACTTTAGAATTAAGGTTCTCTGTGTTAACCCCCTCTGTAAAATAGGTATTGATTATAAAGCAGACGCATAGAGACCAATGCAAATATCTACTTTTTTGAATGAATTCCTTTATATATTCCATTTTAAAGGGAATAATAATTTCAGTGTTCGATTCAATTTTATTTTTAACGTGAATCTGTAAACCTTTATATATTTGTGTTTCATTCACATTTTGCAATTATAGCTATAGCAGCAGAAACCTGCCCCAGAGCTGGAGACTTGGAATATTACCTTAGGAAGGGTGGGAAAAAAAATTGACACATTTTTCCAAAGTCAAAATAAAAGCTTTCTGGAAAAACATTTGGATATAGCTAAGTAGTTTAGAACCTAAAGCTAAAAAAAAAAAAAAAAAAAAAAAAAAAAAGCTATGCTTAATATTTAGATAATAAAACAATAGGGTATAGTAAAGCTCAGATCATATATCTCATATCTTACCAGCTTGATCAATTTCCCTGATTTCTCTAATCCCCAATTTACAAACTGGACTTGTGAGGACTCAGTAAGTTATTTATGCCAGTACCCATTATAATATTGGGCACATTTTTATATAATAAATTCAGCTGAGTTGATTTTGAGTTATCTTATTATGTCCCATAGAGTCAAATATTCCCCAATATGCATGAAGCTTTATTGTCATTAATTCAAGTATAGTTTAAATGTATTTTAAGTTCCTTTGACTTTAAATTATTTGGGGTTTCATTGGACATACTCAGAGTGGAGGACCTTGACAGTGTCCAAATATCTACTAAGTATTACCTTAAAACACTGTATGGCACAAATAACGAGCACAACTTCAACAGCACCATAAAAATGTACCTCAACTCCCATTTATGTGCAAAATGCCCCATGAACAAAATGACATAACTATCAAATACAGTAAGAATCGAATTTGTTTTTTCTCAACTGCCAGTGGATAGTCGGAGGACTGCTTCACTTAAAAGCTCAATGTTAGTGATTAAGATTCATCTGTTTCCTTCTCTCTTCTGTTGATGTATTAGGTGCTAAAGTAAATTAGTGTTGGAAGAAGTACCGTTTCTCTTTGGCTTATCCCTTCATTGGGAACAGAATGATCTCGCTTTGTGGAGGTTCCACTAGCAGGCTTCTGTACGCTTCATTTGTCTCTCCTCCCTCTACCTGAATATGTTCCTCTTGTGTTACTAAGGCTTGATCAACTCGATTTCTAATCTTTAGTAACTCCACTCTCCTCAGTTTTTATTCAGAATAGGTGGTAGAATTAAAGGGGTAAATGATGATTTTCTGCTGTGATTAAGGTAAAAATACAATTGCAGCTGGAACAAATGGATATAAAATAGCTCAGCCACATTGGAAGGCTTCTTTGGCCTCATTTTTCTTCTGTTTCACATTAGCATTTCAGCTATTGGTTGTAAAGTGTCAGGACTTCTGGAAGATATCATCATTACACTACCTGGTTACAGATCTAGAGAGCAGTACGCAGTGATAACCCATAATGCGTGCAGACATCTTCCATTCCTTAACTGTGCTCCAAATAGATTAATATATCTGTCTCTTTCTGAATGGTTGGAACCAGAGACTAAACATCACCATTTTAATCACTAAATCAATTGTCTTGAGCTCATTTCTATGTTCAATTCTGAGTTCATCCCAGTGGAGTCAATTAACATCAAAAATTAATATTTATAGAACTCCAAGAAGTTGTAGAGAACTATAGGAGAGTCCTATGAAATGAGGGTAGATGGATTTGATCCATTGGCAGTCTATAGTTTGAAAATAATTGGATTTGTTCTCTTGCAAATTGCTGTTTGCAGGTTGAAGTCTGCACCAAATATGCCTGTGTGAAAAGTAATGGAACCCAATTCACCACTGTGGAAGATACCCCAAGTGATATACCAACACCTACAATTCATGGCATCACTTCAAGGTAATGTTTTTTGCCAGTTAATCTAAGGAAATGATCATAAGCAATGAAAGTTAAAATCAAAGATTTTATCCCAGCAATGACAATCTTATTTAAAAAGTTGCCATAAAAATCTACATAAATCAAGGGGTACCTGAGTGGCTCAGTCAGTTAGGCATCAGACTCTTGATTTCAGCTCAGGTCATGGTTTCAGGATTGTGCGATCAAGCCCCATGTAGGCCTCCGCACTGAGTGTGTAGCCTACTTAAGATCCTGTTTCCCTCCCTCTGCCCCCCCACCCACCCCAAATCTGTAAATTAAATTTTTTGGATTATTATTTGTTGATCTTCACTGGACACATCTTTTAATGTTTAGGTTTTAATGTCCCTGATTTTCCAATTTCACTTCCCTTTATTTAGTAATCTGTGGACAAATGCCTAAATGCATGAAAGAATTTCTATATTTAAATGTGTCCTTGAGTGAAATCTGCTTAACTAAGTCCACCATTTCAAATGCTAATCTCCTTAGAAATAACCTCCCAGATCTACCAGAAATGTTTAGCCAAATATCTGGGCACTTTGTGGCTCAGTCAAGTTGATGCATAAAATCAACCATAAAAAATTCAAGGTTCCTCACCTCCATATTATGTATGCAGATGTCTACTTCTCTTGCTCTGTCTGGCATATTCCACTCCCAGGAGACCAGAAATGTATTCTCTGGAGAAACAGAGATGCCTATGAATTAAGGCTACTTAGACACAGTGGAAAGCTGGGATGAAGGGCAATCTAAAACTCAAAGTGGAAGACTACAATTGGAAGGATATAAGCCTTTGTTGCCTTCACTGGGACTGTTCTCAAAAGCAAAAATTGTGAGAAGAATGTTGAAACCTCCAAATATGATTGTGAGCTTATCTATTTCTTTTTTAGAACTACCAGTTTTTTGCCCCATGTATTTTGATGCTTTATTAGTAGGTGCATACACGTTCAGGATTGCTATGTCTTGGTAAATTGATTCGTTCATTATTGTGTAAAATCCCTTTTGTTTCCTGATAATTTTCTCAATATCAAGCATAGTTTGATACTAATATAGCTGCTTCAACTTCCTTTTGATTTGTGTCATTTTGAGTGATTTTAGTTTGTTTCCTGGACATTTTGAATATTAGATTGTGATCATTTGAGTCCTGTTAAAAATTTGAAGGATTTTTGTTTGTTTCATTTAGCAGGTAATCATCTGGTTAGCTTCAGACTGCAAATACTGTCTTGCTTTGGGGGCTCAGTGATTCCAATGACAGCCCACTTTTCAAAAGTTTTGCTATGCTGCTTCATGTCTGCTCCATGTGTGCACCTTTCAGAAACTAATCTGATATTTGTTTGGGATACTAAGTAATGATTCAGGTCTCAAAGTCTTTGCTATGATGCTCAGATTTCCTTTGCATGGGAAGCAATCATACACGTACAGTTTGGAGTTGAATCAGGACTTGTGTTGGTTCATACACAGAGTTAGAAGATCACCTAGCTTTCTCTTCTCTGAGATTTCTCCCACATTTTCCAGATCACTTGTACTTCCTCTGTGGGATCTTTGGCTAGAAAGACATGGTTTCTCTTGGAATTTTAGCTTTCCAAGTTCCTTATATTTTATTTAAATGAGGCTGTGTTGGGGAAATAAGAGACAATAGAAGGAAAAACAGGGATACCCTCCCACATACTATTTGGGAGCCACATAAGAGCCCCTTTTCCTGGTTCCTGGTTCCTCTGATCAGAAAGAGATTTTTCTCTTTCTGGGATTTTATATTCCCATTTGGCCAGCACTGCTATAATACAGCTCCTTGAATAGAATCATCCTCAGAACAGAGGAAAAAAAGAAAACAAGAAAACAGGAATTTCCCTCAGACCTTCTGGCTTATAAGGCCTTTTGTACTCTGGCCAGAAAGATAGAGTTTCTCACAGGTTTTTCTTGCTCAGTGCTCAGTTCTACACCGGGTTGCTCTTAGGTTAAAATGGGAGATGAAAGAGGGGACACTGTGACAAATTCATCCTTTAATTTATTTTCAAGTTTTGGCTCTCCTCCTGATCTGCCTCTATTGTTAACTTTTCAGAACCCTTGGGTGGTTGCTTCTTGTAATTTCTGCACACTTTCTAGTGGTGATCAGTCAGAAAGACAGGCTGTAATAGGTTTACTCCATATTGGCCAGCTACAGATATATAAATATATAGTATATATAGTATACTATATAATATATATATACACTATATATGTGTGTGTGTGTGTGTATATATATATATACATATATATATAGTTGTGTGTGTGAGTATATATATATATATATATATATATATATATATATAGTTGTGGTTAAAAAATATATATTCCAATCCCTTTGGCAACTTTATTTCCTTTTTTTAAAAGGTTTATTTATTTATTTATTTATTTATTTATTTGGCGGGGGGGCAGAGGGAGAGGGAGAGAGAGAGTCTCAAGTAGACTCCCCACTGAACGGGAACTCAATGCAGGGCTCAATCTAACGGCCCTGAGATCATGACCTGAGCTGACCAAGAGTCAGATGTTTAACTGACTAAGCTACCCAGGAACCTCAACTTTGTTTTCTTTTTATTTTTGTTTTTTCCTTCCTTCCTTTTTTTTTTTCTTTTTTTGGTCAAAATCTAGAAAAAAACTTGACGGAAATCATTCACAATCAAATATTGGCAAGAAAAATCTTTCCTTTCTAAAAATGATTCATCATAGAAAAGCAACATTTTCCAAAGGCAAGACTCTAATGAGCAGCTATAGGCTGCCAAGCCATTAATCAAAATTACACCAACAGCAAAGCAGTTAGCCTCCTATGTGCATCTTATTGTTTGTGTAATTTTATTATACTTCTGGCAATGTAAACTTGTTATGTTTTTTTTTTTATTTTGGTTCAAAAAAATCTCTTTTATATTAGCAACAGACAAAATCAAATGAGAAATTCTTCCAGAAAAATGTCAGGAGACTGAGTTAACTTCTATAGCACTTTAAATAATTTGGTTTCTAATAAGACACACAATTCTTAGATTCTTTGTTTATTTTTGGAAGGACAAAATAGTGACATTCAGTTTTCATGTATTATAATAATATATACAGAGAGTGTATCAGCCTGTTTGATTATATGCATGAACTGCATTAACTCATCTTTGTCTTGGCCATAACTTATATGACATCTGTAGCACAAGCATTTATGCATGTTTTTTTTCTATTGTAAATAAACCAAAGATGCTCTAGCACACAATGTCGAAAGATCACATGAGCCCTTCTAGTTCTGTAAGCTGCTCCTCCAGAAACAAACTCTGTTTCTACATCACATTTTCCATACTTGTCATATTATCATCAGCTGCTTCTATATCCCAAAAGAATACTAACTAGTGATCGATAGCCCAGACATGTCTGGCCATGGCCTACACGTGCCCTGGGTAGTTCATTTATTTGCCTTGGTGGATTTGCTAGAGTGGAATTTAATCAATAGTTAATTCATTAATTCTGGTCCTTGAAAATGTAGAGTCTATGCTGGATGAAGATAGCTAGCTGGCTCTGGCTTGGATTGAAATATGACAAACACAGGAGCTGACAGCTTCACTTGATGCTGGGCTGCCTGGAAAGTTTACTTATTTATTTTCTATACATAGATAAGCTGAAAAAGAGAAAAGAGGAACATAAACAGGAAAGAGTTTTATTAGTTACTGCTAGTATTTCAAAATGCATGATTTCCAGGGGCGAGGGTCAAAGGAAAGCAGAGAGAGAACACAGATCATGTCTTTCATTGTCTTTAATTGGAACCATGGCAGTGTTTTCAGCTCCAAATCAGTTCAGGGCTGTATTATTGATGAGGAGTCTGTGGTATAATGTCTTTGTAGCATTTGCAAATAATTGTTTGAAAATTCGCCTGAAGCTACTGAATGATATAAATGATATTTTTACATACCAACTTCTCAGAAGCCTTTATGAAAGCAGCACAGGCTGTGTGTGTCTTTAAATGAAGGTTAAACCACTATCATCATTTATAAATCCCCTTATGTGCTCAAATTATTTGGTTTGGGGTTGAAAATAGCAAAAAAGGTTATAGCTTGTGGAAAAAGAATTTTCCTCTTTTTGCCTCACCAAACTTGAGGTGAAACTTTGAGGCCTCTATTTTTTTTTTTTTAGAATATGACTATATATATATATATATATATATATATATATATATATATATCCAGAGAATCATTTCTTTTTTTTTTGAGAATTAATTTTTTTATTTTATTTTTATTTATGATAGTTACACACACACACAGAGAGAGAGAGAGAGGCAGAGACACAGGCAGAGGGAGAAGCAGGCTCCATGCACCGGGAGCCCGACGTGGGATTCGATCCCGGGTCTCCAGGATCGCGCCCTGGGCCAAAGGCAGGCGCCAAACCGCTGCGCCACCCAGGGATCCCCAGAGAATCATTTCTATCCTTAATTTTCCCTCTCTGACTTTTTTCATGACTGATAGCTTGAACACTGAAGTAAAACTTTGTATTTTGTGTGGAAAAAAAAGTTTAGGCTGTGGTTTATTTTATTCTTTTTTTTTATAGAGAGAATATTGGACTGTAGATGTAATATGTCAAATTAAGTCTTCATCCATATTCTAAACTCCCTCCCTTACCAATATGGACAAGTGTAGATACATACTAATTTGGACTAGAACTTTCTGTTAGAGTTTTTTGTTTGTTTGTTTTTTGTTTTGTTTTGTTTTTAAAGTAGGCTCAATGCCCAACATAGGGCTCAAACTCACAACCCCAACATCAAAAGTTACATATTTTACCAACTGAGCCAGCCAGGTGCCCCTCTGTTAGAGTCTGTAAGGGATATGGGAAGGCCTCTTAAAAGGGATCACTTGAAGTATATTTACTATTGTTGTACAGATAAAATCAAGTCTTATAATTCAGGAATTATTGTTTTAATAGCCAGTGGGTTCTGATGATCAGAGACATGTTTTTTATTAAAACACCTCACAGAATATTGAGCTTACTTTTAAGACTGCCATCAGTGTCCCCATTTCCTCAGCAACCCCTCTTTCCTAAACTCCGATAACTTCTCTACCTCTTGAAGCTCCCAGAGAAGTTGCTCAGTGCCTGAGGTAGACTGTGTACCTCTCAGCAAAATACAGCTCTTCCTAATTTATTTTGGCCCTTAATGGCCACGCTGTCCCCTGTACTCTGAACACCCATTCATTTCTTTTATTAGATCCATTCCAAATCCACTTATTCATCATGGGTGTCTTGAAGAGGAGGACTCTCCCTCCTAATCATGGAGTTTAAACATCACAGTTTTGGTCATTCTCGTGTCTCAAAGACATCTCCCCAGACTCCAGTTTCATGTATGCAATTTTCCATCGATTTTCTGTATTGCTGTCTACCCACCACCTCAAGCCTCAGAAGTTCATTCTCATCTAACCCATCATCTTTTCCAACGTCCCTTTTCACAAATGCACCACCACCTGTGTACTGTCACAGACATATATCTTTGAATTTGTTTAATCCCCTGAGTTCACTAAATATCAACTTTGGTATGTTTCCTTTTGAAGCATCTTCTTATATGTGTTTCTTTCCTCCATTTCTAACACCTCGGCTCAAGTTTTCATCATTTAAGTTTATGTAACCAGTTTATGGAGCTGTCTTTATTCAATGAGATACAAAGAGGTAAAATCTTTGCTTTTTGCTCATTACTTGCTGCCTAAACCATAATCCTTTGGCTGTGATCTTCTCAACTCTTGAAAGCCTCTCCGAAACATCCTATGGCTTTAGAATTATTTTTAGTTATGAGTCTCACTTTGATAATTAATATTCATGATCAAGTATTAAAAAGTCTTTTCTATCTCCAGCAAAATACTAAGCTCCTGTTTGATTCAAAGATTCTACTGTTTCATAAGCTCAGGCCTGATCGCCACTTGCCTGGTCCCTTCTCCTTGTTCTTTCCCTCCTTTTATCCAGTATGTTCTCCTCTCAATGTTATTTCACTGGCATCACTGGGTGGCCACCAAAGCTCTCTGTGTGTCAGGTGGCACCTTCCTGGACAATTGTGTTTCCCTTGGGAGGTCCCAAGAGGATCTCTGCATAGCCAAATTTCTTCACACGAGTGTGATCCTCAATAACTGATCTGTTGTGGTGCCAACAGTAGGACGTCCCAGGGACTCTTCTTCCTGGAGTGTCCTCTTCCTAGAAGGCTGCCACCACGAGCGGTGTACCTGCAAGCTGGCTCAAGCCTAGCTGTGTTGCAAAGCATCTCATGGCTCAGGAGAAGCTCACTGATCTGTGCCATGTGGCACTCTGCATTTTACCTTTTCATTGCAGCTGCTCTGGACAATACCTAACCTCTAATCTTTCTCTAAAGGAAAACACTTTTTCTTTGCTTGTTTAAACTGTCAAACTCCATGTCAAGCTGTTTGCAAACTCCTTACTATCCTCCAAGGACAGCAAGAGATTGAACTTACACATTTTTGCATCTCCGTAAATACCAACCACGAGAAACAAGTGCTTCCAATTTCTCTGCTTCCAGTTTCTTCTAAGTGACATATTTGGAATGCTTTCTTCAGCCTAGGGTATGCCAGTGGAAATTAGGGGGTGGATTTGATGTCATTCTTCACTAAGTAAATAATTAACTCCTCTTTCATCCTTGCCTCAAAAACCTCCAACCTCCAATGGCTTTCAACACACTCAAAAACACACTCAGTTATTTCTGTGTTCTATAAAATCCTACATCATCTGCAATCCCCCAGTCCAGCCTTCCCCATCCCTCCTGATCTCATTTTCCAACATTCTATCTCTTGCTCGGTCTAGTCCACTCCTATTAGATTCACTGGCTGTTCAACAAGCCTCAGTTCCTTTACACATCCTGTTCCCTCTGCTTGGAAACTTCTCTGGGCTTGTTTCTCCCCTTCTTTCCGATTTCTGCATGGAAGAAGCAGGCCTGCTCAGACTACCAACCTGGCATATGATATACTTACGTGTTTCTTTACTGTCCCTCTTCTCCAAGAAAAATGTAAGTTTTATGAAAAAAAAGGGGTGGGTGGGTGGGCTTTACCTATCTTGCTCACTGATCACTAGAGAACAATGCCTGACATCTATGAGGTATTTCATAAATACTCACTAAATATTTAGTGAGAGTTTCTAAAACTCTCCTAGAATTCCATTTATTTTTGGTTGTTCTGGGTGATGAGACAGTGTTAAAGAGCAGTTTTATCCTCAGAATTCAATAGAACCTTGCTGTTCCCCTTAGAGGTGAAATACCACTTTTAAATGGAGAAACTCATTATCTGTCATCCTCAGTTTGGGGCTGTAGTTCAAACTCCCATTCCCCATTCACATTCTTTCGTAGTTGAGTTACTAATGTAGCTCACTGACATTTTTCTCTACCGCAAGTCTCTTTCACTCTAACTTGTCAGGTTATTAATTCCAACGGGCTTTATATTCTGATGGTGACAACACTGCACAATCATACTATTTCACTATCAAACTCAGCATGGTATTTGTGGGACTCCAGAAACTTTTTTCTTTTATTCAAATTTACCCTCCTTTACTGCTGGATGCAGTTTATTCATTCATCAAGTTGATCACATTAATCTTCCATACACACCCAGGCTGATTCCCGCCCCTTACTTTTGCTTATGTTGGTTTTCCTGCCCAGAATCTTTCCATCCTCATTCCCTAATTCAAGTCCACAGCCATTTGTCCCATGAGACCCTCATTGTTTTGTGTAGAACACAGTGATCTTTGCTTATGTGTTTTTATAATATCTGTAGCCTAAACACATTTAAACACTCAATTTTACATTGCTATATAACATTTAAATGCTTCGTGTATACATGTTTTATATCTCCTATTACCCAAGCACACACATTTTGTCTTGATTTTTCACCTATTACAAGTTGCGCTAAATATCCTAATACATAATTAAATATTCAATGCTTTGAGAGATGAGAGTTGATATTTTCATCATACATTTATTTAATCCTACATTAAAAATTGCCCGATCATTTGTGATAGCCATAATCTGGAAGAACTTTAGTGTTACATACATAATTAACAAAAAATGACCAAGTTGAATTGGAAAGAAAAAAAGGTTTGTGTAAACATGATCAGGAAATCCAGATCCACAATCGAGACTGATATCATAAGGTATATGAAGTTTTTTCCCCCCCTTTGGCTCAAACAAAATGGTAATAAAATATTGGAATAAAATATTAAAGAGTGCCCTGGGAACCCTAATTCTTCATAAAAATTCTATCTGTCGGGACGCCTGGGTGGCTCAGTTGTTGAGCCAGCTCAGCTCAGGGTGTGATCCTGGGGTCCCAGGATCAATTCCCACATTGGGCTCCCTGCAGGGTGCCTGCTTCTCCCTCTGCCTGTGTCTCTGCCTCTCTCTGGGTGTGTCTCTCATGAGTAAATAAATAAAATCCTTAAAAAAAAATTCTATCTGTCCTGTAACATGTTAATATTCACCTGTATAGAGGTAGGTGATAAAGAAATGATTTTCCCATACTGCTTTCTATCCTCATGTTATTTTGTACTTCCTGAACTAAGAATTAAAAGCGACGATTTATTGTGGTGGTGGCCACAGTAGTATTTAAATCTACTAACAATGTGACATAATTTAAAAAAAATAACTCCAACTAACATGTCTGAACAATCAATGAATCCATGTATCAAAATATGTGTAGATATAGAGGTTTTCATCACAAACTATTAAGGTAGCTTGAATTTTATTCCCTAGTGTTCTGGAAGTTAAACTCCAATCATGACTTTATGAACAAATCTACCAAAAAAATCCATACAAGGATTCACAGTTGGTTTATTTTTCTGCTTAAGCAAACAACCTTTATTAATCTATACCAAAAAGCTTCAGGTTGTTTCCCCAATATTTAACATTCATTCCTATGGTATAAGAATGTTTTTTTCTATGTTATTCTTAAACCTCAAAGGTATGAAACCGTTAATCCAGTTAATAATGGTGCATATTTCTCAGAGATGTCTTTCATTTCAAATCAGCAACCAAAAGGTTTTTCAGGGTCATTCTCTTTGGTTCTAATGAGAAATATATAGGTGTTAAACCCGAATCTTCTTTGATCATTTACCTTCATGTACCTGATTCAGATCCTCAAAAGCAAAACTGTTCATGTTATCACTAAAAATATAAGCAGTTTCATTTCACGGTTATTCTCTGCTAGAAGAAGAAGTTACAATGGCATGGTAGTCTATATGGTGTTTTCTAGACTTTACTAATTCACTGGCTTTTGTGGAAAAGTCAGACCCTTGAATGTCATTTAATGTAGTCTTTCCTGTAGTTGATTATGCAGTGAATACAAAAGAGGAATCTGGAAAATGTGGAATTAATTTTGAGAGTTGGATAAAGACTTTAGAATAATAATGGTGACTATACAAGTCACCTATGAAACTGTTCTCTTGTAGGTGACATTAATTTCCTATCTACAGAGTCTTATTAGTGAATGTGTTATGTTTGTACCCCCAAGAAAATGAAATAATAATTTTCTTTTCTTTCTTTTTTTTTTTAGCAGTCTATTAAAATGTCAAGGTTTATCTTGACTGCTGCTTTTTAATGTAAATGTTTGGGCTTAATTGAATTCCTAATATATGATGTCACTTGGAATTCTGATAGGGTCCAGTAATTTTGCCTGTAAAGATATATTTCTTTTTAAAATGAAAGTATAACAAAAATACCATCTAACACAATGGCAGAAAAGTGGTCACATAAGTTATTGTGAGATTTAAAGAGCTTTGAAGTAGAGGGACTAAGCTTATGTGTGCTTGCTCTCAAGTATCTACTGGAATGTTTTCTATGTAAAAGTGGCCTGTAACTATTTGTTACTGATTAATTGTTATAGTTAGAAATTCTAGAATTATAAAAATAGAATTAATCTTGAATGCCAGAGTTCCACCCCTTTTTTTGAAAACAATGAGACTAAAAATAATTATTTTTTTTTTTACATTTACCTAGTGTTTTGCAAATAGTAGGCTATCCTTACCATGCTCAATTGCAAGAATATGTCATATCCAAATCTCTGGGGCTTTATTAAGAACTTTAACTATTCTGCTTACAGAGCTTATTTAAAAAATGCTAAAGATAGTACGGGTGTGTTATCTAGGCTGTATCATTCTGTCAAGTAGTCCTAAGTGCAGAATTAAAGTTTTGTGGCATTAACCTGAGAGTGAATCATTTTATTCAGGGTTGATTCCTAGTGGACAGCTTGATGTTATGATTTCATTTATTTCAACAAATGAAATATTAATAGATCATTGAAAGTGCAATAAAGTTTTGGTCAGACATTATGCTCTTATAGTATACCAACCTCCCCTGCAAAAAGTAAACTCATATTTATGATGAAATTGTTGCTCATTTTTTAAGAATCAAGCAAATGCTAGAATATGATGTAAAGATGTAAGCAATGTGAATGTACAGAATGATGTAAAGATATTTGTTATGGGAATCTGCAATTCCTATTATTTCTTACCACAAAACATATCTGACCGTGATATTTAAAGAATTATTAGAGAAACAAATCTGTTTATGTCAGTCAAAAATTAAAATATGTCAAAGTAAAGTATATTTGGAGGGATTTTATCAAGTTTATTACTTGATATAATTTATAAATAAATACATTCATTGACTATTTTTACCAGTTGATAAGTTTACCCATTGATAACAAGATTTCACCAATCTTGGCATTTATTTTGGCTACAAGTAACAAAACATCAACAACAGAGGCTTGAGTAAATAATTCTAGAGGTTGCAAATTGCTGCTGGCATTGGTTCAGCTATAGCAAATAACATGGTGGCCTCTCTTTGATTATTGTGATCTTTCTCAAGTGGCTGCAAGATGATTGCTAAGGTTGCAGACATCATGTTTAGCAGAAAGAGAAAGGGGGCAGGTGATGCCTGTGCCACAAAGGCTGAAATTGCCTAGGAACCTTCAGAGGCTCCACTGTGGTTTTCTAGCTGCGTATCTATGAGCAGCTATGTGACCATATCACTAGTGTGAACTGGGAATGGAAGGCAAAGTGAAATGATTTTAAGTAGAGATGAGATCTACCACACGTTCTAATTTCCACCTTATTTTCCACCTTATCATGTTGCTTGTGTCTTACTTTTCCTTACAACTCAAAATTTTCTGTTCATTTTCCTGCCTAGCCAAAACAATGGTACTTTTCTCCTTGTCTCTGAAATTCAAAGTGGACTCTTTAAAGTAGACTCTTGTCATGTGTTATCCTCCCAAAAACTTACCTAGTTTTCATTGATTCTCTAAACACATTGTATGGTAGTAGCATATATGAGCATACATATATTAGTATATATATTATTTTGCTTCAGCTTCTTAATTAAGAAGTTGTTGACAGGATGGACTTTTTGACCAATCTGGGAGCTGAACTCAAAGTACATGAGGCTGATGGTGGCGATGCTAAATGTTGTCTACTCAGAGGTATTGATTATTCTATCCATTGCAGATCCCTTCAAGTTGATTGGATGTCTCCAGGGAAGCCAAATGGCATCATTCTTGGATATGATCTCTTACGTAAAAAGCATTCATGCCCTAAAATCCAGAAGTTAAGGAAGGACCACAGTGGTGTGCTCTGCAAGGCAGTAAAGTGTCAACAACCTAAAACTGTCTGTGGACACAGGTGCTATTCTCCTGAAGCTAAGGTATATCTTTTCAAATGAGTCAGTGAAATATGTTTTTCTCACTAAACACTCCAGGTGAAATCATTTGCTTCTTAAACCACGGTTTGTCACGATCAATTTTTCCACTAGTCTATCAGGAAGACCCTGCGGAAAAGAAAGAATGCTTTATAAAAACCCTCTCATCCTCATGAGCATCTTAGCCTTCTCATTTTTCATCATCTTCACAGGAAATATTAGTTTATTGAAATGGTAAGGAACTCCTGAATTTGTATTTGATTGAATGACTTGAATTTTCCCTACAACAAATCCATTCAGATACAAGTGGCTGTTTGTTTACATCACACCGATGAGTAACTGTGAACAGGACCTTCCATGATTTGTCAGAAATATTTTAAAATTATGGCCATTTGCAGATTAATGTTCATATTAGTTGCAGTTTAGGAATCAGATCAATAACACAGCCAGACAGAGGAGTTTGTAGATGGCTTTTATTGACAAATGATGCAGAAAATCCTTACTTTGAAGGTAGGATTTCATATAATGAAATAATGTTCCTATTTGTCAACAACAACATCACACATTTAATGACTAAAGCTGTTACTAAATTCAAAAGATTCACTGCAAAAAGACACAGTAATTAAGAAAGTGAGTTGTCGAAGCAATATGGATCAAAATACAAATTATTACAGCTGACACTGGCCAAGCAGTGGCTATCAGCTAAGAAATGTTATAAAACGAGCAGTTACTAACTATACTTTTTTTTTTGACACATAGGCTCCAGAATTGCCATCATTCCTAAGATTTACATTATTTTAGGCCATTAAATATGCACTATCTGATGAACATACTATCATAAAATTAAGTTTAGGATTTTTGAAGGGAAAAATGCTGGAATAAATTTGCCCATTAAAAATGTTCTCTAGGAGGGATCCCTGGGCGGCGCAGCGGTTTAGCGCCTGCCTTTGGCCCAGGGCGCGATCCTGGAGACCCGGGATCGAATCCCACGTCGGGCTCCCGGTGCATGGAGCCTGCTTCTCCCTCTGCCTATGTCTCTGCCTCTCTCTCTCATTCTGTGTGACTATCATAAATAAATAAATAAATAAAAAAAAATGTTCTCTAGGAGAAAGAAAGAAATCTTGATGCCTTAAGCAGAGGCTTATTTTTATTTTAAGAATTAAGGACACACACGGGTATTGACAGTTAAAGAAAATAAAGGAAGTCAATTAAAATCTCAAGAGAGGGGATTCCTGGGTGGCTCAGGGGTTTAGTGCCACCTTCAGCCCAGGGTGTGATCCTGGAGACCTGGGATTGAGTCTCACATTGGGTTCCCTGCATGGAGCCTGCTTTTCTCTCTGCCTCTCTCTGTGTCTCTCTTGAATAAATAAATACAATCTTAAAAAAAAAATCTCAAGAGAAAGTAATTGCTTGTAAATTTGTTTAGAGTTAACTATGAATATATATTTCTTGGGTTAGAGGTTGGAGAGGAGACTAAGAATTTTTTGGCTAATTCACTGTAAATATCAGAAGAATTCAAAATACATATACAAAATTTACCAATATATTCAAACCCCAAGGAACATCAGACCTGTAGAGCTTGTTAAAACCCAGGTTGCAGGTCCCACTCCCAGAAACTGATTTGGTAAATCTTGGGTGGGTTCATTTCTTACATTTTCCTGGGTGATACCTCTGCCTCTGTTCCAGGAACCCTATTTTGAGAACCACTAGACTGCAGGCTTGCTTTGAGAAACTAGAGAAACAAAAGGTTATTCAAATTTTAGGTACATGTTTATCAACTCAAGTTATCAACTCAAGAGACAGCTAACTTGAAGACTGAATTAGAAGATTAAGAAATACTCTGATTATGTGGAGACCTCCCAAGAGAAATAATGGCTTGAAAATGTCACTTTGAGGACCCACCAATGATCTAAACGAAAGGGCACTAAAAAAAACAAAAAACAAACAAACAAACAAAAAGCCACAAGTTTCATTTGGCTAAAGGAGCCTGAGAATGGCAATGGAAGAATTGGAGTGAGCCAGTACTAATGGGCCACCACTAACTAAAATTCCACAAGAAAATAATAAGGACTAGAGAATTGGGACACCTGGGTGGCTCAAGGGTTGAGTATCTGCTTTTGGCTCAAGGCCTGATCCCATGGTCCCAGGATTGAGTCCCTCATCGGGCTCCTGCAGAGAGCCTGCTTCTCCCTCTGCCTAGGTCTCTGCCTCTCTCTGTGTGTCTCTCATAAATAAATAAATAAATCTTAAAAAAAGAAAAAGGACTAGAGAAGCTTGCTGAAAGAAAAGGCTAGATGTGCTTAAGTGTCTAGAAACACATCTTATATGAATTGGACTTTAACAAAGGCTTTAAGACCACACAACAATGGGCAAGATTTTAGGTCACTGTCATAAAACAAGAGGAAGGTATGCGTTGTTTTACCCTGAAAGCAAAAATGACCAGCGTCCTTAAATCCCAAATGAACGCAATAATTTTTTTGCTTAAACGCGGGGCCTAATTTCAAAATTTACTTTTCACGCAGAGTATGGCATCAAAGAGAAGGATCACCCAGTTTATCTTTGGCATTAGGTTAATTTTGAATCTTCACTGCTAATAACTAAAGACAGAAAAGGAACCCATTACAGTTGGTTTAGCATGGCTACCTGAGAAATCACAGGGGTGTATTTTGAATTTAAGAGCCCTATTTCTTTGTTCTTTGATGATTTTTGAAAAATGAGTGAAGTACTACACTCGTCGTGCTTTTGAAGACTTAATCCATGTTCTACCACTATATATTGAGCTCGATTCACATGTTTATTGCAAGCTAGAAATAGCAATTGTGCAAAATGGAAAAAGAAAAATACCTCTTGAACAGTGGTTGATTTTGCCTGCCACAGGAAGCCTCTATCTAATTAACATGACCTATGCCAAGTGTAGGTTCTGAAGCTACATTTCAGCAACTAGTTAGCATTTGATTTGTGATATATACAGAGCGTCAGTCTCTCAGACCTCAAGTGAGCATGCAAATAATTATTTGATTGTTCAAGCACATAATTTCTTTTATAGCTCCTGGAAAAAAAAAAAACCACCACATTGTTAAAAGAGCTTTTCAAAATTAATTTCCATATAAATTTCTTTTTTTTACATGATGGCTTATGGCATATACATATATATATATATGTGTATATATGTTAGACTCTGTTGAAATTGCCTTGTCTGAAGATTGGGTTCATAAATAAGTAATCATATAAATTATAAGGGAAATGCTATTTATTAAAAAAAAGAAAGAGCAATGAGAGATAGGTTTCCATAAATGTGTTCGAATCAAACAGTCGTTACAATAAAAACATATATAAAGGCAATTGTTCATTTACAATTCTACATCTTGGGATGCCTGGGTGGCTCAGTGGTTAAGCACCTGCCTTTAGCTCAGGGTGTGATCCTGGAGTTCCCTGCATGGAGCCTGCTTCACCCTCTGCCTGTGTCTCTGCCTCTCTCTCTCTCTCTCTCTCTCTCTCTCTGTCTCTCTCTGTATCTCATGAATAAATAAATAAAATCTTAAAAAAAATTGTAAATCTTCTTTACATTGGGAGCACTGACATTCAAAAGAGAGTTCATATTTATAGACTGCAGTAACAGCACAGAGCATGACTGAAGTCTAAAAGAGGTACATTATATCAAATAGCATATATAGAATTTAAATGATGCTGGGAAGATGCGTTTTTCAAACTTTTGAATTTTCTCAATAACAGGTCAAGGCTTATTAGAATAGAATTGTATCATATGAGATATGACGATATAATGCTTTTAATTAAACTGATATATCTTTAACCTCAACTCCCAACTTCAGGTTTGTTGTAATGGAGTTCTCTACGACCTCCAGCCTGGACACCACTGCTGTGAAGAGAAGTATATCCCATTCATTTTGAATTCCACTGTGGTTTGTTGTGGTGGCCGAATACGAGAGGCTCAACCAAATCATCACTGCTGCTCTGGGTATTACACTAGAATGCTACCAGGTGAGGATCATTTCCAGGTGTGCTCCATGTTGGGAGCAAGAATTGTTGTCCTCTTCAAAGTCTTCTAGCTGGGCTAAAATCAAGTTGACATGAGACAGATTAACAGGAGAAAATCAAATTTGATACCGTGCATGCAAGGAATCCACACGGACATGGAATTTCCAAAGACAGCCAGGCAAAATGAGGTATATGTGTCATTCTGAACTACGGGGAAGGGGTAGGGATCTGGGACACTGGAGGAAAGGAATGGACTTTACAGAGCGACAGGAAGGAAAACAGATGTTTGGTAATTAGATGTTTGCCCTGCCATACAGATGGGTCACTCAGATGAAATTTATCTCTGCTAATAACCATTATTCTGGGAAAGACCCCCAATTTAGATTCTTCTATGTAGTTAAGGGAGACCGCACAGTCTTGATTGCCTTTAGCTCAAGATAATTTTCATGCTAGAGTGTCCCGTCTTGGAGAGCTGCCCTTGGCCCCTTACATCAGTAATCTGGGAGTCTCAAAAGGCCAAAACATGACTCATGCCTGTCAACCATTTCCAGCCTCTCCTCAACAAAAATTTAATGATTTTTGATAGACAATGATTTAATGATTTAATGATAGACAATGGCCTGCTTTAAATATCATCTCTTCTTTCAACTGTGTTGAAATCTCAGCAAGACTAGGTACAAAAAGAAAGGGAATACGAGGGACTGATGGTACATACCACATAAGGAAATATATCAAGACCTGGTAACTCTCTTTATTTTGTGACTTATTTCATTCCCATGGCTACATATTTCCACCATAAATTCTGTGATTTTCTGAGTGTTCCACTCTATGAAGCCATTCTTCATTTCCTCCATTTCTATTCTGGACTATGCATGCATTGTCTCTGGATGGATTATAAACACAAATTCCATTTATCTGAGACTAGTCCCCTGTCAGGCTAGGTAAGGCAGAAAGAGGGTTGCCGTAAAGAATAGCAAACAGGGATTTTTCCCTTTTTACCCTTTTCTTCCCCCTTCTGTCAGATGACTGAATGAGTATTGGCCAAATTTCAACTACCCAAAACAATGTCCAGATAATAACAGTTGGTATTTATAAAACACAAAGTCTCTGGCAGGATCTGTATTTAAAGCTTTTACATATGACACTTTATATAGTTTTAACAGCTTTAGGAGATTGATATTTTATCTAAAGTTTACAAATATGGACTCCTGAGTGGCTCAGTGGTTGAGCGTCTGTCTTTGGCTCAGGTTGTGATCCTGGGGTCCTGGATGGAGTCCCACATCAGGGTCCTGTCAGGGAACCTGATTCTTCCTCTGCCTGTGTCTCTGCCTTTCTCTCTGTGTGTGTGTCTCTCATGAATAAATAAATAAAATCTTAAATATATATATATATATATAATAAAATAAAGTTTACAAGAAGGAAACAGGTTTAGAAAGGTAATAAAGTTTACAAGAAGGAAACAGGTTTAGAAAGGATCAGTAGCATTGCCAGATTCACATAGGTGGAAATAGAAGAAATGCAAGGCAAATCTTAATATATCTTTCCAAAAGCCATACTTTACTCTGCTTACTCTTTTTCTTTTTAAATCTGTTATTTACTTTATTTTTTCCAAGTTTTTATTTAAATTCCAGTTAGTTAACTGGAATGTTAGTTTCAAGTGTAGAACTTTGTGACTCATCACTTACATATAATACCCAGTGCTCATCACAAGTGCCCTTAACACCCATCACCCATTTAACCCATGCTCCCACCTCCCCTCCAATAACCCTCAGATGTTCTCTATAGCTAAGAGTCTGTGTAGCCCCATGTTTATAGCAGCAGTATCAACAGTATCCAAATTATGGAAAGAGCCCAAATGTCCACTGACTGATGAATAAATAAAGAAGGTATGGGATATATATATATATATATACTCAACCATCAAAAAGAAAGAAACCTTGCCATTTGCAAAAATGTGGATAAAACCTGAGAGTATTATGCTAAGCAAAATAAGTCAGTCAGAGAGAGACAAATACTATATGATTTCACTCATATGTGGAACCTAAGAAACAAAACAATGAGGGGGAAAAAGGAAAAGGCAAAATACTCTTATATAGCCAAAATATATTAATATGTGTTAACATGGTTTTGAAAGTGACTATTCCAGACTTCTGAACATCTCCATTACCACCACTGACAGTTACTATCTATCCTGGAAAAACCATTGAAATACAGATTTTTTTTTCCTACCACCCAAGTTTAATGCCTATGTCTTCAGAATCACAGAAATAGGTATGGGACAAAGAGAAAGCTAAGTGTTCAGTTGCCCAAGGACAGCTGAATGCTTTGAGATACCTAGTTTAACAGGAAATTTATGCCAAACATCTAGTTAATTAGGTTATTGCTCAGTGTACTTTGTGTTTGGCATAAATATATTGATCCGATGTATGTGAAATGAGAAATTGTCTTACCCAGCATCTCTTCTGCAAAAAGCTGGAGCAAAAAGGAAAGGTGAAATAATTAAATACTACGCAAGTTTATTCAAGATAGAGAATCTCTACTCTTCATAATTTTTCCTCAATGTTAATAGACAAATCTGTCTTTACAGAAATACTGCTATTTCTTATTCTCCTGCAAAAATACTTTCATAATTGAATAACTCTTAATCAATGAGATTTTCCCAATAAGAAAACACAATGGTGTTGGAAATAAGGATTTTATAGGAAAAGGTTAACTTCTTTACACTGGAAATCATCGTTTTAGCAACTAATCAAACTCTGCCAAATGCTTTATTTTCTCAAAATAGTTTACACTTTGGGAGTCTTCTACTACACTTCCTATCTTGCCTCCCCTGCAAAAAGTTGCCCCGAAAATAATACATAAACAGATGAGATGGGCATGTTCTCTCATTCTCTTCTTTCCCATTGTTCAGACAATGGACCATACCAGGTTTTTCTCTAATTCCAGCATAGGACTAAATAATACTGTTTTTATTTCCAAGTTACATTAAAATTTTTGATGTTAAGATTTGCAATTAACTGTTTAAACTCTGAGAAAATATCCTCTGTCCCTTAACATTAATGAAAAATAATTGTTTGCATCTATCATGGCTATTAACTCTTAGATATGTCTGTCACTTTTCTCAACCCTAACACAAAGTTTCAGATTCCAAACTAAGAAAACAATCATTTAAAAAATAAAATACAATTCTAAGGTGCCTGAGTGGCACAACTGAACTGAGCAACTGACTCTTGGTTTCAGCCCTCAGGTCATAACCTTAGGGTCCTGGGATCAGGCCCTGGAATGGGATGGGCTCAGCTCTTAGCATGGAGTCTGCTTAAGATTCTCTCCCTCTTCCTTGGCCCCCTCCCTGACTTCAAGCTCTCTTCCTCTCTCTTTCTTAAAAAAAAAAAAAAAAAAAAAAAAAAGAAAGAAAAAATTGACTCTTTTTCCCTAAAAATAAAATAAGCTATGGAAGGCCAAAAGTCATATATTGACCTTACACAAAACTTTTTTTCATTTTTAATTTTATTTATTTGAGAGAAAGATCACAGATAGAAAAAAAGGAGACTTGTCACTGAGCAGGGAGCCTGATGCAGCCCTCCATCCCAGGACCCTGAGATCATGACCTGAGGGGAAGGCAGACACATAACTGACTGAGCCACCCAGACACCCTCTACAAAACTTTTTAAGAAGTAATTTTTAAACGAGAATTTCTAAAACCTTCATGATCTGCCTATGACACATACTCAAACCTAAGCATTTTTTAATGATTTCCAAACTGTTGAGTGTGGCCCATATTCGGATTCTTTTTAAGTAGTTCATTTTTCACAGTATTGGAATGCCTACCATGGTGTCAAGGGAAAAAAATGCAATCTCATGGGATAATCAAAGAGAGTGTTTTGCTGCAATCATTAATCTCAATGTACCTAAATGAAGAGATTATATTACGACCTCTATCCTTAGCCAATAGTCTCTGTTAACTGCTTTAACACTGTTTACATCAAGAAAGCAGACATAGTGACCCCAAACCATCTTGTATCTAAATGCAATTAAAATTCAATCAGTACGCTGTCAGTCCAAGGCTAAGATGGGTATAGGCATTTTGATATTTATAGATAAGTCTGAAATATTGGTTAATAATATTTACTTCATTTTTTTCTCACAACTTCCCTTTATAGCACCCTCGAACAAAGAGTGGCAGAGCAAAGAATGCTTATTCCACTCCCCTTTTTTTATAAATATGCTAATGACCTCAAGCTAAATGTTAATGTGGGTCATTCTTTGATAAGAATAACAATTAACTGTTAAGACTGCATGGTAGCTTTTAGAGAGAAAACATTTTCAAGCCTGTCGTGAAATAGATTCATTTTGAGAGGTTAATGAAAAGGTGACTGATCCTTGTATCTTATGTCTAATAGACCTTTTTTGAGGGGGAAAAAAAATCAGTTTTGCTCCTCATTGATATAATCCACATCTCTTTTTATAAAGCCTCTTCTTCTTTCAGTAACTGAATAAGAAACTAAACCAATTAATATTTGTTATCCTCAAAACTGGTTTAAAAAAAAAGTGTTGGTTTTTCCCCAAATATATATATAGATGTAGACTCTGTTTCTTCTAAGACCACTGTTGTCCTAAATGATATTTAATTAACTGGTGCTGCCCCTGTACCAGGAGGCACATTAAAGAAAGTTTGCCAAGAAGAGACAACGCTCTCTGGCCGTGTAGATTTAAAAAATATGACAATCCTCTAAAGTAAATATTAATTCCCTATTTTGCAGATAAAGGCTTAGAGGGCTTAAGAAAACTGCACAAGCTATACAGGTAGAAACGTTATTATTTTTTTTTAAAGGAGGAATTTTAAGATAGATCTGTCTGATTGCAAAGTCCTTCCTCTCAGTCACAAGTATTATATACTGCCACCTGTATTTCAGAGAGGTAGTGATACTTCAAAACACATGATTTTAATTTTTAACTAATACAAGTTCTTATAATATATCAGATCATTATTATTACATTATCACTTTTACTATTATCATTATTTCATATTTAAGTAAAGAGAAATGCAACAGTTTTTAACTATAGAATATCTAAATATATTCTCTTGGGCAGCCCCGGTGGCCCAGTGGTTTGGTGCTGCCTTCAGCCCAGGGTGTGGTCCTGGAGACCCGGGTTCGAGTCCCATGTCGGGCCCCTGCATGGAGCCTGCTTCTCCCTCTGCCTGTGTCTCTGCCTCTCTCTCTCTCTCTCTCTCTCTCTCTCTCTCTGTCTTTCATGAATAAATAAATAAAATCTTTATAAATATATTCTCTTAACTAAATCATGCATCTTGCCATTTTATTTTCTACATTTATAATAGGAAACCATGACCCAAAATTATCAACTATAATCAATAACATTTTATCTTTAATAGTTTTTTCTAATTTTTTTCTTTTTAGTTATAAAATTTAGAAGGCTTCTAAATTAATGGGACAGAAATAGCTTTTAGAAACAATTTGCATAATTCATTTAAAGTTTTGTCTACTTTTGATACTATATGATGAAATTAAACAGTGATGCTGTGAAAAAAAATATGGCAACCACATATGAAACCAAGTTTGAAAATCCTTTTACCCAGAGGAATGTAACAAACAAGTACAGTGATTTTACTGTTGACAGTAAGTTCATTTCTCTTTCATCGACCTCTAGTAGAATCAGCACAAAAAATTTAGAATTTTCTTCAGCTTCTACATACCATGTTACAGGATCTTTTCAAAGACCAGCAACTAAGCCACTGTCCCCTGCATTCTAGGAATTTATACCTTGAGAGAAAACTGATTAAGCCTTGGCCCACTCCTCATTATTTTTCCTAGAGAAATGAAATTGTGTTTACATAAAAATCTGCACACAAATATTTATAGCAGTTCTACTCATAATTGCCAAAAAACAAAAATAGCTCACATGTCCCCCAAATGCCAAAAATTAGAAATAGCTCAAATGGACAAACTGTAATATATCCACACAAAGGAATACTACCCAGCAATCAAAAGAAGCAAACTATTAATAAATACTATAAAGATACTATGCTGAGTGAAAGAAGCCAGTCTCAAAAAGTTACGTACTATGAGATTCCATTTATATGTCACATGGGAAAAGATAAGCTGTAGTGATAGAGAACGGAATCGGTGGTTGCCAAGGCTGATAGATGGGAGGAGAGTGTTACTGTGAAAGAATAGTACGGAATTTTGGGGGTGATAAAATTCATTTGTAGCCTAATTGGGTTTTTGTGTTAAAATTCACAGACTTATGCATCCCCCAAAGGTCAATTTTAAATGGATGATTTTTTTTTAAGCCGTATGCTTTAGAGTTCTATTTCTATTCTGTAAATAGGAAAAGTAAGACATAGGAATGAAACTAAGTCACCCAGTTCGTCAAGATTGAAATTTGCAGATTAAAAATTAGATTGAGCTCTTAGAGATACTGTCTTATGTAATATTGTGATGACTTCATACATGCAACTTAATATGTTTTTCTGGTATATTGGTGGAACAGAAAGAAAATTTATCTCTATGAAAATTACTTTGAAAATTCCTATTAAAAAAAAAAAAGCAAGCAGAAATGTTCCAGTTAGAGACTAAGCTCCTGATTTCAGTTAATGATGTATATGATCATATTCTAATAAAAGAACAAAATTCTGTATAAGATTTTGCTGGTTTGATGCTGAGTAACTACTGGATAAGAATGATGGGCTTTGGAGTCAAACCGACTGGCTCCATAGCTCATTACTTTCACTTATTAGTTGTTTAACCTTCATTAAGTTACTTAAACTAAATATTATTAGTAGGAGACCAATGTCTCTGATTTCCACTGAGCTCCCGAATTAGAACCCCCAAAGTTTTCATGTGCAAATAGAAGGAAAGTTTTATAGTAATTGGGGAGCATAAGAGTAAATGGCGTTAAGAGGCATCCTGTAGATGACAGGGTATAGTCTCTTATGAATTATTCTAAAGCAAAGACTCAAGTGTGTCCACTTTCATCAGATTCTATTAAAGGGCAACTGGTTCATAAAAGCTAGGAATCAAATGTCTAGTGAACACTGAGATCCTATGAGCTCAGGGATTGTCATTGATCCTTGTAGATTCTAAGAGACCAAGCAATCCTTTAAGCTGACTTTTAGCAATTGACTGGGGAAGTCACAAATAGCTCCCAACCTTTAAAAGAAAGAGATTTTCCATTTTGCATGACATCACAGTCTAAAGTCTAGACCTAGGAAATGTGCTTTATTCTGAAAAAAGGGATGCTTGGAAACTGTCCTTTGTGTGCTACCACTGTCAACAAATACAGAGAATCAATTTGTCAAGCTTTCTCAGGAACATAACAGAAGATCATCCACACATGTGTAAGAGTGGAGTTTTAAAGAGGAAATCAAGCATCTTTAGTGTATTAGTTTCCTAGGATTCCTGTAACAAATTACCAGAAATTTTGTGGCTTGAAACAACACAATTTTATTATCTGACATTTCTCAAAGTCAGAAGTTCCAAATGGGTCTCACTGGGCAAAAATCATGGTGGCAGCCAGGCTGCCTTCCCTTCTGTAGGAGAGACTCCTTCTTACTCTTGCCACCTTCCAGAGGCTTCCCACATTCCTTGCTTAGGGGCCTCCTTCCAGCCTTGCAATGGCCAGCCAAACCTTGCTCACATACCGTTATCAAACTTAATTCCATCTGCTATTTTGATCCCCTTTTGCCATGTAACATAACATATTCACAGATTAGTACATGAACATCTTTGGGAGGTCATATTTACTTACCATGCTAAGGCCGTGGTTAAATAATTGTAAGAATTAAGGTGTCATTTCTGTAAACTTGGGGCATAATTATCCCAAGTGAATAAAAAAAAATGGGAGTCTGAGTGCAAGTGTATGAAAAACTGCTGAGCATAGATCAATTACTCTAAATTAAGCAGCTGTCTCGGGGATTGGGGAGAGGATGGAATTAGGTTGGGAACTACAGCAAGTGAGGAAGCACCGTCTTGTTAATGGCCCTTAAATCTTGGACAAACTGCTATACTAGTCATTTATTTTTTTGGGTGGGATGAATAGGATATTATAAGGGTTACTGGAGGGAATAGCAAGTCTTTTCTGGAGGCGTGTGGATACAGTGGATCTGACTCTCTTCAATAACCACCTTTTTGTGTGTGTGTGGATTTTTACACAGTTTCAAGAAGGACATAGCCAGATTTATAAAGACCTTTACGACTTTAGCTTCCTCTCTGAATCCCACATCTAAACTTTCCTTGCTCCAGTGGGTCTTGAAGACAAGATTCAAGGTCTGAAACATAGATCATGAAGGCATCAGGTATTAGAAATTAGTCTGTACCACCATCATATTAGAGGCTGTGGATTCTTCTGGGAATTCCAGAAAGAGGCTTTGGGTCCACATTTAGTACTAGCATCTCATTAACAGAGTGGATCTCCTCCCATCAAATGTTCCAGAGTGGAATTACTAAGTTAGCAGAAATGTGTGTTGATTAAAGAGAAACAAAACCAAAGGCAGAGTCTGAAAGGTCTTTGAAATTTCTACCTCTGAGGCAGTTTGGTTCTTCCTAGGAAGGAAGGATAGAAACAGTGGAATTTGTGGTAGATAATGTAGTCCCAGTATCAGTTAAATATGAAAACTTCTATTTCTACAACTGCATGAAAAGTTCTCTTTTTTGTGTTAAAGGCAGTTATGGATTGACCAGAGCAGCCACTTTCACAGAGAGGGGTTCTTTTGTCGATGCTTGTCCTTTCCCCTTT
Organism: Nyctereutes procyonoides; assembly: GCF_905146905.1. Lineage (NCBI taxonomy): Eukaryota > Metazoa > Chordata > Mammalia > Carnivora > Canidae > Nyctereutes > Nyctereutes procyonoides. The sequence continues at coordinate 12,919,322 of NW_026575117.1, forward strand.
TTTATTCTTTCTAGCTAAAGCAGAGCAAATGTTCTTCAATGTCCCTTTTCCTTACGATAATGACTGTCGTCTTTGTGTAGCCTAGACATAGATATGTCCCTGTTCTTGGCTTTATTTAATACTTAATCTGAAAAGCTATTAATTTGATCTATTTTTCTCTTTTTTTCTGAGCCAAAGTATCTTCCAAGTGCCCAGCAAGCTTTTGTAATTTAGAGAGAAGGTATAGTCTATTATCCTATCTTCTGATTTCTGAGAAATTATGAAATCTTGACTTCTATTGAGACCAGAGTTTCCTAGTGGTAGCTAAGTGGTCTCTGAAACTAAACATAAAATTAGGTTTCCTATATTTATGGAACTGGACTTTTTTTTTTATTCTGGACTATTTTTTATTGTGTATATATAACAAAATTTATTACTTTATTTTTAGGTGCATAGTTAGTAGCACTGAATACATTCGCATGGTTGTGCAATTATCACCACCATTTCCAGAACATTTTTATCTTTCCAAGGTGAAACTCTGTGCCCATTAAATATTAACTCCCTATTGTCCCTTACTCCTAGCCCCGGACAACTACCATTCTACTTTCTGTCTCTGTGAATTTGACTACTCTAGGCACCTCATATAAGTAGAAGCATGTAATATTTATCATTTTGTGATTGGTTTCTTTCACTTTATACGTTTTCAGGGTTCATTTATGTCGTAACATGTGTCAGAATTCCATTCCTCTTTTAGACTGAATAACGTTCCGTAGTACGTATATACCACATTTTGTTTGTCCATTCATCTGTTGATGACTATTGGGTCGTTTCCACCTTATGACTATTGCGAATAATACTGCTATGAATATTGGTGTACAAATAACTGTTCAAGTCCTGCCTTGCGTTTCTTAGCTTTATACTCAGATGCGAAATTCCTGTATCATATGGAAATTCTATGTGTCATTTATTTAAAGAACTGCCATAGTATTTTTCTCAAGAGCTGTGCTGTATTGTATTCCCAACAGTGATGTGCAAGCTTATTATGTTCAAGGGTTCCAATTTCTCTAACTCCTTGTTAACATTATTTTCTGTTTGTTTATTTATAACAGCCATTCTTCTGGATATGAAGTGGTATCTCATAGTGATTTTGATATGCATTTTCTGAATAATTAGCAATATTCAACATCTTTCATTATGATTAGTGTCCACCTATATATCTTCTTTGGACAAATGTCTATATGAGTCTGTTAGCCATTTTTTAGTGGGTTGTTTGTGGTTTTGTTGTTGAGTTGTAAGAGTTCTTTAGAAATTTTGGATATTAGTCCCTTATCAGGTATATAATTTACAAGTATTTTCTCCCACTTGTCTTTTTATATAGTTGACAGTATCTTTCAATGTGTAATACTTTTAAATTTTGATGAGGTACAATATACCTATTTTTCCTTTTGATGCCTTCTACTTTTGATGTCATAACCAATAAATTATTGCCAAATCTGATGTCATAAATATTTCCCCCTACATTTCTCCTAAGAATTTTATAGTTTTAGTGTTTATATTTAAGCCTTTGGTCTGTGTTGAGCTAATTATTGTATATGGTATAAGGTAAGGGTTCAACTTCATGCTTTTGCATGTGAATATTTTTTTCCCAGCACGCTTTGTTGAAAAGACGGTCTTTCATCATTGAATGGTCTTGACACCCTTGTTGAAAATCATTCGGTCATTTTTGTAAAGTTTCATTTCTGGGCTCTCTATTCCATTCCATTGGTCTATCTGTCTGTCTCTGTATCAGGACAACAATGTTTCGATTATCAATTGTATCTTTGTAGTGAGTTTTGAAATCAGGAAGTGTGAGACCTGCAACCTCGTTCTTTTCAAAGATTGATTTGACTATTTGAGGTCCCTTGAGATTCCATTCCAATTTGAGGATGGATTTTCTATCTATGCAAAAAGTATCATTGGGATTTTGATAGAGATTGCATTGAATCTGTAGATCACTTTGGGTAGTATTGACATCTTAGCAATATCATCGTCTGATCCACGAACATGGGATGTCCAGTTTATTTGTGTTTTCTTTAATTTCTCTCATCAACATTTTGTACTTTTCAATATTTAAGTCTTCCATCTTCTTGGTTAAGCTTATTATTAAGTATTTTTTAAACTATTTTAAATGGAATTGCTTTTTAAAAAAAATTTCCTCTTCAGATTTTTCTTTCCTAGTGTATAAAAACATAACTAATTTTACACGTTGGTTTTGTATTCTAGAACTTTGCTGATTCTTTTACTAGTTTTAAGTTTGTTTTTTTTTTAAATAGAATGTTTAGGATTTTCTACATATAAGGTTGTATTGCCTGTGAACAGAGGTAATTTTACTTCTCCCTATTCAGTTGGGATTTTCTTCATTTCTTTTCTTGTCTAATTGTTCTGGCTATAAATCCCAATATTATGTTGGAGACAAGTGGCAAAAGCTGACAGACTTGTCTTCCTGATCTTAGGAAAAAGACCTTTACTGTTGCTTATAATGTTAGCTATGGGTTTTCATACATGCCCTTTATTGTGTTGCAGTAGTTTCCTTCTGTTCCTAGTTTATTAAATGTTTTTATAATAGAATGGTGGGGGATTTTGTCAAATGTTTTCTCTAGACCATTTGAGATAATCATGTGTTTTTCTTTCTTCATTCTGTTAATATGGTGTATCACACTGACTTTCATATGTTGAATCATCTTTGCATGTTTTCCAGGAATAAATTCTATTTGGTTATATTGTATATTCATTTAAATGTTCTCTTGAATTTGGTTTGCTAACATTTTATTGTGGATTCTTACATCAATGTAGTTTTGTTTTTTCTGAAGTGTCTTGTCTGGTTTTGGTATCAGGACAAAGCTGACCCGGTCTAGTAATAATGCGTAATAAAATAATAATAAATTTTATTAGGAAGTATTTATTCCTCTTCAGTTTTTTAGAAGAGTTTGAGAAGGATCCCTATCAATTCTTTAAATGTTTGGTCAGGGATCCCTGGGTGGCACAGCGGTTTAGCGCCTGCCTTTGGCCCAGGGCACGATCCTGGAGACCCAGGATCGAGTCCCACATCGGGCTCCTGGTGCATGGAGCCTGCTTCTCCCTCTGCCTGTGTCTCTGCCTCTCTCTCTCTCTCTCTCTCTCTCTCTCTCATAAATAAATAATAAAAAAATAAAAAAATAAATAAATGTTTGGTCAAATTCACCAGAGTTTTTCTTTGTTGACAGGTTTCTAAGAAGTGATTCAGACTTGTTAATAGTTATAAGTCTATTTAAAATTTATATTTCTTCATGATTCAGTCTTTAGATTATGTGTTTCTAATAATTTATACATTTCATCTACTAGGATGGATTTTGACCAATGAATATGGACAAGAATGAGCTCAAGGATACCTGCTGAGAGTTCTTGTCCAATTTTTATATTCTTTACACATATGTCCAAAGTTAAATATTGCCCCATATTTTTAATGTCATTTTGATAAGCAATTCATCTTGCTTTTGCTAACCAAGTTTTGGCATATCTCAATCTCACACATAGACAAACTAATTGATGGAGATCAGGAAGTCCAAGACTATAGATTCCTAAGGCAATCCTAAATTTTTTAGTGAATTTGAGCCTTCCTTTTCTTAAGAAGTTTTGGCAAGTCATTAACTAGATTATGGAAATCTTATCTGGACCATGGTTTAGAGCTGTAAGACCTCCCAGGCTGGTCAATATACTCATAGACCTTATAAGATACAATGAAGGAGTATTGTCCAGGGAGAAAGACATATTTTAAAAGGGGAAGTGGAAGAGAAGAGGGTCTGTTGAAGATGCAGGAAAAAGAGAAGTAAAGCAAGAAAGGAGACTCAAGGTCAAGTGTTCAGAAGGAGGTCAACTGAGACTTGAATCATGAGCTAGAGAGAAGTACACTTTGAATTTTAGATCCACCAAGTTGTTAGTAGTCCTTCCCAAGGTATCCTTAAAAGAAGAAATTTATTTATTTATTGTCTTTTAGAGTTGTCCTAATTTTAGAGTGTCTTCATATGCCCCCCCAAATACTGCCTATTGATATTTATAAAATTTAAACTCTTGGATCCCAAGGTACCAAGCAAAAGAGAATCTTATTCTTGTTTCAGGTGTTCCAGAGTATCATGTAAAGGCAGAGCACGGGTGCAACTGCATTAGTGAAATTCAGTGTCTCTCACAGCCCAGCAAAATACTAATGTTCTGACTTGAATACAGTATTTTTACCTCCTCATTTAATTGACCTTCACATTGAAAGTATTTTTTTAAAGGAAATATTTTGTTTTTTAAATGAATTTAATTTGGTTAAAAAAATTATAATCCAGGCAATGCAAGTTTTATGTTAATTTCTGAATCCACCCCACTTTCAAAGAAAAAATAAATTACACTACATGGATAGAAAAGTATTTGTAGGCAAACTTTTTTGTAATGTCACTTAATCATGTTACTAGACCTAATGTGCCCATTTCTTAGGGGTGAGAGAGGAAATAGGCAACATAGCATTGCCTCTAAGTTACCATGCGTGTATGTGAGTAGACACGTGTTTATACATCTTTAATGCAAAAATTTTAAAGTTCTATTGAAATTTGCAACTCCAAAATGACAGCATTCTTTCTAATAATTCTGTCAACCAGTTGGCATCTGCAAGATGATTGTGATAAAATTTCATTGTGAGTCAAAGCATATTTTTTTAACTCATGCAATGATTGTTATTGTCCTAAATTGACAGGTGAAGTATGTTGTCCAGATGAACAGCACAATCGGGTTTCCACTGGCATCGGTGACTCCTGCTGTGGCAGATTGCCTTACTCCACCTCAGGAAACCAGATTTGCTGTGCTGGGAGGCTTCATGATGGCTATGGCCAGCAGTGCTGTGGTGGACAGATTGTGAGCAAAGATTTAGAATGCTGTGGTGGAGAAGAAGAGGGCATGCCATACAGTCGCCTTCCAGGTGAGGAGCCCTTGTCTACCTCTCAGTAGGTAGAGAATCTGTGAAACAGGGAGGTTGAGAAACTTGCCCTAGATATAAAGCAAATAAGGAATTAAAGCTCGTGTTAATTATATCTAATGCAAAATTTAGGTACATGTTGTATCACAAATAAAAATGTAATTTCATATTTTTTATGCTTATGTAAGGCATTAAAACAGACCAAAACTCTTTCCTCCTGGAAAAAGTGTCATAGCCATAATAAGCAAAAGAAGAACAAAAACACATATGAATGCATTGGCTCTGGATCAATATTAGAATTAGAATATTTCCTAGTGAATTTCCTAACAAATGCTAACAGTACACAAAACTATTATTGATGACATTATGTCAATTCGTTTGCAGCTAGTAAATTAACACTAATTTTAATAGCAATCATTATCATTGACGGAATACTTACTACCAACTAGGTACTATGCCCAATGTTTTATATATTATTACCTCAATTAATCTTTGTAACTATCTTACTAAATAGGTTCTATTATTGTCTGCATCTTAAAAATGAGGAAACTGAGGCACAGAGATTGGACAGTTGTCCAAGAATACATAGTAGTCAGATGCAGATTTTTAGGTGCCTGAAATTTATACAATTGGGGGGAAAACCTCTTTAAGGAAAGAAAATAAAATGATTAATATAAGACAAAATATAAACATAATATTTGTTTAGAAAGGAAAAATAAATTATAAAAATTACAAAGAAAAGAAAAGAACAGAAAAGAAATATAGCAAATCCCACTAACATAAAAATAGTATATTTGGATTATATAACTTATATAACTTATATAACTTCTGACATCCCTCTTATCTCCCGCTGACATGTTTAACTTATATGCTTGATCACCTCTTCATGAGACAATGGCTTTTATACTATTTATCTGTAGAGGGATAATTCATTCTTTCCTGTCATGTGATTAATAAAAACATTTCCTAATTGTTTTTAGTTTATATAAGTGGCTTTAAGCTTCCAAATTTATTTTTGTAATATTAGGTAAATGTTTAGGACTATTGTCAAATTTGGAGAAATATCTACAAAGGATCTTTCTAAGATTTAAGGGGGTCTTAAGTTTTCTTGTCTTAAAGTGATTTGCAGTGACTGGTCTTAAATATTTGTTGAATTGACAACATCATTAACAAGTTTTTATGGATATCCTTATTATATGATTGAATTTGAGTTGTATGCTATCATGACGTCACTCTTTTATCTACACACCAGCAAAAGTATAATTTTTTCTAATATATTTATGAGTTACCGCTTCATAATTTGTAATAATTTATGCTTCAATCCTAGACCCATCATTTTCTTTTAATAGTTTACTACCTTTGTTATAATCTAAAATTTATTCTGTTATAATTCTCTTCTTGATGCCAGAATATTTCAGTTGATTCTACTCTTCAGTTTTACAGCTTTTGTTTCATATTCTATTAATTTTTCTATCTGATCTTTCTCTTTCTTTAAAGCTTCCCTTTACATGCATCCAAATTAGGAGTCTATAATTTCTCACATTCCTTTTCTTTCCAAATTGCAGTTAAAATGGAATATTCAAGCCTTAATGACTTTTTTATAGACATGACAGAAGTCACATGAATGTAGCTACTGAACCCAAACTAAATATTTTCTCAACTCAACTTCCCCTTGGTTAGATTTCAGAAATGTACATGGTCACTCTCCTATTTTGATCAATACAAGGACACATAAGACAGAAAGCAAATTAGTGGGGCAAGAGACAGAGGCCATAACAAACTTTAGTTAAATATCATACATTTGTGAATTTTTTAAAAATACGTAACAGTGCCTACCTTGGAAGGGGCTCGTATAAGCAAATGGCCCTGAAACCCAGGCTTCATTAGCTTCCAAGTAAATCTGCTTGTGCAACTAGCAAGTGTTGGAACACCAGCCCTTCTCTGAGCATGATTTCAGGACATCAGTGTATCTTGATGCAGATGAACTATGAATTCCCTACTGTTTTTCTATAATTTCTTCTTTTTAAAAAACCATCAAAGTGTTACCCATAACATCATAATAATTGTTTAAATTATTGTAGTGTTATTGTTAAATGCCATATTTTGTACACATTCTCTATGTAAATGTAAAGTTCTGATGAAAATTACTAAAAAAACACTTCAAGAACAAAATTAATCAATCAAATTTTTTTAAGTATCAACCATGAGGGTACCTGAATTTTGTGCCTTAATGAGAATAATAGACTCTCAATATTTTCATAGACCTTAAATAAGTAAGAACTGCTTAATTATATTATTCACAATTAAATTTGACGAATCCCAGTATGGGAAAGATTTTCTTCCTTCTTTGAGCCAAAAAAAAAAATAATAATAATAATTTCTAGTTTTTTATTTTATCTTTGGATAACCATTAAGTGTGTTTCCAAGGCATTTACTATATTCTATGAAGTTATAAATCATCCATCTGGATCCACAGTACATCCATCTATGCAATCTTTTTTAATCCAGCTGAATAGGATGTATTTAGAGGAAGATTTTAATATCCACACTGTCAAACAGTTTGATAGTCCCATGTCATTTTGTTCAGTAATAGTAATGATGAAAGTTGTTCTTCATACAACAGAATTTCAATTAGGACACTTCTGTTGACACCTAAAACTTAAGGATTACCTCTACTACATGACACCGGACACCTGGATCTGCAGTGTAAGGTAACAAGAAAGTTGACTTTGCCAGATAAACCCAAGAAACAAAAACATAAACTAACTCACCATATGTTTGAAAATGAATGATGCATTAAATTCTATGATACAAAAGAGTTCAGTGTAGACACATAGTCCTTTCAGAAAATTTCCCCATGTATTGTAGCCTTAAGAAGTTTGCATTCTGAGGATAACTGAAATCCAGTCAAGGAATCCAGCCAGGTCAAGTGACTCCTAGGTGCTGCTTATTGGCTAATAGGTGACTACATGATGATCAGGAAAGAAGATAACAACTACAACAAAAAGTAAACAACATTCTGTGTTCACTATTTGCCAAATTGGATTCTGTGTGCTTCTTATACATGAACCATTTATAACACACTTAGACATCCCAACGAACCTAGGAAGTCAGTGCTACCCTAGTCTCCATTTTCGAGATGAGAAAACAGAAGCACTTCTCACAAAAGTGAAAAACTGTCCCCAAATCACATAGCTAGCAAGTGGCTCCATTACTTCAGGTAAAATTAATTGCTATTATAAGTGAACCCCCAAATTTGTAAAGGCTCAAATACAGTAGGGGTTGGCTTTATCTTATATCATAGCACTGGGATATGAACCTAACTGCAGGTTATCTCTCTTTTCTAGTTATAAGCTAAGAACAGTCAGATTCTATGGTCACTTTGGAGCTATATCCATTTCTGCAGCCAGAAGGGGAAAAGAGCACAGAATAGCATGTGTGTGTTTTTCATTTGCCAGGTCTAGGAATAGCAAATATTTTAACTAACATTTCACTGACTAGAACTCAGCTATCTGTTGACACCTAAATACTAGGAGGCTGGGAGATTTGCCCATGAATTCTTGCCTCTATGGCTAAGAATGGATTCTAACTGCATCCAAATGGCTATGGAGTCCATGTTCGTAACTTCTTTGATCATTCTGATAGTTGAACAAGCATTGGATACTCTCCAACCTAAGCCATATCAGTGTCTGTCAGGTCGACTGAGCAGGGCCAGTATAATAAACTATCAAACTGCAAACATTTTCTGGAAGACTGGAAAAAAAGAGTCATTATAAACTCTGCTCATTGACTGCACACCTAATGTATGCCAAAGTTAGAAGAAAGGGTACTAAGTATGAGTGCTAGGCCCTGAGACAGTGACTTTTAAAGGATAATCTGGGACTGCTAAGGGCCTGACCCTTTGCAGAAAGTTGTTTGGAGGTGGTCTGTGAGATCAAAATGATTTTCATAACAATACTAACCTATCATATGCTTTTTTCAATCTCATTCTCTCATAAATATACACTGAAGTTTTTCAGAGGTTACATAGCATGTGATAATTCAATAACTGAATGCAGAAGAAGATATGAAAAGTTAACTCCTTCTAATAAGTGAGACATTAGAGACACTTGCGAAAATACAAAACCATGTCATTCTTCTCACTAACTTTTCTCAGTTTGGAAAATGCATTTATTCTTCATAGGTATTTATGTTAACATGCTATATATTTATTATCATTTTAAATTAATTAATAAATACATATTTCAAAAGTCTTTGTTTTAGGCTCTAACCCATATTTATCAACAGATATAACCCATATAAACAAAAGCTATTTGGAGTCCTGTTACAAGTCCTGAGACCAAACTTTGTGAACCACTGCTTTAAGCCATGGTAATCATGTGTACTGGAAAATCATGGCAATTAGTTAGTTATCCTGTGCTGTGACTGACCAGTTGAGTTCCTTCTCTTTTAGTTGAGTAGCTAAAGATATGTCCCTTAAAGATAGAACAAGGGATGACAGGTTGGGGGGATGCAAAAGCGTTGCCCTCTCCATACCATAATGAGTCATTTTAGCATCTTTGTTCATTTATTGCTTTCTTTTTTTAGTCATTTGCCATCATCCTTCATTTGATAAAAATGTATGATGTAGTGACTACGCTCAATACATTATTCTCAATGCTTTGTGATTGTAAAAATGGCTAAGATTCCATTTTTATCCTTAAAGATTTATAATCTAATCAAGGAGGGAAGTATCTAGAAGGTTAAACACAGTCCACAAGAGAAGGATGAATGTGAGTATATTCTTAAGACTGGGAAATCACTCTGATCAAGGTGATGGGAAAAGCGAAGCCATTAGATTGGAACCTCAAACAATGAGTAAGATTTTGGGATGTGTAGATGGAAGGAGGACATTTCAGCTAATGGGCATAGCTTGAGCTAAAGTGTGAAATGAGCAATCTGTGAAGCATGTCCAAGTGATAGTGAGCAGTTGGGTTTATGGGGGGGGCTCTGCTGTGTGCAAGGAAATAGGGGGAGATATGTGTGAGTAGGCAAAAGGATCGAACATTCCTTAGTAATCAAGGAAGAGTCAGTGTGATGATAGAATTATGATTTAAGGACACGAATTAGATTTTGGTGGCAAAATGAATGTGAGGGAGAAGGAAAGAGAAGTCAGAACACTATCGCCAAAAAGGAAAACACACTTGTTTTAAGAAATGAAGTAGAGGTAATTGTCCACTAGGACACTGGTTCCTAATCTTTGGGGTGGGGGGAGGAACCATACACCCCCTTAAGAATCTTTGGAAAGTTACAAAGCCTCACTTCAAATACTAGGACACAGACCTTGCACAGAAATTTGCCTGCAGTTCCACACACCTCACACCTCTGTGGGCCTGAACTTCAGGAGCACTTCTTATTTACTTCGCTATGATTTTCCACGCTTGTCAAATATTTCTCAAGCAAATTGCAACACTACTCAGCTCCTGTGAATGAAGACTAGCTCTAGAGCTTCTCCCGACATTCCACCATTCTGACAAGTTCGGTAGTCCTGGTGGACTGAAGGGATGATACTTTTAAAAAAAGAAAAGCATCTCGTTTTAGTCTCTTGACCTTCCTGCAGGTTTCAGTGACAATAGACACGTTCCACCTGTCTTTTTTCCTCTGTCTGCTGCCGCTGCCTCCTGTCGCCCCTAATGACTGTGACCTCAATGACCTTCCAGAACATCCATATGGCCCTTTTTCTTCTCAACCTAGCAACACCATACCTGCTTCATGAGGGTTTGGATCTCATAATATTGTTCCTAAGCCTGGCCTCTCTCACTGCCTGGCATTGTGTGCCTGCCATAAGACCGGGCTGGCTCGTAAAACATCTCTTTATGTACTTTATTACTTAAACTCTTTTATTTGCCTGCAGGAGCCCGTTAACAAAATCACATTGAATTGACTTTCTCACACCAAATCAAATCTCCCTGGTCCCAGTTCAGTTGTCTTTGTCAATATGTATTTTATAAATGGAGTGAATTAACAGATGCTGTTGGAACAGAAGTGCTGGGGTAGCGTTTATGTTTTTACTGCTCTCTCTGGGCAGATGAGTTGTGTAGGAGTGTTATACAGGTATCTCGGGATGAAAGTCATGCTCGTCACTACAATGGTTATGTATTCTTAACCATTTTCTTTGGATGTATTTTAAACCTCTTTATTACTCTTTCTATTCTTAGCGTTTGCTTATATGGTTTTATCATTTATGCCATTAATCTTGGACTGGACTTGGTTATATCTTTCAGTTTTAAGAGGTGGACATTAAAATCTCCCTATCACTCAAAGAGAACAAGATTTTTCTGTTAGCCATGAGAAACTGATCACAACATACCCTTGGAACCTCTTGTCTGATCTCTATTTATTATACATGTTGTCCATGCAGCCTCTGATAGGAAACTCTGGTTTGAAACTGCTTTGTCATAGAATACTGAGGTTCCATGTCCTGGAGTCGGACTTCAGCAGAATGAAGGACTACTGCTATTTGTCATATAAGATGGGATTTGGAAACTTTGCAAAGAGGGAAATTTAGGACAGAAATCCACTGTGAAAAAGCTCTACTAAAGAATATTGTAAAAATAAATAAATAGATAAATAAATAAATAATATTGTCCAAGAAGATTTCCATGTGATGTAATGAATTTTTGAAAGGTGTGATGTAGAAAAAAAAAACATAGCTCAATGATTTGGGGAGTATTTTTGCTCTACCCTTTCTTTGTCAGTTTTGTGGCGGTAGCCAGGGAGCCATCTACCGGTGGAGACAAGCATGCAGTTCTTTTCTTTCATATTCTGCTGCCAATTTTATGAGTTTGTCCTAAGGATTACTAATTACAAAACTTTGTTTTCCAGTCTTATAGGCCTAAAATATGGTCCCTTGGCTTAAAATGTGGTCCCCATGGTCAGTCCCAGAGCTGCACATTAATTCATCATATTCCAGACTCTGTTTTTTTACGACTTTACTGTTTTTATCTCAAAAGCATGATTCATAATCCTTGGTCTTTTTTTTTTTTTCTTAGAAAAATGGAGCACCTGTTTTACAGGATTAACAATTTAGAAATTTCACCAGGACTCTATGTTTATAAATGCTTTCCTTGCCAGCCCTGGCCATTAAATGAGTGTTAGTAACACACTGAAACTATTCATAATATTGTGAGTAAAAAACTCCTTCACTGTTTTCTCCGATTGTATCCAATTAAGTGGAAGCTATCTGTTGGATATATATGCTGTTGGGGAAGGTAAAATATGCAGTTTGGTATCAAAAATAAATCTCTAATAGCTCTATGTGTACTGTCCCGCTCGAGTAACATCTGTCCAAAGAGAATCTTCACCTTTGTACAGATTTAATGAGCAGCCTCTGGAAGAACAGATCGATCCATCAACAATACATGACCTGCTTTGTTTTTCTTTTGGCATATTTAAAATTGTGCGTTCTACGTGTCAGAGTTCAAAAGTCAAGTGCTACATGCGATAAATTAGGCAGGGGTCAAAAGTTATTGCAATGCAGTTTCAGAAGATTGTCTGTCTCTGAATTTGCAGCTCATTCATGCTGAAGTGATGCACTATGGGAATTACTACCAAACTCTGCTCGGCAACATCTGCTCTCCCTAAGTGAGTTAGTGCACGTCAGACATCTTTATGTCAGAATATTGCAGTGATGGATGCAGTCTTCAGAAAATGCTGCATAAAAATCTGGTGTGCCGTTCTGGCCATTAAGTGAAATTACTATTTAAATTAATGGCACTGTCACAGTTTATCTGTGCAAAGAATGAAGCTGATTAGGGTATTAAGTAATTAGCAATTTATCACACCGGAACAAGGTTGATAATAATTAAAGAAGTAATGGTTTACCAAAGAAACTAGAAAGGGAGTCACTTCTTGTTATGAGAGTGGAATCTTGGCTGAAAATTTTAATTCAGTGAAACAAAGATGAACCTTTTTGCGAAGGAAGGCAGCCTTTTTTTTTTTTCTAGTGTAAAAACAGTTCATTATCAAAATTTTAGTTGACCTGTCAAAAGTCCCTCAGAGCGATCAGATGACTGATTAGGAGTTTCGAATTAGGTCAAAGTCTGCATTTTGATTTTATACTTAAAGCATGGTGAAGCCATAAAGTGACTGGGGAGTAGAGGGGGAGAATGTATTCTGCTCCCTAAAGGGCCAGTTTTTAGTCTTCGGGTTGCTCTTTAAAATAGAAACATGAATTATTTTAAGAAAACTGCTAGAGAAGAAAAAAATGACACTAAAAAAAATCCAAGGTTGTATTTAAATGATCAGAAAGCAGCAGAAAAATAATGTCCAAACAATATAAAACTGGACGCTGTAGATTTGTCTCTTTACTCTGTGTGTGTGCACGCGTGTCTATAACACATGTCATTTTTACCTGTCCTGATCAAGACTCAAGATAGCTCTGCTGTGAGTATTTATGTGAAAAAAAAAATTTCCTGGATATATTAAAGTAATGAAAATGATTAATAAAGCGCCAAAGAAAAGAGTTTACTTCTAAACCAATTACTTTGGGCAGTTACCCCATTTACATGGCATGCTAAAGCTCCATTACGGTCAATGTATATCATTTTAAAATATTGGTAGATTTTTTTTTAAAAGGGAAAGATTGGAATTCTTTGGAGTCATGTGTGGCTAAACTCTTTCCTTAAGATAGGTACCGAGCCAGTATCTACTTTCCATATTTTTTAATTTTTTTTTTTTAAGTAAAAGGCACTTAAAACTCGCTGGTCTATTATTAGGAGTGTCTTTCATAATGTAGGTGTTTGTACAGGACCAGATCAAACAATTCAGGACCCCAGGGCACTTTGAGGTTGAGGTTCTTTATGTTATCAGTCAGGACTAATAATAAATAAACACAATTCTAATTAAAATAAATCATTCATCACACAGGCCTGCTTTATAACTGGATATAAACTCTGATATAATAGCACTGTGGCATGGGGTGTAGGCACCTTAATTTCTGGCTTAATCTGACTCTGGAGTATTGTTTATTTACTCAGGCTTTTATGTCTAAATTTCTGCTGTGTCTCTTCTATGGCAGGATCTAAATGATGTGAACACAGGCCGTAAAGCTGAATTTGGTGCGAGAAGGGAGGCTGTTTGGTAGGAAAGGCACACATGTCCTTCCTCAACAAGTGGTGATCAAGGCTCCTCCTTCCAAAGTCTTTCTGCCACTTATCCATGTCCTCCAGCCTCTTATCCATGTCCAGGGATGTGTCCAGAACACAGTGCTGCTCATTAAATAGTGGCCTGATTAGTGAGCAAGTTCAGCTGGTTTTGAACAAACCTGTCTCATGAAGAAAGAAAGACTGGTTACCATTGCTGTTGGATTCACAAGAAGCAAATATTTGCACCCTCGACAAAAGCTGGGCAAAAACTCACAAGACTCCTGCCACAGGGTCTCAGTGCCAGGATGCTGCTACCTTTAGACTCCATCTAGGCTCTTATTATCCCACCGTGCTTCAGTGACCTTCTCTCCCTTTGAGAATTTCTAGAGCTTTCTTCTGATCCCCCGAACTTTATCCTTTCTTCTCCAACACGGTGTTATTATCATCACAAAATGGGCAGGTAATTCTCATGACAGAAATCAGGGCCTTTTTTTTTTTTTTTTTTTTTTTTTAATGGAGCTTGGGAGAAGTCTGGCCCCACTGAATGATTTCAGAATGCTTCCTCTCGTGTGTTCTTTACCTAATTAGTGTCTGGTGCTCTTGGTAAGAAGGACCCCTCACTGCACATTTAAATCACCTTGGTAGGGAAATGCTACCTTAGGTACTGTACCATTTCAGCAACTGCCTGACTCTGACATTTTTATGCCAAACTTTATAGCAGTCTCCGTTTTCTCCCTTTTTTTTATTTCATATTCATATATAACATTTTATTGTTGCAGGGATGTTCTGTTGTGGGCAGGATTATGTGAATATGTCAGATACCATATGCTGCTCAGCTTCCAGTGGAGAGTCTAAAGCACATGTTAAAAAGAATGACCCAGTGCCAGTAAAATGCTGTGAGACTGAACTTATTCCAAAGAGCCAGAAATGCTGTAATGGAGTTGGATATAATCCTTTGAAATATGTTTGCTCTGACAAGATTTCAACTGGAATGATGATGAAGGTAATTGATAGAAAACCTCTCAGAGGTGCTGATTTGACAATGGAAAGAGAAATACATTGTTCATAACTATTTTTCTAAAATAGGAATATAAAAACTCCTGTGTGCATTATTCATTTTCACATTACATCCATATTAATACCAAATGAGTTCGCTGTGATTGATGTTATTGCAATGAATTCTAAAGGAATTAATAATGATTAGCTGTTCTCAGGAAGCTTTCCCCAGCACTTCAGATAGGACAGGACTTTCAGTCTCTGTGCTGAAAGAGCCAACACTTGTGGTCTGGGACCTCTACGTGGTACCGGTCTATGTCCATGGGTGCTGTGGAAGGAAACAGAGAGAAATTCGGCCTTTTTCCCTCTGGGCCCCTAACCATAATCAAACACTTTCCTTTGATAGAGGCTTTAGATCCAGCAAATTCACCTGTGCCTATATTTTATTCCTTGAGACACTGGAGGATCAGCAAATGCCCGCCACCCATAAAAGTGCATAGGCCTATGAGTGTACCATTTGTTTGTATGTTGAGATGCTTCACGGACAGACATGTCATGTTTTATTAGCATTAAACTTGACCCAGGACTCCAGAAAACTACCACTTTAAGGAACTGAGTGTGGGCATTTAAAAACTAAACACCCTACTGTGTTCTGAGTAATTTGCCACTAGGAGATGACTGCAAATGAATATTTGGGTCCCAGACACTGCAGGGGCTCTTGCTGACTGATGTAACTATACAGTCATCATGTGGACACCATATACTTAGGGATATAAAGTAACTCTTGAGATTGCCAAGGTCCCAGCAAGCACTTTACAACAATTACTATTAAGACCATTCATAACGTTGTTAGAGAGACTAAGTACTTTATGAAGTGAATAATCATACAAAATACCCATCAAAAATAGTTGTTCACCTGCAATTTTTTTTTTAGAAATTGGTCCGACCTATACACAACTTTAGATAGCCAGTTCTGTGAAAGAAATCTATCCAACACTCTGCTCCCAAAGTTTACATTTATTCCAGGCCAGTGTTTTCAGAAGTTTGGCCTGAGAAATTTTTCTGAAATACACAGTCTTAATAAGCTGTTGTAGTTGCAAGGACATGTCTTTAAAATGACTAGTTAAGAAGATTCTATGTAGAAAACTTTTAAAAGAGCACCCGTATTTGAAAAATGAGGAAACCTGTTAGTTTCGAAAATGACAACTACTGCTTACAACTATTTGTTTCATTGCTACTCACTCACATCTGTTTCCCAGGCGTCTCATTTTGGTTTCAGGAAGATATGGCTTCCATTATTCAAGGACAACGTTCAGGATAGTTACATGATCTTTTAGGTTGACTTAACTTGGCTCAATGAAGGTCAGTGAAGAGTCATATTGATAATTCGTGTTTATTATGATTAGGACCACATTTCTGAATGCTGAATCCAGTAGTGTGTTGCAGATAAAGTTCAGTCTATAGATTGTATTTTGTTTCCTGAAGACCTCTTTCCTGGAGACTTCTGTATCCTGCTCCAGTCAAGACTGGACTACTGTGGGATTTCTCCCCTGTAAGTCTTCCCTAAATGTGGGTTTCAGAATTCCTTTTACTTCTCTCCTGTGTTGGTGACTCTATATTCTCATTCCAAAGGTCCCCTTTTCTTGCCTACTCTTGGAGAAATATCATTTTGGGTATATGTGCATGAAAGGTAAATTTCGGGGGAGCTTGATGTTTGAAATTATCATTTTTCTAGCCTCCCACTAGATTGATGCTTGGCAAGGTATACAATTCAAGGTTAAAAATTATTTCCACTCAGGATTTTGCCATAATTTCTGTATTTTTAAACTTCCATTGCTCTTCTAATTCTTGGTTTTTGTCAGGTACCCATGTGTTATTTTTCCTATGAATGTTTTTATTTTTTTTTATTTTTTTTTCTATGAATGTTTTTAAAACATTATCTTTATTCTGTTTCTCCAAAATTTCATGGCATTGTGCCTCTATGTGAACTACATTATTATTATTATTATTATTATTATTATTATTATTCATGATTATTATTATTCACTTTTTGTGGACTTTTTCAATGTGAAGTCTCATGAGCTTCAGTTCTGGGGAATGTTCTTTTATTATTTCTTTGATAATTTTCTCTCTTTTTATATCTCTATTTTTACTGATTAGTTGGGTGTTAGACTTCCTAAGCCGATCTTTCAATCTTTTTTTTTTCTTTTTATTTCTTGACTATTGATTAGTTAACTCTTCATCTTTTTTAACATGATCAGATATTGCCTTATCTTCATCTTTCAACCTTTCTTTTGGTTGATTATTTTTTTAATCTATCATATTATTTAGTTAATTAGCTAGCTGGTTTTAGTCTTTCAGGGTTCTTTATTTTTTCCTGACTGTTATTTATTCATGGCATCCTACTCTTGTTCCATTCATGGGATATCTTTTTTATCATTCTAGAAATACTGAACCATTGTTGTTGTTATTTATTGTTTGTTTGCTTTATTCCTTGAATTGTCTCATTTGTTTGGTACTATTTTAGTTTTCTTCTTTCCTTGCTTTGTTTCTGCTCCCTCTCAGTTCTTTTTACTATGTTTTTAAACATATTGTTTCCATTGGAAGCCAAATGAAAGCTCACTGTGCATAGACATCTATAAGTAGGGAGCTCACAGTAGCATAATCATGTGGCAGAGTGGCTTTTTGTCAGGAAGTCACATTACCAAGAATCCTTAGCAACTATGCTTAACTTATTATCCTTAATAATCCATTCTAGATTGGAATAAGATATATGCCTGTCTGACAGCATACAAGGAATCAGTGGGAAAGGGGACTGGGATTCTCACTGTGCAATATGCAGACTTGTATTTGGTTTTCCCACTGGCTCCTGGCTTATATCTTTCACTGGACTCTATTTCTTTTATTTCACCAAATCTTTTCTAAGCTTATCCCATTTTGTAACACTTTACCAAAATGCAGCTAGGAATAACAACCAAACCTACTACTAATGTTCTAGATTATGACCTCTTCCCCTATGACTGTGAGCTCAGTCGCACACACTACTATGACAGTTTTGCCCTACTTTGACAGTTATCCCAGGTCATAATTTTATCAAATAGCCACAGCATAACAGAGCTCCCCAACTTTCCAAACCCTAGTACATATTTCTTTGCCATAGCCCACCTAACCATTGAGCCAATGCCATGTGTTTTAGGGTTCTATTGTTCTTGAGACAATCTCTAGCTTTAAATTTTACCTAGGACATGCTAAACTATGCCAAAATAAAAACAAATGCACTCACATATGGAATGGGTCAATAGAACAAAAGTCAAAAAAAATCATTCACATTACAATCCAGTGTGCGTTAGGCAGCTGTCCTCCAAGGAATGTTGCAGGAGCCAAATCCCCTTCCATCTTGTGGGGCTTTACATAATCCCTCAGATTGCAAAGGAAAAGAGGAGAGAATGGATGATTATACATGTATGGGTTTACCTGGATATAAAATATATCCTCTCTGTAAAGCAAGCACATGAACATTTCTAGTCATGTGGCTTTCCCTACTGAGCTGGACCTGCAAATCTAGTATTCCTAGGGAGAAAAAACAATGGACATTACTGGGCACATAGTACTGTCTCTGCCACTTTCATCTCCTTCCCAACTTCCAAAACTGTTTGAGCTGTCCCGTGGGTGTTAGTTTATTTTCTATTTCCTTGGACTTTCTACATTCTTTTGCTGTCATTTGGTGGGGCTTCAAGAGGAAATGGAGCTAAATGCAGGTGTTCAAGTCACTATACTCAAAGGGAAATCCTACCATAGTTTTCTGAAGCAGCTTTATTTTGACAGCGTTTGGGAGAGTAATTTATATGAGGTAAGAGAGATTGAATGTAGATCAATTTTAAATAGCAAAAAGTTATTTAAAATACATCATGCCACATGGGGTGCCTGGGTGACTCAGTCAGTTTAATGTCCAACTCTTATTTTCGGCTCAGGTCATGATCTCAGAGTTGTGAGATCGACCTCCTCATTAGGCTCCCCACTCAGCACAGAGTCAGCTTGAGATTCTTTCCCTACCTCCCCTCTGCTCTTTCCCTCACGTGTGCTCTCTCTTTCTGTCAAATAAATAAATAAATAAAGCCATCTATGTAAAGGAAAGCTTGGAATTATAAAAATGTTGCCTTATTTATATCTCCTGTAATCTGGGATGATCAAGAATTTCATTTTCTGAAATTAGAACACAATAGTACTTACCAATAACTATCAAAAGTCTAAAGATTCATCAGAAAAAAGTTTTATAAATGTAAATAATAATAACTATATTGAGAATTCCTGAAATATTTAGATTTTCTAAAACTTGGACAAGGAATACTTCTTAGCAGTCCAATTTTCCCCAGAGCACAAATGTACAGATTTTCAAATATCACATTCTTTTTTCTAAAGCTCCATTAGGAATGTGTCAAGTAACAAAAATAAAATAATCACTCCTGCTCTTACTTACAGCATATCTAAGTGTAAGACATTTACAGGCATTATCTCATTTGATTCATATAACAAACCTGGGTGGTAAATGTAATTTCCATTTTCTCACAGAAGATGCTAAGGCTTTGAGAGTGTAAGCGACTTGCTCAAGGTCACAGAAGTAGGAAGTTGCAAAACTGGACTCTGAATCCAAATCTGTGTCATCCACACCAAAGCTGCTCTTTCTAGTATACACACCACCTTCATTCCTTTTCATGAATCTTGAGACATTTTTTCATGAACTAAGTAGAAGAAAATTTCATTTGCATCTTGTGAAAACCTGCCCCACATATGTCTAAATGTAATTTTTTAAAAGATACGTTTATTTTTTTTAGAGAGGGAAAAAGAGCTCACATGTATAAGGGGAAAGGGCAGAGAGTGAGAATCTCAAGCAGACTGACTCCTCACTGAGCATGGAGCCTCAAGTGGGGCTGGATCTAACAACCCATGAGATCAGGATTCATGAGATCATGACCCAGGAGATCATGATCTGAGGCAAAACCAAGAGTCCGAGGCTCAACCAACTGAGGCACCCAGGCACCCCTATCCAAATGTAATTTTAAAATTTCCTTTTCCTTATCCCCTTACCTCTACCACTCAGGAAACCAGAGAGTGCGGGACTCTCTGCCCAGCATCTCTGGAAGCCACGGCATATTGCAGCAGGTGTGACTTCAACTTTACCAGCCACATTTGCACTATGATCAGAGGACCTCACATTTCCACAGGCAAGGAATCAGCAGAAGAAATATGCTCATCTGCTGAAGAGACTGTTCACACGGGAAGTGTAAACACGTTCTCCTTCACAGGTAACGGAAACCGAGGCACCTGTCCATGGCTTAGTCGGATTAGTGAAACAGCCGTGGAAAATGCAGATTAGTTTCATTCTGACATTGTTCCCTTCCTTGACCTACTATCAATTAATTTCATCATACTATGGGTCAGCTAGTTATGAGGTAATTAAAGGCACACTTCAGATCTGCTCAAAGTTAGTTAAAAAAATTGTAAGGTCTAACTTAAAACAAAGATATATGCTATTTCAAAGTAAACATAGAAAATAAAGAACAGGGAAATAACCTATATGTCCTTTTATGGTATATCCAATTAATTGCCAGTGAGCCCAATTTTCTTTCTACTGAGTACGAATACAGGCTTTCGATATATGCAATGAATGAATGTTGCTGTTCTTGTAGGCAGAAAAGAGGAAGAAACCTCTCTGATCACCAGTAAGACCTGGCAGCTTTTTCTGAGGAGGAGCTTAAAGTACTATCCCTTTCCTGATCTTAGGTCTGGGTCTGGACACTGCGCTCTGGTGTTGCCTCTAAATGATCATCATCTTGGGAATGATGACCTTCACAGTTACGAAAATATTAATTTTCAGGCTCCATCTTGGCCCTATTGAGTTCCTCCAACATAGTGGTTCTCAGACTTGGCTAAGCTGAGTGCAAAACACTGTAAAGTTTAAAATCATCTCCAAAATAGTTCTGCCCTCTATTAAATTTTTATTATTTGTCCATTTACTTAAGTCCCTACAGAATTTGTTTCTGCCTTTTGAAAAATTAAGTGTGTGTGTGTGTGCGTATGTGTGTGCATATATATCATCTATCGTCTAGAGTCAAATAGAATACATTTAAGTGACATAATTCGAGCAAGCTAAGGTTAAATAAACAAGAAACTGTTCTGTTCCATCATGACTCACCATTCTGCCTTACTGAACCGATGGTGGCGATAATGGCAAGCCTCGGGGTTGCAAAAAACTAAGGCAAGATACTGGGATGGGGGGAGTAGATTAAGGAGGGAAAGCAGGAATAAAGATAAAGTTCCAGTGATGTGCTACATGCTTTAAAACCTGATCTTAATTTACCCACAAACGATTATGGTCATTTAACAGATGAAGAAACTGTGGGTCATATCTATAAAAGTAACTTCCTGAGATAAGATGTCAGATTTAAATCATGTCACCTTCCAAACCAGCAGATTTAGGAGACTCTGTGTGGTGTAGGAGCTCCTTTCTGAGGAAAGGAGGAACCTCCCTCAAGCTGTTTCTTCCACCTGAAATCTCCCTCTCCATCATTCCCAGAGTGTAGGTCAAAATTCCTGTCCTTGGCGCAGGCTTCTCAAACCCAGCCCCATGATGTTCATTTCTACCATGTTGTCACCTGTGTTTGGGTGCTCGTTCCATCTTTCCTGGTAGATTGAAATATCTGGTTGAGCAAGATGCCCTTGCTCTACTTTACCTCATTTTTGGACTAATACACTGTAAACAAACAAAAAGACACTTATTAGAATGTATTTCATTAGGAAAGTCCTCAGGATAAAGGACTATCCTGATTGGAACTTTCCAATTTCCTTCCATTCCTAGTTATAGATTTAAGGACCCTCATTTCCAAATTATTGGGTTTGATCTCAAAGAGTTCCCTCCTTTTATCTGTCTTTTGAAATCAAAGTCAAGATTTTGAAATCCCTTAAGACATATTTGTAATAGGCCTCTCCAGAAGAGCGTAGATGTTTATACCTATTTAAACATAAATATTTCAGATTGCTTTGCCTACCAAATACTATAAATGGAATATGAAAAATAGCAAGTTTCTTTTCCACGAAGAAAATGAAGCATTTAAGTCATGCTAAAACAGTTCCACTGAGACCAATTTGGACTAAAAAGTCAGTCTTTCTTAGAAATTTACAATTACAGGGCACCTGAGTGGCTCAGTGGTTGAGCATCTGCCTTTGGCTCAGGTCATGATCCCAGGGTCCGGGGATCGAGTCCCACATCAGGCCCGCCACAGGAACCTGCTTTTCCCTCTGCTTATGTTTCTGCCTTTTCCTGTGTCTTTCATGAATAAATAAATATATAAAATCTTAAAAAAAAATAAATTCACAATTATAAGCTAAAAAACACCAGGGCTCTCCAAAATTCATTCATACAATCATTTCATTTATCAAAAAATATCTCTTAATTTTTTACTAATAACCGGTCACTACACTGGGACCATCAGCTATGAAAGCAAATAAATAAGAATTCCCATCGGGGATTTGAAGCCCATATGAACAGACAGGGACCAAAGGCAAGTACACTGAGATGTGAGAAATGATGGCCATGTAAGAACTGTGATAGAAGTAAGTACAGGGTGTTCTTGAAGAGCATTGCAAGGACACCTAACCCAGACTGAAGAGTTTAGGAAAGACTTCATGAAGGATATCGTGCCTGAGCTGGGGACTGAAGGGCAAGGAGAAACATATCAGATGAAGGGAAGGGAAGCCAGGCAGAGAGGGTAACATGTGCAAAGCACAGGAAGTGCACAAAAGCCCAGTAGGTGTGAAAAACAAGCACCTTGATATGAATATAGCCCAGTGCAGGAGGGGAGGGACAGCAGGGTCAGCTGATGAAGGTCTTTTTTGCCACGCTGAGCAGATTGTCTTTATGCAGCAATGAGTGGATATCAAAGGTTTTTTAGCAATACAATGACACAACCCTATATATGCATTTTTGAAGAATTACTCTGTCAGCTGAAGAAATGATTGCAGACAAGTATGTATGGGATATTTAAGCTATTAACAAGTAAAACTCGAATGAGCATACTCCCCAAAAAGCCAAACCCTCTGTAATAATCAAGACCAGCCCCACATAACACACAATGATTTTGAGATAAAAAGAGTAGTGGTTTTATTTTTTTCTTTTTTAAAAAAAGTTGGAAATTCTGGCAAAGAAAAAAAGAACTCAGAAATGAGAGAGATTATTGAGGGAAGGCAAAATTTCAACGATGCTTCCTTGTGTGTAAAGCAAAAAAGAATTCTTTCAGGGGCTAGGAGCATCTTTGAAAGACCGGGCCTCACAAGAAAACAAAGAAATGAGAATAAGAGATGAGAGAGCAAAAAGAATGAAATGCCATAGAGGAAAGAACAAGGAACACAGCACGATGAGCTACTGCAACTGAAATTAGAACTGGTGATGTGGGCCTGAAGGGGATGAAATAACAGTTATTAGCAACAAGCCGTTCAATCTGCTAGAGCCAGTCGATTCAAAAATACAGTGACCGTTGGTGGGTAGGTGGATGGTCTGGGTAGCTGGGTAGCCCCACAGGTCATTCAGGAATCTAAATTTATTCCAGTCGATGACTCATCACATTTCCAGTGTTGCCCTCCTTCCCACAGTGTAGCCTACATCACCACAACATCGTGCTTCCAGCCCATCAAAAGGGGAGGAGAATGTCCGTGGAAGGCAAGTGGTTTCCTCTTAGGAAGAGAGGCACAGGTTGCTCAGATCACTTCCATGCTTCTTCCAGTAGTGAGATCTGAGTCACGTGGCTGCCCCAAGCTGCAGAGAAAACTGGGAAAATTAGACCCTAGCCAGGAGGCCTCTGACCAGGACAGAAGGGAGATCAGGGCGCCCTGGTGGTCCTCACAGGTCACAAGTGGCAGATGCCCCCTTACCAGGGAAAATGAAGACAGAAGATAAGCCATTATATATTTTATATCAGCTTACATTTTATGACTTTCTGTCACATAACTTCTTGCACTTTATTTTCATATTATTTCTGTAGAGTAGGCAGATCAGGGTTTATGCTAAAGAGATACATGCAAGCAACATCTGGTCAAAAGACCCACATATATGGACTCAGACTCAACCCCACATCCAGTGAGGATAGAGCAGGTGGCCAGGCACCCAAGGAGGAGGACCTCTTCTTCTGATCATCCACGTGAGAAAAGTCATCCAGAAACCCCCACACAAAAAAACATACGAACATAATCAAATTTCACAAAATGAAATAAGTGGAAAACAGATTTAGCCAATTTTCTCCAGTTTGTTTGTTTGTTTAATTTGTAGCATTTGTGCTTCTGAAGTTACTAAATCTTAAAACTGAACACAGACCTTTGGGATGTCATTGAGTCACACGGAGGATTACCTAATAAAATTGTTGCCAGTTCAGAACACTCAACAGTTTGGTTTTGTTCTTTTAATTAGATGGTTGTTTTGGGTTTGGGTTTCAGTTCTGATTCAGTGAAAGAGGGAAGGATATCTATAGTGCATTGTGCACTCATTTATATCCACTAACCGTGATAAACCAAAGTTTCAAGTCCTGTATCTCATAATGACTACCTTATAATTTATATACTAATGTAGTGTAATATGAACAAGGTAAGAATTGGTAAAATTTATAATATAAAACTATAAAAGAATATTGGTGAACCTGCCCCATACAGAAGTAAAGGGTGCACACACTTGTGAAGTATTAACATCTAATGTGCATTAGTCTAGTACTTTAGGTCATTCTTGTTATCCCAGAAAAGGTGACATCTGTTCTGTGGAATTCCATATTTCTGCATCCAATAAACATGTTAAAATGTTTTTATGATTATGCACATTAAGATAAATCATTTTTAATGATGTAGAGCACTAAGCATATATTTTTCAGTATTTAAAAGATTCAATATTCATTCTAAATATGATGGTCGAAAAAATTAAAAATGTTTTAAAAATTTTGCTGTTCAATCCTCCCTTTCCAGATGTGAACCTGGAGCCTTATATGACATATGAGTATAGGATTTCTGCATGGAATCGCTATGGGCGAGGATTCAGCAGAGCCATTAGAGCCAGGACAAAAGAAGATGTGCCTGAAGGAGTGAGTCCACCTAGATGGACCAAAATGGATAATCTTGAAGATGTGATAGTCTTAAATTGGAAGAAACCTATACAATCAAATGGTATTAAGCTATTTTTAAAATTGAAATAGGAAAATCCTGTAAATCCATAAGGAAGTTGAAATTAGTGTTATCTACATATAATTGGCATGCATGCCAGGACTTGGTGTCAACCAAATGCACAGGAATAAGAGGAATTATTGTCAACTCTATACAGGGGAATAAGAAGTATCAAAGATATATTCAAGATCTCCGGCTTGAGCAAATTCTAGATTATAGACATACAATATTAACCATTAAAATTATTTTCTGGTAAAAGGAACATTAGGTGTGTGCCTACTTACCAATCCTTCATTTTGTAAAACAGGCCTCACGAATGTTTAGGCCCCCAATTGTTTTCTGGAACCTTCGCATATATCTGAGCTGCTTTCGAACAAGCAGACTGTTAAGGAAAGGCAAAATGGTTTTAATATTGAAAGTAATTTTGTTTGATACAGAGGGGAAATAAACATAAATGATTCTTTAATTATCTGTGTCCAGAATCCCTCTCTTCAATAAGAGTGCCTATCATTAAGAACTGCTTGAACGTAGCACATAATAGGACATTAAAAGTAAGTAATGCTATATTATAGCATTTCCTCAGAACCCTAAGACACATAAGTTGTTTGCCAATAGCTAAAAGGATATGACACTCCAATCTGGGCATTTCTCTGTTTCTTTTAGGTCCTATTATTTACTACATTCTTCTCCGAAATGGGATTGAATGCTTTCAGGGAACATCACTGAGCTTCTCTGATTCAAAGGGAATTGAACCATTTCAGGAATACTCATACCAGCTAAAAGCCTGCACGGTTGCTGGCTGTGCCGTCAGCAGCAAGGTAAGCGGAAGTACCCAAACTCCAGACAGAAGTAGCCAGTGATGAACGCCCAGGTTGTGAATGATTTTTCCAATGACAGAAAACAATATCCACCTCAATACAGTGTTAAGTAGGGTGTTCATGTGGCATCTCAATTGAGTATGAGAGATCACTGCAAAGGAAATGTATGCAAATATCAATATTTTGTTAACTTAAAAAGAAAAAAGAAGGAGAACTTGGATCAATATTATCCTCTTTATCACATTTTTCCTCAGCCAACTAGTTTTAAATGATCATCTGTAAATCCATCATCATTCCCAAATCTTGCCGCACTTTAAAAGAGTTTCTATTTAAATATCACATCAACAAAAATTGCCTGCTCTTGAAAAACAGAAAGGAGCAAAAGAGCCCAGCATAAACAACAAGATGATACCAAGACTTCTGCTACAGCCTTGGCAAGAAACGAACTCATGCAACAGGGATCAGAATGGAGAATATTCTGAAGATACAACAGATAATGGGAGGATGAAATCTATAGAACTTGGTGTCAACCAAATGCACAGGAATAAGAGGAATTGTTGTCAACTCTATGCAGAGGAATAAGAGGAAAGTATCAAAGATATATTCAAGCTCTCCGGCTTGAGCAAATTATAGATCACAGTGCCATTCTGCAAGCAAATAAAAAAATAAAAGGGGAAAATTTGAGCATAGAGAATAAGATTAAAATTTTAAATGTTTTTTAAAAATATATTTAAGAGAAGGAGCAGATAGCAGAGAGGCAGAAGGAAATGTTATTTGGCACATTAAGTGAAAACGTCTTGTCAGAAGCTGGATTATGAAGTGACTGAATTTGCTAGAAAGATCCATGTGAGGGTCAAAGCAAGGAGGTTGAATAGGGTCATTTAAGGAGAAAAGAGATAGAGACAAAAACAAGACCATAGGTGATGAACCCTGGGGATGTGAAGAGCCCACAAAGGAGACTGGAAAGAAACAATCAGACGATTTAGGAAGGAAATTAAAGAAAGAGCCATTTCAGAGGAAAGCCAAGAGCAACAAGCACACAGAAGCTCTGATTCTTTTCATGTGGTTACAACTTTAGAAGAGCAGCATCCTCACACACTGTGCAAGAACCATCCAAGTAAAACATTCAGTCAGATGGATCAGCTGCAGTGCATATGTGCAGCTTTTTATTCAACAGACCTCCAGAAACATCTCTGAGCGTGCCACCATTTAAACAGATGGCAGCTGATTGGCCCAATCAAAAGTTATGGTCCGAACGGTCCTCGAACAATTCCCTGCTTTTTTTTTTTTTTTTTTTTTTTTCCTTTTTTACGTAGGCACAGCTCCTGCCTACCAGCTGCCAGGACAATTGGTTAAAAAGTGAAACCAGAGTTAATTCTGTGAAGAAAACAAATGCAGCTAATGTTTGTCCAAAATCACATTTGGATAATGCTGAATAACTGGCTGGTTTATCCTTTTTTCCCTTCTCATTCAGTTCTTTTTCTAAGACATCGGGACAGACATTATCAAGCCATCCTGAGTTTCTTAGGAAGAACACAAAAGAATACAAAAAAAAAAAATCTGCCCATTTATACTGTTCAAAGCATATTATATGCAAGCAAGTTCAGATGTGGGTTTTGCTTCATATTTACTGGTGCTTAAAATGTACAAAATCAGGCTGTTAAAATGCAAAGACACTGATGGGCCATATGGAAGAGAGTTATCAAGAGTTCTCCAGTAAGACAGTCTGCCAGCCAGATTTTACTTGTTTAAGCTGAGGGCTGCACTCCGCCGTCAAAATTCTTGTTGAACCTGTTGTGATAAATGGTAGTCTGAGACTTAGGTAATGTATTCAAGGTCAGATTTCATTGTTTAAATAGGATGGGAGGAAAAGAATAAAAAAGGGGGACTGTTTCTTCCAAGCCCCTGCTAATGATATGCCAGGCCAGACAACAACATTTTAAAACAAAAGTGACATTCTCGTTGATCAGAGTACCTCGTGGCCTATGACCATAAATTGCTGGTTAATTCCTGTGTTTCAGGTAGTTGCAGCTACTACCCAGGGAGTCCCGGAGAGCGTCCTGCCGCCCAGGGTCAGGGCACCCAGCGCGGAGGCCCTGCATTTGAGCTGGAGCATCCCTGAGAAACCAAATGACATCATTAAAGAGTACCAGCTCAGGCAGACTGGGAGAGGTCTCATCTACAGTGGCACCAATGACAGGAGGCAGCATACGGTCACAGGTGAAAAAAAACAGAGGAAAAACCTACCGGAAGAGTCTGTCTCTGTGGTTGGGGGGGCAAAGCATCCCAGGGGTGTGCGTTTGATATATGAGGTCACTTCGAAAGGACGTGTTCTCTTGACATATGGTCAGGTCCCACTTATCCATGCTAATAGAAGAGCCCACACTGGCAGCAATAAGCCACAACAGCAGATAACTTCAGAAATAATTTATATTTGGCTTTGATATGCATTATGTGTAGGGTTTTTGCATCAGTATTAACTTTTTTTTTTCTCAGACAAACGGTAAGATGCATTTTCATTCCCCAAGTATATTCTCCTAGATAATGGGACTAGGCTAGCCAAGAATGTACTGGAAGGCAGGGAGAAATCAGCCAGAGGCTAACATTTATCTACTGAGTGGGTAACTAATACACAGAATGGTTGACAGGTGACTGTTTGTGACAATTGGCTATTAACATCAATTAATAGTGATTATATTAGTTTTATTGTTTGTTATAACATTTACTATAATTAATTTTCGTAAAATAATAATAGTACAGTTATAATAGCATAAAGTCAGATAATTGCTAGAAGTGATTATGGTAATAATTAACATGTTTCGGTTTGAATGTCACTTCTGAAGAGAAGAGAAACATCTTCTGACTTCCCCCATCTAAGGAAGCTTCTCGCATCACCTTGTCTCATTTTCATCACAAATCTCTCACTGCCAGATAGTGTTTGTTTTTATGTCCCCCTCACTGGGATGTAAGCTCCAGAATTGCAGAGACCTTCTGTACCTTGTTCAAAACAGTACTTCCAGCGCCTGGAACAATCCTGGACACATCCACAGACGCTAAACAAATGTTTGGGGAGTAAGTGACTTTCACGCGTGACACTTGGCATGTACTGTCTCATTTGATTCTCTTCACAAACCAATGCGGTAAAGAGTTATTACTCCCATTTTACAGAAAAGAACACTTTGAGATATTAAGTAACTTAGTTCATTATTTAGATCTACTGAATTATCCCAAACAGTTGTAAATTGTAAGTTTGGATTCTGAGGCCACAGGCAAGAGGTTACAAACTTACTTTTCCCCTATTGAGAACAGCTTCCTTTCATGGCCTCCTGAGTAGATGTTCTTCCTCCATTGGACCCCATGGCTTGCAGGGAACATTGATACTAGAGATAATAAAAACTGCAAGAAGTGCAGAAAAGCCTGGAAGAGTGTGCCTGAGTTTTCCTCAGAGGAGGGACAGGTTATACTACACGGTGGAAAAATCAATTCATCCTGATTTGCTCTTAATTCTATGACTCCCTGACACACAAGCAGGCATTCATTGACAGATGTCCCCTGTTTTCCAGAAGTGCCAGAAGCCTACAGAAGGGGCTTCATAAATATTTGCAGACCAGCACATTGCATTCCTTATCTGAAGATCCTGAGCTAAATCAATGATCATGGAGATGGAAAAATGGAAAAAGCCTTCATCAATTCATATTATTAAAGTTATTTCTTAGATCATATTTCACTGAAAGTGAAAATGATCACAAATAGTTGAAATGCTGTTGTTTTACATAATAAAACTTTACATTTATATTGTGCTTTATAATTTGAAAGAACTGCTTGCCTTTGGACACGTTTGGTTCTCATCACATCCCTATAAGTGAGGGATGTTTTAACATCCACATTTAAAAGATGAAGAATTAAAGTGACATGCTTAGGGTGCCCAAGGCATCAGAATACCATTTCATTCCAAAAAAAAAAAAAAAAAGGAAAGAAAAGAAAGACAGAAAGAAAAAAAGAAAGCAATGTTGCCTGCTTGCTGTGTTCTAAAAGAAGTTTGCTGCTTGTTTCAAAAAGCTCCCAGTGACAGGGAACTAATTGCAAATACACCATAACTGATGCCACAGCAGAACTTTAAAGAACACAGTGGGGGGAATCAAAAGAATGACTTAAAGTAAAAAATGGAATGACAATTGCAGAGTTTTAAAAGCCAAGTTAAGGCACATTTAGACCCTGTATCAGTAAAGGTTTCACAAAAAAACTGGGATACAGTGATACGGAATGTTCTCCTTCTTACCCTCTCTGTTTAGCCGGCGTGAGCTTTAAACTGTGTGGGCTGTTCTGGTTTGCATTTTTTTAAAAATGAGCATTTACATGCCAACAGACTAAATTCAAATGTAATGTTCAAACCAACAGGATTGATAGCCTCATTAATTATAAAATAATTGGGAAGATTTTTCTTTAAACCACCTTCACTCCACCAGTTCTTCCTCTCATTGTCATTTTTAATGAATATTTTCATGTCAGAGAGGATTTCGTACACCTCACTTGATGCCAGAAGTTCTTTTTTATTAGGATAAATATTTTAAAGTTTTTCTATGTGCTTTTACTTTTTATAAGATCAGTAAAATGAAAAGTAGCCTTTAGAATTCATTTGGTTCATCCTCTGTACCATTTTAAATAGATTTAGACAGTACTTCACTTGGGCAAGACGGCCCTAAAGAGAAATGTCTTTGTTGAATGAAGTAAACTCTCATTCAGCAAAACCTTGCTGAATACAGAACCTCCTATACGTAGTTTCTACAGGATGGCAACGGTGCCAGGCCTTAAAGCATCTAATACCTGAGATCTATACAGTGTTCACATATCTTATCTGCCAGGAAAAATTCAGTTCCATAGTTCTCTGACTGACCAAATTCACTATGGAAGTATTTTATGATATCAGTGAGTATTTTATTGAGTTCATGGAATGAACAATCAAATTCATTTTACATTGCATCTCAAATGTTTGATCAAAGACCTGCCTATACCCCCTGGGGTAAATGTTTTGATTTTCTCATCATTTCCAAAAACCTTGGCATTCCCTAAGTTAACATTCAGACGCTAATGAAGCTGTAGCACTAGTCATCCTGGAGCCTGAAAATCTAGGTCCTTAGAAATGACAGAAGGGAAAGCGAGCACCTTGCCTCAGCCCCATCGTCTCCATGCTTATTTTTAATTACCTCAAAGCTTTAGAAACATGATCCCGTAAATGCTTTGTGGGAATAGTGGCGAATGCACTCATCATGTGAAATCCATAAATTGCTTATAATCCTCTCAAGATGTTAAAAAAAGCATTAAGTAATTGAAGACAGGAAGTCCTCAGTTAATTATTTAGAGGTGTTATCAATGCTTTAAGTAAACTGAAGCATTTTCTGCTATCTCACTGAGCTGAATACCATGGGGACGAAGGAGAAACAGCCATCATCTTCTCATATCCGCTAATGCAAACAGCACATGGCAGCTTGTCAATAAAAGACCTTTTCATATCATTTATTACTAAACAGGTCCCCCATCCTGCACAGAACAATTGGGATGGCAGTTATGGCATTGTTTCACGTTGGGTTACCACTGCTTCATATATGGGCCTCCTAGCGTGGGCACTGGGCAAAAGAGATGGGGAAAGGATTAACTAAATAATTAGGGCCACCGAGAACAAAATGAATTAATCATATCCTCTTTAGCAGCAGATTTGATAAGGGCTTATGTGTCTCTTAACTCTGGGAGAAGTGTTTTCAAAATAATTTATGAAAAGTTGCTTATCGCTGCATTTTCCTTGAAAGGGAAGACCCACCAGCATTAAGCTGTGAGGAGAGAACGATTTGCCTTTTCCATTTTCTTAGAAGCTCATGAAGATGTCCTGTGCTAAAATAGCATACACCCTAACAATGCAGGTGGTAGCAGACATGCACTGCTAATGTACTGAAACAGATGTCCTGTTGAAGAAAAAAAAAAAAATGACCATCAGTATCACAAAATGTGGAATTTCTTTATATGGGGATCTTACATTTAGATAACTCTGCTATGTACTCCCATAGTAGCCGACACGTGGCTCTCATGGCATTTATTATACTTTATCACAATATCCTTCTTGTCTCTGTTCCTCAGCTAATAGGTGAAGTTTTTTAAGGACAGACAACAGCCTCTTTTTTTGCCATTGTATCATCTACACTATGACAGGCACCCATCATATTATTTAGCGTATTAAGTATTCAAGAATATTTGTTGAGTGCGTAGATATTAAATAACTAGTACCCAAATGATTTTATTCTGTTTTGACTGGACACAAAAATCATACTGTCAAATACATCTAAATCTCAGGCAGGAATGGCTACATAATTTGCAGAGTCCAGGGCAAAATGAGAATGTGGAGTCCTTTGTCCCAAAATTATTTAGACACAGCTCAACATCCAAAAAACAAATGATTCAATTAAAAGGTGGGCAGAAGACATGAACAGACATTTCTCGAAAGAAAATATGCAGATGGCCAACAGACCCAGGCTCAACAACACTCATCATCAGTAGAATGCAAATCAAGACTACAATCAGATGACACTTCACATCTGTCATAGTGACTAAAATAAAAAACACGAGAAACAGCAAGTTTTGGTGAGGATGTGGAGGAAAATGAACCCTCGTGCACGGTTAGTGGGAATGCAAACTGGTGCAGCCACTGTGGAAGACAGTATGAAGGTTCCTCAAAAAGGGAAACATAGAGCTACCCTATGATTTGGTAATTGGACTACTGGGTATTTGCCTGCAAAATACAAAAAGAGATATATGCACCCCTATGTTTACTGCAGCATTATTTACAGTAGCCAAATTATGGAAGCAGCCCAAGTGTCCATCAATGGATGAATGGATTAAAAAAAATATATGGCACATATCCACACTGGAATATTATCCAGCCATAAAAAAATGAAATCTTACCAGTTGCAACACATGGGTGGAGCTAAAGAGAATAATGCTAAGCGAAATAAATCAGAGAAAGACAAATATCATATGATTTCACTGATATGTGAAATTAAAGAAACAAAACAAATGAACCAAAGGAAAAAAGAGAGAAAGACAAACCAAGAAACAGGCCTTTGACCCTAAAGAACAATCTGGTGGTTTCCAGAAGGGGGGAAATGGGTAAAAGAGGTGAGGGGGATTAAGAGTAGAGTACGCTTACCATGATGAGCACTGAGTAATACTTAGAGTTGCTGAATCACTATATTGTACGCTTGAAATGAATATAACACTGAACGTTAACTATATTGGAAGTAAAAACTTAATAAAAATTTTTAGAAAAGTAAATTTTTCAAAAAAAATCATTAAGAATTTTTGAAAATAGAATAGTAGATAGTATTAGTATTTTGATAGTAATAGTATTTTGAAATAGAATAGTAGAATCAAGCACTGGATCCTTCTCTACATGGGACCTTGGGTCACATATCCATGCCTCCAGCCTTGATCTCTGGCAATCTGGATTTATTGGCAGTGCATTTCTTTAACCGAAACAGAGAGGAGGAAAACTAGGATGATGATCATGTCCTCAGAACAGCTTCCAGAGGGATCCCTGGGTGGCGCAGCGGTTTGGCGCCTGCCTTTGGCCCAGGGCGCGATCCTGGAGACCCGGGATCAAGTCCCACGTCGGGCTCCCGGTGCATGGAGCCTGCTTCTCCCTCTGCCTGTGTCTCTGCCTCTCTCTCTCTCTCTCTCTCTCTCTCTCTCTCTCTCTCTGTGACTATCATAAATAAATAAATTTAAAAAAATTAAAAAAAAAAAGAACAGCTTCCAGAGCTTCTCTTCAGTGGTCTCAGAACATTGCATGTAGCGCTCTGTACTACATTTGCCCCAGCTACTACCTGACTACTGACCACCAAGCATCAGACCTATGAAACTATTTTCATAGATATGAAAGATCTAATCTATAGCTAATATTTCATCTATTGTCATAGATATGACAATTCATTTTATTTTCATTTTTCCAAACTTGAGGAAAACTTTGTGCCTATTTGCAAAATAAATACATAAATAATAGCATAGCATCAGTCGCCATTTTATACTTTAAAAAAAAAAGTCTTATTGATAGAATATTATAGCCAAAGAATTACAATCAACACCTGTCTAGACAATAGTATTTAAAGAAAAAAAAATTTCCCCTGAAATCTCAGTTTCAGGTTCCTTGCCTGGGCAATCACTGCTTCTGTTTTGCCCCAAGAGCTCGAAAGAACTCCTGCTCTCTCTGCAAAATATGTCCTTGTCAAGCTTCTGCACAGCATCAGACTTTGCTGCCACCTGATGCCACATTGTGTTTCTAGAGAAGACTCTGCCTCAAAATGTAGAATAAGTGGCTTTGTTCTAGGACAGCACCAGACTCCAGAGAAGAAAAACATGTATTAAAATAGTGTTACTAAACTCAAACAAGGAAGGGTCTTTTCTTGGACTATCTTAATAATAGTGTTGATGTTGATATGCATTTGGAAAGAGAGTCTGCCAAGAAATAACTTATCTGGGAAGTGCTTCTTGGGATGAATCTGATTATTAAGATATTGGGGGGAGGGGCCTAAACTATGGCCTGGAATTTGTCACAAAATATAGAATTAAGAAACAATTAAGCTTGCAGCAAGTTGTCAGAAGCAAAAGTCATGAGATTACCTCGCAGGCATTTGCAATGCAAGAGCACCTTTATTTTGATGTTTTGACGCCCAGCTCATGAGCTGTCAACTGAATTTGTACTTTGAAGCCTCGATACAGGAAACGGTTCCAATGGCTGCTCACAAACAGGCAAGAAATTGGCTTGACTAACCGGGATGCACAGCTCCTGAGGTTGTGGTGGGTGGTCCTATCAGGAAAAGGGAATCCCAGCCTGTGAGCTCCTGACACATTCCTTGATCCAATTTCATGAAACAAATCATCATGTAAATGCACCTTAGATGTCTCTAAAGCAAATCCGCAATATTTTAATGTATCAGTTTTGAACATCCAGATTTTCAATTTTTAATTTAATAGGAATCCTGCTATAATTCTACCCATCGCAGCCAGCGTTGCCAGTGGGTGCTGGAAGTTCCTGGGAGTCTCCATGTGCAGAGACTATCTGGAAGGGATCACTTAGTGAGAGCCAAGGCCGATAAGGGCAGAAAAAAGTGTTTCACAGCAGCAGGATTGCATGTGGATTCGGGGGGGACCCTGCCAAACACCCAGTTTGGGTGAACTTGTACCGAGATCAGCTTGTTGCCCAAAAGGTGTATATTTGATAACCACCTACCGAAAAGTTTTTGAGATAAGCCAGGCCTCTCAGCCCTTGAACTCATCACTGACCAGATTGATGGAGAAACTTTCAAAGTTTGCATTTATAGGATTATTTGGTAATTCCTTAGAAAACAGCAGATGACATTATAGAATAATATAGAATTCATTATACGAATGCTCTGAAGTAGCACTTGCTATCTGAGATTATAATGGACAAAATGCCTTCTCCTGACTATTAATCTGGATATTAAAAATTGGAAACAAGCTGTTCCTTATCAAATGTGACTGACACTGACAAAGACATTGGTTCTGTTTTCCAAATCATATTTTTTGTGATTCATAGGCAGACTCCAGGTGATCCCTTTTAACACACATTTGCTCTGGAACGTAATGTTACTTGAAAGTATAATTGTCATGAGTTTGGTTATAGTATGCTTCTTTCCTTTAAGAGAGAACATGATTCCCTGTAGGGAAATTCAAGTAATTTGCAGCCACCATAATCTCCACTGCACTGAAATGTTAAATGCTTGGCTTTTCTCCATGCATTTGCCTTTCTCTGCTCTACAACTCCTATCTCCCACTCTTTTAATTCAATGCTGAGCACTTGAATGATGTTTTCTTTTCTCCTTCTACTCTTGGACTTCAGGATTAAGTTACAGTCAGAATGGTTCCTTTGAGACATCTCTTTATTTCCCTCTTCTCATCCTGATCAATTCATGAGTGTTTTCAGTTGCTGTGCCCTTTTCAATGCCTGTTACTAATATTTCATATATATCTCAGTTTAAGGAGCACCCATAGAGACTTACTTAAAATGGCAACAAATTCCAGTTGAAATGCATTGATTTTATTGAGTTTTACGGAGTCATATATATGAAAGGTCATCCAGTTCATGTAAATCATTTATGCCTGATGGCAGTCGATGCTTTCCTTACAGATTATTTGAACCAAGGCTGTTAGTAATTTAGTCCTCTGACAATATGAAAAATCCAAGACCTAAGTAATAGGACGTGGACAATTATGGATTCGAGTCTTGCCTTCCCTCAAGTTAGTCTGTAACTCAAGCAGCCTCCACCATCATGCCCACAGTTTAAAGATATGGGAACTGAGGCACCTAGAGGTCAGAAAGCTGGCCCGTGGCAGTCGCTAGTAAGTATGTAAGGGATTAGGACCCAAAATAATCTAACTTCACAAGCTTCTCTCCTAACAGCAAGGCTGCACCACTTCAGTACATGAATTGTGGAAATGTTCAAAATGGAAATATTTAAATAAATAAATAAATAAATAAATAAATAAATATTTATAAATATATTTCTATATTTATAAATATATTTCTATATTTATAAATATATTTCTATATTTATAAATATATATATATATATTTGTAGTGTGTGTGTGTGTGTGTGTGTGCTTAGTGGAAGTTTCATTAGGCTTTGGGCTACCTATGTCATCACTTTCCTGTGTTTCAGAAGCCCGACCCTATTGCTCTGGGCCATACTTCTCAGGCCAGCTACCCAGACTTCTATCTTCACCAGAGCTTATCTCTATAATAATAGATGAGTTCCTCCACTTGTCTATTCTCTGACTCCCTTACCTATAAAATAAGCAGATAATTGCAGTGCCTCAGGGAGTTACCAAGGGTTTTGATTATGTTAATACCCATGAAATACACAGAAGAAGGCCCCCAAGTGGTGTTCAGTAAACTTCAGCTACTGTATTTTTATGTGATCTAGTAATCAATTTCCTAAAAAATAACGCCATTTCTCAAAAAGTTTATTTAATTAATGTATAGAGTCCAGTGAAAAGACAGGTTAAAATGGAACAACAAAAATCCCCTGAGCTTTGTTTTTTGTTTTACCTTACTATAGTTTTTTTTATTGAGTAGATGTTTGAACTAAATACTTCCAACATATTTCTTTCGTTTTAAGAATAGTTGCAATGTTTTCTACCACTTTGACATCTTTCAGATGCTGTTTAATCTTCAAAGGGAAGAAAGTTGTTGAAAAATTTCAGTGTGCTTGGCGGTACTCTTATGTGGTGGGAGGGCACAGGGCTTGGTGTTAAAGTTGCGGGTTCGTCTCTACCCCAATCTGATCACTCTTTTGCTGTAGAGCATTTGCTTCTTTGAGCCTCAGTTATTTTACCTGTGAGGCAGGAATAATAATTTCTGTTCTGGTGATATTTAAGGTGAAACCTCTTCACCTTTTCACTAAACCTTTTCATGTTGTTGCTAATTGTCTCTCCCAGAATCTTGTAACTATCTCTAACGTGCATAGGGTAATAACAGCTGCTTATGGTCCCCTTGTGTAACATACAAGAATCTGAACTTGTGTGCCAGCATGTGACATTATTAGTAATTATAATATTAGTATGAGTTAGAACTCTTTTTCTTGCAAGTTACAGAAAATTCAGTCCAAGCAGGCTTAACAAATGAGCCTTTATTGGCTCGTGTAAATAAAAAAATCAGGTGAAGACTGAAGGCTAAGAAGAATCCAAGACCCAATTTCTTTTTACCTCTGAGTTCTCCTCCATTCTCAAGCTGTGTGTGGTTAACAAAGAACCACGCCAGCAGGAAGAATGAAAGTTCAAGTTCAAGGCCTACCTTCCATTAGCCTAAATCAGGTCATAGACTCAGGCCTGAGCAGTGAACATTGCAAAGGGAAGGTGGAACTGTGTCCATAAGTAGTCAATATAGGAGGAATCAATTCTAAACAAAACACAAAGCCTATTAGTGGCCAAAAGACTGGTTTCCACAAGGAAAACTGGAGCTGTTATAAAAGGAAGTATGATGGGACGCCTGGGTGGCTTAGTGGTTGGGCAGCTGCCTTTGGCTCAGGTCATGATCCTGGGATCCAGGATCAAGTCCCGCACCAGGCTTCTGCGAGGAGCCTGCTTTTCCCTCTGCCTGTGTCTCTGCCTCTCTCTCTCTCTCTCTCTGTGTGTGTCTCTCATGAATAAATAAATCTTTTTTAAAAAATAAAAGGAAGTATGAATGGACTCTGGAAGGTAAACATAGCAGCTCTGGAGGTGAAGGATACAAACTGGCAAATGTGAGTTGAAATGAAATGAATAATTCTACCTTTGTTCCATGTGGCCCTTCAATTGGCCCCTACCCATACTTCAGGACCGGACACGATCCTTGAGGACAGACTGCCCATGAATTAGATTAAGTCCATCTGTCCTTCTTTCCTTCACTTAAGGTCTCATGCCTCCCACTTTTGTGTTTCCTGTTCCTCCATCTTTGTCTCCTTTCCCCAGTTCATTACATCCATTCCTCTTGACTGGTGATGTCTTTGAATTCCTCTGGCTTCCTGACCTAGGCTCTCTACCCAATGCTCAGCTCTGCATCCTGGCCTTTTGATTCTGGTACTCCAGGAGCTTCAAGAGCTGCATACTCCTCCACTAGACCTGGCCCAATGCTCTGCAAGGCCAACCCATACCATCCAATTTAAGCACCTGTAACAGACTCCTCTGGCACACTTTCCTTAATCTATCAAAATTCACAATGAGCTGGCTATTCCACTGTTGTACCATCTCTAAACAGCTGTCTTCTAGTGTTCTGAGCTATATATAAAGTGGATTCCACTAAACCTGCTTCAGAAAGATTTTGTAAGGAATGGACAATTTCTATTTTCATATACTTTAATTTTCTTTTTAGCTGCTATCCTCATTGCAAACATCCTCAGACCTCTCATCAACCTTAGAACACTTCTGTGATGACAAATTTTCTCTACTTTTTCTAAGATGTATCCTAAAATACATCTTGCAAGAAAAAGTCTCTTCAATAGTCACTGCTTATTGGCAATCACCTTAGCTAGAACACAAAATGAAAAGGAAAATTAAGCCTCATTTTGGGCCCCCCCAAAATATTTGTTTGTTTTTGTTTGAGAAGAAAATTCTGAAGAAAGATCAAGCATTGCTTCACTTTTACCCAGCCATACTTAAGTCTGACATTCAGACAAAATCTAGAAACTATTTATTGTTTACACATTCCATTATTTTTTGTATTATTTTAATAAATATTCTGTAACTAAGATAGAATTGCTTATACAAGGAATAGATGTTATGGGCAGAGATACTCATGGAATTATGAGGAAGGGTCTATTTGGTCAGATCACACTTTGGCTGGATGTCATAGACATCATAGCCTGACATCTTTATGGAGCAGATTTATGGGTTTTGTGTTCTTTAAACAGTATTTAACAAACATCAAATACCTACGATAGGCACTACTAGGGGAAAAAAATGATGAAAAAAAAAACACTCAAAGACGTAAATCTTACTCTCAAAGGGCTTATATTCTAAGTGAAAAAGTAAGATATTCAAATGAAACAGTGTTAGAAGGGTCTAGACCCCTTTTTCAGTAGCAAGAGTAAAGAGGGAGCATTGTCGAACTAAATCAGCCTGCCACTGAAGTCTCTGACCTTCATACTTAGACAATTCCTCCCGTTTTCTTTTGAGCTCTATATTTTATAATCTTTGGCATTTTCCCATAAACTTTTATCAAATATATATGGCTTGGGTATGGCTTAGATCTTTCATCATATTTCTTATCTATAAATCAGGTAAATATCAAAATTATGTAAATCCCCCATAGCGTCCAAATGGAAGATTACAATCAAATAAGTATCTGTATCTTATCACTAAATTGATAAGGAAACACAAAGGGCTTTGAAGCTGAATCCTGAAGCAGCTCCAGCTGCAGAACATTATTGCTTTAGCAGAGAACCCAGATGACTGCTCTAATTCTAAATGAACTCTTTAATTTTTTCATTGATTTAACAAGCATCTACTTTGTGCCTGTCATTATTCGAAGGATACAGTAGTATTTTTTTAGATATAGTATCCTTTAGTGATCTTTTAGAGCTTACATCCTAGACATAGAGACAAACAAAAAATGAACAGATATAATAAAACATCAGAAAATGTTGAGGCCTTATGAAGAAGGAAATAAATTGAAGGAAGACCAAGCGCTGGGTGTAGTGTGTAGATATTCCTTGAGGAATCTTTAAAAAATTTTTTAAAATGTAGAATTTGAGCAAAAATCTACATAAAACCACAGAGTGACAAATGACTGTCTCTGGAAAAAGTCATGCTACCAAAAGAACAATATACGTAAAAATGTAGTTAAGAATTCATGAAAAGTTGATATGATAATTATTAGATCCCTGTTATCATTTGGCCCAATTGTTCGACATATAGACTAAGTCCCATTCTTTAAGAAAAGAAAATTTTTTTTAGCTTTGGCACTGTTTGAATTTTCCCAAGAATCAAAGCAAGAAATGTTAGCCTCCATTGACTCCTTGTCGAATGCTGCTAAGGTTCTTCTATTCAAAGAAAGTACTTCTCTAAGGAACCCATTTCATCTTCCCAAAAGCCTTAGAAGCTAGCTCCTATATTTCCCATTTTTATAGATCAAGGCAAAGAGAAGCCAAATAACTTGCCCAAGGTCACTAGCTATGGCGTCGTGAAGTCTAACAACATATAATTTCTACTGTAAAAGGATTGCCATTCTTATTTTTCCTGAGAACTTATTGAGCAGTTACTGGGCTGTGTCATATTCTGAATACAATAAGCACTATCCTTTCATCAAATTATTCTTAATCGGTGTGTAAAGACAAAACCAATACATCCCCCAAAAACTACAGAGGTTAAGTGTGAGATGGTACTCTGGGCACATACAGAGAAGTGCAAAGTTTAAAAAAAAAAAAAAAGTTGGTGTGAATATAAGCTGAATATGGCTTGGGGCTAAAAAATGTTGAATCTAACCTTCTTTTTATTTTTTTCCACCTTTATTCATATAAGAAGCAATTGCAGAAACTAGGATGGTTAGCCTGGAGAAGAGAAGACTCAGGGGGGATTTGATAACTGTCTACAAATATTTGAAGAACTGTCATGTGGAAAAGAAATTAGATTTGTTCTATATGTCCCTAGGGGTGCAAGTGATGGAAAGAATTCACCACAATATAGGGAAAGGACTTTCAAACAAAATAAGGAGAACTCTAGAGCTCTCTAAAGATGGAACGGGCTCTTTGAGAGATGAATACTGTGATTGCCTAGGCAAGGCAGTCTTTTCAATGACCTCTTGTACAAGGGAATCAAGAGAAAGATGGATGGGTGGATGGATTGCATGAATTTTAAGATTTCTTCTAAAGCTTAGAATTTATTATTTTATTAATGATAAATGAAATTTCTATTTATATCAAGCTGCTTGTAAAGTTCATATCTCCATTAAAGAGTGTTTTCTGCTGTTAATATTTTTGGAAATTGTATCTACAACTCCACATGCTACTTCCGGTGCTTAATTGATAATAAATAATCCTCTCAAGATGTACTTTATTTCTTGTTTGCTCTTTCTAGGTCTCCAGCCATACACCAACTACAGCTTCACACTTACAGCTTGTACATCTGCTGGATGCACTTCAAGTGAGCCTTTTCTAGGTCAGACACCGCAGGCAGCCCCTGAAGGTAATTAAAAAATATCCATGATTTGGGAGAAGAAGTTTTCATATGGCATTTTGAAGTGAATTCCATAAACCCTTTCATGTCAAACAAAAAAGGAATAAAATCGACAAGTACAAAATAAAATTGTATTCTAGGTTTCCATTCTTAACGTTGGATTCACCTGTAAGCCTCCCAACATAAATTTTGCTTTCAGTTCTTTAAACCTTTTAAATTTAGTTTTCTGTTAAAAAAAATTATATACTAGGATATAAAATTCCTCAAAAAATCAAAGTTAAATATTTCTGGAATGCCTGATACATAACAAGGACATGCTCACTGCTGATGTTTACTTATTTACTACCATGAAGAACTTACCATCAAGTCAAAGGCACAGGACAAGTACCAAAACTTAAAGAGAGAGAACTGGGGAACCTGGGTAGTTCAGTCAGATTAGCATCAGGGTCTTGATTTCGGCTCAGGTCGAAATCTCAGGGGTTTGATCTTAAGGTTGTGATATCAAGCCCCTCCTTGGTCTCCATGCTCAGCATAGAGTCTACTTGAGATTCTCTCTCCCTTTGCCCCTCCCACCATCTCAAATAAGTAAATAAATAAAACCTTTAAAATATATAGAGGGAGAATCTGAAAGGTGATGGTAAGAAAGAACAAATGGTCAATAATATTGTAATACTGTATGGTGACTCCACTTATTATTAAGTAACATATAAAACTGCCAAATCAATATGTTGTACACAGGAAACTAACATTGTATGTTAATCATACATCAATTCAAAAAAAAATGAACAGAATACTCAAGTTAATCTGAAGAGGGAGAGATTATAACCATCATGAAAATCAAAAAATATTTGTTAGAGCAGGTGAGTTCTGAGATGGACCATGAAGAACAAGGATTTTGACAAACTCGAGAAGAGATACAGAATTAAACACAGACCATCACCCGGGAAGGCAGATTGGGAAGGTCTATTAAATGTAAAATGTTAATTTTCTATGACACAGCAGTTTTACATTCACTATCTATGCCAGAAAATCCCGCTTCCACAAA
The DNA here is from genome assembly GCF_905146905.1 of Nyctereutes procyonoides. Lineage (NCBI taxonomy): Eukaryota > Metazoa > Chordata > Mammalia > Carnivora > Canidae > Nyctereutes > Nyctereutes procyonoides. The sequence goes on from NW_026575117.1 coordinate 12,962,162, forward strand.
TGTACAGGAAGACAGGTACCAGGATGTTTACTGAAGCATTTTTGTTTGTTTATTTAATGGAAAAATATTGGAAGCCATTTAAATAGCTACGCATAGGGGAATTGCTAAATAAACTCAGGCATATTCATATTATGAAATTCCATGCCTCAGTTTCAAAGAATGAGACAATCTAAACATATGAAGAGGAAATTCAGAACTACATTAATCCATAGTATCTTTTATATATAAAAATACAGAAAATCATACTCATTTCTATAGATAAATAAAAATTTAGAAAAGATTCTGGAAGCATACACACATCACAAAGGTTACCAGTGGGTTGGGAACTGGGGTCGGTGTTATCATTTACTTTTAGGAGAAAGATAGACTGAGAAGCTTGGGATAGTGATCAACTAATTATTTTGCTCATCTTTATTTTCTGCCTGTTTTCAATGTAGGGGAAACAGAGGCATACATGAGTTTCTCAACAGAACTATAATGTTAATTACCATTGGAGAGTCCTGAAGTGCTTGTCCATTACTCTTCTAATGAAAGGGATTGTTGTACCTCAGAATATTAGACCTGAACTTCCTACCAGTAAATGGGGAATAAAATGGAAAGTTCCACATATGGGGCATATGGCTCCTCACCAGGATTTCACTAATGATGTTTTCTATATAAAGAATGTTTCATGTCAAAAAGCTTAGTGTTCCTTTGAAAGGAAGAAACCAGCAGTGGATTTTTTGGAAAGGTAAACTATCAAATGGATACTTTGATGATAATGGATAATTTCTAAAGGATCTATCAACCAGTTTTGGCTGCAACTCAAACATGGTAAAATAACAGGGTCTCTTGCTTCAGTGTACTCATCAAATCCATATATTTAAATTCTTAGAAAATATGCATCTTGTTTCCTACTTTTCCCAACAAAATTTCTTGAAAGAGCTCAGATTTCATGACTTAAAGATTATAGCTTTCAACAACACAGGGGAGTGTGAGATGAGAAATGTTTTACCTGATTTCTTTTTTTAACTTTACACACCTTTCCTTTAACCCAAATAACTGTGCAGAGGAATAATAAACCAAATGGGCTTTCCTCTGCAGAACAAACATGGATTTAGAATCCATTTTCTGGCTGCATCAGTGCCATTTGTGAATAACTTGTATGTAAAATAAATGTAGACCGAGTACTTAAATTGGGGGGGGGGGGTGCAGGAGAACAAATCAACAGCAACTTTAAGTTCTGTTGTTATACCGTAAAGTGGAAATAAGCATATTGTATCATGTTAAATTAATAACCCAAATATAACTAATTACAAAATCCCTATTTGAGTGAACCCGACATAGTTTGAAGGTCTAATACTTGAGTGTCCTAAGCAGATAGGGGGAAAATTAAAAGATTAAAAGAAACACTGGTTCATAGTCCCCGAGCTCTTTTCTCTCATTTCTCTTTCATTTTCAATCAAAAAAAAAAAAAGAGCTAATGTACATTACTACCTCATTGATAAGTTGGACATGATTTTCTACAATTTTATCCATACAGAAAACTGTGTACCTTTAGTCAAATAGGAAGAGTTCAAGTTGGATTTTTGTTCTCTCTTTTTAGAATTACTGCTATACCAGCAAGCTCTAATTAATTTTAGAGTTCAGTCATGCAAAATTGCAGGCATGCTTACCTCCAGCATTGATAACGTGGGGGGGTTGGGGGGGAGAGGAAAAGAAGATGAATCTTTCTCAATTGCATTCCAGATCTCTCTTCCTCTGACCTTTTTTAAACTGTTGATGTTCCTTTAGATTCCACCTCTATGCACTTGTAACTCCACAGGATCCCTTTGAATTCTCAAGCACAAGCTTCCAGAGTCCTCTGTTCCCACAAAGCCTGCACTTACAGATTTAAGGCCTTTGTATCCTCCAGTCTATAGATGTTTTTATTTGGGTGTTTTGTAAATACTTCAACCTCAGTATTCAATACTTAAAATCTCTCTCCTCACTTCCTAGCTTATTTTTCTAACTTTTTCCCTCCAAGTACCATCATCCATCTCATCAAACCAAAATGGTCCTTCTTAATGCATCTCTCTCTTTTCTTTTTTTAGGTTGTAATGTGCAGTTCTTCATAAAATCTTATTAACTTTAAATCTTAAGGATTTTTTTTTAATGTGTCCTTCCTTTCCATCCCTTCTGGCATTGCCTTAGTTCAGACACCTATAACTTCTCATAATTAGTCTTCCTGCCTCCTGTCATTTCTCCTCTATCTCATATTCCCATTTCAATTCTTTTCCCCCTTGTGCCAAAATAGACTGACTTCATATTAGTCACCTTCATAAAATCCCACATCCTTCCAGGAAAAAAAAATCCATATCTTCTTAGTAAAGCAAAATAGATTCCTCAAATTTTAACCTCTGCCTATCTATTAAGTCTTTGGGTCTTGCCTGCATGCCATCCAAAGCACCACTCATGCTGAGGTACTTGGAATTCTTCTACACTTTCCTGTTTTTCAGAGACTTGGTGTGGGTTCCCCTGAGTTTAGATCTCTTTCCTACAGTCTCACTAAGCTAACCCATTTTTTTTTTAAATTTGGTCATGTCTCCACTTCCTAGCACCACTTTTGCTTCCCATCCATCCCCATGTTACTCCCAGTCTGTGTTGATACCCTTCCTAAGTGCTCCAAAGCACTATGCTTCCTAAGGCATTTAATAAACTGGATTATAAATTTTTATTTGTTCATCTTTATTCACCATAATACTATGAACTCCTTGAAAGGTAAAGACCATATGTCTTTATCCCCACATCCACAGTGCCTGATGCAGAAAATGATACGAAACTGGGTGGAATGTTGGATAAGTTTACAAATAACAATAGTCCAAAAGTCAAGGCATCCATGATATCAGCTGATACAAAACTGGGTACCCATACTAGCTTCTAAAAGAAAGCCAGTCCACAATAATGTTGGAATTTTTGGATTTGAATGAAGATTTGTAGAGAAATGAGAAGTGGGTAATATTGCAGGACACTCAAAACATTTAAAACAAATCTAGTAGACATGCTCTTTTTTTGGTGCTATTATTGCAAAAGACCTACTACCAAGGTTTCCTTCTGACCTTTCCTTCTTATTGCTTTCAGCTAGTTTACCTGCTCCCTGCCTCCCCTTTGAGATGATTTCCCTCATGACTATCCATTTCCTTCTTTGACCTATCTCAACTCTGCCCTTCTAGTATATAGAATAGGTTTTTTTCTGATGCCATCTGAGACTCAGGCTGACAGAAGGAAGCAGATTCTCTACTTGGGACTCATTAAGACATTTCACCAAAAGTGGATCTTATTCTATCAAAGATTTCTTGCAACCTCAAAGATAATGGTGTCTCCATACCATTATACAAGTAAAACCATAGCAGCTTTTCCAGATTTCAATTTCCATTTATTTCCAACCCAGTGGATACAGGGTTGTTGCCAACGCAACCAGAACTTTCACCAGCTTGTATAAATATGAAACTCAATTTTTATTTAAAACACGAAGCAAACCCAAGATCTTGATTCATGTTATTTCATTAAATCCTCTCTATCCACAGGCTGCACTGACTAATTCAAAGTGGAAACTAAGCAAAGGCCTTTCTAGCACCTTGGTGATTTTTTATACATCCTTCAAACTGAAAAAGATAGGACTGCAGGAAGCATATTATGAACTAAAACTTTTACCTCATCTCTTAAACTGACAAATTAATATCATGTTAGAATCAGAACTCTAGTTAATTGGTTCACTCATCCAGCAGCTATTGGCAGAGAAACCCAGATATAAATGTATACTATCACTTGTGGATTTAGCCAAGTATCTATTTCAAAACAAAATGAACAGCTTTCTTCCTAGATATCAGTTGTTCCTTAGAAAATCAGCAAGTTTGAACTGTATTAAGATCTATCTTGATTCTTTCAGGATGTTGCTAAATAAATTGCATTTGAATGTCCTGAAAATTGTTCTTTTAAAAATGTCGAATTCTTATCCTTTACTGAATAACTTACACCAGAGATAACAATCAACCAAAAACTATTGATTACAGGGGAACCTAATACTGCATGAGTTTTTAAAAGCTGGAAAAGAGAGTTACAGTGTCTATTCAGAGCATACCTAGATGACAACATGAAATGGTAGGATTGATCTTCCTCATTGCCTCAGTTCACCATCAATATGTTTGTACATCTGTAAGAGTACTCGAATGTTTGACCTTGAATGACAGTTGTTTATCTATTTTAACTTTTATGCAGAAAAGTAAACTCCTCATAGGAACGAGCCATATCTTACATTTACATTCTCTGGAACTGGGTATATTTATAGTAAGTTTATTTATTTATTCATTATCAGTTAGACATTGTATTATATATCCATAAAATACATTGACAAATAAGACAGAGAAAGTTCTTACCCTCATGAAGCTAACTTAATACTGAAGCAGGAGAAAAAGCAGACTATGCAGCAAAAACAACATAGAAATAATGATCATATTTCATTTCAAGAAACAAATGATTATGATTATGATGTTATGAGTGTTAAGAGGAAAATAGAAAAGGACATAGGATAAAGGAAAAACTAGGTTAAAATTACTTTAGATAAGGTTAAAGTTATCATTAGAGAAGGTTAGTCAAATGAGACCTCCCTGATAAGATGATATTCATATAGGTCATTGAACTATGAGAGTAAATTGCAAAAATGTTGTGTTGTCATAAGCAAAAGGTTCCAGGCAGAAGGAAGGGAAGTGCAAAAGCCCAGAGGTGAGAAAGAACTAGAAGCATTCTGGGGATAGAAAGTGGTCTGGTGTGGATAGAGCTGGGTGAGCCAGAATTAGAAAAAAAATGTAAGATTATTCAGGTTATTATAAGGAATTGGAATTATATGAATAATTTCCAAAGGGTTTTATATTTGACAAAGATTACAAAGACTGATGTATATAGTTTATATATTTTTATAAAGATTATATGGAATAGAGAAGGGCAATATTTAAGACTCAGAGACCAGTTAAGAGGCTATGATAGAAGTTCGTGAGAGAGAAGAACATAGCTTGGATCAGAAGAGGTGGCAGTAAAGGTATAGGGAACTATATACATTCAGGGTAGAACCAGTAGTAGGCTTTAATGACATTACATTTGGAGGTAAAAAAAAATGGGAGCCTCAAGAATAATTCTGTGTTTTGACCAAGAAAATGAATAGATGGACAAAATGGCGAGATGAATAGATTGTAACAGAAGAATCAAGAGCTCTATTTTGGATGTTTTAAGTTTTTCTTGCATAGTCATCCAAATGGAGGTGTCAAGTTGACAGTTGGGTTTATGAGTCTGAAGTTCAAGGGAGAATTTTAGTCTAGAGATATGCATTTGGGAGTGTTCAACATAGAGATGATATTTAAAACTAAGACTAAATGAAGATCATCTAGGAAGTGAGTGTTGGAAAAGAAGAAAAAAAAAGGAAGAATGAGTGAAGGAAAGGGCCTAAATATCTGAGTCACATTTTTTAGATCCACTAGGGGAAAAGGAGCAAGTAAATAAGAGAAAAGAGGAAAAGAAGCACAGCACATGTGTCAGAGAGGCAACATATGCTATTCACTGAGTTTGATAATTCAGGTAAATACTACATTATGATTACTTCCACATATTCCAAATAAATAGGCATCAAAGTTTAAAATTCCTGGATTGTCCTTCAGGCCTTGATTAAACTCAGAATAACAACCAAGACAGAGAAATTTTCTACCACTCAATTGTCTAATATTCACTTTCTAAAGACAAATCAGAAATAAAGTAACCAAAGCATTAAAAAATACATTTCTACTCAACTGTATATTTTACCTCCAAAGCAAGGAATATTTACTTTTGTTGTTTCACCATGAGATTTTTTTTTTAACAACAGATAAAAATATCATAGTATGTGAGGTGATGGTATGACTTTTGATAAGGTGTATATTTTATTCTAACAATAAAACCTCATTGTGTTATTTTTTTTGCCAGGAGTTTGGGTGACACCTCGACACATTATCATCAATTCTACAACAGTGGAATTATATTGGAATCCGCCAGAAAAGCCCAATGGCATCATTTCTCAGTATCAATTGAGTCGTAACGGAACCTTGGTTTTCCTGGGTGGCAGTGAGGAGCAGAATTTCACTGATAAAAACCTGGAGCCCAATAGCAGGTAAACTAAAAGAAAACTTTACCAATCATATAGGTAGAATTTTAAATTTTTCAGGGCTGGAAAGAATGCATGCATTTCTAAATGAAACAATATTAAATTAATTGGCTAATTAATCTCCTCGTTCATTAGCCATTCCATACCTATGAGATCTTCTAAATCATTTCAGATGTTGAAGACTCAAATACTAACTCAATTCTTTAGTCTTCAGAGTATGTGACATTTTTTAAAAATGTAAATAGCCTTCTATGTGAAATAAGAGCATGAGAACTTTCAAGTATATAAAATACACAAAGTATTAAACATTAAAAATTATCAAATTATCTTCAAAAATGCATTCTTAAGTTAGCAATAAAAAAGATTTAAAGCATTTTGTTTTACATCAACTAATTTTTCTTCTAATGTAATGTTTTCTCTGCTTGCTACACTATATATAGGCATGAGTGGTTTTAGAGGAAAAAAGTTCCACATATTTGCAGTTCATTCCAATTCATATCTCAGCAGAAACAAAATATATCTTAGATCAACAGATGTTTTACTGCAGAGAGTAGAGATCAATTCAGTTTTATTGTAGAGAGTAGCAGATCAATTTAGAAACATCTTCCTCTAAACATATTTCCCTGAACTCCAACCCATTTAAAAATGGAGAAGATTAATTTGAATCCTTCACAACCTATTGGCACACTCTAAGACTTTCCTGAAATCTTTAGGAAAGTTAATAATTACTAGGGGGTTAAAAATAAAGTGGGAAGGGGCATAAACAGTGACAATCTAGGGAAAATGATGATTGTTCTGGAAAAACTCAAGTCAACAGTGATGTTCTGGACTGCGAGCAGAAAATTTGCAATTTGTCATGAATTTGAGACTAAACAATGGAAAGCAAAGCCAGCAATCATTGTTCAGGTTTCTTGTGCATTGTCTTATCACAATCCTTTCTTTTTAATATAGATACATTTATAAATTGGAAGCTACAAGTGGAGGTGGCAGCAGTCCTAGTGATGATTACATTGTACAAACACCTATGCTGACTCCAGAAGAAATCCAGCCTCCATATAATATCACAGTAATTGGACCTTATTCCATATTTGTAGCTTGGACCCCACCAGGTAAACAAATAAAATGTGTGAGTGTATGTGCATGTGCGCACATGTGTATATTTGTATGTAAAACATTTCAGAGGAAGTTAATTGGAGATAAGGATGGAAATGTGAATTTAGTAAATCAGAAGGACATAACTCATTTCCTGGATAAACATGAATAAAATAATCCAAATTCCTGAGGAATCCAATTTCTGAGTCTATACATATATAAGATTATGCATACATATATATAGATACAGATGTAGATATGTAGATAAAGATCTACAGATACCTAGATATATACTTTTCTTTCAAAGAAATACTTTCCTTCAAGTACCAAAATCTGTCTTCTTATTCTTATTTATCCAAGTAGTTATATAGATCTGAATGACCTCAAACTTTCATTCTACAGGACTCCCTAAATTGAATCACTGATGTTGCATAATTCAGCCTTTATTATAGCAGGGATTAAGGAATTCAGAAAGAAAACAGTCTATTCTATCCATGTTCCTTGGGTTGTGGCCAGTTATGGTGGTTGAATTCTGTCTCTCTAAGCCATATAAGCTCCATTGTACCATTTAGTCACTAGTGAGTTGCTTTTATGGTTTAGTACATTATTATGATGCAAGCATCTTCCTCAGTTTCACATCTAATTGCAGTAACACCACGGAGTAAGGATTAAAGTAAAATCTCTGCTCTTTTAACATAAGGAAAGTATGGAAATGTGTGAAGGTGCTAAATTCACTTCAAAATATGTGATTTTATCTCTGATATCTAGTCTTTAGATAAAATTGACATAAATTTCTTTTATTTCCTTTAGAATAAGTTTAGCTACCTCAACATGCATTAGAAATAGTTGGTTAGGGATCCCTGGGTGGCGCAGCGGTTTGGCGCCTGCCTTTGGCCCAGGGCGCGATCCTGGAGATCCGGGATCGAATCCCACATCAGGCTCCCAGTGCATGGAGCCTGCTTCTCCCTCTGCCTGTGTCTCTGCCTCTCTTTCTCTCTCTCTGTGACTATCATAAATAAATAAAAAAAATTAAAAAATAATTGGTTAGCAGCCACGTTGGCCATCAGCAGATCCAGTCCATAAAATAATTAGCAAAGGTATATTTTTAATTTACTTGAACAATTATCTCTGTCAAAACAGGTAATATAGAAAAGGAAGGAAAACTTTTATATTTATTCTATGAGGCCAGCATTACCAAAAGCAGATTAAGTAACCATGAAAAAGAGAGTGATAGACCAATGTCTCTGATGAACATGGATGCAAAAATCCTCAACAAAATACTAGCAAACCAAATGCAACAATATATTTTTTAAAAAATCATTCACACAATCAAGTGGGGTTTATTCCTGGGTGGTTCAATATTCACAAATCAATCAACATGATATATCAATAGGAGATAGGATAAGAGTCATATGATCTTTTCAATAGATACAGTAAAAGCACATGAGAAAATACAACATCCATTCATGATAAAAACCCGCAACAAAGTAAATTTAGAGGAAACATATCTCAACATAATAATGGCTAAGAATGAAAAACCCATAGCAAACATCAAACTTAATGGAGAAAAACTGAGAGCTTTTCCCATAAGGTCAGGAACAAAACAAAGATGTCTGCTCACACCACATTTATTCAACATAGTACTGGAAGTCCTAGCAACAACAATCAGACAACAAAAAGAACTAAAAGGCATCCAAATTGGTAGGGAAGAAGTTAAACTTTTACTATTTGCAGATGACATGATAGTGTATACTGAAAACCTGAAAGACTCCACCAAAAACCTGTTAGAACTGATAAATGAATTCAGTAAAGTTGCAGGTTACAAAAATCTATGTATAGAAATCTGTTGGATTTCATTACACCAATAAGAAAGCAACAGAAATAGGAATTAAGAAAGCAATACCATTTACAGTTGCACCCAGAATAATAAGATACCTAGGAATAAACGTAACCAAAGAGGTGAAGGACCTGTACTCTGAAAGCTAAAACACTGATGAAAGAAATTGAAGATGACATGAAGAAATGAAGAAGCATTCCATGCCCACAGATTGTAAAAGCAGACATTGTTAAAATGTCTATACAACCCAAGCAATCTACACATTCAATGCAACCTCTCTCAAAATATCAACAATATTTTTTCACAAAACTAGAAAAATAAAAATCCTAAAATTTGTATGGAACTGCCAAAGACTCTGAATAGCCAAAGCAGTCTTGAAAAGGAAAAGCAAAGCCGGAAGCATACCAATTCCAGTCTTTAAGTTATATAACAAAGTTGCAGTAATCAAGACAGTATGGTACTGGCACATAGATGAATAGAACAGAATAGAAAACCCATGGAAACCCCCCACGTTATATGGTCAATTAATCTTCAACAAAGCAGGAAAGAATTTTCAATGGGAAAAAGACAGTCCCTTCAACATATAGTGTTGGGAAAACTGGACAGCAACATGGAAAGAATGAAACTAGACCATTGTCTTACACCATACAGAAAAATACATTCAAAATGCATGAAAGACCTAAATGTGAGACCTGGAATAATAAAAATCCTAGAAGCAATGTTTCTCTAACATTTGCGTAGCATCTTTTTTCTAGGTAGGTCCCTGAGGCAAGGGAAACAAAAGCAAAATCAACAAAACAAAAACAAAATGGGACTATATCAAAATAAAAAGCTTCTGCACAGTGAAGGAAACAATTACCCAAACTAAAAGGCAATCTACAGAATGGGAGAAGATACTTGCAAATGATATATCTGGTAGAAAGTTAGTATCCAAATTATATAAAGAACCTATAAAACTCAATACCCCAAAACCAAATAATTCAATTAAAAAAGGGGCAGAGATATGAATAAACATTTCTCCAAAGAGGACATTCGGATGACCGACAGACACATGAAAAGATGCTCTACATCACTTATCATCAGGGAAATGCAAATCAAAACTACAATGCAGTCATTACCTGACACCTGTTAGAGTGGCTAAAATCAAAAACACAAGAAACAACAGGTGATGAGGATGTGGAGAAAGGAGAACCCTCCTTACACTGCTGGTGGGAAGGCCAACTGGTGCAGCTGCTGGGGAAAACTGTATGGACGTTCCTCAAAAAGTTAAAAATAATAGAATTACCCTATGATCATGCAATCACACTACTGGGTATTCACCCAAAGAATAAAAAAGCATTAATTCAAAGGAATACATACATCCCTTAGGTGTTTATAGCAGCATTATTTACGTTGATCAAGATACGGAAGCAGCCCAAGTATCCATCAATTGATGAATGGATAAAGAAGATAAATACATGAATATTACTCATCCATAAAAAATAATGAAATCTTGCCATTTGCAATGACATGGATGGAGCTAGAGAGTATAATGCTAAGTGAAATGTCAGAGAGATACAAATACTGTATGATTTCACTCATATATAGAATTAAAAAACAAATGAACAAAATCAAAAAAAGGGAGACAAACCAAGAAATAGACTCTTAACTATAAACAATAAACTGTTGGTTACCAGAGGCTGAGGGGTTGGGGGAATGAGTTAAATAGGAGATGAGAATTAAGGAGTGCACCTGTCATAATGAGAACTGGGTGATGTATGGAATTCTTGAATCACTGTATAACACACCTGAAACTAATATAACAACATATATTAACTAACTGATATTAAAATAAAAACTCAACAAACAGGTAATAGAATCAAGAAGGTAACATAGAGGCCTAATATATAAAACTTAAGTTATCATAAACCAACATCCTTCTGATGCCATAATCTAAGATCAAAAACAAAACAAAACAAAAAAAGGTCTTTTTTTTAAAAAAAAAAAAAGATTTTATTTATTTACTTGACAGAAAGAGAGAGCACAGGCAGGGTGAGCTGCAGCCAAAGGGAGAGGGAGAAGCAGACTCCCCATTGAGCAGGGAGCCTGGCGGACATTGGGCTTGATTCTAGGACCTTGGGATCATGACCTGAGCCAAAGGCACCCACTGAGCCACACAGGCACCCCACAAAAGGGACTTAATTTGGTCAAACTCACAGGAGAAAAATTATCAAGAGCTTTATAAGTAAGAAAAATGTAAGCGTCTCCAAGTTAAATATAAATTATTCCACCACCTTTGTTTTAAAATGAATACACAACACATTAAATCAAACAAAGCAGAGGAATAATCACTAGTGCCAGCCTGTGTCATTAAATCCTTCAATCCTTATCACAGTGTTAGGAGCATAGACCTTTTTGAGCTCTATTCTTAATTTCAATAGAAGAAAACCCGTATCCTCTGCTGTGGAAAACATACAAACTTGCATATCGCCTTAAAAAACCAATTTCTATTCTCATGGAATAGCATTGCTATCTTGCCATCTTTTAGCATATTTCTCCTTGGCATCTTTATAGTACTGTGGTGCTTCTGTGCCATTAGGTAAAATGAGGCTGAAAAGAGCCAGTTTGAGACTGGATTTCAGCCTATTCACCAGAGATTTCTCAGACACAGACCAGGGTCTTCTACAATCCAATTTTTTTTTCTTTGACAAATTGTCAAAGAACAGTAAGAGAAAGTCCAAGATGATAAGCAAAACTGATGATTCCCTAGCCATGTGACCAAGAAGTTCCATGGCTTATCAAATCACATGTCATTTTAGCATTATTATATACGCAAATTGCCATTGCTAATCTGAAAACATCTTTCCTTTAAGACAGCAGATGTAAGATGAAAGACAAAACCAGGGTTCATATCCCCTTTGTGCCACCTGTTAGCTCACATAAACAAGTCAGCTTTTCTCCCCGAGTCTCTGTCCTGTGTGTCTGTAAAATAGAGATAATGCTAGTATGCACATTTGGGTTGTTGTAAAGATTAAATGAGGTAATTTATATAATTGGCATACATGGATTCTGTATAATATTCGATAAATAGTGATGATTAGTTTGGGAGAATCATATTTGCCTTCAAGTATTTATCTTTAAAATGTATTTGCCTCGGCATTTGCTAGGTCCCAAAGGCCCCTTTTCCAAATGATAAAACTTTGCACTGCAGGATTGCATTTGTAAATTTTTTAAAAATGTATTTATTAATGAGAGACACAGAGAGAGAGAGGCAGAGACATAGGCAGAGGGAGAAGCAGGCTCCATGCAGGGAGCCCAACATGGGACTCGATCCCGGGTCTCCAGGATCAGGCCCTGGGCCGAGGGCAGATGCTCAACCGCTAAGCCCTGGGGCTACCCCATTTGTAAATTTTTAAGACTTCTTTCGAATTTCCCAGCTCTTTGTCATGTTTTTCTTTGAGTTCAACACCACGTTTTTATGTTTGATGTGTAACATTTACACTTAGAAAAAGATCGTTGTGAAATAAAACACAACTTCTATTTTTTTAATGTAACTTTCACTCTTGTGAAAATTCTTGTAGAAATTGCTCACTCTAATGCAGCCTAGGGGGTATTGTAGAAATGCTTCACACACTAACTCTGACCACGTAACCAATGGTTAATAAATCTATAATATCCAGACCTGTCAATCTTTTAGTTTCAGATGCACAAAATCCATTACAGAAACCCTGTAATATATGGAAAGATTAAAATCTTAAATTAAACTTTTTTTCCTGGTGCCTAGAAGGATTTTGAACTCAGTAAACAGGCAGATGATTTTGACTTGTGTATAATCTACAGCTGATTTTATTAGAAAGTACCTCATGCTGTGTTTTGATTTGGATAATAAAAACATTTTTCTGTTCCTGAATAGTCACAAATATATATTTTAAACAGAAAGAAAACAAACTTGTTATAACCAGAGGTTGTTTTTTGCTAACAATCAGGAGCTTTCTAGGTATTCATCATACTCCCCTGCCATTACAAAATGATTACATCATAAAGCAGAGCTGAAAATTGGCCCAAACAATCCATACTTATAATTCCTAAACCTGAACAAGCATTAGAATCACCTGGAAAACTTTCACAAAGAGCGATTCTCTACCTCAAATTTACTGAATCAGAATCTCCTCTGGTGAAGTCAAGAAATCTAGATTTTTTTTTTTAAAGCTTCTCAGATGATTTCGATGTGTTCCAAATTTAGTAATCATGAATCACATACACCAAGCAAAAGTAGTCAATTAACAATATTTCTTTGAAAATATGAATCAAATCACTTTCTCTTGAATGTCCAAATCCAAAATAGTGGTTAAATTAAGTGGGTTTAGGGCAGCCCGGGTGCCTCAGCGGTTTAGCACCACCTTCAGCCCGGGGCCTCTGAGACCAGGGATCAAGTCCCACATCAGGCTCCCTGCATGGAGCCTGCTTCTCCCTCTGCCTGTGTCTCTCCTCTCTCTCTCTCTCTCTCTCTCTCTCTCTCTCTCTCTCTGTGTGTGTGTGTGTGTGTGTCTCATGAATAAATAAATAAAATCTTTAAAAAAAATTAAGTGGGTTTTTCTCCCATGTATTTTGTTTTGTGGTCAGTGTGAATTGAGAGACTTTACACAAGTAAGTTGTTGGGAGAAAAAAAAAATGTCTATGTGGTTGCTTGGCAACCGAAAATTACCTAGGCAATTAAGTGGGCTTTCAGTTTGTAAATTATTATTTCAATGATATCTATAAATTAATTCTTACTACATGTTTATAAATCCTACTGGAATTAATTCTTACTACATGTTTATAATTCCTACTGGAAAAGAAGTGAGGCCCAGGGAATATGTGAGAATATTCAGGGGAAGCATAATTGGAATACTATTGGCAAATATCATTTTATATGCATTAATATTACTTGTTTATATTTGACACTTGTTAAATTTCTAGTATATGCCAAACACTTTGATAAGCACTTTCTCTACTTTACTTGAATTACTACTCATATAAACCCTGGGTACAAGTCATATCATTACTGCCATATTAAGGTAAGAAATTTGACTCTCAGAGAAGGGATATAATATCCTCAAGGTTACACAACAGAGCCAAGATTCAAATTCAGGTCTGTTCTCTACTCTGCTTTATAAGAGCAATCTCTACGTGTCTTTTGCTTAACTCTTAGATCCAAATCAAGCTTTCTATTTATTACCCAACATCTTTCGGATTTGCAAAACAACTATGCTTTCTTAAATGGCAGCCCAGAGGGCCAAGAAACAGAGCTAGGTATTGGCGAATACCAAATGACTGTGGGAGAATGTTTTTTGTTGGGCATGCCAAGGCCAGAAGAATTAATTGTGGGAAACAGTGAGTCCCCTGTAGGGAAAATATCTACCTGACAATAGTTCTCTCCTGTGGCTTGAAAGACCTAGTAGCCAGAAGGCTTTGCCTATCCATCCAAAAGTCCAGAAAGAATAGACATGACTTAGTAAAACCAGATTCCAAGTGCAGAACGATTTTAATTAGGTGAGAGAGGGAGTCACTTCTCAAATATCCACACAAAGAATATTCAAGGACTATTTTAAAGCCTCAGTAGACATTCTCATATCTTCCAAGTAAACTCTGGTTCACTTTAGCTTATCATTACTTGATAAATGTCAGTAGTAAGATTAGCAAGACACTTCAAGCTCTAGAAAAATCAAGATTTCTACTCCTTTGCATATCATTTGTGCCTCCAAATCAGATGATGCACAAACAACATATCCTTTTAAAATGTTTGCTGAATTAATAGAAGAATAGTAGTAACTTTCTAAAGTGTATCATTTAGGCAAATATAAATAAAATTTGGATTTTCTGCTCCTTAAAATTATCCAAACACTTGATCTCCTATAGAAGCCTACCTCTCCCTCCACACTAACTCAATCCTAAACACACGGACACACAGGCATGTGCATACACACATACACACAAATACATATTTCTTCCTTAGAGACAACCAGGACACATACACATATTTTCCAGATATTATATGACATCTTAGGGATGCATATTTTTTTCACTTATTTTTGTATTTTGTATTTTGTAAGGAAATACTGGTTTCTAGGTGTTATGGGCTCCATCATTTAGTTTCCTTGCAACCTTGGGCAAGTTTTACAATGTCTCTGAACTTCAGGTTTCTCATCTGTGAAAGGGCTATTAAGGGCCTACCTTGCATTGCTGTTGTGTGAAGTCGGTGAGGCAGCATGGTAAACATTTAGTGGTCACTAATATTATTATTAACTGTGCTGGTTATTATTATTCAAGCTACAGACAGCAGCAAGCTTAGTTTATTCCTAAACATTCCTTTTCCCCCTTTTACCAGCTCTGAACCTCAGGTCAGGACTTGCATGTTCATATTAAATAGAGTGAAGGACATATGTTCAACTAATGGGTAAAAAAAAAAATCATAGAAAATGAAGAAGCAAATACTTTCTGGAATATAAATGGTTTACTCAGGATAAGAATAAAGATATTCCTGCCATTTCAGAATCCAAACACTCAAAATTATTTAAACTCTGAAGGCAATAACGAGTCTTTCTAATGTATCAAGGTGATGATATTTTGAACTGTTCTAGCCCTTTATCATGTTCTAATTAACAATGCCATTGCATTCAACACACTTTTCTCACTAAAGATGGTGAGTTATTTGGTAGTAGTACCAAACACTATTTGGCATAGTACCAAAACACTGGTGTGTGTCCATTCATATTTATCTCTTAGTCCATTAAAAAAACAATCAACGACAATTCTTCTACTGAGAAATCATTTCAATTAATATTGCTTAGGAATAAAATATATTGTTTAGGTATAAAAATGCTTTTTATTAACCCAGCTTTCGATTAAAGGGTACTTAGCCACGATATGGCCTATCTATAGACATTAGTTAGCTCATCAACTGCAGTGTATTAGATCAGATACTATTCATTTGAAGTCAAAATAGGTATTAAGCTTTTTAAAAAATGTATGCTGCATTAACTGGGATGATTCAACATTGATGATTCTCTCAATTTTCTTGTAAATGCAAAAACCAAGTGACGGTAGTGCTGAATTTCAGAAGAAAGTGTAAACCTCATTTCAATGATTTATGTTTTATTTAGCATAGTAATCTTTTTTCCTCTGTATTGAGGTATAATTGACAAATGAAATTATTATATATTTAGAGTACAATGTGATGATTTGACATGTAAAATTGTGAAAGAATTTCCACCATTGAATTAGTTATTGCCAACATCATCTCACATATCTATTTTATGTCTTTTTGGTGAGAACACAAGTTCTACTCTCTTAGCAAATTTCTTTCTTTCTTTTTTTTTAAAAAAAAATTTTTATTTTTGTTCAATATGCCAACATATAGAATAATACCCAGTGCTCATCCCGTCAAGTGCCCACCTTGGTGCCCATCACCCAGTCACCCCCATCCCCCACCCACCTCCCCCTCCACCACCCCTAGTTCATTTCCCAGAGTTAGGAGTCTTTCGTGTTCTGTCTCCCTTTCTGATATTTCCCACTCATCGTTTCTCCTTTCCCCTTTATTCCCTTTCACTATTTTTTATATTCCCCAAATGAATGAGACCATATAATGTTTGTCTTTCTCCGATTGACTTCTTTCACTCAGCAAATTTCAATTCTACAATACACCATTATCAACTATAGTCACCATGCTATACCTTAGATCCTCAGACCTTATTCATCTTATAACTGAAAGTCTGAACCCTTTTAACCAACTTCTCCCTATTTCCCCCATCCTTCAGCACCTAGCAACCACCATACCACTCTGTTTCCATGGGTAAAATTTTTTGAAGATTTTACACATAAGTGATTTTACACATAAATGATACCATAAAGTTATTGTCTTTGGCTATTTTGCTTAGCCTAATGCTCTCCAGTTTCACCCATGTTATTGCAAATGGCAGTATTTTCTTCTTTTTAGGGCTTACTAATATTCTATTGCATATATACTACATTTTCTTTATCCATTCAACCATTGATGGGCACTTGAGTTGTTTCCATACTTTGGCTATTGTGAATACTGTTTCAATGAACATGGGAGTATAGATAGCTGTGAGATAATGATCTCATTTCCTTTGGATATATACTCAGAAGTAGGTTTTCTGGGCCATATAGTAGTTCTATTTTTAATTTCTTGAGGAACCTCTATAGTGTTTTCCATAGTAAACTGGCACTGGATATATGAATTTGAATTCCCACCAACAATGTACAAACATTTCCTTTTCTCTGCATCCTCACCAGTATTTGTGATCTCTTGTCTCTTGGATAATAGTCATCCTAACAGGTCAGAGGTGATATCTTACTATCGTTTTTGATTTGCATTTCCTTGATGATTAAGGATGTTGAGAACATTTCCATGTATCTGTTAGCCATTTGTCTGTCTTTTTTGGGGGGAAAAATTATCTATTTATAGCCTTAGTACATTTCTTGATTGGGTCACTTTTTTTTTTTTGCTGTTGAATTGTATGAGTCTCTTGTATATTTTGGATGTTAGCCCCTTATTAGATAGATGGTTTGCAAATAGCTTCTCTCATTCCATAGTTGCCTTTCATTTTGATGGTTTCCTTCCCTGCACAGAATCTTTTTAGTTTGATGTGTCCCATTTGTCAATATTTTATTTTGTTGCCTTTGCTTCTGTTGTTTAATGAATTTCTTATTTTATTGAGTTCCGCTATGTATTGGGCCTTTTTCTAAGAGATTAATATGTATCTCTTCTAATGCTTTTAACAACCTAACATAGTATGTCCTATTGTTTTGCCCATTATACGAATGAGAACAAGTCAATTTAAATATCATTTAGTTATCTTGCCTAGGTTATTTATCACAAAAGAGTTTGAGCCAGCCCACAATGGATCTGACACCAAATTCTATGGTCAAAATCACTGCTATTTTCTCACTATTTTTCTACCTAAACAGGGCAGAAAGCAAATGATTTTTTTTCTAAGTTCTACTATGATCCAGTTCAGAAGCTAAAAAATAATTTTGCTATAAATATAGCAAGTATGAATAAGGACAACATATTTCAAGAGCAGCCCATCCACTAACCCTGTAGGATTGTTTTATTTGTAGCTTAAAATTTCATGAGATATAATTCATTAGCCTTTGGGAATATTGAATCATCTATTCATTTTAACGAACATGAAAATATTTGCTGAGCCCCACTTGGGCAAGGCATAATGCTAAACACTCTGAGAGTTATAAAGAAGAATGAGACATTGTCCTTCCTGTCATGAACCCTACTATTAGGATAGAAAAGGCATAAAATGATAGCTATCATTTACAAACTTATGTAAAATTTCCATATAGTTAGTATGGATGTGTGTTTAACAGAGTCTTGTCTCACTTCCAGACCCTCGAAGGGGCAAACCGAGATATGCCTACCTATACAATGAAGAATTTAGGCTGATTTGTTCAAAGCATTACATTAAGTGCAACCAGTGTTTTGAAGCAAATGCAGCTATCAAACCGAATTAATAGTTTTCCTCTTAGAATTGTTCCTGCTCCTGCTCCTAAAAAAAGATTTTAAAAAAGGATTATTTGATTGACTTGTCCCATTGTAAAGTATGCACCTGCTGTGAAATGAAGCCACAGAGAAAAAAAAAAGTTGAATAATTTAACTTTTTTATTTGTAAAGATAATCAGGGTTTTTCTGATTACATCTTAACTTCATAAATGTTAAATAACCTATCAGCATCTAGTTGTTGTAAATTATGAAAAGGAGCATTGCGAGGAATATTAACCAACGAAATCCTTGTTCTTTAGTGAACAAGAAAATGTGTTATGGCAGCTTGTCATTGTGGGACTGGTAACTTTGACACCAAATAACAAAACTGCCATTTGCACTTAGGGTAAATTGGTTCACTTGAGCTTCCACTGCTCCTCTTGCTCTGACATAAATTTATGAACTCGGGAACTAACCAAGTCGTGTGGCTTCCCAGCTGACTTTAACAAATATGCCCATTTCATTTCATTTAGTCATCAGAATACCAGGGGGCTAGGTTGTTTCAGACTCATTGCAGATGGTATAGGGTTCGCAGGAACACAGGAGGCTTTCATGTCACAGTCCTGTAAATTATGACAGTGGAGGGGCCCTCTTTCCTAAATACATGTCACTGTTTGACATGCTCACAGCTTCAAGGAGCATTTTCTGTTTCAACACCTCACAGGTATATGTAAAGGACATTTGTTTCCAACTAACCAAAACGTGAAAAATACATCTTCCAGGTTCGTACTTTTACTAGCCATGTTTAAACAGAAATCAATATTATGTCTATATTTAAAATGTCGTGGAAGCACAGTTTTGTTCCCTGACCCCCAGGGGCCCTGTCCTTCTAAGCTGGGAAGTTACTGGAAGCAGACTAGTAGGTACAGACTGGAGACATATAGTTAAGTGCAACCTCAGACCAATTGAAGGGAAGACTATTTCTAAGATACTGCTAGGAATGAAAAAAATATCTTCATAGGAATACAACTTGATCATATCCAAATATGCAAAGAAAACAAAACTAGATAAAATATTGTTACAAAGAGATTTACTTAAATGAATATAACATTTATTTGTAAGTGGAATACAAACTACTTAAGAGGTAGGTTCTAAGTGTTTGAGGGCATACAAAACAGAGTCATACTTGTGGGTTGTTATTTGTTTTTGTTTTTTTTTCCCATTTTGTTCCATTTCATTTTGTTTTGCTGAGATGTCTATCATTGATTCAGCACTTTCTATGTGGCAGGAGTATGCTAAAATGTTTTACATGCATTTTCTAATTTAATCCTTATAGCTCTTTATGAGGTGGCTATTAGTATCATCATTTTACAGATGAAGAGACTGGTGTTCATAGAGGCTAGGTAATTTACCAGAAACAAATAAGGGCAGAGAAGGGACTTGATCTTCCTGATTCCATGCTGTGGTTTGTCTAGTTCAACAAGAATGATAGAATATTTTCCAAATGCATGTTTGTCAAACTTTTCTATAAGATCTACCCTGGGAACAGAGATGACAGAGTAAACATGCAATCCCAGGAGGTCTAGAAAAGTGATCACCATAGGCTTGCAATTTCTTGAAGGTCTTGCTTTTTATCTTAAAAATTCATACAAATTTGCCATTGTATTCCAATGTGTTTGTCTTCATCCAAATAATAATGTATTTTATGATTTATCATTAGGGGACTTTCTTTTTTTACTAATCTCCTTGGATAAAGAATGATATGCTGTTATATTTCAGGCTATTAGGTAGCTCTGGAGAAAGCTGACCCCAATAACAGGTTTAATGTCCAGGAAAATTTTTTGTCTTCATTTTGTTATAAATATGTGGGTACAAACAGCAACCTTTTTTTCCACCACCGCTTTACAGACTATGTCAGGGTAACAATCAGAAGAAATGCCCAAAATAGGAGGTGAAATACTTTCCATCCAAGATACTCTGGATGGAAATTTCCATAAGCATATCTTCCTGCTGAGAGGTCAAACTACAAACTGAGAAAATCCCTGATCCACTCTTCCATCTCTTTTACTACCTTGAACAACAATCTCCAAAGAACATTTTTAGTGAGGGGAAAAAAGGCCTGATTATACTGCTCTTTGTTTTATCTCTAACATAGTACATAGGTCTTCCTTACCCATTAATGGACTGAGAGTCTCAAATGGTCCCTATAATCAACTCTCTTCATCCAACTCTCAAACTTCATTTTAGTTATAGCTGCCTTGTTGGGAGCAGCAAACCATTCCCAGTTTTGTCTTACAGTTGAGAATTAGGCCTCAAAGAATATCTTCTCAATAGGCCCATTATGTGTATTCATTCTGCCATTTAAGAGAAAAATTAATGTATTTACATTTTCTAGGCATTAATCTTTGTCATGACATTTTTTTTCTTCATGAAAAAAAAACATAGAAATGTCTATTACCTGAGATTCAGCAGAAATGTGAGCCTAGTCAAATTTTCATCCTGTGTCTGCAGAAGATTTCCCATAATTAATCCATTTTAAAGCAATAGTGAGCAACTAAAATTAAATGGTGTTTCAATTGCATCATGAATAGGACTTGTACTTGTTCAACACACTGATCATGTCAGCATAAACTTCTGCTGTCATATAATTAGTTCTAAGGTAACCACAGAGTTCAAGTAACTGACTAGTAAATGTTCTGATCACTCAGTACCCATATAATTTTCCAGTCTGGGGCTTTTTAGGAAGAAAAACCCATACCAAATTTTTGTAAACAAGAAAAAGTGGGATTCTGCTGGTTTCCTTTGGTCAGGCAAGGAAGCCATGCACTTCCCAAATTTTAGGTTAAACTGGCTTTCCAGGAAAAGGTACCATGTCTGTCCTTGTCTTTGAAAATACTTTGACACAAATCCACAAATCCACATCCACGCATGTAGAGTTATATGTATTTCTGTATCGAAAACCTGTCTTTCAGAACTTCAAATACTCACCTATAATTTTGTTCCATCAGTGGGAATTCTAATTTTTTCCATCCCTTTTTTTCCCTCTAATCAGTGTCCAATACCTGTTCTGCCTGGCTACCCATATTGTCTCAAAATTATCCTCTCATTTTTTCCCGTTGTCCTAATCCTAGTCTCCATTACCAAGGAAAAGCGTAAATACAGAGAGAGAAGTTTGGTATTAAATGGGCCTGGGTTCAAGTCGGACTGAGCCAAGTAATCAATGTGCAATCTGGAACACGTTGCTTAGTTTTCTCATTAAAAAAAAAAAAGGTAAAAACATTTGCTTTACAATATTGTCCTGAGATTTCATTCATTCACTCCAACAACCAACGTTTATTGAGCTGCAACTCTGTGCTAAAATGTATTTGCTGGAACTACACTGGGGAGGAGAACAGACTCCCTGGCTATTGGGGAGTTGACACTGTATTGTATTCGATAATGTATGCTGTCCTGCATGCAATTGGAATGCAATGAGATGGCTATTCTTGTTCGGGTTATTGCTGCAACCTTGCAGAGTAAAGACAGCGGGGTCTACTCTAAGAGTCTTACCCTAAGGGCTTATTCTAAGACCTCTGGCATAAGGAAACCCAAGAATAAGAACAGGATTGGGAGTGGAAAATATAGTGATTGTGCTTTGGACCCATTGAGATTAAGGTCTCTGTGAAGTAGGCTCCTGAAAATAGAAGTCTGGAATGCAAGAGAGATATAAAGCAGGAGATAGGAATCTAGTAATCAATGGTAGAGGAGCAATAATTTAAACCATTAGGACAAATGCAACAGATAATTTAACTAGGATGCTCTAATTTAAAATAAAAATTCTCAGTCTGGGCTCAGCACAATCTAACATCTTTCCAAAGGAAACAATTGATCAGTCCTTCTGACTATGATCAATACATCCTTCAGAGACTCATTTTCATCCATCCTACACAAAACCCCGAGCATCTCTGGTTTGTACTGGCTCTTCTACCCCTTATACAATTGGGGCTATATCTGCAAAAAGCAAACGTTCATTTCATTTTTTTAGATCTCATTTCTCAAGGGGTATTGAGTCCTGTGCTGTAGATTTCATTGTTTCTGTAGCAAAGATAACCTTATTTAAGTACTACAAAGGTAAGTAATTAAACCCACAAATGTTATAAGCTATCAGATCAATGAGAAAATCTCATGAGAAATTCCATTATATTCTTCATTCAAGGCTCATATACTCTCCTTGAAAAAAATGTACATGTTGTTCATGACCAAATAAAACTTACAGGCATTTAATTATATGAATAGATTGTGAAGAGGGTAAACTGACAAGACCTTCTTTCTGTAGGAAGCATTGTGAAAAATGACAGTTTTGAACCCAAATTTCATATGTATTTAGGTCCATAAGTCTCCCTGACAGAGTGGACTGTCCTAACTCAATAATTAATGCACTGGGAATTCTCTAGGTAGACTATGATTTGGATACTTTATGGGCTATTATGTCAAGGATCTGTGTCAGGCCGGATGCATACACAATGCCTACAGAAAAATTATTGTCACAAGCAAAACTGGTGAGGGCTTTTTTTTTTTTTATGTACTTTAAAAGTAAGTAAGCCTAGCAAAAATATATGACACCATTTCTAATTGCCTTGTATTTTTTAAGAAGTGAAATGTGCCTTCATTTTTATTTGCCCATAGAGTATACCGTTGAATAGGACTATTATATGTACTCTATTTGTTTTTAAAAATGGGTGATACACATTTTTTACTTTTGGAATATACATTCATGCAGTCGTTAATTTCCATATCATTAATAATATACCTTTAAGTTATAAAATGTTAAAGATAATTGTTTTAAAAGAAAAAAAAATGTTGACATTCTGTATAGAATACATATGTTTTTTCTCTCTCTTTAAAGGGATCCTCATCCCCAAAACGCCTGTGGAGTACAATGTCTTACTCAATGCTGGAAGTGTAGCGCCTCTGACCTCCTCTGTTGGTCATCATCAATCCATCCTTCTGGAAAATTTGGCTCCATTCACACAATATGAGATAAGGATACAAGCATGTCAAAATGGTGAAATTCTTTCAGACACTTGTCCGGGGCTTTTATTAAAAAAAATATATATATATATATATATATATATTTTATGAAAAAATTCATCAAAAAGGAATAGATTTGCGATTCAAATACAAAGACTAACATTTCATTTCTTATTTGTACTGGACTGTTTACCCAGAAAAATCAGACCCTGGCATTGAGTGAAGCATTATGCATTTCTGCACATTCAATCATGAATATTTAAATATATTAAAATGGTGGTTTTGCAAAGTCTTGCTTTATAAGGCCCTTTAAAAGAAAAACACCTAGATCACATGAAGGAATCATTGGCAATATAAAACAAAATAGGTATTATGAAAATTTCACAAAAAGGTACTCACTTTTGTTTATTTAAGTTTTCTTTGGGGGTGAGAGGAGGCATTATTTAGAAGGTGAGTTACACTCGAATGAGTCTTATGTATTTCACTGTGCTTCCCTGAACTCTATCTCATATATGCAGACTATCCCCCTGAGTTTCATGGCATAGGTTAGTGGTCTATGAAATCATCATCCATCCATGTGGTCTTAAGGAGCCTCCCCTCAGTCCCTTCATCCCTCCAAATGTTACATCATATATTAGTAAGAGAAGAAAAGATGGAACTCATATTGGTGTATAAAACATGTTGCTCCACCTGAAATTAAAGAAATGTCCCAATCTCATACTCGAGTGGTAGGAATTCCTACTCTACTTGTGCTTAGCAACTTCTGTCTAGAAATGAGAATCAGTACCCAGGGAGTTGATTAGAATGATGGGTCTGTGATCTTGCTTTGCCTCATCTCCAAAATTGTGAGTCAGTTTGCCGACTTCTCTCTACAAACCAAACCAAGTCATTTTGTTTTGAAGGATACTGCTCTATCAGATCCAGTCTTCTGCTAATTAACATACAAACAGTTTTAAACCAGTGTTTTCTTTATTTTAATGCAAAATCAACTGTTGCATCTCTATGTCTCTAAAACTATGCTATGGAGATACCATATTCTTCAAATTAATTGATCCTACATTTTGGAAGAGGGTCATTATTTTAAAATATTGGGGAAAATATTATTAAGAATATACAAGATGCGCAGGTCACACACACACTTGTAATATTCAAGTACATTATCACTTTCTGGCGAGAATGACTGTAATAAACTAGAGAAGCCACAGTTCAGACCAGCATAAGCATTCTTGTCTATGCCTCTATAAATTTGTGGTTACTTAATGCATTTTCCAAAAGTGATTCCCTATTTAAATACACATAAAATACATATATATAACATAAAATATATATACATATAAATATATTCAAATTATATAGAGATTTATAGTACTAGTCTAAAATAAGTATAGAAGGGTCATATACAAAAGTTCAGCTAAAATGATTTCCATGATCTCCTTACCCTTCTATATGCATATGTAACTCTTTTTCCTGCTTGACAAATTACTAAAGGACTCGATTTTTTTTTTTCCAAGGAAGTTGTGGAGTTAGCAGTAGAACGTTTGTCAAAACATCTGAAGCAGCCCCAGTGGATCTCAATTCCCCGGTTCTTAAGGCCCTGGGGTCAGCTTGCATAGAGGTTAAATGGATGCCACCTAAAAAGCCAAATGGAGTCATCACCAGCTACTTTCTTCACAGGTAACACTGACTATTACTGTTATTTTAAATTATTTTAATATATGTGCTATTCCAGGACCAAAAAATCAAATACATTTTATATTTCTGTAAGGGAATAAGTGGGAATTGGTACTGGAAGCGTCTACATCTGATCCAGGGAGAAAAAAAATCCCTACCATGTAACATTTTTGTCTGAGCCCTGCTTGAAAAGTGAGACCTCACAATGCACATAGCCATACCTCTGATTAAGTTGTAGAGTAGTCTTCTAGAAACTCACTGACCAGGAGAGCATAGCCATTCCAGAGGAGGAATGAGGTCTGCAATGAGAATTCTAATATTTCCCATCACCTATTATGTGCAGCGTGGGAATATTTTTTATCCTCAAAAAACAGGGTGCTTTCCATCTGCAGAAAGAATGGCTCTCCTCTGCACTTCCCCTTCTGCTGGAAGGAGTTTCCACTCAGCTGGCTGGATGGCACTGGGAATAAGACAAAAGAAAGAAAGTGCCTTTTCACCATCATGTGCTGAATTTATGAAGTGTATCCCCTTAAAATGAAGAAAAGAAGGAAAGAGAGAGTGGAGGGAAAGAAGAGGGTGAGAGAGTGAGCAGGGAGAGACAGGGGGACCATGGGCATTTGGGGATGAAGGGTATTGGGCTCCCTGATCCAGTCTTCACCTGATCCACACGGACAAAGTTTTAACATCTTCTTTAAATAAATAATGAATAACTAGGAGAGGAAACAGAGGAAGAAGAGAGAACGGGAAGGGGAGAAAGAAGAACCCTGGGGAAGGGGGAGAAAGAGGAAGACAGAGAAGGGAAGGCAAAAAGTAAAACAGAGCATCAAGGAGGCAAAGCACCTGTTGGCTGAGAGCATGCTGTCTGTCCTAGTCCCTCCAGCTGCTATAGCAAAGATGGCATAGACCAGGTGGCTCATAAACAACACACATTATTTCTCTGGAAGTTGGGAAAATACAAAATGAAGGTGCTGACAGATTCCATGTTTGGTGACGGCTCCCTTCCTGGTTCACAGACAGCTGTCATTTCACCATGTCCTCACTGGAAGAAGCAACCAGGGACCTCCGAGGGTCTCTTTTAGGAGGGCACTGGTCCCATCATGAAGGCTCCATGCTCCCATCCCAGTCACCTCCCAGATGCCTCATCTCCCAATCCCATCACCTTGGGGGTTTAGAATTCGCCATATGAATTGGGGATGGAGGAGGTACAGACCTCCCGGCCATAAATGTCTAAGACAGGAAAGACACTAGGGAAGATGACCCCGGATTTAAGGGATTTGCAGATTGAAACCCCCATTCCAAAAGGAACATATTTACATTAAGCAAACAGAGAACAACACATTCTTGCTCAGACCCTCACCCCTATTGGTACATGGTTTGTTAGTCTCTCCAGCTGCCTCACACCTTCACTTGCTTGGTCCTGTGCCCTAAATATGTCGAGAAACTTAGTTCAGGATCCTCCTGCAACTTCAGGTATTGAAACCCCTTGATTCAGGTCAATCTTCTGTGACGAGGAAGGGTCTGTAGGAAAAATATGAAAGGAGAAAGTATTATTGCATTTCTGGTTATGTAAATGACGTGGCCAAAAAGGAGCCAGCCCAATTCTTTCTCAGCAAACATTAATTTGAAGAATAATATTTCTGATTCAAATACACACGAACACGTAAAAAATGGCTAATGCGAATTTACATTTTACGCTAAGCACATTAGTGCAAGCTCTAAAATGCCCATCCTCTTGGAATAGTTTTCTTTCATCTACTTAATGCTAATTGTATGAGAAAAGCACATCAAATTCCTATTCTGAATAAAGGGAAATAAAGTATCTGTTATAGAGCAGGACGTGGCTTCAGTCTGTTGGTTTTGTAAATAAAGCTCATGATTACAGTGACTATTCCATGGCAGCTATAGAGAGGGAAAACAGGAAATATAATGCAGAAAGCCCGCTTCAATGAAAAATACTGTAAATTGAATTTGACAGCATTTGATGGCATTTGATTATTCTAGTCACAGCCAAACAATGATATAAAGAGTAATATGAAACAGAATGTGTTACTGCCTAGCAGACTCAAAAGCAATAAACCTTCCTCCAATGTGACACAATCACTTCACAATCATAATTGTAGCCTGTTTGATACCTCTGAGTACAGCAGAAGGGCACTGACTGACATAGATACATTTTGTTTTTTATTTAAAGTGAAATGAAAATGGCGCACTGGGGCTCCAGATACAATCGTTATATTCACCTACATAGGCATGAATCACTTGGCGGTTATTTCAGCTGAAGTTTAAATGTGCTTAGACAACAACAATATCAAATTTTTCTTAGATAGCTGCAAAAAAAAAATCAGAAATTTGTAAGGACAGAAATAGAATGTGGACACATAGTTCTTTTTCATTCTGGGACTACATGGAGCCCCTTGTATAGTTATGGCCACGAGCCTGCCGTATTTCTGGGGAGGTTATGGCATGTAATTCCTGCTTCATCATTTGCCTCCTCTTTCTTGTATCGCCACCAAAGGAAATACACTTAGCTCAAACCAAAGACGGGGTTTGGCCTAGGCAGATAGTTTCATTAAATTGCAGGAAGCCAACTTGCCAATGCCATTTTGAAAATACCTGTCACTCTGCTCCCTCTAACCCCCTAAATCACTTCTCTTCAGTAATTCCCTTCCATTGTTTAAAGACTGCCTCTAGATGCCATCCTCTAGAAAAACGTCTGCGCGGATAAAGGGGTGTTGATGACTTTACAAAACAAAACACAATAATCTAGGAAGGATATGATTATTAATGCGATTGCTTCTCTTCTGTTTACCTGTTATTTTGTTATTTGATCTAGGCTACTTTGATCACTAAGGTGAGGAGTTACAAAAGACGTTTCTGACAATGGGGACAACATTGATGCTAGTGTTGTGCAACCTGTTTATCCATGTAGTATAGACAAGGCCATCTTGGGCATTTGCTTTCTCCTCATAGCACATTTGGATATTATAATAACAATTTTTCAGTATTCTCCATCTTATATCTATAACTTTGTAAATGGCGAGATCCCTCCGCAAAATCCGACTTCTAACCACAAAATTCACCAAATATTTTTTTCTTAGGACCTTACAAAACACTTAATGAAATGAACTCCCACCATTTTAATAGAGACAAAATAAATACAAAGACTGATCGATGTGCCGTAAGAAAAATATATATACAAACACCTTCTAAACACCTTAAAAGTAGAAAAGAATAATGAACTCTGAGTATTTAAAGAGTAAGATTTTGAAGGGTAAAATCTGAGATGGTTTGGATGGTTGGTTGAAATGGGAGAATATTCCAAGCAGGGAACCACAAGTAATAATCTTCTAGAATGGAAAATCAAGCCGATTGAGTAAAGTAAGAAAAGAGGGCATTGAATCAAAAGTGAAGGAATTTTTAAACAATCAATTCCTGTTGTGTGGAAAGATAGATATGGAGATAGGCAGATAGGTGATCAATAGATGATAGTTCAATAGATTAGATAGATAGATGATAGATGATAGATAGATAATGTTCATATCTACTGTGAGATCTGAGTCCTATTACCAAGGACCTTTACTATAATAGGAAATAAAAGTCAAACTAAGCAGATAAACCAAAAAAGAGAAGTATAATATGAAAAATATTAATATTTACCAGAAGGTTTACAGGAAAGAAGGACTCTTTTTGTCTGGAATATTTATGGAAGAGACTTCATTTATTCATGGATGAAGCTGATACCTTTGGGGCTTGGCTTTACAATATAAAAATTTAGTGACTATTTTTATTGTTGTTTCCATATTGTTGATGGAAAAAAGTTTAAATGGGACAGAATATTACAAAGGTTATATATCCTTTCTTTATGACTTATCCAAGGCATATAAAATTTCCATCAATAAAAGTAACTACTGTTAATTTTAATATATATAATATTTCTGCTTTTTTATAGTTTCCCTTACATAAAAGGAATCATATTGTTTTTGCTGTTCTCCAATTTTCCTTGGGCATTTGGATGTACACACACACACACACACACACACACACACACACCTCATTTATTTTAATGACTCAACTATATTATATTATATGGATGCATGTCAATATTATTTAACTAGTCCCCTACAGATGGCAAAATAAGTGATTTCCAAGTTTTCATTACAACGGTAACTCTCAATTAAATAAAATAGTAAAAAAAAAAAAAATACACCTCATACACCAAACATCATAGCTTAGCCTAGCCTATTTTAGAGGTGTTCAGAACACTTACATTAGGCCTACAGTTGGGCAAAATCATTTAACACAAATAATGTTCTGTGTTAGTTTTTATTTGATAATATTTTTATAAATTTTATAATTTTACAATACATTCTAGTCTATGCTTGTTCAATAAGAAGAAGTGTTGAACATCTCTTTATTGAACACTGTACTAAAAGCATAAGCCAAAATGGTTGTATGTGTACAGAAGGGTTGTAAGTGTGTCAGCTGTTTACCCTGTGATCATGTGGCTGCCACTTGCTGCCACTGCTCCGAATTCTAAAAGAGTATTATACACAATACTGCTATCCTGAGAAAAGATCAGAATTCAGAATTTTGAAGTACAATGTCCACTGAATACATATCACTTCCACATCAGGATAATGTCAAAAAATTATAAGTTGAGCCATCATAACTTGGGGACTGCCTGTACTTGTGTTTTTGCTCATCCATATTTTCTAATTATTTTTCACAATGTAAGTATAATGAGGTGCGATAAAGACAAAATAGTAAATTCAGGTAGTCCAGCTGCAAATCAATCCTCGCCCTGTTTATGATTTTCCTATTCCTCTCTTTATGTGAACATCATCATCACTCTCTGTAGCAAGTTCTGCTTGGGAAAGAGAAATCACAACAGTTATTTTTAACTGAAAGAATTTAACATACGTAATTGTTAACTAGTTGTAAATTTGTTAACTAGGTAACTGGAAGGATAAAAAAGTGAACTCTAAGACATCATGCAGGTGGCTGGAAACAGCTACTGCCCTTGGAACGGAGGCAGCTAGAATTCTTAAAACTCAGTAACTAGAGGGGAGCACACCTGCCACCCCCCTATGCTGGGACCCAGACACCTGAGGAGGAGGCAGCTTCCAGCTGATGCAGGTGCCTGGGGAGAAGGCACGAGATAAAGCTAGTTTTTCGAAGTCTTGTTAAAATTTCATACTCAAACTTCTCGTAAGGAGGGAGGATTTGTTACTTTCAGGGTGAAAACTCCTGGCTGGAGAGATGCTTACATAAATAGCAAGCAAAAAGGAAGCAAAGAGTAAGACACCAGGTCCTTTTTCCTTTCAGCTTTCTGAGCTCCCTCTGGCGCCTCCTATTGGCAGCTCAACATGGACTCAGCCTGTAAAGCAGAAATGCCACTGCAGAGTCCCAGCTCCACCACCCTAAAGCCAGATACAGAGGGAAAGCGTTATTGCTCAGACAACAACTTAATAATGGGCACATTTTTCTTGTTAACCAGGTTTCAGAGAATTTTGGTCTGTGCTTGTCAACCAGTCTGTCATCCCGTCATTGCTTACACAGTATTTATTGTTGATTATAGTGTGTCATGCTTCCCTAGGGGCTGAGAATATATAGGTAAGTAAGAGAGAGTCTTCACCTTCAGGGGGCTTGTGGTATGGCATAGGAGATAGAAAAGAAAGAAAATATATTACGATAGAGTGTGACAAGTGAATCAGTAGAAAAAAAGAGAGCACATAGAAGACCGATCAAAGTCATGGAAGCATGAACCATCATGGAACAGAAGGGAACTATAGGCAAGCATTTGATTATGACTGGAATGTAAAATGGAATAGATATCGGGAACGTGACGCTGGAGGGGTAAGCATAGGCTAGTTGCACGGCAAATCACTACCATTTTAAATGGGATTAAGTCTTAACATTTTGGGATTATCTTTGACATCTCCTCCGCCAACATCACAGTATCTACTCATTCCACGAAGCTGGGTGGCTCAACCTGCACGTGGCATTTTGTGAATCACCTGTGTTTGCATTTCCTCTACCACCAACTGTAGTTCGGGATGCATCTTTATTCTTACGTGTAGTTCAGATGACCTCTTGACTGTGTGACTGACTACCTGTTGTCATTCCCATCCCAGGCAGCCTTTATATATGACTGCTGGATTTGTCTTCCTAAATGCAGCTTTGGGTGCCATTTCTATGATAACTTTGTATCATGTGTTACATTTAACCCAGTGACTTTCACATGCATAATTTGATATAATTTTTACAAAAATGCTGGGACATTGTACCCTATAAGGTTATTAACTCCAATTTACAAAGTGAAATGGAAACTAGAGAACACAGATGAGTTTTGTCCAAGGTCATCTAATCAGGTGGTTGTAGGCCTAGACCTACAACCTATCTCCTTGGACTACAGGTATTTTGGGTTTTATATTTAAATTAGTATCCTTATTACTCTTCATAAGGTGAAGGTGGCAGTTTCATAATCTGAAATTGCTAGGGGAAATGAACTGAGTTATTGGATTTTGCTCTGATTGTTTCTGAAGACAACTGCCGAGAATTGTTGCAGGGAATAAAGGGGTAGGGAGATTTTTTAAGGTTATACTACAGTAAGAAAACATGAATATGAATCTCTTTTTATGGTCCCTAGGTTTAATACTTATCTTTGTTTTCTTCTTAGTGTTAAGCAACAGTAAATTAACTCTAGTTGGAAAGGGGCATTATCAAAGTATCTCCCAGATGAGTTTAAGCATAGAATAATCATTTGGCTATTCAGAGAGAACTGACAGTGTGGTTTCCCTAAACACAGACTGTTCAGGAGGCAGCACTTCCAGTTAAATGAACAGTTGAAGCCTAAATCTTAAATAAATTAGGAATAAGTGTGATCTACTTAAACTCTTCAGTTCAAAGTTTATTCAGACCTAAAGATATTCTATTTTTAACATCATAGATGGAGCATTCATCTCAACATAATATTAATTTATTGAGTATTCAATGGTGGCAATAAATACTTAACCAGCCTGCATCCTTTAATTGTTCTGGTAGAGAAACTTTGAAGCTTACATAGTATTGCACAGATTTTTAAAATGCATGCTTTTGGGCAATTTTTTAAAAGAATGTCACAACCACGGCTACCCCTCAATGTGGGAATTCAGGAGAGTTTAATAAAAATTAATTGAATTGTCATAGAAAGGTTGAAGCCAGACAAAACAGACAATTTTATTTCCCCATAGAAGTTTTTGTTTGTTTGCTGTATTATGTTCCTTGCAAATACCTTTTAAAAACTCACTGAGAGGAGTCCTTGGCTGTGAGCCCTGTGGTCCTCATTAGAATGGATCCCTCCCAATGACACACCTGGTACCTCGTATCTGCAGCAAGCACAAAGGCCAAACCCTGCAAACCTACACTGAGTGCAGAATCTGGCCCACGCATGGTAGCAAGGAATAATGAGGTGGGTTGCCGAAACGTAATTGCAGGTCACCGAGAGGTATCTATGAAGCCTCTATAGTCTCCAGCAGGAGGTTTGTCATTGCTCATGCTTAGGTCATTGTGATTTATCAACTTGAGGATCATCAAACTCCCAAAGCCAAAGATTTTAAATATCCTGCCTTTTTTGTGAGAGGTACTGTCATTTACTTTGCCTTAATAACCCTTTCCATTTTGATGGTTAATCTCATATGGCAGCATGTGACTATCCTGGCATCTGAAGAGTATGTTCATTAAATACTCCTAACGGCCTGGAAAATACCGCTTTATCCATCAGTGTCTCACAAGCACAGAGGAGAAGCTAAATAGGAGAGGGTCATCTCTTGGGTACATTCTTCCCCAACATAGAATACTACTCTAGTATATAAAAAGAGTTCATAGAAATGAGGCAAAAATGCAGAAAAGCCATGGAATTACATGTCTTTTGGCCATTTGTTCAAATAGTTACTGAATTTACTGGCCTCAGATGCTGGGAATATAGAAATAGACCAACCACGATTCCTCAGAAACTCCCCCTTCTGGTTAGGTCTTCATCTTAATCAGATTTTTTTTTTAATTTTTTTAATTTTTTATTTTTTGCATCATGGTTTTATATCCAGATGAGCAAATAACTGTTCCAAGTGAAATAGCAGGTATTTGGGGCCGTACTAACAACTGACAATTCTATCTCTCTTGCTCAAATGCTTAATGCTCTATATATTGAGTACCAAAAGAGCATGTGTGGGCCTTAGTTCTTATATCAGTCAAATCTACAGATGAGACTAAACAATCCTTTTCTCAGGCACTTGAAAGAATTTTTTTAGCATACTCTGCATTTTACTAGGTCTTGGAGAAGACATCTAAAAGGAATTTGACTTTTGCTTTTTAAAGATGTCTAGAGCAAATTCATATTATATAATTTATCAGGGTTTTTTTCATTAATTTGCATTTAGCTCTATCTTCTCCATTCAGCCATGAGTTCCTTTAGAGAAGGAATGTGTACCTCTGCTCCTAGTATAACGCGAAGTGCTTATTAAGTGCTCGATAAAGGTATATTGATGAATACAAGAAAGAATGGCCCTTACTTGAAAGGGTTATAGCTTAATTAAAGAAGAGAAAATTCAGAGGATGAGAAAATGCATGACCTGCAGGATGTGAATTTAAAACATTTTTTAAATATCCTGGAAGCAGAGGCAAAATGACGTTGTGTAAGGTAAAAGAGAATAAGAACCATGGGCTTCCCATCATCATTCCTCATCCTTCAGTATGCTAGTCAGGGCTTTATCGCACAAAGATCTTGTGGTTCCAGGAGCAGTGAAAGGGTCAGCCTCAATGTGCAAACATTTTGCAAGACTCTGCATTCATTTGCTACTGTCCTGTTGACCAGTGAGAATCATATGGCCAAGTTCAGAGTGAATATGGGAGCACATTAGCAATAGACATGGATAGAGGGAGACAAACAAATTGGATTACTTACTACAATCCATCTACCCTAGAACAGTAAGAATTCCCAGTAATATCAACTTCCAATAATTCTGTATAGTGTAATTTCCAGTTGTGCAAACAATAAAATTGTGCAATGTAATGCATGGGCACATGTACACACTTGCATACATATTCATAAACATAGAAAGATCCAGAAATATTTTTAAATGTGGTAATAGTGCTCACATATGTGCTTCTGATTTTTTTAGAGTTTTTAAATAATGTGTGTGTTTCCGCATATTGCATGTGCAATTTTGTTAAGGAAAAATTTCTAAGGTATACAATAAAATGTAATTATGGGTGGTGTTGCACTGTCTAAATGTTTTTATTTCTACTGTGTTTTCCATGTTTTCTATGAAATATGAACATTCTTTATGATTAGCTAAATATATATAAAACCAAATATATATAAATATATAAATATATTTATATATATAATATATATAAAATATATACATATATATATAAAACCTACTCTTAAAAAAATGATATTGAGTCAGGATCTCTCATGTACTCTTCCCTCTGGTCTTATTATGACAACAGAAAGGGACAGCTGAATTGATAACAAATTTTCCCAAAAAGCAATTTC
The DNA here is from genome assembly GCF_905146905.1 of Nyctereutes procyonoides. Lineage (NCBI taxonomy): Eukaryota > Metazoa > Chordata > Mammalia > Carnivora > Canidae > Nyctereutes > Nyctereutes procyonoides. The sequence continues at coordinate 12,996,930 of NW_026575117.1, forward strand.
TTATGTGCAAGCCTTCTTTTGAAGTGTGCAGCTGTCCCTGATTGCCTTCCTGGTTTCCTTTCAGACGTCCTGCTGGCATTGAAGAGGAGTCCCTTTTGTTTGTCTGGTCAGAAGGAGCCCTTGAATTCACAGATGCCTCAGATACTCTGATGCCGTTCACGCTCTATGAATACCGGGTGAGAGCCCACAACTCCAGAGGCTCAGTGGAGAGTCTGTGGTCATCAGCAAGGACCCTGGAAGCCCCACCTCAAGATTTGCCAGCACCTTGGGTGCAAGCCACCAGTGCTCATTCAGTTCTGCTGAACTGGACAAAGCCAGAATCTCCCAATGGCATTATCTCCCAGTACCACGTGGTCTACCGAGAGAGACCAGATGATTCAACAGTTAACATCTCTACTGTGCACGCTTTCACCGTGATGGTAAGAACTTAGAAAAAAAGAATAGCAGACACCTAGATTATCTGGTTAATATGTTGACATGGATTTTTTTTTATCCAGCTTATCGTTATTCTTCAGTTACAGTTTAAATGTATTAAAATATTTCACATGTGAAAAAGAGGAATGTACTCATGGGGAAGATGCTGACTGAGTATAAGATATTGGAGACTAGTTTGCAGGCCACAATTAATTTGTATTACCTCAAGCAAGAAGTGAATCTCTCTTTGCCTGATTTCTAAATCCATGAAATGGGGAGACTAAATATCTCTGTATACCTCATGGGGATGAAGCACAGATAAAATTAGACAGATATAGATGCAGATTCAGATGTAGCTGCAGATACAGATATAGATCAGACTCAGATCAGATATAGATAGATGTGGTATTATTGGCTCTTTGAGAAAAAAGAAAGTTAAACTTCTAGATCTATCTGGATAATATGTAGATGCCACATGCACTATAACTTAGAAGTGATTTTTCTGGGCTGATCAGCTCTGACCCATAACACAATTTAACTGAGTTCACTTAGTATCTTCTGAGAACTTTCTTTATACCTGGCATAGCCTGATGTTCTATGGGAGATATATGGAAACAGGGTGATTCTTCTATCAGGGATCTCTCTCTTTTATAATACTGCAAACATGAGAATACATTTCTATGTTGCCAATCTAGGCATGCCAATATACCTGAAGTTTATCCTACAGAGTATAGCATTTATCAAAATATCTAAATAATACTTAGCAAAAATACTTTAGTGAAAATCTAAAAGAATGTTTGCAAATGAATAGTTAAGTAGAGGATTTTCTCCCTATCCTTATGTTCAATTTTTTTCACATGACTAAAAAATAAGCAGTCTGTGAATTAAGGAGATATTATTAAATAAACTTTTATTTTATTTAGAATTCGGAATTGGTATATTTTTATGTGACATTTACTTATCTTTAATTATCTTTCATTATCTTTCATATTACATCTTCCTAGAGCCTTCACTAAAAGCATTAGAAGCAGTGCTCTTAAGACCGGATCTTTTTTAGTTGATATGTGATCCGTGGAGAAATCTATGACTTCTCACCATATCCTTGGAATTCTTGTTCTAAACTTCACCTGAAAGCAAAATGCTGAAAGATAAACTAAAAATGCTGAAAAACTTTTGACAAGAGCATTCTAAATGAGATACCTTAATTTAAATATATTTTTATTGAAGGCACCAATACTGCAATAATTAAGCCTCTGATTTCACAGTATGACTTTCAGAGGCCTGAGCCTAAACATCTAACCTCCCAAAACAATTCTATTGGAATTCCCTTGTGGAATACCCTCCAAATCATTCCTTCATAGCTACTTTCGTCTCATAATGAAAGATTTAAAGTATACAATGAACTCTGTCCTATATTTAATCCACCAGGTTCTGTTTTTATCACACTAAAAAAGTTCCCGAAAAAGAGGAAGACCTATGGCCCCAAGCTTTTCACATCACATAGCCCTTGGTACATGGGTCCTGGCAACATAGCTTCCACCTGGCAGCCCAGTGTTTCTGTGCTCTTCCATTTTCTGAAGAGTAAGCCTTGTGTAATGCTAAAGAGAATGATCAGGGAAGAGTAATATTTCTGCAACCTATTTTTTAATGTTTGAATCTGTGTGCATGTTCAAAGTACCCCCATCTCCAAATCTGGATCTCTGGCCCAGAGAATCCCAAGAAAAGATTTCATTAGAGTCATGAGGAAAGGCCCCATTTGAGGTTTTTAAGCAATCAAGGACTTCTGTAGAGCAGTCGGGGCAGTGTTCAGACATGGTTAGTGGGCCAGATTTCCAAGGTGGTCTCCTGACTCTTTATGGGCTGCCAGCTTTGAAAGAAAGAATCAGAAAAAATAAACCATTGTCTTTGAGTTTCATACATTCCTACGTCCCAAGAGAATGTGTTCGAGCCTTTTTTTTTTAAGATATTGAAGAAAAGGGTACTACCATTTAATTCCAATTTCTCACCATCAGAGAAGGATGTTTCTTTTATCCTACCCAAATCCTTCCTCTTGTCACTTAAGTCCATCCCTTCCTGTTCAGAGCAGCATGACTTCTCTAAACCAGAGCAATGAACCTTCAGGGTCGAGAACAGATTATTGACAATTCAATCCAATTTGGCAAATAGTCATTGAGCACTATATTCAGTATGCCAATACTCAATACCACGGTCAACTGTGTTGTTGAAGGCTACCATGAGACTGGGCCCCTGGGCAGAGCAGATACTGAGGGGAAGTTGAGTAATCAAGTCTGAGGCACAGATTATTACTGCGGAGCATTTCAGATTTCTGAGTTTCTGCTGCTCATGTACTAATGATTCCCTTTTAAATCTCTCTCTCTCTCTCTCTCTCTCTCTCTCTCTCTCTCTCTCTCTCTTCTCTCTGTCTTCCTGGCTCTACTTAGTATTTCTCTAACTCCTATATGAGCTAAACATCTTTACTGTCATTTTCCATGTCTGTGTTTGCCCTAGGAAATGTTTCAAGTTTTGTTTCACTGACCACTTTGGCTAAAATTCTCCAGGGCAAAGGAACTACATTTTCAATTAATTGGTGAGGCGCAGAATCCATCCCTACAATTGGAAGATTACAATTTAATCCACAGACTTGCAAGAGGTATCACTAAATAGTCTCATTTAGTCTCCTGTTTATTGGGATCCTATCTCTGCATGAGGGGCCACCAATAAATTGCCTGCAGTGTAGTGCCATCCCTGGCTTGTCCCAATGTCCCCCCAGAGTTGTTTATAGACAGGTGGACGTTGCTGGGAGAGCCACATAAAACAGGTGCAATGGATGCATGAATCCTCTTGATGGTGGCAATGGATGGAGAAATGGCAATGGGGGCCCTCCATGGGGGTGGAGAGCATATGTGTTGGCAGGAGCAGCAGCAGCAGCAGTAGAGGCAGCAGGAGAGAAGAAATGGAAAGAGCGTGGGTTTTAATGTATCACCAGCTTCTCTCCCAACCTCATGAAAAGTTTCATCTCCCTTTGGGCCCAAGTAGGTTCTTCGAAGGGGAAGAGAGAGGTATCTAGATTCCTAGGGTCTCTTCAGACCAATACTCTCCACTCCTGAAAACAAGCTTTAAGTAGAAGTCCTTAAACTCCCTTCCCAATTAGCTCTGTGATGAATTGTGCAGTGTCAGGAGAGAAACTGTATTTAGCCTTGCTTGGCATGCAAGAGTTCCATGGTGGTATTTACAGGGAACGCTCCTGGCGAGGTTGGCGATACTGCTGCCACCATTCAGATTTGTTTGCTTTTCCTCACTGGCACCTGCCATCGCACTGGCAGAAATAACTTGGGATTTAAAGGCAAAGGTGGTTTACCTGTTAGTCTGTGCTCTCAGTATATCCCTGCTTACCCCGCAGGGTTATGAAACATCAAGCCCAGATCATACCTTTGCCCAGTACCCTGAAAGATAGATGGTACTTCACTCTCTGTGTAGAATCAAGCATACGGTGCTGAGGGGTAAGCAAATTAGATGGGTCACTAAAAGTTGGCTTCCAATATGGAAATAAAATCCAGACCTACAAACTCTAGTTTCTAGATTTTCATTGCCAAACTTCCTTGCCCAAAGTCAAGGAAGAAGTATTCAAAATTTTCTCTTGTGGTTGTCTCAAAGCTCTTTACCGTTAAGCAGATAAGTGGGGGGAAAGGAGACGCTTGCTTCATAATTGCCATATGATGGAGAGTTTGTGAGTAAATTGATTAATTGGCTTTTAATCCCATGTATTTTTGGCTTAGTATAATGTAAATTATTGCTTCTTACATATGATCTTAATTAATTGTAGCTCTTAAAAATCTGATGTTTCTTAGCCTTTTCTCCCCTTATTTATAACACAATAGAAATGCTGTAGGAGATCGAGGTATCTAGAAGGACTCCTTTGGTGACTATCTTTCCAAAATGAAGAAAAATTTGGTAATAAAAACAATTACTGTACTTTTTATATCAGTTTTATGAGCTGAGATGTTCACATTTTATAATGTAACTGTATTATTCATTCATTACATAAAATTATAAAGTAGGGGTGGGTAAATGTCACACAAAACAATGAGCACTTACTAGTGTGACCCATTTTGTTGTGTTGTAATGATGTCTTTGGTCTGGCATTAACTTTTCATTTACTAGCCTTGTGTTACCTTTATCCCATTTTTCTAATAATACAGTACCAATCACAGGTATATATCAGGGATCTGCTTTGTGCTCAATATTACGGGACATGCAAACCACTTAAATCTTCTTCAGCTTCATAGAAGTACTTCTTAGAGAGAGCTTTATTTTTCTCTAACCACTTTATTCCAACAAGCTTCCTCCGGAACTCCCTTGCTCAATCATCACTACTTTTCAGGATGAGTCCTATGGTTTTCCAGTCACATTCAGTGACAGGGCCCAGCCCAGTGTTGATAATCGGGACTCATTTCAGGTGTTAAGAAAAAAAAAAATCTATTCTGAAGCCTGACTGTGTTGAGATCTGCATTTAAAAAAAAGGACATGTTTATTTTGTTTATTTTCTTCCCTCTTGAGTTCCCTCTTCTCTTGCTAATGTCCCCAGGAGTGTAGGAGAAAAGAGAGAATCAGACAAAAGGGAGCAGGGCCTTACTCATGAATCTTGTTCTTCTCCATCTGCCACTGTTTCCTGTGGGGTTATATGGAGATCTGGCATGGGAAACTCCATGATTCACCTTCTCTGATGCAGGCAACATACTCTCTGGCTACTTTCTTGCACCATAACTGCCCCCATAGATGCACCCCACATCCTCTTTTACGTTGTGGTTCCCGTCTCCTGAGCAGTAGGCTGATACTAGGCCCCATCACATTAAAGCAAACAAACACTAAACAAACAAACAAACAAACTCATCCTTTTCTTGGCATCCTCCAAGCCTGGAGAAAACTCATTCTGCCAAGTAGGGAAAGTACAGCTCATCCAACCCCATCTTCTATACTTGACCTGCCATGCTGGGTGAGACCCAGCCAGCCTCACAACCTCCGAATTCATTGAATAAGAAGCAGGAAACAGCTTCTGGGTTAAGCCATGATCCCCAAATCCTGGCATCACATAGGAATCTCAGAAGATGCTTCTCCACACTAGTGGCTGCATCAAAATCATCCTGAGTCTCTTCCACTCTGTAGCAAGCTTCATGAAAAGAGCAGATTGTCCATCTCCCCTTTCTTGCAGACACCCTCAATTCCTTCAAGTTGTTCTTTTGGATATCCCTCATATGCTTTGAGAGAGAGGTGTGGCCTATCCCCCCATTCCTTCTTCCCATGTAGTAAGGAAATAACCTGGGGACGTTTCTCTACCAAATTCCCTTCTTCAACTTGCTGGTCATGAACCTGGATCTTCTCTTATAGGATTTGTTTTATATAGATCTTCAGTGGAAGGTGGACTTGAAGATGTAAGGCTGATTGTCTTTCCGTAAGTCCTGCAGAGGTATGTCCAGCAGTTCCAGTAGAGTTATGTATCGCCTATTTTTTCTAAGCTGTACTTATTATTCCCTAATACACCCTGTTACATAACTAAAGGATCCATCCTCTTTCTGGTTGCTCAAGCCAGATAATCTTTGAGTTCTCCCCCTTCCTTACTTCTGTGTCCAATTTTCACTAAATCCTACTGATACTACTTCTAAAGTATATCTTGCATCCTTCTGCTTGCAGACCACATTTCTTCACGCACATTCTTCCTCCTCAAATGATCATCTTACACTTCAAATAGATCTGTCCTCCTCCTTAATCGTCAGATTTGAACTAAAATGTTACTTAACTCACAAGGCTGTTGCAAGGGCTAGCTAAATTAATGCACATGCAGAGTCCTTTAGCAACTATAAATGGCAATGTAGATAGGATATAAAACTTGAGAAGTCCTACTTTTTGGGTGAACAGAAGCGGGAAGAAATGAACAAAAGTAGAAAAAGTTTTGATTCGTATAAAGCAACTGTACTACTTTGGTCATAAATGAAAAACTTTGTGTTTTACATATTTTAAGTATTCCTCACTTGCAACAAAATTCAGAGCTTGCAAATTTAAGTGTCTCTTAATTTATTTCCAGGTAATGTCTCAAGTATTAGATTGGTCTCTATTTCTTGTCTAAGTCACCTGGAGCAAGAGCATGCTTTTTATGTCTCTAAGGTTTGGCACTGACCCATTTCCCCTTCTACCATAATATCTCAGTCTTGTCCCTCTAAGAATCCTCATTAGATTTCCTCTCTAGATGCAGTTTTATTTACCTACCATGATGCTCAATGGACCCTGCCCATTCCTGATCTGGAATCCTGTCAGCAAAACATGAGGTCTTTTGATAACAGACACACACACATGCACACAAACACATTTCACACGTCCCACAGACTCAAACTGGCATCAGCCTACTTGACCTGTGCCAAAGAGCAGGCTATCAGTCTATGAGGGGCAGTTGGTGAGGAAGCCATTCACCCTTTCATCCCAGTATGTTGTTCGTTTTAATCTTTAACTGAAGGGTAAAGACACCTAAGGGGGATCCCTGGGTGGCGCAGCGGTTAAGCGCCTGCCTTTGGCCCAGGGCGCGATCCTGGAGGCCCAGGATCGAATCCCACGTCGGGGTCCCGGTGCATGGAGCCTGCTTCTCCCTCTGCCTGTGTCTCTGCCTCTCTCTCTCTCTCTGACTACCATAAAAAAAAAAAAAAGACACCTAAGAATTCCACAGAACCTTGTTAAATACAAATATGAAAAGTTAAATGAACTTGTCCACACCGTAACAGGCCCAGGCCATAAATTCAGGATATATGCCATTTAGCAGCGACAGCAAGCTGTAAATGGCAGTGAAGGGCAGGAGTTAATTGAACTACTGTGCTCTTGTCACAAGTGGGAAGTAGCCACTACCTGGGACAAGATGGCTTCCCCTCAAGTACCCTATTACGGCCAAGAGATCATATCCTGAGCTCTGCAAGGGCTTATGGGTGAGGGGGAAATCATACACAGATGACCAATTTTTTTATGGTTCACAGCCGATCAAAGTGAAATTCAGCAGCTGTTCAGGACAAGTGACCACTGTAACGGCTGTAATATAACCTACTAAATAGAGAGGGAATTGCATTAGAGCAAGAGGTTAGCCGTGATTATCGGCAGGTGAGTGCTTTATTGAAGTTGAAAGACCATTAACATTGATAGAGTAATTATTTCAACTTGAAAGTAATTACCTTGATGGGTGATAACTTCTCTAGTGTTCCCAGATTTGATTGGGCCAAACAATTGTGAGCTCCTGAAGCCTAGAAAAATATTACAACAATACTGTGATTTTTAAATTACTGAAACCACTGTTGGAATATTTTAATTATGCCGAACAGTGAAAAGATTTTGCCTTATACCAGCTAGTGACCTCTCATGTAGAGAGAGACATTTGCTTTTTAATCCAAATGCAATGACCCACACCCACCACCTGTGAATACATATGTGATGGGTTTGCAAATGAATCTTTTTGTCTTGATATAATTTTTAAGGTGAAACATCTTGTTAGTGCTGTAGCCGGGTGTTAACTAAGCTCGAACTGCTGGCATTGTTGATCATGTCTATGACCCAGGAGGCCCCAGAACAGTGACAATCTTCTGTCTTTGTCACAGAGGGTTCAGGTTTGTATAAATTAAATATTTTGATGATGGCATGGCAAAAGCTGAAAATTCTGGATGCCACGTACTGTGGATCCCAAATTTCAGATTTTATTTGGTCACACAATCACCTGTTTGAATATTTTTCTTGCTCGATGTGATGCAACTCCACTATAAATACACCGTTATCGGGGAGCTTTCTGTTTATCCACGCTGGACGTCAGCAAACAAAATGAAAATTGAAAATCTGTGCCCCTTGCTTCTCTGAAATCTCATGCATGTATGAAAATTATGAGTTATTTGCAACTAAGGACCAAAATACATAAAATCTCATGTGTGTGATCAAGACCAAGAAATATCATGGGACTCTTCCATTAATCAGTTATTCACATAATTCTTTTTTGAGTATCTGTTGTACCCAGAAGCTACAACCAATACAAAGAAAGAAATACTATTTCTCTGTGCCTCATGGTGTTCTTGAAGCAAATAAGGAAAGAGATATATCATGATATCATAAGCAGTTATTTGGTCAGGCTTAGGCATTGATTGTACTTACAAATACTTCCAAGAACCCAAGAGGACCCTCGTTCATACCCCTGACTCCAAACTCAGCGCTCATCCTGCAGAACCACAAACCGCTGACTGAACAAACACAGCATCATGATTCTTAGTCATGCTGTCAGAAGAGATAAATGTGACATCACCTTCAAGTTCCTGGATGATTCCTTAGACCTTTCTATCATCTTGGCAGGGTTTGATCAGATGATCAGCCAATGAAGGACTGTCTTAACAGCAGCCCTTCCCAGGGCTTTTTTCCTAATCAAAATCTGACTCTCATAAGGGCAAAACAGGTTTCCACCTGTTGTCCAGGAGCCACTAAAGAATGCTTTAGCAGGCAGCCCATAACTTCAGAATATATGCCATGGGTTTCCTCTCCCTCTCCCTCTCTGCCCTGAATTCCCCTCCATAGACAAAGTCATTGGGTCTCTATTTCAGAAGGAATCCGAGTGCAGAAGTCTCTGCCAAAGCCGAAAGAGATTTGCAAACTGAGAAGTAAAATGACTGGTTTGAATTTGGTAAAACAGGACGGGTTTGAGATAAAGTCACTGGGAAAGTGATAAGAATTTATGATTTGAATTGTAAATCTTGCCATTAAGCCAACCAAAGAGTGAAGAATCCTGACCAATCTGACATCACATCAGACTTCTTAGCACAGCAGGCTCAACGTGTGTCATACGCGCTTGGGCTAAAGATTGTATTAAGGAGCCCCTCAGGTACTCTGAATTTAAAATAAGTGTAATAACTCATTTTTAAACATTTTATGTGATACTTGGATTATTAAATATTCACATTACAAAATCAGGGAGTTTTAATCCACTCAAAAAGGTGCGTTGTCTACCTCTGAAAGATAATGGCCATGTCTAGATAGTAAAATTACAGTATATTTTTAACGGATGTAAATGTTACTTTTTGACAAGGCACAAGTAATGAATTTTATCATATAAGTTCCTATTGGGTGATTATGATACAGAGTTTTATTTTTGCTAAAGCAATTACTAGTGTCATGGCTGGATACCTGTGCCCATTAGTGGCTGGTTCTGTGTTTTTTTTAGGATGGTTATTGATCTCTTGCTGAGCTGAGATTCAGGTTTTATGCCAGATAGCTTGATTAATGGGTTGGTTTCTATAAGTGGACTGAATGGGGATAGAAACCAGGGGCAGCCTGCTCTGCCAACCCCAAATCCGTCAAGACGCATAGCTCATTATGAAACAGTTATCAAGGATACATGAAAAATTAATTGGGCTCAGTTTGATTCTGAAAAGAATCGGCTTTCTACTTGGCGCCCCCCCCCACTCTTTCCAGATGTTGTGCACCGGCCCCTGGAGAAACAGCAAAGGGAGATGTATTAATACATTGTATTGATTAGATCAAGACCCCTGACAGTTATTTGTAGAGATACCATCTGGCTGCTGTTCGAATTCCTTCACCAAAAACAGGACGTGACATGTTATTAATCTCAACTCTCTAAGTATAGACAGTTGCCTTTTCTGCTAAACCGCATTTTACCATTCCGTAGGAGACGGAGGCAAACCTGAAGGGTGCAGAAATTAAGGTTATTACACAAATTGAGCCATATGGTCCAAATATTTCAGCAAGAAAATTGCCAGGCAATAAAAATTGCTCCTGCCTTCCTAATGGTGTAAATTACAGTTTAACCATGGCTCTAATGATGTCCTTCTGCCGCCTTAACTACTGTTACATGAAGGACATTGTTTTAAAAATATAAAAAACAAGTAAATGCCAGCAGCGTGTTTTACAATCTGTTAGTGTGTCATTAAGAACACTGTCAGAATTACATAAACATAATGGCAGGCAACCCAGCATACAAAAGAACTCGTATGGAAATAGAAAGTGTCTTGAAAACTCTTCTTTATCTCTGTAATGTCAAGAGCACGGTCCCCTCTGGAAGTGGTCCGGGGACAAAAGCCCTGTCCGGTGCTCCATTCTAACTCCCGTGTGTGTCCCAACAGCTGTGCGGTCTGAAACAAGTCTTGAGAGTCCGGGGGACCCAAGGGACACATCTGGTCCCAGGCTAGGAGAAAGCTAACCCGCTCCGAAGGAACTGATAGAGGTTGACTTTTTTCCATATTTCGGTTGCTAGAGAGCAAGGAGAAGACCCCACCATCTTCCTTGATGGTGACGAGTAGCATTCAGTGCACAAATTGCACTATATTTCCAAAGAAATCAAGTCCTACTCTTTGGGGCCACCGTGCTGAGAGGACACATCCTTAAGCCCATCGTACTGTAAAGACTAGTACATCTTCGAGAGACTTGAACCCTTCAAATGCTTTTTGTACCCATCAACCCAACACACCCTGGCATTTAAAAAAATACATCCATGCGGATCATAAGAATATCCACGTTTTGCTATTACACCATGCCCCCAACCTCTTGGCCTACCAAGGTGTTCAAAACACGGTTTAAGGTGAAGTCAGGAGAAAATTTTATCATAATTAGATACATATATGTGTGTGTGTGATTTGAAAGAAAACTACCCTTGATTCCTGTGGGAAATGTATGTTTTTTTCCAACATTTTTTTCTTCTTGACTTCCCCAAAGAGAGAAAGCCTACACTATATTTTGCTCTTTAAAGTAAAAATAAAATAAGATAAGAAGATAAGATAAAATAAGATAAAACAAATAAAATAAAATAAAATAAAATAAAACAAAATAACAGATAGCAAAAAAAAAAAAAAAATCCTATTTTATATGCACTCGTTAATATTAGTGAGGACCAGTTCTTAACGTCCTCACGCCACAAAGGGCCAGGGTGGCAATCTGTTGACTGGAACATTTTCTGCCTGGAAAGCTCTTCCCCCAGGAATCCCCATAGCTGACTCTCTTTCTTTCTGGTCTTGATTGAAATGTCACCTTCTGTCACTCTTGTGGTGGCCTTACCTGGCCTTCCTAGCTGCAATTTCACTCCTCTCCTCTGTCTTATACACTTTCTGTTCCTCTTCCCTACTTTGTTTTTCACCTTAATATTTAACATTATCTAGAAGTATACTTTTTTACTCATGTGTCTTGTTTACTATCTGTTTTTCCAAGCAGAATATAAACCCCCTGAGGGCAGGGATTTTGCTTAGTGTGCTCCCAGAACCTAGAACAATGCCACTTTTAGGCAGCCATTTGTATGATGAATAAATGAATAATGAGTTGGTAAAATCTCCAATTAGCAAGAGGTAACTTGCATATTTTTTCTTGTTCCTATTCAAACAACAGCCATACTCTAGATTTTTTTTTTTTCCGATTTCTTGGTAATGCTGCATACTTAGCCGTAGAGGAGATCTCTGTGTTCACAGATCAATCTCATTGAAGTATAATCATTGACGTGCTCCAATTTCAATCTCTGAGCAGTTTTTTGCTGAGAATTTTCTTCATAAAACACGTTGCAGCCACATTGCACATGACAACTCATGTCATCTTAATAAGTGCTTAAGAGAGTATTGCTATCTACAGTTTATTAGTGAGGAAACAAACTCAGAGAGGTTGAGTTACCTGATCAGAGAGTCACACAGCTCATTGCAAAGCTGGGATTCAATTTCAGTTCTCTTGGCTTCTAAAGTCTGTTCTTCCTACTACCCAGTGCTGCCTCTTGAATTATCCACCTCGAGGAAACAAGATATTATTCAGAAAAGCTAAATATCGGGATGCCTGGATGGCTCAGTGGTTGAGTGTCTGCCTTAGGCTCAGGTCCTGATCCTGGGATCTGGGATCGAGTCCCACATCAGGCTCCTTGCGGGGAGACTGCTTCTCCCTCTGCCTGTGTCTCTTCCTCTCTCTCTCTGCATCTCTCATACATACATACATACATAAAATCTTTAAAAAAAAAAACTAATATCAATGAGAGCCATGAAAGATAGTTGAATACCATAAGAGAAACCACATAGCATGATATGACTAATTGCCTATAATACTAATATAGTACACAACTTATGAAAGATTCAGTATCACGTGGTTGGAAGTTTCAGGGATGACTTGGGAGAGGTCTGTGCCTTAAATAGTGGGTAGAATGTAAATAGAATGAAGTGGACCAGACATTTTCTCAGGGAAACAGAAGCCTGGCTTTAAACATCTGATAGTGAGTCTCTGTGTTCAGAGGCAGAGAAGAGGACACTCTTCTAATCTGTCTCCATTTATTGGGCTGACATTAAAGCAGCTTCATTCAAAATAATCTCATCAGATGCCTAGCAAAGCTGTCAAATGAGGTGGTCAGGAGCATGGACTGGAGATGGCTTGGTACCATCTCACGTGTCCTGGGGGAGACTAAGCCTAGCCACGCCTCCCTCAGACGCAGCACCCCACAGAGCACAGGAACAGAGTAAATAACTCAGTAAATAAGGACTATTATGATCTGAAATTGGTGGACGGAGAGAAAAGCAGTCTGTAAAGATGTCATTGCGCTACTAGTGTTGATAAGATCCTGTCTAAAGAGACAACTATTTTTTTAAGAAAAAAATATTTTCTCCTTCTTTCATTTACCCTTCATTCTCTAACAAGGCTTTCCCAGAACCATGTGCTACCTAGCAAATCATTTTAGCAACCGAGTATGGTCTCATGGCAACTGAGCCAAGAGTCCAGGTGTCATAGTGGGGGAAGAAAAGGCAGAGTCTTGGTTGGAAAAATTAGAGGAGACTTCTCCAAAGCTCAGCTTGGGAAACTATACTTGTTTAAAATATTACCTAAAGTCCTGTGTTCAGGTGATGATGCCCCACATGACCAGACAGTGCTGGCTTCCAGCTCCAACCTCATCAGGTAAGTTTGTGATGTCATCACTGGTTTTGTGGCACTGCCCGGGGCCATGTCATCAGCATTCAGAAACAGCACTGACCATTAGAGCACCCCTCCAACACCTGCTTTTGAGATGCCCCAAGAGTCCCTTAAGGAGCAGGAGGGAAGGTAGAGTGGATCTCTCTTCTGCAGTTGTCTCATAGGCAGGTTCTATACCAGGACCCATGCACGCTGCCATCTTTCCTTATGTCACCTGGTGCAATTTCTGATTTACAAAGAAACCTAATGTAGACCTAAAATTAGCATCCCCACCATTGCTGTGCACATTAAACCATGACTAATTTTCTTCCTTTGTGACCTACCACACTCTAGAAATACAATAATTAACACATTTAGGTTGAGCATAGTCAAGCCCTGGAGAGCCCATCTACTTGTCCTCTTTGCCCAGAAGGACCTGGTCATTGTACCTCATGCCTTGGCATCTTTTTTTTTTTTCCTTAACAGAACGATAATTATTTATTAGTGGAATATATGCTTATTATATCCAGAAATTAAAGTTGTTAGGGGCAGTGTGCATCCAGGTCCCTGCGGCTGGATGATCACATCTGTTAGAAATAAATCACTTTAAAAAAATTATGTTAGTCTCACAGACGGTCAAGAAATGAAGCAAGGGTAGGGAGGGGCGAATAGGGCAAGGAAGCCTGATTTTAAATCTTGTGAAATAGAGTGTGGTCAATATGTTGTCAGCACATTACAGTGTTCAGACATCAACTCCATATTTCCCCTCCTTGAGCCCCAGGTGGCCAATTAACAGTATGTGCTATTTATTCATTACAAAATAGGCAGGATAAATTGAATGGTTAGATTGGCTAATAAGAATTCTTAACAAGCAGTAGAATAAAAAATGATGCATGAAGAGATGAGAAAAAGAAATATCTGGGGAAATTCCAGAAAAATCTGGAGGAATTTCCCTCTTAAATGTATCCGGAATTTTCATCTGGAAGCAAGGTCATTTAAATGGAAATTTAAATTTTAAATATTCACTTTGCTAAATTTGCTTCCTAAAATGTATTCTTGTGAATTCTCTCATTGGTATTTCCTTAGTTTCTTTCCTTCCTAAGGCAGAAATGCAGTCTTAAATTACTCCCAGCGATTATTAGTTTCATTAGGATATTTTGATGCCTTGTTTTACAAGCGATGCCATTTTGTAGCCTCTCTACTCGTCAAGCCGCAACCCAGCAAATGAGAAACCTGTGAATTTACTTGATCTTGTAAATATTCATTTTTGCAAATATGAAAGAAGTTAGGCAGGGATTATGAACTGATCGATCAACATAATTAAAATTCCATTAAGATATAGGTTTTAAACATACCAACTTACGCATTTTCATTTTGTGGCCAAGATGATATGTTTCTGTATATCTGGCATTTGTTCCTATCAATAATGTTCTCTCTCCTTGCAAAATGTATAGCAGAAGCCTGAAGGCAGTGAGGGTTTGAGGGTTTTTTAACTGAGGGAGCAGTAACTTTGACTCGATGTAGCAGTGTTACTAGATTGCATGCCTGGTGGCTCTATAGAAGCCGGTTGAGGCTTCCAGAAGTAAGAAATTCTGAAGTCTCACCTTCAAAGATCTAAAAACATGTAGTATTGAGGCTCCCTGCTTCCTAACTCTTGAAGAACTTAGTAATTTTTGTTCAGAAAATTAAGGATCTGCATTTGGCAGGATCTGAAAGAAATTACTCAACTGGGTACCTTTGAAAGCCAAATATATCATTTTAAAAGTCAATATTTGTTTCAGCAATGAACACATCTGAAAGGAAATGACTATTTTAGTGTACGTGTGGCCTACTGAATATTTTCCATTTGGAGCCCTCAAGCCCAGGGCTCTATCCAGGAGGGGGTCCAGCCCCTTTCTTTCCACCAGGAGGGTGCCCCCTGCTGGGTGCGTGTATTTCCACGTCAGACTGCTAAAACGTGCAAGCCCTCTGTGCACCAAACGTGGGAGCAGTTAGGATGAACCTGAGCAAAGGTTTTTGGAAAATCCTTGCCTCTTCCTGTACTAGAATGATTGCAAGCGTGGAAGTGGCCATAGTTCACTGCAGTTTTCTTTTTACTGCTGTATTATTGCACCCTGTTGGGGGATACATCTGAGCATTTCATGTGTCCTACTTTTAAAATGCCCAGATGGTAACTACGTGCTCTGGTTTGAATTGGGTAGCCCTCATCTTTCATGCTCTGTAGTCTGACTAGTTATCAGAGAGACATGAGACAAGGAAAATTCTCCCATTTTTCAGCTCCTCTTCATCTGTTTCTAGTCACCCACAGGGAATGATGCACTTGCGCGATTGTTAAGATGACAGTCACCATGATAACTGAACATCACTTCCCTGGGATGGGGACTGCCCTGTGTCCCCCTGGCTTCCCGCTTCCCTCCCAGCATACTACCTTTTGCAGAGTAACTGATTACTTGCAATCTTGTAAGGAATACGGGAGTGAGAAGCGGTGTAAATATTTTATACCTTGCCGAACCGCTTATGTTTGCCTTGTTCTTCTTCATTCTAGTCTTTAGGTTTAACAGAGAATTTAAATCAAATTATTCAAACTGAGAAATCGTCAAAAGAACTAATAAAATAAATGTAACAGCGTAACTGGCTATAATAGCCCAAGTGCGTAATAGAGGTTTAGTAGGATTTTGTGACATGCACATTTTATAGGGTTTTTGTCTCCAACTATATTCTTCAAAGTGCCATCTGGGCAGTGACCATCGGTATCATTTTTATCAATAATAGTCAGCACTTCCCACTGGGAAATTAGTCAAGGGGATGAGATTTTTTTTTTAACAAATTATCTTTAAGCATTTATCTTCCAAAAAGTACTCCTGGATTTTGTCCATTACAAGGCAGCAACATAAGTGAGTTACTAGTCCTCATTTTAGAATTTCTTCGTGATAAGCTAGTGATCAGATTCCATTTTATTTTTTCAGAGAGGAAAATGATTTTTCTGTTTTCCATCTTAATAACAGCTTTGCTGCAAGAAGAATGTTAACATAAACCAGGTGTCTCCAAACGTTTCAGAAAGTCCACTCCTATAAATAATAACTTTTGTAACACACATCCCCATTACTTATTTGTAGATTATAAAGTATGCGCTAGTGAACAAAGGTTACTTACACTATGAAAATAGAAATTTTTAAAGGTGTAGATATGGATAAAATTATCAATAGGATATTTGGTTAATCATGAGCTACTACTATCATTAGCTCGTACCTCAATGCACAACATGCACTTATTGAAGTCATTAATGATACTAGATATCAATCCATTTTCCAGTGGTCTCCTTCATAATTTCAAATGTCTTTGTCAAATTCTGGCCAAATATGAGTGGATTATGAGTGTTTATACCTCATACTGTGGCTAGTTATGAGCTCGCACCAAAAGTAGTAAGTATCAAATTAGCCATTACTTGCTCTGCATTTATGTATGAATTATTAGTATGATATTTGAATCATGTTTTTTCATTCTTTCAGGAATCTTGAATGTCACCCATGTTTGCAAAGATAGTATAGTTAAAACCAGATAATATAATACATAAGCCACTTAGCATGGAACCATAAACTATAATTTATCACTATGTGCTAAAAGCAAATAAGTAAATGAGATAATTATTTCCAGTTCCTCCGTGTTGTAAACCCCTACCCCCTTCTTCCCTTTCTAGTAACTGATCCAGAACTTCATTCATTCGTTTACTTACCAAGTCAACATGCACTTAATCTGTGCCGACTGGGTATATAGCAGTGAATACACCAGACCAAATTCCTTCCTTCTTGAAGCTTTTATTCTAGTGGAGAAAGACCATAAACAAGATAAATTCACATACATATATACTTATAAATGCATATACTTATATGCTTATAAAACACATACATATACTTTATAAGTATATATTTTATATTTGTATAATATATATTAAATATGTATATATGTTTGATATATAAACATATGATAAGGGCAATAGAAAAAAAATCATAGATGAGTGATCAGAGGTGTTGTCTTGGCTAGACAGGGGAACGTTCAATGGGACAGTTGTGGGAGTGGGGAAGGCATTAGGCTTTTGGGACAGGGAGGGTGATATTTAATGTAGGGAAGCAAGGGATAGATTCACAAGAAGGTACCACTGGGACAGAGATTAGGAGGAAGGAGAAAACCATGCAGTTAACTGGGAGAAGAATTTTAGTTCAGGAACAAGGATGTAATCAGATTCTGGACTTCAGGAGTCTGAGAGTCCAGTTAATTCCCAGGACCCATTAGCATATGTATTGACCTTCAGCCCAGGATTCTGAAAGATCATGTTCAGCTGCTGATACATCTTGGACAGATCAATGCTTGTTGCTTAGGAATTTAAATCTCAACCATCAGATGTGTAATATATCTTCCTAGTTTCCAAAACTGTTCATTGGGTTTATATCATTCACATACTGGTAATGAAGTCTTCCCTGAATGCCAGTCCATCCCTTGGCTATCTAATAAATTTTATTTATTCTTGTACATTCTTTCAAAATGTCCCCACACTCCAGGCAAACCTGGTAAGTCTCTTCCAATTATAAAAGCCAGCTTCAAGCCCAGGTCTTGCTCTTGGTAATGGTCTCCAATCTTTCTCTAGTTATTTTGTAGTCCAGTTTTGATCATTTATAGCCCCAAAGCTAAATGTAACCACTCCAACATGTCAGATACACAAGAGTGGCCTAAAAGAAGAGAATAAATAAATATTTATATGCATGACACAACAAGAAACAAAAACCATATCATTTATAGAATTTATCTCTATACAATAAGTCAAGAGACCAGTAGTAATTTTTATGCCTTTCCTTTATTATCTGTCTAAATAATTGGGACGATTTGGTTGATGAGATCAACAAAACTCCTTTTTAAGGATCTGAGTTCTAGTTCAAGAGTTCATCAGCTTGCAGTAGTCTTTGATTAACCTGGCAAGGTGATCCACAAAAGGGAGAGGGTGGGGAAACATTTCTAGGCTGCTCATGCATGAGCTTCCCTTAAAGCTTCATTATGTAATAGCATCCCTAGTTTTTCTCATCAATTGTGTCAGCCACCAGTAAATGATCTTTTTTTTCCTTCCTTGTCTAGTTGCACAAGGTAGTCCAATTGCAAGGCAACAATTTCTGTGAAATTATTATGGCATCATTTCTCTTCTATATCTCTAAATCAGCAGATTCCAGAGTCTTGGTTACAGTAAATGAAGCTTTTGCAACATGGTCTTTCGTTCTTATTATGTTGAAAAGATGCCTCCCCTCCCTGCCTTTTTACCCACTGTCTTCTGGGATTTCTGCAGCAGATTAGAAGGCCACATTGCTAACTGTAAATTCCTTTTGACTGTATGATTTTTAAAATGAGTTTTAAACATGTTTTGGGGCACCTGGGTGGCTCAGGGGTTAAGCATCTGCCTTTGGCTCAGGTCGTGATCCCCAGGTCCTGGGATCGAGTGCCACATCAGGCTCCCTCCCTATAGGAAGCCTGCTTCTCCCTTTGCCTATGTGTCTGCCTCTCTCTGTGTCTCTCACGAATAAACAAATAAATAAAATTACAAAATATATTTTCTAATTGCCTAAACCTTGCATTGACTGATACAGTGCTACTTTCTTATCGTACATATCCAGCACACTTCCTATATCGTTACTTAAAGTGCATCCTTTCTGTAGAGTCCTTTGTGAATGCTTAAGCCCCTGATGACTTCCTATGTATATATATCTTTAGTGCTTATTTCTATGTGTTTTTCTATGTGGCTTCATGAGTGTGAGTCTCCCTTTTCTAATGAGTTGCAATTCCTGAAATCCAGGGTTTGCCTGTCTTCCACTTCTTTTCCACTGCCTTTCGTGCCTAGCACCACGCTAGAAAAAAGTAGATGCTAAATGAATATTTGACTGCAGATTTGACCTTCAGACCGTAAACCAATTTCAGCACTTTTCTTTGATGAGAGCTTTAAACAAAGCATAAAATCGAATTTAAACAATTACCCTTTGAAATCAACAGAAGCCCGTATTTCCTTAGCTGCTTATATTAGCAAGGATCCGATTCAGAGCACTTTTCTTGAGTACTAACTATGTACCAGGCCCTTTCAGAAAGATCACCTGGTTTAATCTTCACAAAAGTCCATGAGAAAGATATTTTTAGACACCAGCACTCAGAAACAATAAATGACTTGCCTAAGGGCTTCCTAGTGTGAGTGACAGAGCCAAAACTTGAATTCAGTGCTTCTGAATGTAAGTTGACTGTTTAAAGCATCTAGATTCTCAACACTTTCTATCCTCAGTGATAAACTTTTTTCCCGTTTTGTCCAAATTGTCTACTAAAAACAATTACGCAAAATTAAAATTAATATTTTATTTGCCTAACTGGAAATAAAAACCACAACTCCTAGTTCTCAGCAAAAATAAAAGTTGTTTTTATTTTTAATTAAGTATGCTTGGCTTAAGTACATTTTCTCTTAAGGTGTAATGACTAAACCATGATCATTTCGTTTTGTTTATTCACTTAAAACTCAAATAAAAGCAGATAATCAATAGATCATAATCTAAAACTAGAGGATTTACAAGTTAATAAGCTTGAGTCAATAGATATTCCATAACGAAGCCCTCAATGGTGAACTTGACATAATTTGCTTTACACTAAGCTGGTTGACTTAATGCTTTAATTTAATTCCAATATTAACTGAAAAATCCAAAGAAAAGAAGAAAATTTAAATCCTATTATATTGTTTTCAAAGCAACAGCTCAATATCATGCCACAACTGCTTAAGTGTGCCACCAGTATCTGTCTAAATCACCTGAGTTCTGATTGCTGATAACCAGTTAACCCCTTTGGAGCCTTGTACAAGTAAATTGTGAGGGTTGCTCAGTGTTCTATCTTTACAATATCTTTTCTCTTAGCCTCAAGTGTTATCATTTCTGGCTCATTAAGTCTGCTTTTCCTGACTTATAGGCAAAAAAAGAAAAGAAAAAAAAAAAGAAAAAGTGCACATTTGAGAAGCAGCCTCTGTTTCCCTTCAGATGACCATTCAGCCTGACTCAACAGGGAGCAGAATTTACACAAACAGGCTTAGGTCAAAAAGCAGAGGAAGCCTTCCTGGTTCCTGGGAAAAACGAAGTGAGAAAACATCTACATCAAGATATGGTATAGGTTGGTTTCCACCTTCCAAAGTCTGGTGGTACTGGTGGGGGTGGCTGTAAGGAGATTTTGATGCAATACCCAGCACATGTCCAACTTTAGGTACAAACTGTACAGTTGCAATGCCTCCATTCAAATGCTGGCTTTTCCCTCTTATAATTGATGACAGTTACTCCTGTGGACAATTTGCTTCACCCATCTTTGCATGCATCTGTCTCCTCATCTGAAAAATGAGAGTAGTGACTGTTTCATGGGTTTAGTTTAAGGATTGAACACCTTAAAATACAAAAAGCACTTGGAAAGTGCTTTTCATATACTAAGCACTCACTGCGGTAACCCTTTGAGAAACTCTTTGGGGAAAGAATGAAAAGCATAAAGAACATAGGCCAAGAATAACTGGAAGTAGCAGCACCATCCACTGGACATAGTGGCCAGATGTGTCTCTCAGAACAGTTATGTGTTCACAGCCAAAGTTCCAATGTTTTCCACTTGTGATCGTCCTTATGACATCATTCATGAGTTCTTGGGTCTGGTTTTTGTGTTAGGCCACTGCCAGTCCTACCATAGTCCGATGGCAGTATATTTCAGCAGCCTTTTAACCAGGACAACTTTAGCTTTCTGGTACCATTGTTGTCACCAAGAGCAAGTCACTTTGCTAAAGTCAATGGACTAGAAGTTATATACTGTTTTTTTGTTTGTTGGTTGGTTTTTACCATAGCATGTCCTTTTCTATTCAGAGGGGATACTCAGAAAACAGAGAACAGGAATCTCACTGATTTTTATGATGAACGTTTTTTCACCTTTCTCCATCTCTAAAATCACGTGCCTCTAACAATTTTACAACCGCTGTAGGTGGCAGTTGTTACATATTTATCATTTCCTGTGCCTGCACAAACTTGATCGATGCTCTTCACAGTCTCGTCACTTCAGTTGAGTTATGTACCCGGTTGGTACTACACACGTTGAGTTTAATTGCCACTTAAAATGTTTTCAGAAAGATTACACTATGATTTTGCATTAAAGTTATTGTAGACGTAGAAAGGCACAGAAGCAGCAGCTTAATATACAATTAAAAAAAAAACCCAAAAACCTATGCCCATACAAGTCTAAAGATGCCTTTCCCCAAACATAAAATAAAAATTCTAAGTGATAAAGAAAGCATTGTATCATTGTATCTTCATTCAATTGAAAGCACTTTGTTTCTTCTTAGGAATACAGAAAATAACTGTGTCTTGAAATAAATGGAATCCTGGATTTAAAGAAATGAGGTCTATTCCATAATGGTTTTTTAAACAGCTAGCCTGTTGCTAATAAAATGTTTTGATAAAATATTAAATTAATAGTTATAAAAAACAAAATCAACTTAAATAAAAGATCATATATTCATTTGATGAAAATCTCTTGAGCACCCAGAAGGTGTCAAACACCTTTGGTATCCTCAGCCCCTGACCTCTAAGATCAAGGTCTAGTGGGGAGAGAAGGCAGGTAAATAAAATCACTGCAATGCAAGGTAAAAATGCCATGAACAATATAAGAGCAGAAAGGAGGAGCAAGTAACTGCCTGGACCATCAAGAAACTCTTCCAAATGAAGATGATGTCAAATTTCTTTTTAAGGATGGTTGAGAGTTGCCAGTAATGGAGGCACAATCTGAACAGAGGAAAAATCGTGAGCTAAAGCAAGGCCTTGACAGAGTGCAATAACGGGGCCCTCTGAGTCACCAGGCTGGAGCACAAGCCATAAATAAACAGGGACAGACCATGAGGTGGCAGAGGGTGAGTCTAGAGAAGCAAGCTGCGGGAGTTGATGCTGATGAGGACCAGCAGTGCCAGTCATGAGTGCTTCCTGACCAGATTCAAACTATGGCATCCCTCTAACTTTCAAATTAGAAGTGTTGGCACTTCTTCCACTTGACTATGGCAATGACATAGAATCTAGAGGGCAGTAAGTGAGGTGGGAAAACATTCAGAATTTGGGAGGCAAAAATTAAGTCTTTCCACCTGAGGGTATACCATGATTTCCTCTCCTTGAAGCTATGTGAAGAGGGATAGAAAAACAAACAAGCAAAAAACAAATCAGGACATGAGCATTCATGTAAGAGCAGCAATGGCATTGCAGAAAATGGAGGGAGCAGTTCAAAGGACTTTGAAGGGTCACTGACGCTCAGATTTAAACAATAAATTACCTGATTCTGTAGCATTCTTTTGATGTATAGTCTTCAGGACTACTTCAAATCTCAGAGACAAGATGTTCATCAGATCACTAATCAGCCTTGCCAAGAAGAAGGGTCTTTCCAAAGACAGTCATTGCAACCCTTAGCCATGTTGCCATCTACTAATGATGAAGGTCAATGACCTTCACTGGGAGTGTTTCATTTAGGATGACCATACATCCTCTCACCAAGGTCTGTCAGCACTTATAATCAATACTGAAAAAGGAGACCTAGGGGCAGAGATCTCTACTTATCTGACCCTTCCCCTCCTCGGCAACAGCTGACCCAAGACCAGCAAAACCATCCGCCAACTAACAATCCCTCAGATCCTCTCTCTGAAGACACACAGAGATGGTGGTCAGATGGCCAAGAGTACTCTGAAGCTGTTAAGTTATTTAGACTGGGAATTGTTTCCCATGTTGGGCAACAAGAAGAAAGGCAAGAGAAAGAGATGAAAAAATCATGCAGCCCCAGAAAGAGAAATTCCAAGTTGACAGTTTTCCAATTTATTTATTTATTTTTGAGTACATTTGATTCACAATGTTATATTAGGTTCAGGTGTACAACCTGGTGATTCAGCATCTCTATACATTATACTATGCTCACCACACGTGTCGCTACCATCCATCCCCATACAATGCTATTAAAATAGCATGGGCTGTATTCCCTATGCTGTATCTTTTAATTCTCATAACTCATTCATTCCATAACTGAAAGCCTGTATCTCCCACTCCTGTTCACCCATTTTGCCCACCTTCCCAACCCCCAGCAACCATCAGTTTGTCGTCTGTGTTTACAGATCTGATTCTGCTTTTTGTTTGTTTATTCACTTGTTTTGTTTTTCAGATTCTACCTATGAGTGAAATTATATGGCATTTTTCTTTCTCAGTCTGACTTATTTCACTTAGCATAATGCCCTCTACGTCTATCCATATTGTTACAAAAGACGTGATCTCATCCTCTTTTATGACTGCATAGTATTCTATTGTATATATACATACCACATCTTTATCCATTTATCTATCGATGGACACTTGGATTGCTTCCGTATCTTGGCTATTGTAAATACTGCTGAAGTAACATAGGGGTGCATATATCTTTTCAAATTAGTGTTTTCATTTGGGGGAGGGGGGCTAAAGACCCTGTAATGGAATCATTAGATCATATGGTATTTCCATTTTCAGTTTCAAAGAGACAAAGCTGTATTTCATATGCTTGGATTCTGTTCTTTCACTTTCTCCTTAAGCCAGTCAAAAAGAGTTTCTGTTCCCTGTAACTAAGTACTCTTGGCAAGAATATAGATTACATCGTGTGCCACCTTTTCTATAACTACAGATTGAAAGTTTTAAAATCTGGGTGTCATAGCTCTTATTGGAAAATACGGTTGACTTCTGGATTTGATCCTAATTTATTTTCAGATGCTTTGGACTTTTTAAGTAGTCGACATCCATACTTCTCATCCTTTCAAGCGTATATGCTTTGCATTAGTCAGGATAAGATGGGAAATGCTGTGGTAACAAATAAAACTCCAAATATCAGTGCTTAACACAATAAATGTGGGGAAAGCAATAGTGGATCTGGGTGCCCTTCTCTGTCTTATATTAATGACAGACCATGATAGGGAAGAGTATGATGGAGAGTTCTCTGAGATGTTTTTGAGGTCCAGGACTGAAAGTGGTTAATATCCCTTCTTTCCATGTGCATTAGTCATTTTATTTATTTATTTATTTATTTATTTATTTATTTATTTATTTATTTATTATATTTATACATTTATGAGGCTGAGGAATATAAAAAAGTAAATGGATTTTTGAGCACTAATAATCTCTACTGCATTTCTCTTCTCTGTGGTCTGGCATTGCCTAAGATTACTTGTACAGTAATGAATAGAGGGCATCTTATTTTTTAAATAGTTTTTTATTTTAATTCCAGTATAGTTAACATACAGTGTTAAATTAGCTTCAGGTGTACAATATGGTGATTCAGCAATTCTTTTTTTTTTTTTTTGATTCAGCAATTCTATATATTACTCAGTGTTCATCATGGTAAGTGTACTCCTAATCCTCTTCACCTATTTCACCCATCCTTTCACTCACTTTTCTTCTGGTAATCATCTGTTTGTTCTGTATAGGTAAGAGTCTCTCTTTTTTTTTTTTTCGTTTGTTCATTTGTTTTGTTTCTTAAATTCCACATGAGTGAAATCATATGGTATTTGTCTTTCTCTGATTAGCTTATTTCACTTAGCATTATATTCTCTAGATCCATCCATGTTGTTGCAAATGCAAGATTTCACTTTTATGAGTGAATAATATTCCATTGTATATATACATACCACATCTTCTTTATCCATTCATCTATTGATGGACATTTGGGCTGCTTCCGTAACTTGACTATTGTAAATAATGCTGCATATATGCTTTCAAATTAGTTAGGTTTTGGTTTTTTTGTTGTTTGTTTGTTTTGGTTTTGGTTTTGGTTTTGAGGTTTGTTTTTTTTTTTTTTTTTGGTTTTTTTTGGGGGGGTATTCTTTGGGTGAATACCCAGTAGTGTGATTACTGGATCACAAGGTAGTTCTATTTTCAATTTTTGAGGAACCTCCCTGTCTTCCACAGGGGCTGCACCAGTTTGCATTGCCAACAATAGTGCAGGAAGGTTCCTTTTTTTCTATATCCTCAACAACATCTGTTGTTTCTTGTGTTGTTGATTTTAGCCATTCTGACAGGTATGAAGTGATATCTCATTGTGGTTTTGATTTGTATTCGTCTGATGATGTTATGTTAAGCATTTTTTTATGTATTTGTTGGCCATCTAAATATTTTCTTTGGGGAAATGTCTATTCATGTATTTTGCCCATTTTTTAATTGGATTTTTGTTTTGGGGGTGTTGAGTTATAGAAGTTCTATGTATATTCTGAATACTAACCTTTATCAGATATCACTTGCAAATATCTTTTTTAATATTTAAATTAAATTTAATTAAAGACAAACATCACATACGTCCACCTTCCCCAAAATGGTCACTTCATCTGAACTAAGGAAATGGAAACTATTCTGACCAAAATCTTCATTCTGTGACATGTGTGTTTGGGCAAGTTTAGGCAAACATCAAAGGTTTAGAAGTCCCACCACCAAACCTACAGCATCTTGAAAATGCAAAAGCCAACTTGATTCTCCAATCTGGCAATTCAATGTGAGCTGCCAAACTTTCATCCAATGAGTCTTTCCCACTCCATGTAATCTAGGTTCCTTGGGGTAGTTATGGTTTTCCCTTGACAGCTGAGATATCTAAATTGTCTTTTAGTTTTGCTGATAGTTTCCTTTGCTGTACAGAAGCTTTTATTGTGATGTAGTTTATTTTTGCTTTTGTTTCCTTTGCCTCAAGAGACATATCTAGAAAAAATGTTGTTATGGAGAGAATATTGTCTTATTTAATTGTTATATTAATGGTAAGATTTATAAGGCTTTATCATTAAATAGGATTTACTATATGACTTTTTTTTAAAGATTTATTTATTTATTTATGATAGACACAGAGAGAGAGAGAGAGAGAGAGAGAGAGAGAGAGAGGCAGAGACACAAGCAGAGGGAGAAGCAGGCTCCATGCCAGGAGCCTGACATGGGACTCGATCCTGGGACTCCAGGATCGCGCCCTGGGCCAAAGGCAGGCGCTAAACCGCTGAGCCACCCAGGGATCCCACTATATGACTTTAGTAAATGCTGTTTATCAGATTAAGGATAATTTCTTCTATGTGGCTAAGAGATTTTTATCATAAATGGATGTGGAATTTATGTTTAAAGATTTTATTTATTCATGAGGGACACACAGAGAGAGAGAGAGAGAGAAAGAGAGAGGCAGAGATGTAGGCAGACGGAGAAGCAGTCTCCTTGCAGGGAGCCCAATGCAGAATTCAAACCCGGCACCCTGGGATCATGCCCTGAGCCAAAGGCAGACACTCAACCACTGAGTATCCAGGCATCCCATGATGTTGAATTTTTTAAAATCCTAATTAAAGTAATAATATGTAAATCAGTTTTTTAAGGGCTAACTCCTATATAATCATACTGTATCTTTTAAGTATACTGTTGGACACTAGTTGCTAATATTATGACTTTTTCATCTAATCTCAAGCGATTTCGATATATTACATATTTTTTCTTGTTATGCTATTGTCCACTTTTGTTATCATCCCAATTTCATATACTGAGTTTGATATCTGGTCCATTTAACCAATTTTGGTTAAACACTTTGTACATAATGTTAATTATCTGTTACTCTCAGATTTAATTAAAAGCAATAGCAAAAAACTTCACTGGTAAAACTCTCTGGTCCCGGGAATTTTTGGAGTAGAGGGCTGACCCAGGACTTTGTTTCATTTCATTATAAAGCTGGAATGATCTTTTATTGAGTGCATTTGTTTACTTTTTTATTTTTCTAGAATTTCCCATTTTATGTACATTTTTACATTTATCGAAATTGTTCATATTTTCCTATTTCTAAGGATAACCTGATCCATGGGGACTGAATGAGTCTCTGCCATCCTAATACCCCAGACTCCCTGGAAAAAATGTCATTTTGTGTTCCATAGCACCAACTTCCCTCTGCAAATCTCCCATTCCACCTAATGGTATTATTTATTCTTCACTGGCAAAAGGTATTATCTTTTTCAGCTCACCCTTAATTTCAGGTTATGTAAAAAACACAAAAACTGTATCACATTGTACTCCCTATAGATAAAAGTGAAAAATCATATTCATTATTATGTGGTCTAGTGTACATATATATATGTATACATATATATACATGTGTATATAATATTCATTATATATATAATGAATATAATAATTCATTATTATGTGGTCTAGTGTACATATATATACATGTATACATATATATATACATGTGAGTAAATAAATGCTTAAAGATCAAATAATTAAAGTCAGTAACACAGAAGAATTTACATTTATTCAATCATTTAATGTACATTTTTATCCAATACCTCCTAGGTCTTCATTAAAAAATACTTAGAAGGATAATGTTTATAAATTTAACTTAAAAGATGTGCTTACTTTCATGAGATGCTATGCCTTTTTTCAAAATATCATCCTCCATATATTCTCCATACAAGCCAGGGTGCTATGCAGTAAAAATGCTGTAGGAGTTATTCATTGCTTTAGACTCATCCATTTATTCATTCATATCTTCCAGAACTGTTTATTGAATATCTTAGGTGTAGAAGTATCTCTTAGATGCTTAGGATTATAATAATAAAATCTAGTACCTATTAAATGCCTACTACATGACAGACACTGTTCCAAGGCTTAACTCACTAAAGTTTACAAACTTAAAATGGTAAGTACTGTTATTCCTTTTTTACATTTGAGGAAACTGAGATAATATGAGGCTAAGAAATAGTCCTAATCCAAAAGTTCACTTTGTAATGAGAGGACAAACACATGAACATGCAAGTGTAATACAGTAGAAGATCTATTAAGAAAAGAGCTCAATCTCTGAGTAAATTCAAACCCATTCTCTTTCACAAGTAGCAGTATTTATGACAAAGAAATTTGGGACTCCTTGTTTCAAACAAATAATTTTAATTTTAATTGAAAAAAGTGTACATACATGAGTTGAGAGTGTCAGACTCAATTGCAAAGCTAGTGTTGATGTGTCATAGGATCTTACACAGGTGATTTAAACCATCTGGGACTTTAGGTTCAACTACAAAGTGAGGTAGTAGAGTTTCATAATACTTTGACTCTTTAACTCTAATTAAAAGTTTTACTAATAAGACTTATGTATACATGGATATTTCATATTTAATCACAAGTATTGTGAGTGTATTATCAAAAGTTGGAAATACAAGACTCCTTTCTTCATTGCACAAAAGTTCAAACAAATCTTTGATTAATCTTTCATTGGGGCTGCCAATTAAAGTGAGGTATAATGTAATTAAGTAGCACTCAAAGTAGTCTGTGAACCCCTTAGAGTCCCAGAAACTTTTTCAAGGGGTCTTCCAGGTCAAAAATATTTTCGTGTTAATATTAAGACATTGTGTCTTTCTCACACCCATTCTTTCACAGTGTACAGAAGAGTTTCCCAGAGGCTACATAACGTGTGATGATGTTATCACACTGCTGGCTAATAGAATATATGCTTCTGTATTCTTTTTGCTCTTTTTCTTTTTTTTTTAGAATTTCTTCAGCTTTTATTTTTAATATAGCATATATTTGGATATAAAACACAGAAACAAAAACTTTGGGGGATCTTATATTGTTTTTAAGAAATATGGGTTCTGGAACTCAAATGTTAGGACCATTATTGCAGTTGACAAGAACATTTGAACTCAATATAGTACAGGAATAAAATTGTAACCATGCCATTTACTGGCAGTGTGCCCCTGGGCAAGCCACTTAACTCCTCTAAGCCTCAGTTTCCTTATGTGTCATATTATCAACCTCATACGTTTTTGTGAAGATGAAGTGAGATAATGAAGTGAAATACTTTACACAGGTCTGACACATAAAAGCAAAAACTCTGTTCAAAAATAATTATCCTATTTTAGGAAGGATAGACAAGAAAATGGTAAACTGATAAGTTTTTTTTTTTTTTTTTACCACTGGGTAGATTACTTTTCACTGTATACTCTTCACATGAAGATACAATTTATCAAAAGTAATGACTTAATTAAAACATAAAAAATTACGTTGTTCCTAATAGATAATGGATCTTGTAGTTTATCTACCACTTCATTTTTTGATGACATTTATTGTTTCTAATTTATCTACAAAAAGAGCTAAGCAAACAACGATGGCAGCTCTTAGTATGAAATGTGGCTTTGCTGTAGATGTTAGAGCCAACTCTAAATTAACTGGCAGAGCACATCCATAACCATTTGCCATACACAAAACTTTGGCTAACCTTGTTTCTACATGCAAAGCAAGAAGGAAGTCCTGATATTTAATTCTAAATTAACAATCTCTTCAATATTATTGAACAATTCTTAACAAAATGCAAACATGTTCTATTTAACAAAATAAAAATGTGACTGCACAAGCCCAAGGCCCCCCAGTTACCAACCCCTTTCCGTGTTCTCTTTTACAGCCAACTTCTCAAAAAGAGTTATGTTAATAGTCCCAGCTCCTCCTTCCAAACATCTGGTTCTGTCTTCCTCTCCAACCAGAGTTCTGTCTCTATATTCCGCTCAAAGGCTTATTTCAAAACCACTTAGTACCAAATCCAAAGACCTTTCTGTGTACATGTTCTTTGACATTTCAACATCATAAAAAAAAAATTCAGCATCATTTGACACTGATGACCACACCTCCTTTTACAAAATATCGTCTTCTTTTGGTGTCTGTGAGATCGCACTCTCCTGGTTTTCTTCCTACTTCCTGGTCTCTTCTTGGTTTTCGTTTTTGACCCATCCTCTTCTCCTTGTGCTTCTTTTTCTCACTCTGCCTCTGTCACTGACTTTGTGGCTAGGCCCTCTCCTCTACCAATGCTCTCTTCCTAGACTCTCCCTAACTCTCTTCTCAGACTCCTCTGAGACTAACTCTGCACTCTCTTCTTCACCCCATCCCTCCATTTTAAATCCTGTCCATATTCACTGATAGCACAAATATTTTTGAACACTTACTCCCTATGAAGCACAATTAGAGACATTTGGGATGGGATACAGGTCTCTGCCCCTGTGCAACTTACATTCTAGTAAAAAGAGAGAAAGAATAAATAATAATCATAACAAATTAATGGATTATAAGATATGGTGGAAATGAATGATGAGTGCTTTGGAAAAAACAAAATAGAAAGCAAGAAATGAGGTTCCAAAATAGGAGGAGTAGGGGAGGAAGTACCAGGTTACAATTTTAATTAGGAGCGTCTCAGTGAGAAGATGAGCTGAAGTTACCCAAGCCAACTTGTGGGTAGAGTGGGTTGCAGGCAGAGGAAACAGCCAGTACAGGACCCTCAAGGCAGGAGACTGTTTGATATGTTTGAGGAATAACAACAAGACCAATGTGGCTGCAGTGCAGCTTGCATGTGGAGAGGAAGGTAGGAGATGTCAGAGGGGAAATTAGAGGGGGGCAAGAACAGGTTTCTACTCTGAATGACATAACAGCTACAAGATTTTGAGCAAAGGAGTCCAATGGTCTGACATGTTTCAAGATGTCACTCTGATTGCTGTGTGGATGGGGGTGATGGTTAAGGTTAAAAGTAGGGATACCAGTTAAGTTGACTATTGTAGTGATGGAAGTGGAAGAGAATGTCTTGGAGCAGGATGGTTATAGTAAATGTGATGAGAACTGACAGGATCCTGGGTGTATCTGGAAGTTAAATAAATTCAAAATTATTTCCTAATGACTAGATGTAGATATGAGGTGAAGAGAGGATGAATCTAAAGTTTCTGGCCTAAAACATTGGAAGGATGGAGTTGTCATTGTCTAGGAATAAAAGGAGGACTCTAGGTGAAGCAGCTTTGGAGGGTACATCAGATACATTTCAGTTGAGGAAACTGAGCACAATGGATTTGGGGATAGAGGAGTTCCTGTAGGAGCTAGAACTCACATAACTGGGAAGAGCTGGAAAAGTGAAGATCCAGAGAGAGGAGTAAGAGGATGGGTAATAGAGTTGCCACCCAACCAGTCCAAGAAAGCCAGGCATGACCGACCACCTAAATGTAACTGTCAGGAAGAAACTTGTGGGGACGTCAATGGGAAGCTGTGCCTCCGTGTAGCTATCATCCCTGTGAGGCTAATACCAAATCATAGACCCATGGCCACTGTTGGTCAGAGAGTGAGCAGGTAGAAGGAAGAGCCAGGTGTAGGGCAGAAGAGAATGAGAACAAACTGAAACTTGCACCTCTGTGCCCCTTTATCTCCACATCTAACCTTGACAAACTTCAAGGAATAATGAATGGTTGCCTCTACTTCATCCTCCAAATCTCTTACCAACTTTAACCCAGAACCATAAAGTGATGGTTCTGTCACAGAAAAAAATAAAAATACCATAAACTTAGTAGCTTAAAAAGAATATGTATTTGTTCCATCATAGTCCCATGGGTCAAAGTCTAGACATGGCTTACTTGGGTCCTTTGTTCAGGATCTCACAAGGCTGCAGTCAGGGTGCCCACTGGGCTACATTCTCATCTGGAGGCGTGACTACAGAAATACTTTCTTCCAAGCTCATTCAGATTTTTGGCAGAATTCATGTTCTTATGGTTTTAGGCCTTGGGGTTGCCGGCTTCTTATTGACTTTGGCCTTCAGGACAGTGGCCTCCACCCACTGTCCCCTGCCACAGGCATCTCCACAGCCCTCTCATAACGTGGCAGCTTGCTTTCCCAAGACTAACAGGAGAATTTTGCTGTCAGTCAGCTGAGACAGTGTCTCTTACATTCACGTGAGTGGTATCTCATTTTCCATTGTTTAAAAGTAAGTCATAGGGCCTGCCTGACCTCAAGAGGAGAGGAATTACACAAGGGTATAACTAACTCATGGTCACCTTAGGGTGTGATTGCCACAGAAGGGGATTCTGAGATATATAGTTCCACTTTAACCTGTTTAACATAATATAAACTATACAGAAGGAAAAATCAAGAGGTCATTATTAGGACTCGTTAAATTTGAGATGTATTAAAAATAAAAGTGGAGAGGTTGAGAAGGCCATTGGATTTGAGACTAGATTTGGGAGAGATGTCCAATGACTCTCAGATGTATACTCCTAATCCAGTCTCTACTCAGCACTAGAGATTCATAAATCTATGCGATATGTCATCTTAATAGGGTCAAAATTATTCTCTCCTTCCCCAAATCTGTTACTCTTTGAAACTTCCACATCTTATTAAATGGTACCACCATCCATCCCTTTTTTCAAGGCAAATCCACAAGCCCTACTTGATTCCTCTTTCTTTTCTTTTACATTCAACCTGTTGTAATTCTCTTAGCTCTACTTCCAAAACATAAATCCACCACTTAATTCCATCTCCACCATTACCACCCCAGATCAAGCCACTAGCACCCCTTCCCAGACTTTTGCAAAAGCCACTCCTTCTCTTGACCCTTACTGTGGACTGCATTGTGTTCCCCCAAAATTCATATGTCAAATCTGTAACCCCCAATGTGACTGTATTTGGAGGTAGGGACTTTAGGAATTAATTAAAGTTAGATAAGGCTGTAAAATGGGCCCTGATCTGATAGAATTGATGTCCTTGTAAGAAGAAAATGAGACACCAGAGACTCCCTCTCCCCATGTGCATGCAGAGAAAGACTGTGTGAGAAGTAAGAGTAAGAAGGCAGCGATCTACAACCAGGTAGCAAGACCTCACCGGAAACCAAGCCTGATGGCACCTTGATCTGGACTCCCAGCCTCCAGAACAGTGAAAATATAAATTTCTGTTTTTTTTAAGCCAGTCTCTGGTTTAGGCCTTGGGGTTGCTGGCTTCTTCTATTTCGGTACTCTACTTAATACCTTCTTTAAAAAAAAAATTATTTATTTATTTTTATTCATGAGAGACACAGACAGAGAGGCAGAGTGAAAAGCAGGCTCTATGCAGGGAGACCTATGCGGAACTCTATCCCGGGACTGTGGGATCATGCCCTGAATGAAAGCCAGACGCTTAACCACTGAGCCACCCAGGCATCCCAAGTTAACACCTTCTCAACTGGCCACAATTTCTAATTCTCTCTTTATTTTGCTTATTATATTACCAACTTTTCCTCATTATAATGTGAAATTCAAAAGGACAGTGTCCACGTATCCTTTGCTTTCTGCTGTGTCCTCAGAGTTTGATGCTGCCTATTACACAGGAAGCCCTCAATAAATATGTGTTTAATCAAGAACTGAATAAATACAAGACTATAGCTGGAATGAAAGTCTTTTAAATATCTTTTAGTACAGTTTTACTAGTATTGCCATAAAATAGATGGCCAGAATGGAATTGCTGGGTCACAGAGTACACACATTTTTAATTTTGATAGATCAGAAGTACTGCTTTTTAATATTTAGTGTGACTGATTTGCCACTTTAAAATTTAATTATCACAAATTTAATTTTTTTTCCTCTTCTCTTTTGAAAAATGAGCCATTTTGAAACCATTCTTTTTTTCTTCAATGTTTTTATGGTAACTGAGGCATCATCGTTCATTTTGCAAGAACTCTAGCTTTTGCTTTATTGATTAAATTGATAGATCCCCTTTGTCCATAAAGAAAAAATCTGTGAATCAAATCTTCTTTTTGCATTGACCCCCCCCCATTACAAAATGAATGATGTATTCTGAGAGAGGGAAAAATGAAAACCCCTCTTTCCACATCATTCTTCTTTTCTGAATGTAGATATTTGTGGGAGTAGAGACATAAAAGTGCACACTCACAGTACTAGCACATGCATACTCCAAGCCAAACATTTTGTTTGAAATTTACAATTGCTTCGACAAATAGCCCCTGAGTCATCAATTAAAATTATACATATCACAATTACTTAAAAGGAGAATATGTATTTATACTTTCTTGAAATCTTTCAAATTACACCTTGGAACAGGAGTTAGAACCCAGAACTAGGAATGCTTTATCATTCTCTGTGGTCATCAATAGTGTCCCTCATCTTTCCAGCTGCCTCATAGCTGTTTGATATGTACAAGGGACCGTGCAAGAGTATGGATGGCTCCACATAAACATGTGCCCACTGTCAGAAAAACACACACCAGATACATGTGATTCTAATAGTGGTCCACACGGGATAGTATAATTGGCTTCAATTCAGCCCAATTTTTATAATCCCCACTTTGATTGTGATCAAAAGACAAACATCTGCATCGAAAGAATAATTACAAATTTTGAGAGGAAACATTCAATAAAGATTTTTTAAACCTTATTCTTAAGAAAATATTTTCCCATTACCTTTTATATATGACGATCCATACTTATTGGCTGAATAATATATAAATGACTCCATTAATTAATTCTTGGCAGATTTTTTTTATTTCATCAATCACTGACCATGACCTATATACCACAATAGGGCTAAACTTTAAAGTCCCATTATTCTTTCTCTCAAATTGCATTGTAGAGCTCTTTATATCAAATTGGTTCAAAAAAAAAAAAACAAATTGGTTCTTCAAATTTTTGTCTAATGTTACTCAGTGTTTCCCAACCAATTTTCATCCAAAAAAATTAGGGTGACTTTCACAGCCCGCTCCAGTCTTGCCACCAATCTGTTTCCAGCCTTAATCCCCATTATTCCCTACACTTCATTCAGCTCCATGCAACTCCCAGTTCATACCCAAACATACCTTGCATTTTTCCTTCTGTTCTTTCTTCTAATCGCTCACATTTTCTTCTCCTCAAACTCTGCATCTTTCCTGAACTAGATCAGATGCTACCTCCCAAGTAAGTCTGCTCCCTACTCCTCAACCTCCTCCCTTCCCAATTTGAAGTATCCCTTCATTACTTCCCTGTCACTAGGCTACAGCACTTAACACACCCTCAATTGTGTGAATCTGTATTTATTATTGACCTGCTCTAGTAGATTATAAGGCCCTAAGAGTTAAGGGCCTGTGCTATCCATCTTATGTCCCCACAGCAACTTTCCAGAATCTTGTACATGCCAGATGCACAAAGGTGTTTAAAGAATTGAACAGGGGCACCTGGTGCAGGTTGGTTAGCATGTAACTCTTAGTTTCAGCTCAGGTCCTGATCTCAGAGTCATGAGATCAGGCTCAGAGTCAGGCTCCATGCTCAGTGTGGAGTCTGCTTAAGACTCTCTCCCAGCTCTCCCTCTGCCCTTCCCCCACCTCTAAAATCAGTCAAAAAAAAATTGAATGGAGCTCCTGATCAAAAAAAAAAAAAACAGATGTTCTATTAACCATTTTGGCAGCTCTGTCATGCCACTTAGCAATACTCCCTAGAATATGCACACTCTTCATGCAGGTAAAACCATAGGCCATGACCCTAAATGGTTTTTCTTCTACTTTTTTTGTATTATGAGTCAATCTTCAATTCTGGAGCAACTTTGCATGTATGTGTGTGCCATCAAAAAATGTTTTTGCCTTACCAGCCGGGAGGTATGTAGGCAGAGATGGCACTGATAGAATAAATGCACATGTGAAATCTGTAAATTTTCTGTATTAACATTTTGCAGGCTGGGAAGTCTCATACTTAGATACCTATGGATAAGTATTCAAGGCTGATACTTGGCTATGGGTAATAAAAGATCACTTCTGTATTGAGACTGATATGACTTCTATGAAATGAGTAGTAGGTTTAAATATGTTGATCAACTTTGGTGAGGTTAAAGATGAACTTTGTAAGTGGAGAGGAAGATAGATCTCCAGAACCTATGCCTCAGATGATCTCGCTTTCAAAAATCTACAGAAACACTATGTGTTGCCTTGTCAGCCTTAAAATATATATATCATCCTACTGATTGGATGTACTCTGTCCAAAGCCAGGGCTTTTAGGTAACAGTAAATAAGGGCTTTTCTTACTTCTCATGTTTTATTTGTAATCTAAACCAGAAACTTGACTATAACCCATTTGTTACTGTGTCATTATGACAAGGACAACTATAACTCATGATAAAACTAAAACCAAGAAGCACCCAAGTGGTTCAACTAAGAAAAACAGAGGCTGATATCATTAAATTTAGATTCCTCT
Source organism: Nyctereutes procyonoides (assembly GCF_905146905.1). Classification (NCBI taxonomy): domain Eukaryota; kingdom Metazoa; phylum Chordata; class Mammalia; order Carnivora; family Canidae; genus Nyctereutes; species Nyctereutes procyonoides. The sequence continues at coordinate 13,033,281 of NW_026575117.1, forward strand.
GAAGCTCTCTTTAAACAAAGGAAAGCAAACTTTTGATGTGACATATTCTCTGGATCTTGGCATTCGTGATAAGTAACAAGGCAAAGGAATCTTGTATCTGGGTTAGGATTTATAGGCCAAAAGTCACAGATTTTAAAATGAGGACCCCAGGATAAAGAATATAGACAGAAAAAAAATCAGCTGGGAATGAAGTTGATGGTGACCAGGAAGATTAACCCCTACCAAAATGTAATAAGCACACACAATACTCTGTTGCTGAGCACAGCAGTGCCCATACAGCACTGTTTTGGTTCATTACCAGGAGCAGGGTAAAAAGATTCCTAAGGGCCAAGGTAAGTGGGTTCAGTGAAAATGCACCACAAAGACCAGAGGGAAAGCTTTGGAAACTGCTGGATCATCAGATCAATAGACTCAAAGATGACTAAGTTAGGTTGCTTTATGCAGTTTAAACATTTGTGCAGGGAGTCTCCCCACGCAGCCTTTTATTGACAGCTACAGATCAATGGTAATTTTTGATCATTTTCAACCTACATAAACCTATTGACCCCATGGCCACCTTTGGGGCACTTCAAGTCGTCAAAAATAATCAGAGGAGATGGTGTAAAATTGTCAGACTGCTGAAGACTCCAAGTAGTTTCATGTGCCCCCAGGAGCAGAGTTGAGAGGTTAAAATGTAGTTCAAATTGCCAGCAGAACCTCAACTGGCAGAGTGTTCCAGAGAGTCTTGTCTTTATGTCTCATAAAAGGACATGCTGATTTGTATCCAATGCATATAAGTCTTTTTTTTTTTTAAGGCTAAGTCTCATTGGAAATATTAGATTGTGGAGACTAGATTATTCCTCTTTTCTTCTATTGAATCACACTCTATCTGCTGCCTAACAAAAGTAGCTAATATACTTCTGGCATAAACATATGAATATTAGGTGGATACAAACACGGAAAGGATGAGGACACACTGGAAGCAAGCACAGGCTGGTCGCCCAGATATCGGGGAAACAAGAAATCTATCACCTAAGAATCAGGAAGATGGAAGAGTGAGGGAAAAGAAGGCACAAAATAAAGACAATGAAGAGGAAGAAGTGAGAGTATTGAATCTAGATCATCTCTGTAGGGGAAGGAAGAAGCCAGAGCAGAGGAGCAAAAGGGAAGAAAATGACTTTAAATGATGGCTTTTACCAGTCAACAGAGGAGAATACTACATCCCCAAAAGAAGGAATTTAATCCAAAACACTTAAGATAGACAGCGTTCAAGCAAATCTTCTGAATTTAAGGGGAACAGAAAAAAAGTAATTGAGTAAACAAGATACAACCCAATCCACAGAATGAATCGTGCCTAAATTTTAGAGCAGGATCCTAAAATAGTGAACTTCGGTGCTGGAAATCCACTCAAGAGACAATAATATAAATGGTTTCTTTAAATGTCAAAAAATATATTAGTAAGGATCATCTTGCCATTTGTAAATTTTACGCATTCTTTTTCATGTGGCCTTTACTAAACACTGACAAAAAGCATGGTCATTAATGAGGTTTATCTAAGGGGTGTGTGCGCATGCGTGCGTGTGTGTGCGTGTGTGTGTGTTGTAGCTCTTCAGAAATAACAGAATACGGGAACTTGTCCTCAGCATAAATTTATGCTATAAAAATTCTCCTTTACATTTCCAATATGAGATTCTTTTTTTTTTTTTTTTAAGATACAGACCAAAGTAAGCAAAACAACTACGGTAATCACCTTTTATAGGAATAAACCTCTAAACCTCTCTGTGTCAGGCCTGTAGGAACTTCAACTCGAGATCTGCAGGTCGTATTTCTACATTAGGTGGTGGAGGTTTTGAGGCCAGGGCGTTTTGAATACTTTTGCTTTCTGAGGATCTGAGCTATAAATGTTTATTAAAAGGATCTATAATGAAATCAGTTTTGTTATTTTTTTAATGGTTGCCTGGAGTGTGTTGGATGACTGAATGCCCGTTGTTAATCATTAAGTACTCATGTTACCAAAAGTGTTTGATAGTATTGCCATCTAGGGGCTGAATGGAATTCTCAGCTCTGAAATAAACTGTAATTGAGCAGGTGCTGCTATTGACAATATACATATGTTTTTGCTTTATAGCCCACATGCTTTTCATGTTTCTTATGACAAAAGCTATCTCTAAATGTCCCCCAACAGCCTACCTTTTTTATATATAATCTGTTAGAGGTGATTACTATTTGCTTTGCAGCTTATGCTTTTTTGGCATCTATTACTGAATATTCTGAACAAAGAGTTTTTCTTTTTTGCATTATTAATCTTGCCCATGTTTGCCCTATTTCTACAGAAAAGGAATCATTTATCAGAAAAGAATGTTTGTAATCGGGACTTGTAGCATCTTCAGATTTAATATTCATTATGGTCATTCTAGTTCTGTGCTATATTTATCTAAAAGACCAATCCAATGTTGTGGAGAAATAAGTTTTAAATATTTATGATCTAACTTTTAATATTTTAAAAAAGAGAAATTAGTATTTCTATAAAATTTGTTTCAGAGTCTGGTCGCTTAGCAAATGTTTAAATATTAAAAGATTTCAAGAGGTTAGCATGTAATATCATAATGGGACTTATTGAAAGAGGAAAATTGACTTACAAGTTTTTGATAAATAAAGGAAATTATATTTTCTCTGCTTGTGTTTAACGGATAATAAGAGACATTAAACAGTTGAAACTTATAACCAAGAAATTGAGAAAAGAGTGTCAAAAATTATATCTATGATGTTTTGGTTTTGTCTAATCAGTTTTTTGGAAAATGGTTCAGTTCAATTTTGCTCCTTGTTTCAGATTTTATTTAATGATATTTTTATCAAATGATATTTGGATGCCTCTAAATTAAGGAGAATGTCCATTCACATAACTTTGATGCCTTCGGGTACCTACTCTAAGAAATAATTTCCTTGGGATGCCTGGGTGGCTCAGCGGTTTAGCGCCTGCCTTTGGCTCAGGGCTTGATCCTGGAGTCCCAGGATCCAGTCCCACCTCAGGTCCCTGCATGGAGCCTGCTTCTCCCTCTGCCTGTGTCTCTGCCTCTCTCTGTGTGTGTGTCTCTCATGAATAAATAAATAAAATCTTTAAAAAAAAAAAAAAGAAAGAATTTCCTCTTCTCTCCCTCACATTCGTCCTTCTGTATCCACCAAGAAGAGAGGACAACTAAAGACTGTCTGTCATATTTAGGGCCCCTGGGTGGCTTAGTCGGTTAAGCATCTGCCTCTGGCTCAGGTCATGATCTCAGGGTCCTAGGATTGAGCCCTGCATCACACTGGGGTCCCAGCTCAGTTGGGAGTCTTCTTCTCCCTCTCCTTCCGCCCCCCAATCGTGTTCTCTCTCCCTAGCTCTGCTCACTCCCTCTCCCTCTCTCTGAAAAAGAAATTAAAAATCTTAAAAAATTTTTTTCAAGACTGTCATATTTAAACATCTAGTAAACCAAATCTGATCTTACACATCATTAAGTGTAAATATCCCATTAAGCCAGTCAATACTTCCTTATGAGTATTCACATCCAATAGGTATGCTACACAAAAGAAACTGTGTATGTCTGGGTGTCTCTGGGTGTGTCTGTGTCTCTAGGTGACTGAGTGTATGTGCATGTATGTGTCTCTGGGTGTGTATGTGTTTGCCTATCTATGCACATATTACTGGTTCACTTGCAGACATAGTTGTTATTTGTAAACAGACCTATCCATCCAGCCCAGATACAGAAAGAGCACCCTGGGCTCTTTCAAACCATGAAGACTTTTAGTTCTCGCTTTTAGTTATGTAAAATATGCTAAATGTTCTCCCCAAACAGGAAAAAAAAATCTAATTCTACTACCTTCTTTTTTCTTTTAAATTAGTAAAAAACAAATTATTAAAGCCTAAGTAACAATTACTTTTGGTAAGCTTTTTAGTTTTAGTTATGGTGTTTCTAACAAATGAGAATATTTTCACATATACAGCACCAGTAGACTTGTCTAACGGTGCTTGTGCACAGTTCAGTTCACTTGTTTTTGTTTTCTTGTGTCTGTTTCATTGCATTTGTAAGATGTAAATACTCACCAAGAGAATGAGAGAGAGAGAGACTGAGGAGAGTCCTATGTATAAACAAATGGTGTTGGATTTACTGCTCCAGTTAAATCTCCAAACCCTGAGGATTATCCCATTCTTTGTCATGCAACTTGGTGCCACTGATTTCCATCGTGAGCTGGATGCAGCACTGACCTGAAGCATCATAGATTTTTTTTTTTTGGTGTTATATATCACATCCTTTGGGTTGAAGCTCTGGAAAGGCAAGGATCCTATCTGATCCATACTTTGTGTATGTCTGAAATTATACAACATTAGATAATATATTCAAGTGTCATGCAAAATTTAAAAACCACATTGTATTCTTAATAATTCAAAACTCAGTTATGATATTTGTACTGTCATTGCTAATGTACCTTGGTCAGAGAATGGCCTTCCAGCAATTGTTAGCAATTCCTAAAGGAAAACTAACCTGGTAATTTTTGTACAGGGAACAAGTCATCAAGCCCACCTGTTTGGGTTAGAACCATTCACAACATACCACATTGGAATTGTGGCCACAAACCAGGCAGGAGAAGTTTCAAGCCCCTGGACTGTGGTTCAAACCCTGGAATCTTCCCCAAGTGGACTGAGCAACTTTACAGTAGAACAGAAGGAGAACGGCCGGGCATTGTTGCTACAGTGGTCAGAGCCTGTGAGAACCAATGGTGTGATTAAGGTAATGTCTACCCGAATATGAAATCATATTTGGTGTTCTCCAGATAAATAGATGAGCCCTGACATGCCATCAGGTCACTGTGGGAAAACACCCTTCACCGTCTGTTTAATCCTCCTTGATAGCTCCTCTAGGCACTTAATCAGAGATCAGAGAAAACTAGCTCCCATGTATTATGCTTCCTATGAACCCAACACTGGGCTAAGTGCTCTCCGTGGATTATCTCATTTAATTTGCACATCAGCCCCATCAGGTAGGTACCACTAAACTTCATGAGGCATATAAAGGCTAAATAATTGCCCAAGCCCACATTGCAAATGATCGAATTGCAATTTGAAGTCAGGAAGTCATGCCAACACCGAACTCTAAATGACTGTTCTTACTGCCTCCTGAATTATCCTGCCCAGTTATCTGCTTAAGTCTTTCCTAACTTGCACTTTGAGCAGAGCTCAGTAAGCAAAAGACAGGAAGCCCCCCTGCCATGTCTGCTAACATGCCCACTTCCATGTGTAGCCGTCTTATTGATGTCATAGGTACATCTCAGGTTTTACCAGCCTGTGAGCACAAATAGGGTTGCATTTCCATTATTAGACTGTGTTTTGTTATTTTCAGTGATCACCCACATGCAAGCCAGTCTTCATCTCCCTTTTTGGATGTTCCTCTCCAACAGTGTGGTGACTTCCCTGTCAGTCTGTTACTGCCTCTAGGCCTGGACCACCACTCAGGCCCTGATCAACTATCTTCTGCAGGCTGGCACTGCTGCTGCTGTAGACACTCTGCCTCCTCTTGACCACTCCTTCTCAAGGTGTCAAAAAGTACCCCATTAATTCCACATAAAACAGTTAAGACTGGAGAAAGCTTCCCTGAAAACTCTATGAGGAAGATGACAGCAGAAATTACCTACAGCAATTAACTTAGAATTGTAAATACAGTTCATGGGCCCAGGCCCATCCTCGTGGGCCTCCATGTAGTAGCCTCACTGCTTAGTACAATGGCTGCCTCTCAGCCAAGCTCCAGGCCTGCCATAGCAGCAGAAGCAAGCTGCTTTCTACCAGCCTGCCCACATATGACAGTGCCTGGCTTCCTTCACTCTAGGACAGGAGACTTCAGCCACAGGATCCAGGGCCTTAAAATCCAAGCCACAGACAGCCCTAAGATCCTATCAGAGAAAGAGTATCTCTCTTCACACCCAACAATGCATCCATCCTTGTGTTTTTTTTTTTTTTTTCCATTCCAATGTCTGCGTCTTCCAGGCATGATTGACAATAGGAATACCTAATTCGTTTACCTTCATTGACATTTCACCAAGTATTTATTGAGCTTCTACTAAGGGCCAGGCATTTATTCAGGAGTGAATAAGACAGTCAAGATCCTTGCTGTCACACACCTTACCTCTGTGTGTGTGTATGTATCAATATACATGAATGGTGGGAGTATAGAGAGGCAAACAAAAAGTATACAAATAAGAGAATTTCAGAGAAGGATGAATACTACAAAGAAAATTAAGCAGAATGATGTAATTGTGCCTGCTCAGGCTATTTTAGAATGGGTGATCATTTGAATTGAGTTGACATTTGAGCTGAGCCCTGAATGACAAGACCGAATCAGTCATGTGAAGATATGAGAGTAAAATGTTCCAGACAAAGTGAACAACAAATGCAAGGCCTGAAGCCAGGAATGAACTTGGTGTATTCAAATGAAGGGAAGAAAGCCAGTGTGGTTAAAGCACTGGGGGGAGAAGAAAAAGAGGAGAATGGCAGGTTGGTAGGAGGTAGATTGTGCCGAACCCTGTGAGCTATGATGAATTTGGAATTTATTCTAAGTGTGATGAAAAATTACTGAAGGGGTTAGGCAATGGAATAACATGATCAAATTTATGTTTTCCAAAATCACTCCGCTGCCATGTAGAAAATGGACTCTAAGAAGACCAGTGGAGCTTGGGAGATACTAAAAATTTAGAATTGAAGGTGCATGGAATTACAGTGGGAATTTCTACCCTATTGTGAGGGTAGAAATGTGGGTGGATTGGAAAGATATCCAGAAAGCAAAGTTGACAATCTCTGTTAATGGACTGGATGTGAAACATGAAGGAAAATGGATTTTCAGGTCTTGAGTCATTGACTGAGAAGAAGTCATTGGAAAGTGTACAGGTTTGAAGGGACAAGTAGGCAGCTGAAGATGTTAAGTCTAGAACTCTTTATTTTTGGAATTCATTAGTATATGGGTGGCATTTAAACCCATGAACCTAGAGGAGATTGGGTAAGGAGAGAATATAGAGATGATGAGAGGCTGGGATCAACCTCTGAGCAACACAGAAATTTGGAGGTCAAGAGGGGAAGTAAGGCCAGCAAAGGAGATTCAGAAGAAGCAAGTGGGGCAGAAGGACAAGTAGATGAGTGGGGTATCCCCAAACAATGGAGAAAGTATGTCTACTGCTGCGGGGAGATCAAGTGGAATGAGGGCAGAGAAGTCGTCCTGGATCTGGAGATGAGGTAATCATTGCGACCTCGACAAGAAAATCAAGTGGTGCAATGAGAAGCCAGGTTGGGATGGCCTGAGGAGAAAATGGCAAGGGAGGAATGAGGACCCCAACTCTTTAAAGAAATATGGGTGAAAAGTAGAGAAACAGGGCAGTAGCCGGGGGTACTAGTGTGTCAAGAGGTTTCATTTAAAAATCAATGAAAGATCCTAGAGTACATTTAAACAGGAATGGAAATAGCCCAGTAGAGGGAGATACATTGGTGATGCAAGAGATAATGAGAATGACTGCAGGGGTGCAATCTGTAGGAAAGAGCAGGTATGGGATCCAGAGCTCAGGTGGGCTCCACAGGGTCAGAGATACTTAAACACCTACTTTCAAGTTGAGTTGCTTCTCATCTTTCCCAACCAACGATGAATAATATGGGATGAAAGTGCGCTCTACATTTATATGGTGGGTGTTCAGATAGCTTTCCCCAGAACAAAAGAATACTTTGTTCCAAAGGAGCAATCAATTCCTCCCAGGCATGCAAGAGAAAACAGCACGACTTTTTCCATCTTCTGGTCATCAAAGTGTGTATCTCTATTTGTGTGTATGTGTACAGCAGACGTGTATGTACGTCTGTCTCTGTATCTGCGCCCACACGTGGCCACACATTTTCATCAACCCTGGTTGATGGTTAACAAATGGTTAAGCCTTGTGATTCCATCTCCCGCTAAACGCTGAAGGAGAGGGTCAGCGTGGATAGGCCCTAGTTACCCCGCTCAGGAGGAGGTCCAAAGTGATTATCATCCAAAACAGGGGATTTGAATACTGTTTCCTACTTTAACAAAATAAAAATAGGAGGAAACCCTATGTGAACCTTTTAAGTCAAAGGATCAGCTTCAGGGATCCCTGGGTGGCTCAGCGGTTGAGCATCTGCCTGCAGCCCAGGGCGTGATCCCGGGGTCCTGGGATCGAATCCCGCGTGGGGCTCCCTGCATGGAGCCTGCTCCTCCCTCTGCCTGTGTCTCTCGTGAATAAATAAATAAAATATTAAAAAAAAAAAGAGAAGAAGAATCAGCTTCCAGAGTCCTTAGCTTTTAGGTATGTGCTCATGTGATGTGCAACCCAAATTGGGGGGAAAAAAAAAAAGAATCAACTTCCAGAGTCCTTAGCTTTTAGGTATGTGCTCAGGTGATCTGCAACCCGAATTGGGGAAAAAAAAAAAAAAGAATCAACTTCCAGAGTCCTTAGCTTTTAGGTATGTGCTCAGGTGATCTGCAACTCGAATTGGGGAAAAAAAAAAAGAAAAAAATCAACTTCCAGAGTCCTTAGGTTTTAGGTATGTGCTCATGTGATGTGCAACCCAAATTGGGGGGGGGGGGGGGAAGAATCAACTTCCAGAGTCCTTAGCTTTTAGGTATGTGCTCAGGTGATCTGCAACCCGAATTGGGGGAAAAAAAAAAAAAAAGAATCAACTTCCAGAGTCCTTAGCTTTTAGGTATGTGCTCAGGTGATCTGCAACTCGAATTGGGGGAAAAAAAAAGAAAAAAATCAACTTCCAGAGTCCTTAGCTTTTAGGTATGTGCTCATGTGATGTGCAACCCAAATTGGGGGGGAAAAAAAAGAATCAACTTCCAGAGTCCTTAGCTTTTAGGTATGTGCTCAGGTGATCTGCAACCCGAATTGGGGGGAAAAAAACAAGGCGCAGGACAGCATCGTGCTTCTTTTGCAGACTTCCCCTTAGCTGGAAAAGAGCACGTTCCCAAAGTTAGATTCGGGCCCCCAAGACGAGGGGCGGGGGGGGGGGGAGGGGGGGAGAAGGTGAAAAGGGACGAAAAGAAGTCGCCGCCCCGGAAGTCACGTGCTTCCCGGAGTCACCGCTCCGCTTCTCTTCCGCCCGCAGACCTACAACGTCTTCAGCGACGGGAGCCTGGAGTACAGCGGCCCGACTCGCCGCTTCCTCTTCCGCCGCCTGCTCCCCTTCACCGCCTACGCGCTGCACCTGGAGGCCTGCACCGGGGCCGGCTGCGCATGCTCCGGCGCCCAGCGCCTGCGCACGGGGGAAGCCCCGCCCCGCTCGCAGGCCCCGCCCACCGTGCAGTGGGCGGGGCCCGGCGGCGTCGGGCTGCGCTGGGCCGCGCCCCTGCACCCGCGCGGGAGGATCGTGCGCTACGAGGTGGTTCGCAGGTGCTGGGACGGACCAGCCCGGGCGAATCGGACGCTGCGGGCGGACGGGACCGCCGTCTTCACGGAACACGATACTGAAAGGAGCGCATTCACGTACAATGACACAGGCTTGCAGCCCTGGACGCGCTGCGAGTATAAGATCCGCACCTGGAACTCGGCGGGCCACACCTGCAGCTCCTGGGCCGCGGCCAGGACGACGCAGGCGCCTCCGGAGGGTCTCTCTCCCCCGGGGATAGCCGGTGTGTCTGTGAGCCCCCCCAGACTGCGCATCTCCTGGATCCCGCCCGAGCGGCCGAACGGCATAATCCAGTCGTACAGACTTCGGAGGAACGGGGCGCTCTACCCTTTCAGCTTTGACGCTGGGACCTTCAGTTATACCGATGAGGACCTGCTCCCGTTTTCCACGTACAGCTACGCGGTCGTGGCCTGCTCAGGCGGAGGCTGCTCCACCAGCAACCCCAGCAGCACCACCACCCCCCAGGCGGCGCCAGCAGGAGTCAGCCCTCCAGCCCCCTGGACCATCAGCGCTACCCAGATAAACGTGTCGTGGTCCCCGCCGCTGATTCACAATGGAAACATCACTAAGTATTTGCTGAGGGTCGACGGTCAGGAGTACCTCGCTGGGCAGAGCCTGTCCCTGCTGGTTTCTGACCTGCAGCCTTCCACCCGGTATAATTTCTCCCTGGTAGCCTGCACGGACGGAGGCTGCACGGCCAGTGCATCGAAACCTGCCTGGACCACGGAGGCCCCGCCGCAGAACATGGACCCCCCAAAACTGCAAGTCACAGGCTCAGAATCGATCGAAATCACCTGGAGACCTCCCAGGAACCCAAACGGCCAGATCAGGAGTTACGAACTTAGGCGCGATGGAACCATTGTCTATACCGGCCTGGAAACTCGCTATCATGATTTCACTCTGACCCCAGGTGTGGAATATGGCTACACAGTGTCTGCCAACAACAGCCGAGGGGGGGTTTTGAGCCCGCTCGTCAAAGACAGAACCGACCCCTCGGCGCCCTCAGGGATAGAACCTCCGAAATTGAAGGCCAAGGGCCCGCAAGAGATCTTAGTGAACTGGGACGCTCCAGTGAGGACAAATGGCCAGATTGTCAATTACTCCCTCTTTATCCGAGAGCTGTTTGAAAAAGAAACAAAAATCATACACATGAACACAACTCACAATTCTTTTGACACGCGGTCATTGGTCGTAGACCAGCTGAAGCCATTTCACAGGTAGGTAGCCCAAATCCGGATTTGCTAAGGGCAAGCCACTGTCCTTTCCATAGTGTGAGCCCTCAATCAATTCAAATGAAGACTCCCAACATCCATTCAAGTGATGCCCCCAGTCCCCAACCCCTTAACCGTTGACGGTGGACTAAGCATGTCCTCATGCAGTCAAAACTTGCGTAACTTCTAGAGAGCAAAATTCTTGCAACTGATATCTGGAGAGTCAGTTTTTCAGAGATGTTAGCAATTCACCATGATGTCTCGAATGAGTGGAGCAGAGATGGGCCTCTTCCCTGAGTCTAGGCCCTCCTGAAAGCATCCAGGCTCCTGGACAGTCGTGAGAGCCCAGATGGAGTGATTCGGCCCCGGGTTGGGAAGAAAATCAGGTATTAAAGAGGGGGAAAAAAAAGTGCTGATGAGAGCTCTTACCATTGGGTTGGCCTAAATTTTGTCTTGGGGAGAGCTTGCTTACTGAATCCAGCACTTCTTCCAGGGATAATGAGACTCATCAGACTCTCTTTCCTCAACCCCTTAGAATTCCCCCAGGTCTCATCTCCTGACATCCCAGGATGGTGCTCCTTTGCTGGCTCATGTTTCTCGATGGTCTCCTCTGGGCTCTGTGGCGTGCATGGATGTGTGTTGCTCTCCATACAGAGGAATCTTACACTGGCCATTTCCTATAGCTTGAAGAATTACTTGGCATTTTTCCCCATCACATTTTAAGTAACTTACATCCCCAGAGAGAAGAGTAATAAAAGACATTTTATGTTTAAAATTTAGTAAAATGAACAGAACCACTTAAAAAAAATTAAAGGCTGAAAGAGTGTTGATTTCCAACCACCACTGGTAAAATTCAGCTCTTATTGTAATCTACTGATGTGTAGATTAGATCCCTCCTATAATTATCTCTGATATATAGTGCTGTTTAAATGAAACATTCATGGTCTTATGCATCTACTCATGACAATTATTTAAGGTCGCATTAAATATTAAACAGTAATTAAAACTTCCGCAGGTATCTTTCATAGCTAATCCACATGCTGTGTGAGTTGCCTTTTATCTTATTCTGATTCGGGGCATTAAAAAGACTCAGGTTAGCTGCCGAGCTGAATGTTTTATACTGGCTTCCTCTTTACCCTAACTGGTACCTGCAAGTTTGAAAAATCGTATCAACTTGCTCCCCTTTGAAACTCTTAGTCAAAAGGATTTCTGGAGGAAAAAAAAAAAAAAAAAAAAAGGTTTCCAGGTGTGAAAGAAGCATTTTTCATAGGCTTGGAGGGAAAAAAAAAAAAAAAAAAGTTTGATTATAAGGCCATAAGAGCTGTCTCTTCACTATCCACTCTAATTGAAGATGTAAGTGACATTAATGACTTAAAACAACATATCACTTGTATATGAGGTTGGGGTTCATGTAGTTGGGGGGTTTTCTAGCAGCTTAATGCTTATTGAAGATTGCAAATGAGTGTGTTCTCCTGGGAGTACCTCCCACCGGTCAGTAGGAAGAAGGAGCCTGGGAATACCCTAAGTAACAAAAGGAATATGAACCAGAATTTTAAAACTACCACAGATGATCCAGAAAACAATCTACGTGTGGAAAATTGAAGTGGACTTCACAGAATTGGTTGGGAGTCAGACCTGCCATACACACCTACAGAGCAACGCACCCAAAAACCAATAGTCCCATCAGGGTGGAGATAAACGTGGGAGGAGCAGACAGGAAGGAGGAGCAGAAAAGGGGAATGAAAGATGTCACAAAAGAAGAAAAAAGTGTAATTAAGAAGGGGAAGGGGGAAAGAGAAGAGGGTAGGGGAAATAGAAAGCAAGGAAGAGAACAGAAAACAGCGGTAAGAGGAGGGAAAGCAGAAAAGAGAAGAGGAAATGTCTGGAACCAAAGGTAATAAAGATAGAAAAGTGGGTGCCACTGGAGGGAAAATCAGGGGTGTCATAAAATCATTGGGGCTCGGGAACAGAGGGGAAAAAGCACTTATGTGCAGCCATGGGCACTTAATACTAACAAAACCCCTCTTGCTGGAAAGGCAAGGTCCCAGCTATGTAAATAGACCTTTCCAGGTGGCGGGAGACCAACTATGGAGGCAAAACATAATTGATTGGTTGAGTTTAACTGGGTGGTGATAAGGTGTCTCCATGATTGATAATCTAGCATGTAGCTGGGTTCACTTTGGCCCCAAAAGGTCTTTGTGTGGTGTAAGAGTCTGTTTTAAGATGTCAGGTATCAGGTGAGGGGATTTATTACCATGGAGACCTTAACTCCAAGATGTGCCTTCACGACCTGGAAACATTCCTGGGGAATCATTTAGCTCCGGCTGCAGGGGTAGGAAGAGCCCAGGGCTACAGAAAACTGGTTCGTACCCCTCAAGATCTGCATTCTTCATCGTTGTGTTAAGTAATTCTGCAGAGTACCAGAATTTTTATGTTGGAGAGAACCTTGAAAGGTAATTTATTCTTTACAGTCCTGTTTAGTGTAGAATTGTGCCCACCCTTTCCAGATAGTTGAGGATCTTTGTTTTTGTTTGGAAAGCAAGGAGGACTTAACAGGTTCTAAATTTTTTAGCGAAATACGCCTTTATTGTTCTTTAAAAGCATGAGCTATAGATAAAAATAAATGTAAACTTATTTGTCTTTTTCTTTTAAGCAAATAGTCTTTTTTTTTTCTCCTGGAAATCAGTCTTTTAAATATTCTTTCCATGAAAATCTATTTTGCCAATAATGGGTAATTTCTGCCTTGTGTCCTGAAGGTACGAAGTACGTATTCAAGCCTGCACCGCACTGGGATGTGCATCAAGTGATTGGACATCCCTACAGACCCCTGAGGTGGCGCCTCTGATGCAGCCCCCACCACATCTAGAGGTACGGATGGCTCCAGGGGGATTCCAGCCCATGGTTGCCCTTTTGTGGACAGGACCACTTCAGCCAAATGGAAAAGTTATATATTATGAGTTGTACAGAAGACAAATAGCAACTCATCCTGGAAAATCAAATCCAGTGCTAACCTATAATGGAAGCTCAAGCTCTTTTACGGATTTCGAACTATCACCTTTCACAGAATATGAGTATCAGGTAAGAAATGTGTATTATCAACAATTCACACTGAGACCATATACGCACCTCAGCACCTGCCTGTAAAAATTCCTTGCAATTTGAAAAGCCATTTAGAGAAATGTGGGGCTTAAGGAATTTAATAATATTCTTGGAAAATTTTTAAGCAGTAAATGAGGGAGGAAAGAGCATAGTCATTTTCCTTCTTCATTTTCTTGGTTCTTGATCCATGTGATATATGCTTGTTATTCCTATATAAATTTCAGGTGAAGTATTTGCATTCCTTATTAGTGAAGTGATTTCTGCCGTTAAGCTTCCCTCTGTCAGTGTTGCCTTGGCAGGAAACACTCCTTGTTAAAAAAATCACTTTGAAAATAACTCATTAATTGTACCAAGATAAAATAAAACCCAGTGGCAAGTACCTTCACCCCCTGTGCTCAAGAAAGATATGGAGTGTTGAGAAATGTCTACAGGAAAACAACCTGTGCATGGGGATGAAGCAAGTTTTGTATGAGAGCAATCTAAAAAGTAAGGACTTTGCATATCCCTAAAAAGCCAAGAATGACAAAAAAATATTCTGAAAATATTTTTGAAATTTATAGAGGACTTCTGTTAGGTTTATTTTGTTTTGCTCTCAGAGTGTTTTTGGAGGTTTTTTTTTTTGTTTTTAATTTATTTCAATTTGTCAACATACAGTAACAGGGCTTATCTTATCACGTGCCCTCCTTAATGCCTGTCACCCAGTTACCCCAACCCCCAACCCACCTCCCCTTCTTCAACCTTTCGTTTCCCAGAGTTAGGAGACTCTCATGGTTTATCTTCCTCTCTGAGTAGTTTTGATTCTTCTTCTGATAGCAACTCCATTTCTGGCCAGGGGTGGGGGTGGGAGGATGATTCCCCTTGCTCAGGTTTGGGAGAATGTCAGTCCATGAATGTGTCAGGCTGTCTCCTAACTAAAGGGTAGGGGCACATGAACCATGCTCAGCCCCTCAGACTCACCTGGGGCTTGATCTTCTGCATGGTGACTCAGAATTTTAAAAGGTGGAGGTGAGAAGTCCTAATAAAATATCCCAAACCTCAATCCAAAGGCTTTTCTTATGCCTGCTATTTTCAGACATGGTTCTTCAACTATTTTCTCAATTCCATACACTCCCAATAAACCTCTCTTTTGCAAAAGTCAGAACCAGTTTCTCTTGCTTGCAGTCAGAAGCTTGCTGATTGATGCAAGCACTAAGTGCCAGGCATAATGCCAAGTGCAATTTTCTAAAAGAGGAAACTGAGCCTTGAACAGCTTACCATAACTAGAAATAATAAAATCACCAAGTCACCAGAAATATGTTGAGGAAATCAATGAATGCAGTAATTAGAGGTAACATTTTAAGTGTGAGAAGAGTATATTTTAGGCCAATAATGTATGAGACAAATTACCCAATGTAGTTAGTAAAAATTGAAAATATAAAAAGATTCCTGAATGGTTTGGAGAAATAGATACATGTTCAAAATCCCCTGTTTTCATTTTTAAATATAAAACTCTTTTAAGAACAAAAGTTTTTTCTAGGCTTGGCATGACTCGTTTAGCAGCAAAATGCAATCTAAACAAACTTGAGATTATAGCATTTATTTATCCTATCTACTGTGAATATTTATATGTTTTGCTACAGAAATATTGTGTTTCATTACCATATCATTCTGAGGATATTAAAACATACACAGTACGTGTATTTTATTACCTTTCCCAAATCTGGAAAAAAAAAAAAAGCAAAATTATTTAAAAACACATCAGGCCCCAAGGGTTTAGGGTGAAGATTGTGGTTTATATCATGGAGGAACACAGTTGGAAACAAAATAGTATTAGAAACAGCCAGGATCTATGTAGCTGGCCACACTTTTGTTCCTTTGTCTATGCCTTTACTAAAAAAATGTCACTTCATCCGAGATTCTTCTAATTAGATAGTAGATATTGAAAGCAAACTAGTGATTATAGCTTCTTTGGCATTATGTTGTGCCACTGGATTCAATAATTGGCCAGATGATCCATAGAAGTCTAATGCCAATTTTTAAGAAATGGTAAACCTCCCACATATGTCTTCACTCTGGTGAGTTTTCTTACCAGGAGTTAAGGACAAGGAGGAACCAAGGGACCTACAATTCAGAGGAGAGTGGACCTCAGGCTGTGCTGTTTGTAACTGTCTACGCTGGGTCACGCTGCACCTCCTCCTATTCATTACACCCAATGGAAGCATTTAGTTGGTTTTCCATACAAACTGATCTCAAATTTGCATTTACTAGCTAATCCCACCTTGTTACCACATAAGTAGAGGAGGGTAAAATCTAGCCTATCTGCCCAAAACCCAGTTTTTACAGGAAATATTTTGAAAAGCATAGATTAAATGCTGAAATTAATGAACTAAAATATTAGATTTATTTAGCCTGGATAACTGCTCAGTCTACACAGGTCCTGAATAACCTTACAGGAGCCATTTAGAAGTAATGTACTAAAATACTGATTTCCCTTTTACAAAAGAACATTTTTTGCCATTGAGATGAACTTGTATTGCTATTGCTCTCAAGCCTGTCTGAGGGTTACTTCATCTGCAAGTTGCCTTTCAGAAAATACCTTCATTGTCCTAGAGGTATTGGTTCACTCAATATCTGTCAATGATTTGACTCTTCTGCAGAGGATTGTATTTTTTGAGGCAATATATATTTCTGGGAATAAAACCAAAGAACTGAGAAACAACCCAGAGATATATATCTATTAATCAGAAGGGTGGTGGTGATGATCTGTGTAATTGGGTAGGTGGTATTCCACA
The DNA here is from genome assembly GCF_905146905.1 of Nyctereutes procyonoides. Lineage (NCBI taxonomy): Eukaryota > Metazoa > Chordata > Mammalia > Carnivora > Canidae > Nyctereutes > Nyctereutes procyonoides. The sequence continues at coordinate 13,049,771 of NW_026575117.1, forward strand.
GGGTGTGCCCTGAGGGTGTCAGATGCTGCTGCTCACCCTGCTCCTACAGGACCCTACACCACTCTGTACTCATTTCTGTTTCTAGGAAAGTCATTGAAGGCAGCTGCCAAAATTTATTGTGGGGGATAAACAAGACAGCACTTCCTAGTGTAAATTCGCCAATCACTTGACCTGTAATAGAGCTCTGGGAGAAAAGAGTCTAGAGTGGATGAGTTCTGATGGATGGAGTGGACAGGAACTCTGTAGAGAAAGGGATTCTTACTGAAAGAAATGGGGAGTCCCTCACTCCAGGAGCCCTTGGAGGATGAGAACCAGTCAGTGTCACTTACCTCACAACAATTCATAGAACCAGCTTGGTAACTGTCACATTTGAAGGTGGACAAAAGCCATGTGATATTACAGGCACTTTCTAAATTTTCAGTAATACCTCAATATCAAACATCTTAAAGGTAGTGGCTCCCAGTCTTTCTAATACAAAAGGAGATTCCGAGGGGTGAGGGTGGGGATTCCCAGCAATCTGTATTTTTAACAAGCAGCTTAGATGATCCACAACCCTTTTTTTTTTTTTTTTTTTTTGAGAAATACTGCCCCAGAGGGTACAGCATTGTTGCTATGCTGCTTAAGCCAGATTTTCAAGTGGTGATTTCCTAATTCAGTGGCTCTCAGCCCTGGCTGCACATTAGAATCACCTAGGGAACTTTAACCACATTCCTGATGCTCCGGCTCCATCCCCCTGTAGTTCTGATTCTGGGATGGGTCCAGGGATCAGTGCATTTCAAAAGGTCCCTAGGTGATTCTAATGTGCAGCCAGGGCTGAGAATCACAGTCCTAAACCATCATAAACCGATTGCCTAAATAAGTGAAGCCAGCTCCCCACAAGTGCCTAATTTACATGATGATAATTGATGACCAACCTATTTACCTTGGTTTATCCATAACTACCCTAAACAGAAATCCTGTTATTTTGATATCAAACTGGAAAGTGGAGGACTTCAGAATCCAGAATATATTATCTGCAAAGTTCACATCTCAGTTAATCAAATAATTTCTTTTCCTCTTCTTCGTGGATTTTGTTTTATTTCTATTGGAGTTTTATTTTGCTTTGTTTCTCACTTGGGACACCTGGCCTTTGGTAGTTAAGAGTTATAACATTCATCACCACTTAAAATGGGATTTTTCTAATTTGATTGACTTCGACACAGCTTCCAGAGATTCTGCAGGATCCACTTTAATAAGAACAGTAAGCTCTGAAATACAAATTGTAGAACTCTGGAAGTGCCTTTTTATATTTCACAAGATGGATGGGACGTCTTTGCAGAACCACACGATGCAGCGTCTCATTAGAGCGCGAGCCTTCTCAGTGAATTTCAAATACAACTTAGGTTACCAAAACCTAATTCTCAAAAACTCTTGTCAATGCGTGATTCATACATAAATGAGATGCATCTTTACTAAATGGAATTCTTCAGTGTACAGACCTTTTCCTTACATGGAGATCACAGGCTTCTTGTTCAACAGAATATTTACAAAATCCAATGGGATACTTTTGAGACAATACTCCTTTCTATCTTCAACCCTTTCAAAATTGGGCTGTCCTCATCTATACGGTCTAGACCTCCCAATTCTGCATGGGGAGGTTCTTAATAGCACAGCAAGCAAATGAAGACAACAGTCTCTGCACAGACTTCAGAGAGGGACCTGGGTGGGAGTCTGCTCCGTAGGCAGCTGCAGGCTTCACCTGTGGGGAGCGAGCTGGGGCTGATAAGCAGCCCTCAGTAATTGTGCATTCATATTCATACTCTCGCTTAAGGCAATGACTCACCATGGATTTGCTAGGGCCTGCCGTGGCTCCCCCTTTCACCGGATCGTGCTGTCAGTGACTTAATTCATTTTCCTGAAAATTCCCCCACTTTGACAGGTTTTTGCACAAAGCACCCACACTCACACAATCTCCGAAGGCTTGAAGGCTCCCAGCGCTGGGCGACTGAGAAGTGACAGGTCAGCCCCAGAAGAAACCCTATGACTCATGATGTGCAGGGCTGATCTTAGGGCCGGTGCTGTGGGAGGCCACACAGGATGGCAGCCCGCTGCCTTCTTTCTAACACACCGACCCTGACTCCAAACAATTCTGTCTGGAAATTTATGCTGAAGAGGATGCAAGGAAGGGTTGAGGCAGGAGACAGATGAGGGGATGAACCCTCACTGTTCCTGCCCAAAACATCCATGTGGAGACTGCAGGAGGGGCTGCTGGGGCCTTTTCTGTGCAACCTCCACAATGTGTGGGTGACGAGCTGGAAAGGAGAAGGAGAAAGAACAGATAAAGTCCTTCTCACACTGTATCTGGATCCTTGAGCAAAGTAACCTCTCCCAGTGGTTTTTGCTGGTATTTAAATGGAAGCTCTCCCCAGTTCTAAATTCTAGGAGCCTCCGTGGGGGTAATCTATAACCATACACTTTAAAATTTTCTAATCAAACTTTAGCTCAACCTTGATTTGATCTATCATTTGTAAAACCTGACAATATATTCTGATCCTAAGCAATTTGATCATCTGATCGTGTTTAGCTTTAAGTTGTATCGAAGCAAGTGAGTATATGAGACCAGCTTCGGACAATCAATAGTTCTCTGGTTCCGTATCACCAAAATGGAAACATCAGTAGTGGTGTTTTCTAACGAAATCCAATTTATTTATATACTAATAAATGTATTTAATAAGTTATAAATACATTAGAAAATATAAATGTCAACCAATAACAATTTATTTCATTTACTGCATCTAAGAGTCCCATTTAGATTGTTGAGAAAACCTACAGCATCAATGAGGCATCTTGATTATTTTTACTATGTGTGATAGAAAGCCAACTTAAATAGAAAGGAATTGTTTCTGTTTACCTGTCTGGAAAATGGACCAAAGAAATTCCTTGAAACCAAGAAAAAGGTGTAAATAACAGGCCTCCACAGGAGCTTGGGGTACAGGACTCCAAGCTGTCAGATTCATCCTTTCTCTCCTTCCTCCATCTTTGATTGTCTCCATTTGGCTTCATTCCACACCAGACTTTCTCCAGGCATTAGAGAAACTCACTCTTGCCACTACCCGATTCAAGCTTCCTCGGTGCCTTGGATTCCTTGGCTTGGAATTGTGGATTGGAGCAACATTGAACTCATAGACTCATGCTTTGAGATTGAATGAGTTGATACATAAATATGCTTAGGCCAGCACATCACACATAGGAACTCTTTGCCCAGTGCAATTACGATAGGTATTATTCTTACCCTCCCACCTCAGAGTGGGAAAAGGACTTCTTTCCCTCTCAGTATTCATAAATCAAACAAGAGCCAGACTCTCATGGACTGACTAGCACCATATAGTCCTGTGACTAAGAGAATGGAAGATTTTGATCAAATAGGCCTGGACACGGGGCCCCATCCTACAGCCGGGGATTTATGAATACGTGGGAAACACTTTTAGCCAGAAACAAGGGCTGCCCCAGCACGGGACACACACCCACCACACTACTGTGAAATAGTTAACAATTCCCAGGCTCTTCCCTCTTAGATGTTCACAGTTGACAGATGAGACTGAGTGAAAAGTAACACGGCTTGGGCAAGATGCTTAATTTCTCAAAGTCTTACTTTAAAAAAGAATTGGTGTGTTAAGAGAAATGAGCGATTTTATATGTCTAGCTGGATGCCTGATACGTAGTAAGCCCACCTCCCCACTCTACCCTGAGCCCATACTGTAGAAAAGAAGGTACCTTCTTCCAAGACAGAAAAGAACCAGGTTAAGAAAACTCTTATGCCTCCATCAGTGAGTCACTAATAAAATGCTAGAATGTAAAAATCTTTAAGAACACAACTGGCTCTGAAGGCGTGATGCCCCTTCAATGAGGTGGTCCAGTCTTGTTTGTCCTTGCCACTTCTCAGGATAAAACTACCTTGCCGGGATCCCTGGGTGGCACAGCAGTTTGGCGCCTGCCTTTGGCCCGGGGCGCGATCCTGGAGACCCGGGATCGAATCCCACATCGGGCTCCCGGTGCATGGAGCCTGCTTCTCCCTCTGCCTGTGTCTCTGCCTCTCTCTCTCTCACTGTGTGCCTGTCATAAATAAAAATTAAAAAAAAATTAAAAAAAAAAACTACCTTGCCCACATACCCATGACTGAGATTCCTTCCAACTTTGAGTCTGAGTCTACACTTCTGTGACAAGCTACTCGATTCACATGGCTCATTTTCTGTTGCTATCGCCTTTATCCCATCCCGTTCCTAAGCATTTTTCTGTGCCACTTTTAGAGAAAATGGATCGAGCATGTTTTCTGTTTGGTTTTGGACTTGCATTTAATTAGGTATTAATCTCACTAACGTATTTCTGACCAGCATGGAAGCTTTTGTTTAGTTAGTTTCTCCCATAAGATCTAAGCTGCTCCCACCCCCCAACTCCCACAGCTCAAGGTATTAAATGATTTATTGATATTGTCTGTCTCAAACAGTGCGTTCTAAAACTTTAGAGCCAAAGTGCTACAGCTTAGACTACAGGCCGTTAGGACGCTTCCATGAATAGAAATATGAATTCTGCCCCTGGACCAGGGACCATGTTTTTTTGCCATTGGCTTTTTTTTTTTCAACAGATCATTTCTCCCTGTGTGTGTGTGAGCACACCTAGGAGCATGCTCTAGTTCACACATGTGCACATCTTTTCATTCTTTTTCTCTCTCATGGCATCCTTTAGCATTCATTCTTAAGCTGCAATTGTTGGCAGTCTTTACGTTGCCTTTGAGACAAGTTATTCATCTGGAGATGCATTGGTTCTCACCCTCATGCCGATGCAACCCAAATGTCTAGTTCACTTAAGCCAATATTGATCCTCCAGTCTTTGCATTGAAAGCTTGTGTGCTGGACATAAAATAGTAAATGGAACCAAATTTTCTCCAGCTGAAGATAGATAATGTGTAATTCCAAGCCCACATGGCTCTTCACCAACAGTTTCTATTCAGTGAGATGACCATGAAAATCAAGGCTCCCTCAAATCACCTGATTAGGTCCTATAAAAATATCCAGGAAAGGATGAGACATGTTTTACTTATTTCCCTTTATCCTAGAACTTGAATACATAATAACTTATTATTACTACGCACCCACTATATACAAAGTGTATGCCTAGTTACTAGGATTGCTGCAGGAGGCTAAAAACCATGAACTCCATTCCTCAGGGGCTTAAAGTTTAGTTGATAAGACAAACACACCCCTGAATAATATATCCATAAAAATATAGGGATGCTTGTATAAGCTATGAAGAAAGATATTTGAAAGATTCAAGTGATGATGCAGCAGAAACAGCACCTCATCTTCAAGGACAGCAGGATTTCCATGCCAAGTTCTCATGGCCCCTCTCATTTCACTCTGGCCAGATGGGCTTGAGCAGCACAGGTGGGACTTGACTAAAATCATTCCATGCAGACGTGAAGAGGCACTATTCCTCTATTCAGTCTCACTAAATATCTCCAATCTCTCCATGCTTATGATCCAGTGCCAGTGTCAGCCCACCCATTGTTACTGGGGCCTGTGTAATGTTTGGAAATGTTCTCCCCAGTGTCAGGATCTCAGCTGGAAACAGATGGTGTACTCAAAGGAGCATTTGAAGAGAATTAAATGAAAAAGCTATTTATGGAGGTATGGGCAGGATTAAGAGAATCAACAAGGGAGGTTAAAGTACCCAGGGACTTGCAATAGCCAGAAGCTATTACCTTCTAGGCCTAAAGGGGATCAAGCTGTTCCTGAAGCCCAGCATTTGCTGAAGCCAGTGAAGAGGGGCTACACTGTGGAAGATGAAGCTTTAGAGAAAGAATGCAGCCTTGCCAAACTGAGGTGCCAAAGAGAGGGATCAGGAGAAGTTAAAAATCTGAACTCTCTCCTTCCTCTGATCAATCCAATAGGACAGAAGCCAGGAGGAGAAGATCCCTTAGGCAGTCTGCAGAGTCACTTCCCAGTGCACAGAGCAGGGCAAAGAACGGTCCTGGAGGCAAAGGAATCATACCTAGCATATCCCCCATACCTCACATTGGTGCTGCTTCTCACTCAATATGTGACGAAGAATCCTTTCCAGGCTACGAGATCACCTGGCAAGCTTTGGCCTGCTACTCCATGGTTATTGATAAAGCACTAAGTAAATCTGAAGGCTTAAGGAGGATTGCACTTAAGTATTTGGACCGATGGTATATTTCCATTAAATTCTAAATAAATGTCTTGGTCTAAATGAAGCAATCAAATCTACAGGTGGAAACAAAAACGTTAAGACGCTTAAGTAAATCACATCCCTTCAATTGAAATCTTTAAGAAGTTGGTTGAGACTCTCTCTTGTGAATTGATTTATCTATCTGCTGATGGATCTGATCATTACTAAGATGCCTAAAAGCATCTTGGAAACTGTGCAGTTCTCTTCTTAATGCCGGTGGCATGTTTATAATGGAAACCGGAAATAAAATTCTGTCCTCTGAAGAATCCAGTGAATTGCTCCAGTATTTCCTTTTGTTTAGACTTTGGGATGCTTTTGAGAAATTTTAATTAATAATAAGGCAAAGCAGAGAATGCCATCCAATATACAAAAGTTGCTGTAGGAACAGTATTTCTCAAAAGCCACACTTTCATTTGCACTGCCCCTCAAAATTTTAGAGCAGAGAAATACCTGGAGAAAGACCTACAGAGATGTGGCCTAAATTTGTAATGCTGTGAAGGGTCTTCAAGTCTATGGTTTCTCAATAAAGCTATATGGAACCCAGAAGTAAGTTAAAAAATTGCTACTTAGTCCCACTTTCTCTTCCAAGGGGTCAAGTCACCCTCTCCTAACTTTTCACAAAATGATATAATATTCATTATTATTTTTTTGTGCTCACTATGTGCTATGCTAAGAGCTTTACAACCATTTGAGATAATGACTATTACTAATAATAATGTTCAGAAATCTGATGCATTGCGTGATTGTTAACATGCCCCAGATACAGTTGGTGAGTGGGAGAACTTGACTTTGTATCTAAGATTCAGGTGCCAAAGACTGTGTCCTTAAACTCATCCTGTGGTTGCTCTGAATTGTATTTATATACAGCTCTGGGCCTTTCAAAATCTTGGTAAGATATTTATAAATGTATTTATCTACCAACCCATTCCTTGGAAACTTGTAGAGACATTTTTGCATACAAAGCTCAGTTTAGTCCTGTGAGATACGTGTTATCATTCCCTCTGTATAATAAGGAGCCTAAATGACTATGCAAGTTACCTAAAAAAAAAACAGAATTAGAGCTTAGACCCAAGTCCAGTAATTGTCTATTGAATCACAGCTTATTCAGGTCACCCTCATCAGGGGCATGAGTCCTGACCCTGCAAAGATGAACTGACTCTGAGTGTAATCTGGGCTCCAGGATTCACTGGCTTTGTCATCTCAGCGATTGATTTAAACCCTCTAAGCCTTCATTTCCTTGCCCATAAAATTGGGGTGAAAAGACCTACCTTAGAAGGGTAGCTGTAAACTTTAAATGAGTTCATTGTCACTCACATATAAAATTAAAATTTAATAGATAAATTCATAAAAATTAATCAATACCCAGTTATTTCTGTAAAATGTACATCAGATTAAGTCAGTTCCCTGATGGGAACCCTCCCTTGGCTTCCCATAAAATGCAAACTCCTCTCTGGTTCAATGGAGACTTTCATTTGTCCACTTCTGTCCTCATCTCATTGCTCTCTGGCCCTTACTAAGCCTGGCTGCACTAGCCTTCTTGAGAATCCAGCCTCAGGGACTTTGCACTTCTTTTTCCCAGAGTGTTTTCCCCCCTAGATCTTCACATGATGGCCTCCTTCTTGCCATTAGCATTCCAATTTGATTATCAACTCCTGAGAGCATCTTCTGGACAATTCAAGCATTCTCAGTTATATTGCTGTATCTTACATAGTTTATATTATAGATTATTTCCTTTCTAACACATACCACCTATTCATTTGTGTTTGTTTATTTACTGTTTCTCCCCACCCAGATATCAACTCCAGCCTTGTTCACTGTTGTATCCCCAACTCATAGTACAGTGTCTGGCACATAGAATGGCTCAGTAAATATCTACTGAATTAATGGATGATTAAGTAACCTCACCTGGTTAACTATACTGTTATTTTCAAAAATGTTAATCATAGTTGGTAATTACGATCTTAGCTTACTCTAGCAACTTATTGTGGAGGATGTATGTGTTTCCAATGTCCTATCAGTAGGGTATGGTTATTATTTTAGTTAAAACATAATGGAATTTCACCGTCTTTACGTGTTTGGAGCAGTATGGAAAGTATGTGAATATTTTTTGCCTCCGTGTAACACATAATAGTGTTAAAACATGATAAGTGCCAACAGAGATGGATGCCATGATATTTGTGGTAATTCCCACCATCTCACTTTGAGGCTGCTCTTCATAGAAACAGCCAGTCCATGCAGGGCTCTACTACAGTCCCAGAGCAGGATGTCAACTGCTTGGAAGATGTGCCCAGGTTCTCCTTCAATGGTCTTATGTAGAAAAGTTCAAAGAGTTTGGGGTTTTACATCATGTACCTATATTGGAGAGCCAGCTCTACCACTTCCAAGTTGCAGAAACTTCCCTGTGTCTGTTTCCTCATGCACACCAGTGACAATAATAATATCAATCTGATAGGATTGTTGGGAGGATGAAATAAATTAGTACATATAATACACTTATAAAAGTGCAAGTGCTCAGTGAACCTATCAACTACTTTTATGTATCCTCATGAGAGCCAGATGGAACAGAGTTCTTATTTTCTCTCAGGAAGCACAGATAGAGGCAATAAAAAGTAGGATGTGATAAATTCCAAATTCTTATTATCACTAAAATTAAATTGGGGCTAATTCTAGAATTTCACACTAATGTTGAAGCCAATTTTCCCTCCCTCATATTCATATTTATTGAGTAGCTTTAAAGAGCAAGGCAGTGTGCTAAGCAGTAGTAACAGAAGACACCCATGTCTAGCAAAGAAAATGTCTTATAATTTCTTCACATCCCTGAATTTCAAAAGTACCAGTAGAAAGGAAGACAATGTCTTGTTGTACCCTTCTTCCCCTGGGTCCCAGAATTCAATTAAAATCATGTTGCATCTTGCCTGATCCAAAGTGTTTTAGATGAAAGGAACCTGGAATGCAGGAGCTGTATCTGTAGAAGTGTAACTACGATACATCCAGTAAAGTATCATGCAAACAGATGCTGAAAAAGTCCATCTGATGATAAGAGAAAATCAGATAGAGCGTTAAATAGCTACACAGAGCTTTTCAGCAAGCTATTCCTTTATGACTATAGCCTGCAGGACTGCTCATGAAATAAAATAATCTTGTAATCATGTAACTTCAGATTTATTGCCTTCTCTTTTTAGCTATGGGTCTCTCTAACCACAATTCTGGCAAAGTCCAGTTTGGCATATTGCTATTCAAACATATTCGAAACCCACGACGGGCTACCCTTTAAAAAGGCATTAATGTAAGTGCCATGGGAAAATATACTCCAAGGTTGTAGATGAATTGATATGATTTCCTTGATTGTATCTTTTTATTTATGAGGCATAATTTATGAGCAGTGGAGAACAAACTGCAATGAGTGATGACTAACTACAGCCAAAGTCATAAATCAGGAGCAGTGAAAGAAGTGATTTTGATCGAATCTATTGAATTAGCTGTTGGCCTTAGCCAATACAGGTATTGGAAAGACCTTTTTAATATCTATTTGTCCCCTCATGGGAATGTGATAACAATATCATTACATGCCCCTAGGAAACAAATAATTTAATTGTTTGTCTGTTAACATGCAACCTATTTACTCTACTTATTAACTACTGGCATGGCCATTCATGTCAGGCTTTTGTTTATTTCTGATGTGAATTGTCACAAAAATATATTCACATTCTCTAGTTTAATAAAGAATGATGTTGCTTCCCTCGTGCTGTTCAATATGAATATGTCATAAATTTTGTTGAAATGCTTTTGTATCATCAAGAATTGCCATTATTCCACAAGGAAGCATGTTACAAAACATCACATAAGTTACATAGAACTCAAAAATGCCTTTATATCTTAATCCTTTGAGAGTAACAGTTATAATACAATTCTTATAATAAGCAGCGTGGAAAAAGAACAAAATCTCAAATTGCTCCAAGGGCAAGGACAGTCACTGTCACTTATATTAGAAGTCAACAGATTAGGAGTTTTCTGTTAAAGATCACTGGCTAAATTTGGTTAGTCCTGCATTCCATTTTTGTATGGAAAATAAGAGTGAATACAAGAATAAATAGACATCAATTAGATGCTAACAGAATAAGCAGCATCACTAAACTGCTCCCTTGGCTTTAACAAGACTTGTAGCATGATGATATCTTAGCCTAAAGAATCAAAAAATATTTTTACACTTAAGGATATTTTTTAAATGATATGATAAAGGAAAAACACATCAGGAAGTCCCTAGAGATTTACATTAAGAATTTGTCTTTGCATTAATACTACACTTGGAAAATATCAGTCCTCGGGAATGTTTCTTCAGAAAGCTACAAAGCACTAAAGCTTTATGTGAGAAAAAGCACTAATCTTTACAGTTAAGTGTAGAAATTGGACTAAAGAATAATTAGCACAGTGATGTAAGCACCCAGTGGGCTACCACTCTGGGAGGATTTTCAGATCTATCTCCCCTTCCCCTGTCCTCCACAGAGTCATGTCTCTTTTACAAAAATGATTACAAATGCTTCTGTTCACAAATTCTTGCTTCCCTTCTGGAATCAAATTAAAAGGAGAAATGTGTAGAAAGGAATTGGGAGCATCTAGAATAATATATTACAAGGGAAAAATGGATGCAACAAGTTTTAGAAATATCATGATTTCAAGAAATTTATACCTGGACTGAAAACTAGCTAGCAAATAGTCGTTCTACAAAGTTAATGAACTCTGGTTCTGTTTGGAACCATGACCACTGTAATGAACTCCATGATGATTATTGCAGCTGTAACATCTTCAAACAGATACATGCTTCATGCTTTTTCGAATGACTAAAGGTAATGACAAAGGAAATGCAGAGTACAGCTCTAAACAGACGTCAGTTGAATAGAAATTTAAAATGTATAACGCCTAGTTCTGTACCTGGTTCTACAGAAAATAGCCGCCTGTGTTTCTCACACAATCTTGGAAACGTGTTGGGAAGGCAGGTTCCAAGGTCCTTTTGCCACAAATTCTGCTATAGGTATCCAAAATGATTTTGATGATCGTAGTCAAGAAACGCTTTTTAACAAAGACTCCTTTGGTGGAAGAATCTAGGAGGCAGTTTTAACCAGAGAAGAGACGATTAAACCCATCTTTTCCACAGCAGTGGGATTTTGGCAGCTTGGTGGCAGATGTTGACACTTTAGGTAATGGGAATTTTTTAAGGCCAAATATGGTCATTAGTCCTGGGAGGGTGGGGAGTAGTAAATAAAAGAACAATTTCATTTCTTTAATGGACAATAACATAAAGATGGTAATAGTCACTAGTTAGTTTTTTTAAAATTAGATTGAAAACAGAAATATGAACTGAAATCAATCTATTTTTCTAGTCAGTTATAGAATTTATGGTTAAATGGTTTTAGTTATTTTGTTTTTATCCAAATAGTCAATCTGTGTTTTCTATGACATCTTCTTATATTATAACTCTTGTCATGGTTGCAACCAAAACCTTAGAGAAGAAAACACCCCAACTCAGCCAGTCCCAATTTGTTCTTGTTTGTAACAGCTCTTCACTGGGAGGTTCCTAACTCTTAAAGTTATTATTATTGTGTGTGTGTATGTGTGTGTGCAAGTGTTCACTAAACACAATAAATTGTTTTAGTGAGAAGTTTAATCATCTTTTTTATTATAAAAGAATAAGGATGTTCAGCTGGATATTGTAGGAATAAGGATATTCTAAATAAATTAAAAATTAGGAGTGTCCTTGATTTTTGTCACTTTGCCTTGAAATTCATAAGCTTTGCTGGCTCCCACCCCACCAGTATGTCCCTTCTTTTCTGTGAGCAGCCCACACACACACAAAAAAAAAAAAAAAAAAACCCACATTTTTGTACCCAGTGATCGCAACCAGAAATCATGGGACATAAACCAGATGGATTGGCTTGTCAGTTAGGTGAAAGGTAGGTAAATAGGTGGTGATGGATGGATGGATTAGAGAGGTGACAAATAGAAAAAATAGAGATAGATACAGTAAGCAACTCCATATTCACAAGACTTTTTATTTCTTGATTTTTACATTGGTTCATTAAAATTAAAAGATCAGATCATATTGCTCAAAATTTGCCATGCAAGATCTCTGCTTCTTTCTCCACCCTACAAAGATGGATCCAAATATTGGGGTCACTGTTTCACAGTAGAAATCATAAGCATATGTTAGCATTTTTTTACTTATTTATTTTAAAGATAGAGTGCACGAGTGGGAGGGGCAGAGGGAGAAGAAATCCCAAGCAGACTCCACAAGGAATGCGAAGCCTGACTCCGGGCTCAATCTCACAACCCTGAGATCTTACCCTGAGCCAAAACAGAGTCAGCCATTCAGCCGCTGAGCCACCCAGGCACCCCTCTGTGAGCGTTTTTATTCTGAACCCTGAACTTCTATACTTCAGTTCCTTTGTGTCTTGCTTCACTGGGCATAGGCAGAAGTCCACAGCAATTTTTAGGTAAAGGACTTTTTAACCTCAGTAAACAAAGAGGATACCAATGACAGGTTCTTTTTTACATTTTCCTCTGGTAGTTTGGTATAATAGAAACACTGCCTTGTGGGACAAGTTTTGTGAAATCCATAATTCTTCATTATTTCAGTCAGCTTTCTCTTCATTGTAACTGCTTTCATTTCCAGAGTAGCTCATGTAAATAGGCTGATCCTGCTTTGCATAAACACGTTGATTTATATGAATGCTATTTTGATCTCAAATTGATTGAATACTAAAAAGAAAGACTAAGAAAAAGAGCACTATATTATGAAGGTCTCCCTTCAAAGACAAAAGACACTAAGTCCTACATACATTCCCAGTTAGTGATGAAGAATTTACAATTGCCTCGTTTTCAGAACAGAACATTTCCAGAAATACAGGGAAACACTATAATACTGACGCTCAAGTATTTTAAAATATCATAGATTAAATCACATTTTGGAAATAGGACTCGACCCAGTAAAAATTCATCTAACACAGGGGGATGTGGGATGAAGTTTTTATCTCACAACACCAGCTTAATAGTACTCATTATACTCCATCTATATTGAAAGCGAAGGCAAAAATGAATGTTCATAATCTGGGGCCAGACCTGTGCTAAGCACTTTCTATGGATTTTACTTATTTCTTTTTTTTTTTTTTAACGTTCCCATACCTGCACTGTTACTGTCTCCTATTGGTGCTCAGTAATTAATTGGCAACTTGCTGAATTTTTATTTTATTACACCTACTTTTTTATTTTCCTCGTTTTCTTTCCCATCCATTGTGGCCTCTATTAAAATTCTGTATGCCCTTTATTTAGTTAAATAAAGAGGTCATTAGGCTGAGGTGGCTCTAGTGCTTTGAAGGCCTACATAAACAAACCAAAGTCTAAGCTGGTAAATGCTTCAAGATTACAAAAATCAAAACACTAAGAACAACCAATCTTATATAGCCAATAGGCTTTGAACTATAGCCAACAAATAATTTCCTTTCTTTGCTTCTGCACGTTCCCTATGTAAGACTCTCCTCTGGTTCCTGTCCACCAAGTGCTCATAACCACTTCCAGTTTGGTGCTGCCCCATCAGAATTATATTTTTGCTCAAATAAACTCTTAAAATTTTTAATATGCCTCAGTTTATCTCTTAACACCCTAAATCACTAACCAAAGCCCCACTCTTGGCAAAGAACTGATATTAAAAATATCCCTTATTTTGCACCCCTTCCCCCAAGAATATTTTCTTTTCAAACTTTGTCACTCTCTTTGTAATAAAAAATGTTCTTCTCTACCTCCTGGAAAGATATTTCCATTAAAGAGATTAGTCTGGATGTCCATCAACAGATGAATGGATAAAGAAATGTAATATATATATATACATATATATATATTACATATATATATTCATCAAATGTAATATATACACACATATTCATCAAATGTATATATATAAAATATATGTCTCTTGATATATATCTTTTGAGATATATATATATATTTCTTTTGATATATATTTCTACATATATATCAAAAGAAATCTTGCCATTTGCAGTAACTTGGATGGAACCAGGGTGTATTATGCTAAGTGAAATAAGTCAGAGAAAGATGAATACCATATGATTTCGTTCATATATGGAATTTAAGAAATAAAACAGATGGACATAGGGGGAGGGAAGGAAAAATAAAATAACATGAAAACAGGGAGGCAAACTATAAGAGAAGCTTAACTCTAGGAAACAAACCGAGGGTTGCTGGAGGGGGGATGGGGTACTGCGTGACAAGCATTCAGGAGAGCCATGATGTAATGAGCATTGGGTGTTATATGCAACTGATGAATCACTAAATTCTATACCTGAAACTGATCATACATCATATGTGAGCTAAATTAAACTTTAAAATTAAATAATGAAATAAAATAAGACTAGATTGCTTTTATGAGAAGTTTTTTAAAAGATCTTTGCAAATAATAATTACCTAAGTGTAAAAAAAAAAAAAAAAAAGAGGTTAGTCTGTAGCTGACTGAGATAAGCTGTCGCTTATCAGCTCTGAAAGCTTTCACCAAAAACCTCCAACCTACTATTCCCATGCCAAGTGACCTTGGCCACTTCAGAGGAGACTAGAAGAGCAGCCGCAGTGGCAGTATGGTTTCCATGAAGTGGTTCTCCCATTGCTGAGACAGTGCGCTCTCCCTACTTCCCTGTGCCTATGAAAATAACCCCCCACACACACAATGGAGACAACTGGGACCCATGTATCCATCCTCACAGGCTGACTTTACCTACTCCAGAACTGCAGATATTTGTCTATGGATGAGCCATTTCATTTTCATGATCCTTGGTATCTTCCTGCTGCGTCTGGATGACATACCGAATCAAAAGCATGGTTTATATGAAAGAGCAATAATAGAGTTTATTGAAGAGCAGAATTCTCATCTCAGCTCTTGTAACTTCCATCACCAAGAGAGTGACATTTCCGGAGCCTCAATTTTCTCACGGGTAGAGGGGGCTGAGCACACATTCTGCAGCCACCCTACGAAGTTGTGTTGTCAGGACCAAGATAAGACCTGTTAAAGTGTTTTGTAAATTGTAGGGTTTATACAAATGTGCGTGATTATTATGCACCTGGTGAGACAAAGTGTCAGAGCTCTAAAGAGGGCAGGTTCTGCTCTGTAAGGACGTTAGTTGTCTCTTAAAAATGGGGCTTCTGGCAATCCTATCAGCAAGGGGCTGGAGATTTGCATTTGACAGCGATCTGAGAACAGTTCAACATCAGAAATTTTACTTTTTCAAAGGAAACCACTAAAAAAAAGGGGGGGGGACATGGAAACACTGATGGAAGTTGGGCCTAACTACTAAAAGTCTCTCCGATATTTATTCTCTGGAAGATATTATTGATGCAAAAGTAAAAGAAGCAAAAACAAAGCTAAGCTTTCACTGCAGAGTATTTCACTATGGTCTGTTTCTAAGCATCTCATATTTTAAATGTTCTGCATGCTTTTTAAACCCGGAACGGGTGTACTATAGAATTAAACAAGTTTTACAGACTTTAAAAGCTCAGGACAAATATATATATATAATTTTATACATATAGTAGAAGACAGTGAATGAGAAAGAAAATTTCCTGAAGTTGGATTTGCACAACATGAAAGCTTACTAAGGAATACTCTTACTCCTAAACACACAGACGGTCTTCTTGTATTGCCATTTAGATCTATCATTCTGATTGATCACTGTGTAGTTGGCTGTTATTGGGCCTAATTTAACCCTATACACTCACACATCCATCTGCTCTGTCTATTGTACCTGACATTCTACAAATTACTTACTCATGCAAATGACGACCTAAGGCAACCTTTTAGGATATTCGTGTTTAATTATACAAATGGTTCTTGATAAATAAGATTATATATCCTTCCATATGTTTATCCCCTCCTTGATGAAAGGAAAATTTAATTTTCATGCAGATTTGGTGGGGACGGTGTTTAAGAATTGCTGAGTTTTATGTAGTCTGCAGATCCATTCAGGTTGCAGAAGCTGACAAAATCACTCTACACCCCACACAGAGACAACGAGTTTTTCATTAGGCTTGAACCAGCCTGCTGCATTCTGAAATGAGGGCTCCTCATCAGCCCCCATGTGACCAGGGTTCACATGGTCAAAGGCAAAAAAAAGAGGAAGGACCTGCTCTCCTCTGTGATTACAAAGTTGCAAGATCCAAGTTTATCTCATTCTGTTGTGTTTGGTTGCTTTTGGTTGCCAACGTTTCTTTCAGCCTGAAGTTATCTTGCTTTTAAGTAGTCTTATTGATTTCTCTTTGAAGGTTTGGGCGGTGAATTCAGCAGGAAAAGCCCCCAGTACTTGGGCATGGTGTAGAACTGGGCCCGCCCCCCCAGAAGGTCTCAGAGCACCCAAGTTCCATGCAGTCTCTTCCACCCATGCAGTGGTCAACATCAGCACCCCTGAGAAGCCCAATGGAATAATCAATATTTACAGGTTGTTCTCCAACACCAGCAGGGTGGAGACAGTGGTGAGTAGCAGAGTACTCTGTGCAAAAATCCAGGACTGGTTTATTCTTTAAAAATAACCTACAGTGCCCTGGCCTTTTCTTCTATTAGTCCATAATGAACTTAGTACAAAGTTCCATCTGAGAGAAATTGTGTCAGGAAACATACAGAAAACATGTAAATATTCAGGGAAAGAAGTCTAGAGGTATCAAAGACTCCACAAACATATGGAACCTAAGACTTTAGCAACAATTAATTTAATTCGAAAAAGCACATCAAGTAATGGCATATAGTAAAGGACTGACATGAGACCATTGTCAGTGGTGTAAATGTTAATATGAGAAAGAAAAAAATGGAGCAAAGACTATCCTCAGAATCCCTGTTTTGGCATGAGCAAATCTCTAATGACACATTGAAAACTCAGTCTTTCTTTTGGTGACTTCAAGAAAGTTCCAGCACCTTGAGAGAGCGCAGAAGGGCTTGGCCAGCACAACTCTTGCTCTGCTATTTGTGTGTTGGCACATTTGGGGCACACGAGAGAAACACAATGGACAGTTTAGAGAAATCATCTTTCACGCTGGGTTTTAGTGAAGCCACCTGCTGAAGTGACCCTAATAACTACACCAGTTCCTACATTATTTATACATAGAGCCTGAGAGCCAGTGGGGTGAAGCCTCTTCTCTGTGGTACAGTATGTACCATTCTCACATTCTCGGGAGTAAGTGTAGGTTACAACACTTTATTCACAAAAAAACCTTATGGAGAAGTAAGATCCTACTATGACATTATAAATTATTTAGACCAATTTAGGGAACAGTTTGGGTAAGTGTGGAGAAATCCTTTGAGGCCAGAGTTCCAGGTATCCAAACAATTTCAAAAGACAATTTGCAAGGAAAGAGGTCTCATATTGAATGTTAAAGGGATATTAGCATATTTCTACAGGGCTTTGTATTCAATAAATATAGATGATGTAAATACAATCAACCCTTGATTATCCACGGTTATAAGATGATAATATTAATAAACTAAAATAATTTATATTTGGAGTGCATTGTATGCATTTTTTAAAATAGCAGATAACTCTTAATTATATGTTGCTTATGTGAGTATAAAAATTTATTTTCCAGTTTCTGAACTTTTTAGTTACAGAGTTCTTAATAAAATCCCAATGAGATTTTTAAAAATACTCTAAATAAGCCAAAAAGTTTATAATACAACAAAGATGGTTGAGAAAAAGACTATGTTTCATATGCACCAACACCCTCAGGGGAAAAGTTGGACTTTCCAGCTCTTAAATATTAAACATAAATTATTTGAAAAATAACATATACAAATATATAGGATATATATTTCAAGCTCTTAAATACTTACTCTAACATGGATTTGAGGGGTTTTTTTGGCCCAAGAGACACATGCAGGTAACAATGGACCTTCATGAATATTGAGAAATATAATTCAAATATAGATTTTGTTTTTTGAAAAGGCATTATCCTGAGGGTCATAGAATTTAATCACTATTTTGTGTGTTTCTGTTGGTGGAAATGTAAACTGGTGCAGCCACTCTAGAAAACAGTATGGAGGTTCCTCAAAAAGTTAAAAATAGAGCTACCCTAGGATCCAGCAATTGCATTACTAGGTATTTACCCAAAGGATACAAAAAAAACTAATTTGAAGGGACACATGCAGCCCAATATTTATAACAGCATTATCTATAATAGCTAAATTATGGAAAGAGGAACATCTGAATGGCTCAGCGGTTAAGTATCTGCCTTTAGCTCAGAGCATGATCCCTGGGGTCCTGGGATTGAGTCCCACATCGGGCTTCCTGCAGGGAGCCTGCTTCTCCCTCTGCCTATGTCTCTCCCTCTCTCTGTGTGTCTCTTGTGAATAAATAAATAAGATTAAAAAAAATTATAGAAAGAGCTCAAGAGTCCATCTACTGATTAATGGATAAAGAAGATGTAATATGTGTGTGTGTGTGTGTGTGTGTGTATACACACACACAAATATATACAATGGAATTGATTCAGCCATAAAAAAGAATGAAATTTTGCCATTGGCAATGACATGGATGGACCTAGAGAGTACTATGCCAAGTGGAATAAGTCAGTTAGAGAAAGACAAATACCATATGATTTCACTCATATGTGGAATTTAAGAAACATATAAGGGAAAGAAGGAGAGGCAAACCAAGAAACAGACTCTTAATTATAAATTTTATTTGTTTATTTGAGAGAGAGAGAAAACGAGCCTGAGCAGGGGGAGCGGCAGAGGGAGAGAGACAAGCAGACTCCCTGCCGAGAGGGAGTTTGATGTGGGGCTTGATCCCAGGACCCCGGGATCATGACCTGAGCCGAAGGCAGACACTTAACCAACTGAGCCACCTGGGTGCCTCCAGACTCTTAGTGATAGAGAACAAACTCCTAGAGAGGAAGTGGATGGGAGGATGGGTTAAATAGGTGATGGGGATCAAGGGGTGCACTTCCTATGATGAGCACCAGGCATTGTATGGAGGTGGTGAATCACTAAATTGTACACCTGAAACTAATATGACACTGTCTGTTAACTAACTGGAATTTAAATAAAAATTGTAAAGTGTATATATTTTGCTGGGTGACTGCCTTGATCAAGTTTTGGCTCAAGTCATGATATCAGGATCGTGAGGTCAAGCCCTGCCTAAGGCTCTGTGCGCAGTGTGGAGTCCACTTGGGATTCTGTCTCCCTCTCGCTCTCCCTCTGCCCTTCTTTCTTATGCACTCTCTCTGTCTCTCTCAAATCTTAAAAAAAATATATACATATTGCCTGTTTTATGCCATATTCTAGTATCTATGGTGATAAACAATATTGTGCCTTATGATTTCTTTCCTGTTACCTCAGACACCTAACTATAATGTCATTACATCTTTTTGCACAATTAAGTTATGCCTCACCAAGCAGATTGCCAATTCCTTGAGGGTAAATGCTATACTAAATGCTCTGGTGCCTCTCCCAGGGGGATGGAGCATGGCATTCCCTTTATAAGAGGTGGGATACATGATGAACATTTAAGAGTTGTCTGTGAGCTGGGACCCTGCCTCACGTAGTGTTTTCTGTCTTCCTACAGCTATCTGAAGGCACGGCTACCCAGCAGACTCTTCACGGCCTACAGCCCTTCACCACGTACTCCATTGGGGTGGAAGCCTGCACTTGCTTCAATTGTTGCAGCAAAGGGCCAACGGCAGAGCTGAGAACTCATCCAGCTCCACCCTCGGGACTGTCCTCTCCCCAAATCCAGATGCTGTCCTCAAGGACAGCTTCCTTCCAGTGGAGCCCACCCCTGTTGCCCAATGGTGTCATTCAAAGGTAGTGGGCCAGACAAAAGGATGAACAAGCCAAAATAAGACATGCGCACAGACTTGTAGCTACCCAGCACTACCTAAGGAAGACTTGTTTCTTAAACAAATACCTATGGCAAAATAGACAAGTAAATTGATTTGAGCTGTAATGTTCCCTACAAAGTGCTTAAATCATAAAATCAACTAAATAGAAAGGTGAACAACCAAATTGCCCTTAAATAGGAAAGATGGTGCAGTGTGTTTGCATTCATTGAAAGAATAGACTCCTCCTCGTGGTTCCCTGGAATTATTCATTCTATAGGCCTCAGCTGGAACATAGGAAGCATCTGTGGTTAAATCAGAATTTCCTTGATCTAATTTAAAATGTTGTAACAAACCACTGTTTGGAAAAACAAAGAAGGTATTTCACTCAAAATAATCTGGACAAAAAGATATTGTTTTGTTTTGTTCTTTGTTGGTTGATTGGTTTTTATTCACTTGTTTTAACAAAAAAAAAAAAGATATTCTTTATTTTCAACAGAGGAGAAAAAGTTTATCACTCTTCTCTGAAAAGAGAGAAATCTCTTCTCTCTACTAATAAGAATCGCTAGTTGCTGGTCAGACAGCAACATACGTACACATGTGACTTCTCTCCCCACTTCTCTGGTTACATCTCCTGCTCACTTTGAATGACGTTAAATAAAGTGTTTCTGAGAGCAGTTTCACACAAATGGAAGTCATAAAGAGCTTGTGGTTCCATGAACACCAAATGTCTCCTCACAGAATATACTCCATTTTAAAAGAAGGTTAAACTAATCTTACTGCCTGCTTTCTCCTTCTAGCTATGAGCTTCAACTCTACATGGCTTGCCCTCCCGATTTAGCAGCTCCATGTGCTCCCAGCCAAGCAGAGACAAAGTACTCGGGGCTGGGGCAGACAGCCGGCCTAGAGGGCCTCCAGCCCTACACCACCTACAAACTGAGAGTGCTGGCCCACAACGAGGTGGGCAGCACGGCCTCTGAATGGATCAGCTTCACCACCCAAAGAGAATGTGAGTAGAAGTGGTGGCCACCATCAGCCAGAGAGGTAGGCGGGCAACCAGGGGCCCCTCGTTATGAAAAGCAGGGAAATGGACTTTTTGAAGGGATCGAGCAAGTATTCAGCTGCACTGAGTGCTACTGAGACATCAAGGAAGATGACTATTGGGAAAAAAATGCCTACTGGGTTTAATAATATGGAGGTTAAGAGGAATTGAGGAAGATTTTTCATGTAGCAATGGGGGTGAAAACCAATTTAGTGGAAATTAAACAATCCATGGGTAGGATGAACATAGACAAACATTTGAGACTTGAGATGATTTCTTTTTTCTTCTTTCTTTCTTTCTTCTTCTTCTTTCATTCATTCATTCATTCATTCATTCACCACTCCCTTTCTTTTCAAATTACATGGCATGGCATAATCCAGAAAGCATTGAGATACAGCACTGTCAAGAAAAGCAGAAGAACAATTAACTAATTAATTGGGGCCTCCTCTGATCTCTATAAAATAACTTCTTTGCAGAATTTATAAGGTAGATATGTCTATTGTCTAAAAATGACAAATACAAAAACAGGGTGCCTGGCTGGCTCGGTCAGAAGAACATTGGCTCCTGATCTCCGGGTCATGAGTTCAAGCCCTATGTTGGGTGTAGAGATGACTTAAATAAATAAACTTTTAAAAATAACAAATATAAAAAGTATTAAGAATAAAATTAGTACTTACAGTCATAACCAGCTACATCATTTGCAGGGCCCAGTGGAAAATAAAGCTACAGGGCCCCTTATTTATAAATCATTAAGAATTTCAAGACAGTAGAACATCAAACTAAGTTCATGACTCTTTTATGTGAGGGGCCCTGTGCAGCTAGGTCTGCAATTCACACACCCGTAAAGCCAGTCCTGCTTATAATCCCACCACCCAGAGGCAATCACATTAGTATTTTGCCATAATTTATTCCTTTAATCCTTTTCTCATGCAGTTTCTATTATGTGGCTGAGATCATACTCTAATGAAAATTTCATAGTCTGCTTTTTATACTTGGTGTGTGATTTTATTTGCATTTCCCAGGACATTAAAAAGGCTTTAGCCACCACGTTGAATGGCTATACGATTTTCATCCAATGAATTGGTTGGGCATTTTAGTTGTTCTAATACTTTTCTTTATAAATATGGTGAGAAATTTCTTTGGGAACCGGTCTTTGAATGTCTGATTATCTTCAAATTAAATTTCGACAATGGAATTTACTACATCAAGTATTTTAATATTTTAAGGCTTTGAATACTTAATTGCAAGTTGGCTTCCCAGCCACATTATATCAAATCATAATCTCATCTTCAGTATTTGGCATTGGCATTTTTTAAAGTAAGAGTTATACATTCATGAACGTCCAGTGCCTCAAACAAAGATCTTCATGTGACTGAGCAACATGGAAGGATGTTAGCAACAGGTCAGTCTTAGAGAGGACTTGCTTGTTCCTCGCACTGTTCAAGGACTTTACAAATAATTCTCATCACAAGCCGATAAAGTAAGGGCGATTGTCCAAATGTACAGAAGAGAAAAATGAAGTGGGACTGGGGACCAGACACTACAATTCCAAGATACTGTTCACATAGACCAGAATCCAAATGGAGGCTCTAGGAAATGGACCATGAAGCCTCCCCAAACCAAAGCCAGAGCTGAAGTCACCTCCCAGTTTCCACCCCTAGGAAGTGGAACTACTACTGTAAATTCATGACCACCCACCCAGCTCAGCAGAACCCTCAGTACCACCATGTTACACTGGAATAAAGATTTCAGACCTTCCCCACCCTCCTCAGACTTCCCAGAGCCTCTCACCCTCCCCCAAACACACCCATCCTCCCCTCACTCGCCCTTCCCTACATTCTCTGCAGAACTCCTTGCCTCTGAATTCACCAGGGTCAGAGAAGTCGCCAGTCAGTAGTTTGCCCCCTTCCCACCCCAGACCTCTGTGCCCACCTGCAATGGGTTTTATTTCCTCCTGCAACGAGGAAGGGTAGTTCTTGTACCTGAAACAATCCCACCTCTTGTGCCTTGAATAGCAAGCACCCTCTTGGCTGCTGACCATCGTCCTCTCTGCAGCCTTCAGTGGACCCGGGTTAGAGTCCAGGTTGTTTCTCTCTAACCTGTCCCCTCTGTTCACTGCCACATTCCTCCCTTCACAGCAGAACTTATCTGAAGAATCCTCTTCATGTGCTTGGCCCATTGTCTTTCTCCCCATTTACCCTTTAACTTCCACGGGCCTGATTTCCACCCCATCCTGCATGAAAATCTCTTCCTAAGTTTGCCCTTGGCCACCAGAGGGACGATCCAGGGGGCATTTTTTCACCCTTCTTGGCTTCTCGGAAACATTCAAGGCAGTGGAACCCTCAGTCTTTTTTTAAAAAGCAGTTCCCCTAAAGGGAAGGAAAAAATAAGATGAAAACAAAGAGACAGGCAAACCATGAGACCCTTAACTCTAGGAAACAAACTGAGGGTTGCTGGGGGTTGGGGGATGGGGTAACTGGGTGATGGGCATTCGGGAGACATGTGATGGGATGAGCATTGGGGTTACATGTAACTGGCGAATCACTAAATTCTACCCCTAAAACTAAATTGAATTTAAATAAAAAAACTAAAAAGCAGTCCCCCTGGTTTTCCTAAGTGTCCCCTGGTCTCCCTTCTGCCTCTGGATACTCAGTTTGAGTCAATCTGTTGTTGATCTTACACCAACCCGGCTCTTCCTGTTCAGCCCCAACCTTTCCCACCCCCCGACCCCCTTTCCCTCCTCTCACTTTCCCTCTTCAGGAGTTAGTTCATCTATGCCAAGGCTTCAGCTCCAAAGGCTGACTCCCAGGTGCTCACCTGCTACCCGAGTCCTCCACTCTGGAACCCAGACCCCACACCCACACCCCACTTCCTCACCTCTGCCCAGATGCGACAGCCCCAGACACAGCTGGCATCTTTCCTCCTCACCTGCTCCACCTGCAGTCCTCACTTTCTCCATTTTGCCTCCAGCCTGGGCAGCGTGTCTAGACACCCAACATGTGTTGTTTAACGAGTGAGTGAACGCACCCAAAACTTTTCACATTTAGTGCTGGCATTCTTTGTCACTCACGCCATGATCCAAGCAAAGTGTGCAGATTCTCAATGTCTACCGTCTAATTGTAACCGGGAAGCAGGGTTGCAAGGGCATCTGGCCCCGGGGGTCCCAAAGAGATCAGGATCAGCCACTCACCCTGCAAACAAAACCCAGAGGCAGAGAGCTGAGTGGTGGTGACACAAGAAAATAATTCATTTCAGTGAGGCCAGTATCAGGAAGATAGCAGACTACCTTCTGGAAGCCTGTCTCCAAAATGCTGAAAACAATTCTAGGTTTCTATAAGGAAAATGTGGGACTGAGGTTATAACAAACAACATGGGCTTTACGGTTGGCAGGTATGGGTTCAGGTCCTTGGTCTCCTAACCAGCAACAGTTATTAAGCAAGTTATTTGGCTTCTCTGAACCTGAAGAATTA
Source organism: Nyctereutes procyonoides (assembly GCF_905146905.1). Lineage (NCBI taxonomy): Eukaryota > Metazoa > Chordata > Mammalia > Carnivora > Canidae > Nyctereutes > Nyctereutes procyonoides. The sequence goes on from NW_026575117.1 coordinate 13,074,365, forward strand.
GGGACGAATTCTTGCAGGATTGTTTTGAAGACTAAATGAGATTAAACACATCAAGTGCAAAGGGCATAGTCACTGTTCCCATTTTCTCAGTCTCCAAATCCATTTTTCTCAGTAATTTTGATTGTTTAACCACTCTTTCCTCTAGAAGATCTCCATGTCCTACAAGACAAATAAAGCTCCAATCTTTCTACTTCCATACTATTTACAAGCCTCCCCTTTATTTGCACTGTTATGATGCAGGGGAGGCCTGGAAATCTGAATTAAGTAATGGGGAAGTCACAAACAAATACAACAGTATATTCCATTGTGATATTAGGCAAAATTTGAGTTGGAAAAACAGATATTTAAAGAGGATCTTATAGCTCTTGTTTTAGTATTTGCGGAAATATTTTCTTATGGCTTTTTAAAAATGTCTTATTTTGAAAGATAAGAATCAAGGTTGTCCTGTGCTTAAATTCTGGGATCACCAAAATATAATTATTCCTTATTTGGCTATATTTCCCAACATCAGCAACAGATGGGTTTAATTTCTAAAGAAAAAAGGATATCCAATTTATTTCTACCACTCCCTTTTTTCTTTTCTTAAAAGCCAATTTAGTATATAGATGGATCTTAATGCTGCTACAAATGTATTGATTATTTTGGAGAAAACAAGATCTCATGAAATAAATCTCTTCTGACTTGACAAGATGATATGGTAACCCTTCATTTGTTTCTGCAAAAATTATTCATTTAAGAGATGAGACTCAGTTAAGGACTGTTTTTCTTTTGTTTTAGTAGGAAGCTGAAAAATGGAAAGAGAACATGCCTGTAAAATGCACACCAAGTCGCTTCTGTATCTGATATAATACTTAGGAGACCTGAACTTGATTATATACTAATGTACTATGCTATTGATTGATTAGTCAGGGCAATGAATTATTATAGTCGAATTGCTATTTGCAAGGCTTTTTAACTATCTTAGAAAACAAACTAACGGTTCAAGAAAAAGCTTTAAAAATAAATGGGTGCCAAAAGGACATAATTCACCATCTAAGCAGTTTAGTTTGGCAAAAAAAAAAAAATATTAACTTCATCTAGTCCTTGGGGCTTTGTAGCAATAAATATTGATTCGATATGAGAAATAGCAATCCACTGTAGTTAATAGTGTTAAGGATACTTTACCCATTAAAAGAGGGAAAATGCAACAAAATATGAGCTCCAGGGTTATGTTGGTAAGCACAACCATTGTATGCTAATAGTTTTATTTCATAAAACACTGCTCTCCGTTGATTTTTTTTTTGGGGGGGGGTGGCGCGGGAAGCAGGTGCAACGCTGCTGAGAAAGCATTTCACACGTTCCCATTGGTTTTCTTTCCACTCCCCCATGCCAGTTTTTTTTTTTTTTCTTCAAAATACTAAGGAAAATAGGAGGGGCTCCAGCAATGCTAGTTTAGGGGTGGAGGGGCATGTTTAAAAAAATAAAAGACATACATACACATTCATACTCCGAGGTAACCATTTTTAAAACATACAACTTCCTCCCAACAGTGCCCCAATACCGAGCCCCATTCTTGGTGGACAGCAATTTGTCTCTGGTGCGTGTAGACTGGAGTGGCTCTTTCCTTCTGAACGGCCCGCTGAAGGAGTTTGTGGTGATGGATGGAGGCCAGCGTGTGTACAGTGGCTTCGACACCACCCTCTACATACCCAGGACGGCAGACAAAAGTTAGTTTCTGACCCCCATTTCATAGTCGGGAACTCTGGGTCCCCGTCTGATATTCCATCTGAAAGGCGGCCAGCAGGTGTTCGCCATTAAAATGTCTTGGTGTAAGTGGCTACTTCTTGTGGAAAAGTTGCAGCTCTCAGTAAATAAGATTTCCCTTCCCATTTGCAGCTTGATGAGTTGCCATTAGGACACAGATGGAGGGAGAATGCTGCTCTCTGTGCCTTGAGGGTCCCCATGAAGCAACAAGAGTGCAGGGCACCATAAGAGAAATAGCACTCACGAAGTGTCAAGGAGTATCCTGAAATCATGCACTTTCAGGGAATTCAGATATTTTCTTGATGCATCCATGGCCTCCAAATGGAGACTGAACAGTCAATGAGCATCTCCAACTCTACAGGGTCCTGAGTGAGGGTTTTCCTTAATGGACCTCAGTATCCATTCCTCAAACAACAGTCCTTTGCCTTCGAAAACCGAACTCTTTCTCCCAGTTTTATTACATGTTCTTCTGTTTGTCTGTTTTTTTAAACTGAAATGAGAAAAAGCTTTACAAGGTACTAAGTTGTTTTTTTTTTTAAGAATTTATTTATTTTTGCGTGAGATAGCACGAGCAGAAGGAGGAGTGGGCAGAGGGAGAGAGCGTATCTCAAGCCGACTTCATGCTGAGTGTGGAGCCCTACGTGGGGCTTCATCTCAGGACCCCGAGATCGTGACATGAGGCAAAACCAAGAATCTGGTGCTTAACCAACTGAGCAACCGGGTGCCCCCGTATTAAGTATTTTCTAATGACTAGTGTGGCCACGGGACCCATAGGTGTGAAGGCATGTTAAGCACTCTGGACTTAGAAAGTGAAGTCATTAGTGGACTTCTTTTTTTTTTTTTTTAATTTCCTTGAAAAGAATATTTATTTTGGTTAAAAGTGCAGATCAGCAGTGAGTGCCAGCATTGCACTTACAGTATTTGAAGTTTATCAACGGCATTCTTATAATTCGGCTACACATTTCCAGGGTCACAGTTCTCAGTCACCTCAGCAGCCAATGTGCTGAGCAGATGGCCCCGTGGTTGGGAGATCTGGGTTCTATTCATGGGCAGGCCTCTGACCGTCTGTGTGGCCGAACAAGAGTTCTTCCTGCAGGTTCCCAGCTATTGAAAGAAGTAGTTAGACCATTTGATTTCCAAGACCCTGTTTGAGCTCTCCTGCTTAGAAAGAAACTTTGGGTCACATAGTGTAAAGTGCACCTGTACCTTTTTGAAGGAGCGGGTTTAGACCATGACAGAACAAGATACACTGTGTATTATCCTTTTCTAATACGCTTTTTTTTTTCTTTTTTGGCCTATAAGCCCTCAGCTTCTTTAGTTCTTTTACTTATAGATATATACAATTGTTATACTAATGATAGCTATTTTTCTTCATAATTTTAATGTTAGAGATAAGTTTGCATATTAGATAAAAACCTCACAATTTGTGCTGGAAAACCGTTTTCAGGCTTTTCCACGCTGTGACACATTGCTCTTCTAGAAGTCTACTCGGTCTTTGTAGGTGTCGAGTGACTGAGTCATGTACTTTCTTCCAGCCTTCTTTTTCCAGATCATCTGCACCACAGATGAAGGAAGCGTTAAGACACCCGTGGTCCAATATGATACCTCTACAGGATTTGGTAAACATTTAGCTCATATTATATGTAGTATAGAATCTATTTATTTTTCTAAAGAAGCAAGCGTGTTTGCTTATACATCTCTGCACTCATGTACTATAGACTGTATGGGAGGAACTGTGTTAAATATAAGATTTTTTTAGACATTCCCATGCCTCATTACATTTAGGCAAGGAATTAGGACATGTGGTACCAAATCACTGGATCATAGACACAGAGAGATAAGGCTAAACTCTCTCCTACCCACAATTCTGTCAGTAAAAAGCTAAACAACTTTGTTTACCAAAAAAGTAATTTATAGAAGAAGTCAGAGAAAAGAGATCAGAGGAAGAGAGAAAATGCTCTAATGCCAATTTATGTGGATCATAGAGATAATATTACAGATCCAGAGCCTAAAATGGTGAATTGGGGAGATGTCTCTCTTGTATTCTCTGTAAAAGATTATGACTGATTGTTATTACCAAGTAATTCAGCTGAAAAGATGAAATTGTAATTTTTATGGAGCATCTTTTAAATTGAGTTCTACGTACAATCTTTGGATCCAACATGTGTAATACTCTACAATTTTAAAGGGCAAGTTAGAGAAACACCAGATCTTTTCCATTAGAACAGAATTGGGACTGACACCCTATTTTAGATGCCAGGAACCAATGTTCTATCAAATTAGTATGCATGTATCGTTAGGGGTTCCTTTTTAAATGCAAATGTCCAAAAATTCTGAGACACAGGTAAACATATATATATTGTTATCAAGGATAATTTCAATCACTAAAATATATATATATAGGTATTATTCTAGGATTCCAGACTTTACGTGTCTGGATGCCATGTACAATTTTTTTTTTTTTTTTTTTTTACAATACTCAACACAATTCCCTCCACAGAGTCTATCTCATTTCGTTTCATAGCAGCTGTGGGACAGAGTAGACTTTACCTGGTGTTCTTTTAGCAACTCCAGTGTTTCCACGAGTGGGCCAACAGAGGTCTGAGGGACATCAGAACTTACCCAAAAATGCTCATTGCTAAGATGAGAATTTGAATGTGGTTTCTCTGCTGACTCCTGGCCCCGTACTTTTTCATGAGCAGTGGTTCTCAAATTTAAGCGTGCCTAAGAATCATCTCAGTGTGCTTGTTTGTTGTATGGTCCCTGGAGGACATCAAGAATCAGTAGGGCACAGCAATCTGCTCTTTCAACAAGCCCTGCCCATAACATTGTGTGTCAACTCTAATCAGATTTTAAAAATTGGAAAGTAAATAAGAATAAACAAACCCTGCCCAGTGATTCTGACTCAGGGAACCAGGATCACAAGTTGAGTAAAACCGCATCACCTAGACTGAGCCATCTCCAGATCCGGCCAGTCCAGTCTCTGGGGTCAGGGGGATGTACATCTTCCCTGAGGCAGGCAATTCACTGGGAGGGATCTCCTTGGACACCACTTGGGTTTTTCTTTGAAGTAGAGGCTCAGCTACTAGAGTTTCCTATCCTGACTCTGAAACTCCCATTTAATGAGTGGAGTCCCTCCCTTAAAATCAAAGGGACTTTGAAAAGAAAAACAAGAAGGGATGAAGACGCACCACCCTGATTTTAAGATCTCCATCCATAATAGAGGGGAAGTCTGTGTTTGATTCCTGAATAGAGTGAGGTTTCCATTGAGGAGAGAAGGAACACTGAGGACAGTGAGAAGTTATGAAAGATTCCAAGATGGATTGTCCTACTAATATCCATAGTCAGTTTTAATTTTATGATGTAACTTTTCAAATGTTCCTGTTCCCTTGCCTGAGGCAGCCTTGGAGCACATAAGTCTGGCGATCCTCATTTCCCTCCTCCTGTTCTGAGGGCTGTTTTCTTTCTGCGGCTTCCCTCAGGCAGCCTGCCCTACGTTCCCTTGTGTCCTCCCAAGCAAGGGGCCCACTGGGTCCATCAGATCTGTTTCTGGGGTAATAGCCCTATGCCACGCAGAGGAAATCCAGCTCTTCCAGCAAATAACCAAGGATGTTGGGTGTTTTCATTCAAACAACACGCATCGATTCCTAATTAGGGGAATTCCCACCTGCTGGAACTCGGCAGAGCTTTGACTCCCACTCTCTACTGTAGACTTGGGGAAGCAGGGGCCCAGAGAGGCAGGCCCACCTACTTCTTCCACCACAGAGCTGTCAGAAGTGAGGTTAGGGCTACCAAAGTTGTGCCGCTCCTCTTAGGGAGCTTGAAATATAGTCTCAGTCACTTCTCTTCCTTTCACCCCAACTCTGAAGCCGTCCCCTTCCTTTCCACTGCAAACGTGGGTGTGAAGTGTCCAGCAGGCCCACCTCGTGCTTGAGGTGCTGCAGACGGGGACTTTGCACAAGGAGTGAATAGGTTGTTGCCACTGGGTCTGTTTGCCCACCTTCCCCTGGGCCACGAAGAGCAGCTCGGGCTCACAGTGCACACCAGCCTGCATGACTGTTGCATGGATCCACTGGCTTCTGAGCCTACCCTGTGATCCCAGTCAGTCAAGGGTTCGCCACTTGGGGTACATGGAATGGAGTATACCCAGAGGAAGTGTTAAAAGCAAAGAACTTTGTGTTATTTGTTACGAGTAAGGAGACAGGAGGGGCACCTGGGTGGCTCAGCAGTAGAGCATCTGCCTTTGGCTCAGGTCGTGATCCTGGAGTCCCAGGATCAAGTCCCGCATGGGGCTCCCTGAAGGGAACCTGCTTCTCCCTCTGCCTGTGTCTCTGCCTCTCTCTGTGTCTCTCATGAATAAATAAAAATCAAGAGTAAGAAGACAGGGAGAAAGCTCTGTCTCCCCCTGGGATGAGCACAGGAAGCTTTTGTTGAGTCTTCTAGGGGGGCAGGGGCGGGGAGGGGCCTTACAGAGGCCCTTAGGTTCAGTCCCACACACCTAGCGCATCAACATGCTAGGGCAAACGTCGTACTTTTAAAAAACTGCACCTGCAGGAAGAGACCTGAGTATGATGAGGAGCTAAAGACAACTTGAGGACAACGCAGGGGGTTGTCTGTGCTGGTCCCCGTCCAGTCCTGCCCCAGCTGGCTCCCGTAAGGGGCTGTCGGGTGAGGCGCAGCTAGCCAGGGGCTCCCAGGTGGAACACCTGCTTGGCTGTTCCCTGGGCTGGAACTGTTCGTTCTGCAAAACAAAACACATTTCTCCACTACTTCTGTCCCTTCCTGGCCTCCCTTCTGCGGATACTGTGCAGCCCTCTTACTTGAGTAACCTCCCGTGACATCCTAGCCAGCAGCCCCAGCAAGCGGCCGGGCTGGATGGTCTCTGAGGCCCTGCCCCGGCTCCTCCTTGCTCCATTTCCCAGCTTGATGCTGCTGGGCAGTGAGGCCTGTGAGCCTCCCTCCTGTCTGCCCGGCTCCTTCCACAGACCTGAGAGCTGGGCTGCACCCCCCTCCCTGGGCCCGGGGCCCGACACTGGGTTAAGTACATGCTCGTTCAATGGGAGGTCCTGTTCTCGGCCTCGTGTGCAGAGAAGCACATCGACTGAACTCTCCACACTTGAACAGAAAGCAAGAGTAAGTGGTCCTATTGCCAAAGGATTGCTTTCGAGAGGAATCTCTCTGAGGGTGCTGGAGGGATGACTTGCAGAGCTTTTGCTAAGTGGCAGGGAGGCCCAGGCACAAGACCTATAAGGACAACGTGTTGGCAAACAGGCTGCTTACATCACAGTAGAAAATAGGATCCGGTGTTTCTTGTCTTTCTTTTTTTAAGATTTCATTTATTCATGAGAGACACACAGAGAGAGGCAGAGATGCAGGCAGAGGGAGAAGCAGGCTCCATGCAGGGAGCCCCATGCGGGACTCAATCCCAGGACCTGGGATCACACTCTGAGCCAAAGGCAGCCGCTGAGCCCCCCAAGGTGCCCCTCGATCTGGTGTTTCTAACCATGTTTGCACAAAACCTCCTGGGAACAGGGCTGCTGCATGAAGCCAGGGGACCCTGGATCCTCAGCGTTGCCCGTGTATCTAGTAGGTTCCCTGCAAGCAGCAACAGTCTAGGCTGGCACCTTCCTAGGAGCCCACTGCCCCAGGAAGGATGTGCTCTCGGAGCACACAACTGGAGCAGGCGTTCCTCAAGGTTACTTTGGTCACCCCCTTGAAAAGTCCCGTCATCCCCTCCCCACGCCTTTCCACTGTCAGGAGCGTCAGGGGGGCCTCCGGAGGGCTGTAAGCTCCTCCCTGGATGCACCGCACCGTCGTGCGGGCCCGAACACAGGTCCAAACAAGCACCCACGAGACAAACTGCTTTGAACCCCCTTCCAGTTTACCATCAGACAAGCAGGGCAAGGGATCCCAAAGTCCCCTTCTGCAATAACACTTCCCTTTTCTGTCCCTGGGTTTCGCAGGCCTGGTTCTGACAACTCCTGGAGAAAAGAGAGGCTCGGGGAGCAAAAGCACCGAGTTCTACAACGAGTTATGGTTCATCGTGTTAATGGCAGTGCTAGGCCTGATCTTGTTGGCCATTTTTCTGTCTCTGCTACTCCAAAGGAAAATCCACAAAGAACCGTATATCAGAGAGAGGCCTCCCTTGGTGCCTATTCAGAAGAGAATGTCTCCGCTGAATGTCTGTCCGCCGGGGGAAACCCATGTGGTATGTCTCTGAAGGGCGGCCCCGGTTCCCGGCCCCTGGGCTGGAGTACTTGCTTTTAGTTAGAGGGAAGTAGGTCCACAGTCACGGTAACAAGGGACTAGGTAACAGTTATGTTTGATAAGATACGGGGACCACTGGAGCTTGAGAAATAATTTCTCTGGTTTATAAGCCACTCAGTCTACGGGATTCTGTTAGAGCAGCTCAAATGGACAAAGACACCGGGGAAGTTTTTAAAAATGCCACTGCCTGGGCCTTACCCCAGAAACTCAGATTTCATTGCTTTTGGGTGAGCCTGGGGGATTGGTCTTTTTTTTTTTTTTTTTTTTTTTTAGCGTTCAAAATCTCTTTAATAACAAGGCAGGATCTGGGGTTAGTTTTTGTAGCCTTGGCTGGCCCTGCGGCCTCTGGCACGCTCCAACTTCCGGCCCTTGGATCTCACGTAGGGTTTGGTGTGGCTGTGTGGGGTTCCTGGGGCCTTGCCAAAGTGTCTGTACCCCTCTCGGCCCTTGCGTGGACTTGCAAGCCTTCTTCTGGTTTGTTTTGTTTTGATTTTAATTTTGAAAGTAAACCATTCTCAAAATCGGAATATTGTTAGTGAAGGGTAGCCGAACAAAAGAGTAGAATTTGCATTAGTAGAGTAAAATAAAAAGCCATTGCTGGTGTCCATGGGCTCCAGAATCAGTGGGTAAGATTCTGAATAGGATCAAGCTGGATTCACCTGCTCAATATCTTAGATTTTCTTTTCACGTGGGTAGATCAATGAGAGCTATCCCTGCAAAACACACACACACACACACACACACACACACACACACACGACAAGCTCTGCTTTCAGTGTTGCTTTGACCCCTTCCCAGGCACTCCTGTCCTCTGAACAGGTAAGATACCCTCTGACACCAGACACGTACCGGCAAGAGGATTTTTAGGCTCCACTCTGAATAGAGGAGAATGGGCAGAGGTGTCAGGGAATGAGAGAGGCTTTCGTAATTTAACATTTTCAAGGTCACCCAGCATATAGTGTGGCTGAATCTAAGCCTAGGCTTTACTTGTGATTTCCTTACTTGTCTGGAGATCCTCTCGTTCTCTGCCACGGTAAACAAGCAATGCCAATAGAACTCACTTTAAATACTAAGCCGTTACATTCCACTCACTGTGGGATTTTAGTTGCAGAAATATAGGATGTGCGTATCTACACACACATAGACCCCGAGATGCATCTCAGAATGATTGTAAGATTATGCGATCATTAGAGAAACAAAGAATTTGTGTTATGGTCATTTCCTTTGTTCCAAACACTGACTGGTGCCTCCCCATCTGTTCTCAGTTTGACTCTGTGGCCGATATATCTGATGTGTCAAGCAACGTTACCCTAAAAAGTTACACCATGCACTTTGAGGTACCTCTGTGTGCTGCATGAATGCATGAGCGTTTGCATGATGTGTTGACTGCACAAGGAAAAGCAGGAACATTTCATTGATTGGTCCAGCTAAATCAAATCTCAGATGTTTACAGCAGCCAGATCTTTTCATGGCACATTCTCGGTTCTTTTATTTATTTTATTTTTTATTTATTTTTTTTAAAAATCTTTTAAAGATTTAATTATTTATTCATGATAGACATAGAGAGGGAGAGAGAGAGAGGCAGAGACACGCGCAGAGGGAGAAGCAGTTTCCATGCCGGGAGCCCCATGTGAGACTTGATCCTGGGACTCCAGGATCATGCCCTGGGCCGTAGGCAAATGCCCAACCACTGAGTCAGCCAGGTATCCCGGCACTTTCTGGGTTCTAATCACATGGTGCCTTTGTCTTTCTGATGTTAATACAAGACCTGATTTATGTTGAAGGCTGAATCTTATAATGAATAGAATAATATGAATGAGAAGAGAAGGTGGGAAGAGTCCACTTCCCTGTGCAAATCCAGGAATTTAAAAATCTAATACAGCCGTGCTCATTTGGCAACCTTGAGAGACCACTATTAACTTGCTCTGGGAAAGCAGAGATCTCAAGACACAAGCTCTGTGGTGACTCATGAAGGGATTACTTTGTTAACCCAACCATCTATCTCCTTCCCCCAACCACTTTGCAATGCAGCAAGCTCTTGTCTGCCGGGCATAAGAGCCAAAGCACTAGCGCATGAACTCCCCAGGTGCTAAGAACACTGGGTGTCCAATATGACTATTACTTTATCATCTCACTCTTACCACAATATTCTAGAGAAGCTAAGTTCTGTAGGAGGATGTGGAGTGTTCCCTTCATTGACAATGTGTGACACACAGTCTTCTGTCTTATTTCAAACCCATTTTCTTTACATTGATCACCAACAGCAACTTTCTTTTCAGGGATTAGCTGATACCAAAATCCCCCACTCTGGGACGCCCGTGAGTATTAGGAGCAACCGGAGCATATCTGTACTTCGGATCCCAAGTCAGAGCCAAATAAGCCAAACCTATTCCGAAGGCTCTCTCCACCGCAGTGTCAGCCAACTCATGGACATTCAAGACAAGAAAGTCTTGATTGATGACTCGCTGTGGGAAACCATCATGGGCCATGATAGTGGACTGGTGAGTTGATTTCCTTATCCAGAGCCTTAAAAAAAAAAAAAAAAAGATTCATTTATTTGAGAGAGTGGAGGGAGGAGAAGAGGGAGAGAGAGAATCTCCAGCAGATTCCCCACTGAGCCCAGAGCCCAAAGTGGGGCTCAATCTATGACCCTGAGAACATGACCTGAGCCAAAATCAAGTCTGAGGCTTAACTAGCTGAGCCACCCTAGAGCCCCTCCTTCTCCAGAGCCTTTGATCAACCTTCCAGAATACTGATGAAAAGATGACGTGGAGCTTTCTGTACTTCTTTGATGCTGCCTCACAGCACCTCCAGCACTCTGACCATTTGCCCACGTATTTTGTAATGACCTACTTTACTAGTATTACTACAAATTGTTTGATCAACTGGGGGTAGAAGCTTTGTCTCATTCTTTGAGCGTACGACAGATGCTCAGAAAACGAATTTATGAGTAAGTGAAGAGACACACAGGCAGAAGGTGACTGGGAACACTGGAATTGGCCTAAAAGAAAAAAAGAAAACTAAAAAAAAAAAAAACAAAAACAAAAAACAAACAAAAACAACACCTTTTCCCTTCTGGTTGGTGGTTAGAGGAGAAATAATAGTTCTTTTAATAGGCTCCATGGTTCTGTTCCAAAAATCTTAGAAAATTCTGATAAAGATATTGCTGTTTATGAACTTCACCTTTCATAATTTCAGTCCAGTCATACAGATAACCGACTTTTTGAAAGTTAACCTCATTATGTAATATTTATTTAAGTCCTTAGAGGCTGAAATGGACAAAATCCTAGCATTTCTACCAACCATCAAACTTCTGCATTATGCCGACTACCTAGAGACGTCTACCGGAGAACCACTCCTCTGAGGCAGCGAGCTCGTAGAGGTAGCCAACTAAGAACCTAGCCCTCGCGCTCACTCCTCGGAGGCTTGGGACTCTTCCACTCATCTCAGTTCTCACTTCTCCTTCTCTAAAAAGTCAAGGACTTCCATGAAGACTCCTAACTAATGGGAAGTAATAAAGCAGCTTTCCTGGCTTCAGGTCCCAATTACAATGAAAAATATTCATTTTGAAACTGTGGGCCTGCTTGATACTGTGATGGCTGTGGAATTCCACGATTCCATTCCAGATCCGAAGTTTCTAAATGGCAGGAATAATTATATCAGGTTGAAACATAAGGGGTTGTTAATTGATCGTCTTTGACACGCACAATGGCAAGTTGATAGGAGACAACGTTACACATCGAGGGCTTAGATGCATGTGTGTCCTTACCGGAGGATACACAGAAATTTTTCGATGGAATTGGGATCTTGAAACCATCATTTGATTACAGAGCCCCCAGTCTTCACTGTTAAACTCTACGGCCAACTTTGCTTGCTTTTGAGAGCAAATAGCCAACGTGCAGGGCAATTAAGTGAAGGCTTTTGACGTTGCCAATGCTTGGAAAACCATCTGCTCATTATAACGTTATACGTGATATTACTAGCCCTATTCAATAAACACAAGACGCAGTAAGAGAGTGGGAAGCAGCGGAGCACAGCAGCATGCATTCCATGTCTCCTGCTTGCGCTTTGAACTAACTCTTAAGTATCTGCGCTCAGATACTTAAGATAAAACACACAAATATAAAATAAAATATAAAAAACATAATCTCCCCGCTTTACAGATGAGAAAACTGAGGCTTATAAAGGTTAAGGTACGGCACGCAGTAACACTCCAGTGACATTTTGGATCAGCCCACGGTTCATGTGTGCATGTGACGGGATCCTATCCACAAGGCAAACTTAAGACAAGGGCAGTGTCAGGCCACGGCTTAGTACTGAGCGTCAGGTATTAGCCTCAACGAAGTACTTTCTGAGCACTTTTTAGATTGAATTGACAGAACTGTCAATCAGTGGCAAACACTACTGACAGTGAACGTCCTAACCAATGACGATCGGCTTCTCTTTCAGTATGTGGATGAAGAGGACCTGATGAATGCCATCAAGGGTTTCAGCTCTGTGACTAAGGAGCACACCACGTTCACCGACACCCACCTGTGAAAGAAGGAACCTTGCAAGACATGCAGCTGAAGTGCCTGCTGCGTACTCCCTCCCTCTCGGGTTGTCACTGACTGACACACGGCATATGCTGAAAAGCCATTGCTTTTTTTTTTTTTTTTTCTGTAATCCTTAAAAAAAAAAAAAAAAAAAAAAAAAACAAGGATTGTTTTTGAAATTGTTCTTCCTTTTCAGAGGCCTGTGCTTTTCTGGTGGTCTGAAATAAGGGGTGCTCACAGTATGAAAATACTTGTTTTGTGGAAGCTCCATAAGCATATAATTTTCACTTGGCTCAAACAGTGACTCCATTGGTTAAATGAATAATTAGGGACACTTGGAAATTGGCCCACAGTTGTTACAAGTAAGGGTAGTTACTAGTTTAAAAACAGCAGTTTTGTTTTTTTTTTTTTTTTTTTTTCTGAGAGGATGTCACTACTGCTCCTTTGGCCCCTTATTCCCATTCAGTGACACGATCCTGCAAGAATAATTCTAACGGTCATAGCTACAAAATAAAATCCTAGTTTCAGGCCAAGATGAATCTGTTAGGGGGAAAAAAAAACTGGGTGAGACACACTGGACAAAAATTTCAATTTAATGACAATGTTTAGGGATAAATATTTACCGACCTTAATTGAAAAAAAAAAAGTTTCCACCAAACTTTTGACAGACCTTGTTCTTGCATTTATGAATCTTCTGAAAAGGGCTAAAGAGCTATTTCCCACGTATTTTACACGGTGTTGAAGCTCCAGTACTTTCCATAAAACTCTGTCAATTGGCTGAATACCCAGTAATACCGACCAGCATCTTCAATTAGCGTCTTCCACTGGGAAACCATTGTTCTATTTGCATTATTTCATTAGCCTTTGTGGAATTTAAAAAGGAAACTTCTTGTGTTCCTTCCAGTTTTGAAGCCCTGTAAGTGACCATTTCCATGTAAACACAAGATGCTCATAAGCACACCCACGTGTGTCCTATGTGTCTAGGACTCTGTGCTGTATCCCTTCATTTTCGAGAACTCACTGTGGTAGCCCCAGGGTCACTACGCGCAGATGAAATCCCATAGTCCCAATTTCCATTTCTGTCACCTGCTCTATTTGGATTAGTCGTTGGTGAAAGTCCCACAGCAAGGGAGATTTTTTTTCCCCAAGTCATCAACATAAAACCAAAGGTATTTGTTCTTCATGGAAAACAATATAACAACAACAACAACAACCACCTGTCTTCCTTATTCTTAAAGGTCTACTGAATGACTCCAGAAAGCTGTTTTGTATCTATAGGTCTCCTACATTGTTCGGAAGGATTTTGTGAGTTAATCCAAAGGGACGTAGATTCCCCCAAAGCTGAACTGGCAAAAATTTGTAAAAAAAAAAAAAAAAAAAAGGAATAACCTTATTCTGGTTCTTCTGGTTCAACACAAGTCAGATTGTGGGCTTCGGGGTTACGGGGACTCTAACCAAATCTGTGGAAGAACAGCTCCTCAGCTCCTCAGATCGATGGACTCCCGACAAAACTTGCCAACTCTTAGTGTCAAAAGCACAGACCAGTATTAAACAGAAGTTCTGCTCCCTTGTTGGAACTACAATAGGCAAACAAATCTGAAATAACTGCGCACGCTGGGCAGTGGATGTACAAATTTTAAGACTTTTTTTTTTTTCCTCGCCAAAAGTTTTATACTTTCTGAGATGGAAACACAGGATTGGCTAATTTTTACTGGTTTTAATTCCATTTGTTGATCCTGGGTCTAGTGGTCATTGAAAGCTGGCGCAAGTGAGCCTTCACCAAGGCTGAGTTTCTGATTCACACGAGCTGCCTGAGGTATAGAGGGAAAACGTGGTCTTTTCCAGTCATAAAGGTGCATCTTTATCCTTGGTGTACTCTTCTGCAAATACGAGTTGCTAGTCACAGGTGGATTTAGGAGATTGAGGTCTTCCTCATTTTGAAAAATTAGATACCTTTATCACGGCTTGTAAACTTAACACAAATAGAGAACTGGGAGGATCTGATATTAAATCATTCTCCACTTAATCGATTTAGACCTTTAGTTATGAGCTCGTTCAGCTGCATCATTTACATTTCGATCCCATAACTGGACAAAAAAGCCTGGATGGCTCCCACCGAGGACACTGCCCCCTGCAACACTCTTAACCTTACTTTTATGTATTTCAGAGAAGCCCAGGATTTTGTTATTTTAAGTGGTATTGTGTGCCAAGCCTCATTTAAGCGTAGACTCGTCCCTAGAGATTGAGTCAATTGCCTGCCACACGGCTGGGCATCGGTGTGCTCCAGTGTCGAGAGCCAGGGATGGAAAACAACGTAGAAGAACTCGTGGGCTGGAGCCATAGGCTGTGCCCAGGGACTGTCCTCCTGGCACCACTTCTCCTGTACGGAGCAAACGGCGAGCAGTTCTCTACGAATCGCTTCCAACTGGTTCTAAGTCTCCTGACACAGGTCTTACCACTTGCAGGAGCCACATTCTCGGCTTCGGAACTACTATTCCTGATGTTAGCTGTCTGGTAAGAGTGCGCAGCGATGTGTCTGTAAGCTCTGTCAAAAACTGTCCTTAGACATGATCTGTTGTCATTTCCACTAAATGGAAAACCTCAATTTGAATTTGTCAGTGTACCTCATGCTGATCTAAAAATCATGTTGGCATCGACATAATTCAACTTGAACAACCTGTAAATAAAACATAGGCCGGATGGAATAATTCAGTGATAAGAACTTAATTATGTCACCTATGAGTAGTTTATTTCCAATGCACAGATATGTAAATTCATCTCAGGACAGTTTGCTTCATTTTTCAATGTAAACAAAGTTTGGGGGATCCCTGGGTGGCTCAGCGGTTTAGCATCTGCCTTTGGCCCAGGGCCTGATCCTGGAGACCCGGGATCGAGTCCCACGTCGGGCTCCCTGCCTGGAGCCTGCTTCTCCCTCTGCCTGTGTCTCTGCCTGTCTGTGTCTCTCACGAATAAATAAAATCTTAAAACAAATAAACCAAGTTTGATTTCTGAAACACTAACAGCTCATGATGATGAAGGGGAGCCCATTGAAGAACACAGGATGTTCGCGGTACTCTCTCAACTATCGGATGTACGTTAGTCAACTGTGGTGCTTTTTTTCAGAGGGGGAGTCCCACCCACCAGATTCGGATTCAGCAGGTCTGGAGGGAGGCCTGGGCGTGTCGTGTGCACACACAACCTGAGGTGATTGCGAGGTTATCCGTCTAGATGAGAAGGCCAGGAACTAGGACACAGTTGAAACGGGCCGACATGGCTTCAAAAGTTGGCTTGGTAGCTGACGAAGCCTTGTGGCTACCTTACTTCTCAGTGATCTCATCTCGGAAATGAGGGTAACAGTACCCCCCCAACTGGCAGGACAGTACTTCTGAGGACTTAAGAAGTACAGAATTAGTTGAAAAACTCATCACGAGAATTAGAATTCTGTTCTCGTTCGTCATCAAACACGAAGTATATGGACTCAGCTCAAGTTTTTTCTTTCGGTCACAAAAACCCGAATGAGGTAGGTGTTAGGAAAATGCGTAGGCCTAGCAGGGATAATTGCTCAAGGTTACAAAGTGCCAGAGTAGCCTCAAACCCCTGCCACAGCATCCAGGTTCAGACTCTTGTGAGAGAAAAAAGATCGGACTCGTGGTATCCTGCAACCCGTGCTCGAGTGGGTTGCCTTTCTATGGGGATTTTACTATAGAATAGTCTCCCCCAGCCCCTCCCTCAGCCATGGCCTTTCACTTTTGGAACAGGCTGGGTAAATTCAACTTTTTTGTTCATTTTCTTACTTGCCCACCCACCTTTTACGACTGTGATGATGAGAAAGAAGGCTGGAGAGGATGGCAAATCCTTAGTAATATGGCAGTGATGTTGTACCTGACGCTTCCCCTAGTGACCATGTAAGGCAGCCTTCATGCATGTTCCGCTCTCTCCGCCCTCCCCACTTCTTACCTCGGAAAGAAGACACGAACCAACTCCTGCAGGTGTACTTCAAACAGCATAACTACTCTTTAACCGAGAACACAGAGTATTAATCATTTTTATTAGACTTAATTGATAAATAAATACAAGAGAAGTGTGGTGAAACCACTAGCAATATAGTAAACTTTTAAAGAATTTATTTCAATTGCACTCACATTTCTTGGAAGGGGAATATATACATTATCCACCAATAAATGCTTAATGCTTTAAATTTACAGTTGTCCTATTTGCAGAAACTTGAAAATGATTCCAATGAAAATAAAGTACAAAAAATGTTTGTTGTCACAATTCGAACTATATCTTAAAATGACATTTGTACAGCAGCCAAAACCTTTAACCAAAAGTTGAGAACTGCAGTCTCAAAAACTTAACAAAATGGCCACATTCAGACTTAATGATCTTCGTTATTAACGGCAGCGGGTGGGGGGGGGGGCATGGTGGCCCCTAAATAAAACAAGACAGACAATTAGTACAATTTTCCTTCTGGACACTCAAAGCTCTAGCCTTGATTATTATTTTTATTTCATCTGTTCAAACACAGACAATTACTCCAACTTTAAAGAAAGTTTAAATGGACTTTGAGTATTTAATGTTGGTGACACTTGCTAAGATTTAAGAACTCCAAGGATGAGAATCAGAAAATGACCGACGATTTGAAAAAAACACCAAAGGGACTGCCTACTACACAGTGTAATCTGCTGTTCAACATCAATAGTGTTTTTGAATTAGATGATATTTTTTCACAAACATAGCACCTCATTAAATTACCTGGTAAACACGTGGCAATCATAAGAAGTGTTGGGAGACTATCCAAAGAGATTTAATGTGATTCACTTAACATAACAATGCGAGACAAATCTCAAGCATAACCAAGATTAGGAACACAATCTGTTGGTCCCTATGCCTTTAAAGACGCTCATCTTATTAAGACTTGGTACTTTGCTTCCAAAATCCAGAGTAGCTAAACACTGAAATGGACTCTTGCTTTACAAATGATCTGTTAAATGCACTTGTAAAAAAAAAAAAAAAAAACCAGAAACAAAAACTTTCCAAAAGGTCAAAAGAGATATAATTATTTTCTCTCCTTACTCCAGGCAATTCTGTTAAAAAGAGACTCAATGAACTCCAGTTTAAATTTGTAAAGTTTTGGTGTAAAAGCTAATGTACTGAAATCCAGTAAAGTTATAAACTTTCATCTAGATTAACAAACAATTATTTATTATCTTGGTGAGTTTTCACAAACTGTACTCTTGACCTGAAGAATCGCTTTTTTTATGCCGAGGAGATGGAGTGGTCTTCGTAGGAGATGGGGATGCAGTACCGGGTGAGTCCGTCCCTCCGTCAGAAGTACTCGGTGATGACACCAGGTAGGGAACTTTCTTTCTTCCCAGGAATCCTCCTCCTTCAAATCCCCCTTTCTTCCGCAACTCCGCTTTATTTTCATTTTCTTCTTCTGAGGACCTTTTCTTGGATTCTAGACCTTCAGCTATTTTATGCACTTCCAATCCACCATCTGATTCTCTCAAACTTTTCATTTCCGTTCCAGGAGACTTTCTCTCTGATACATTACAGTCCCCTGTTGCCCGCTTTACTTCTGCTTGTATTGGCCCAGAGTTACCATTTTCAGGGACAGCTCTTTCTACATTTCTGTTCACATTACCAGTTTGGAAGTCCCTGTAACTGTGAAAGCTCTCAGTTCTCCTCGCTCTTGCTAATAAAGGACTCTCTCTGTAAGGCCTCATGGAACCGTATGTCGCTGCTTCGTGGGTGGCTTCATGGTGCTGGAGCTGGAGGCTGAAATACAGTTTTTAAAAATTATAATTCAGATTTCTTCCTGGGATTTTTCAGGGGCACATCTCATTAATGACCAATGAAGAGACATTATTTGATTACATGCAGAGTGACATATCCTTATTTCTATATGTAAAAATTTACTTAAGTACTCTCTATGGTATATACTAGTGTGTGTGCAGGTGTGTATTTGTGTATCAAATTACCAAAGCAAATAATACATCATACATATATTCAGTCTAGCTGGATTTCTGAATAGTTGATAAAAGCTAGGGAGGAGAAACTCTTTAAAACCAAGGAAGAACTGATAGAACTTAATACATGGTCTTTAGTTCAAATTTTGGCTTTTTTTTTTTTTTAAGATTTTATTTATTTATTCATGAGAGACACACAGAGAGAGGGCCAGATATACAGGCAGAAGGAGAAGCAGGCTCCATGCAAGAAGCCCAATGTGGGACTCGATCCCGGGACCCCAGGATCACGCCCTGAGCTGAAGGCAGACGCTCAACCACTGAGCCACTCAGGCATCCCAAATTTTGGTTTTTTAAAATGTGCTCTAACTAGAAGATATACTATGCTACTATATTAAAAGTGTAGAATAACTAAATATAAGATTAGTCAGATGATGTAATCCCTTTAATTAATATGTCCCTAAGGCAACAGGAACAAAAAAGTTCCATATACAATCCAAGGTGACATGTGGTTTTTCTAATTTCCTTTGAATAAACTCTTGATCACATAATAGGCATCCAGATTGGCAGTGATTCACGAAGTTAAAGGGAAAAATATTTTTCTATCAGATATGCTTGTAGATGAGAAATTAGAAAAAAATTTTTAGAAAACTGAGTATCAACATAAAGTCTGAATTAGGACTGTACCTTGAACAACATGGCTTTCAACACCTCTGTGATTACATCTTAGCCAATCTCCCAAAAAGCAATCAACTGAACTTATGAGGCAATATACAACTCTTTAACCTACCTAGAATTTGATTCACGGAGACGGCTGTGTTGAACCACAGAAGTCGCTGGACTGATGTTAGGAGTAGCACAGCGAGATGTGCTCAGATCACACTGATCCAGTAACTTGAGCAGCTCTTCTTCAGTTGGACCACCTACATCTTAGGAAAACACACACTAATTACCATCACTTATGTCAAAAGCTTACCCTGTGACAAACAACTTTCCACATGGAACCTACCCTTATCTTCACTTTTGTTAACCATATCCATAGCAGTGGTCAGATCCCACATCTGAATGCTGCCATTTGTATGGCCTGTGAACAAGTAGCGCCTTGGCCGGGAGCCCATCCTACTGGACCCCTCACATTCTCTCACTGTAAATGAGGATATTGTTGTACAGTCAACAGCCTGGATCTCACAGATTCTGCAAAAGATATCATATAGTTGTAAACCATGGGGAACAAATAACACTTTATAATTCAGATTTTTGAAATTACTTACTTACTTATGAGTATTCCATATATGTAAAACATCTAAAAAGCTCAAGGCAGGTTGACAAAAATAAAATTCAAGCCTTATTTCTTTGAATGTAGAACACAGGCTCTTATAAAACAATGCATTTAAATAACTGAAATAATGCAAATAATTTAAGTCAACCTTAAAAGAAAAACAGAAAGAACCTTAATGGGAATTGAATAATTCTTTAAAAGAAAGTTACAAAACTAAAAAGGCAGAAAGAAAGAAAGAAAGAAAGAAAGAAGAAAGAAAGAAAGAAAGAAAGAAAGAAAGAAAGAAAGAAGAAAGAAAGAAACTAGAAAAGATCTTGAGAAGTCATTTAAAATTTATGTGCAAATTTTAAGTCTGAAACCAGAAAAAAAAAAAAAGAAAAAGAAAGCTGTATGGAGAAGTCTAAGTAGCAACCTCCATTAGGATAATATTCTTAACTTTTTCAAAGCATTTTTAGGGTTATTTCATTGATTTTCATAAAGGATAAAAGAACCTGAGAAAGAGCAATTATTATCCACACTTGACAAATTAGGAAACCAAGAAATAATGTCAGCAAATGATCTGCCAAAGTCAAGTAAGAGTTAACTAAATTGTATTTGATTGAATTATTTATCCCAGACTACTTCAAAACGAGGGGGCTTATTAAAAAAAATTAAGAACAATTAGTACCAGGCAAATGCAAGGTCAAAAAATAAAGGAGGAAGGGAAAATCCTTCTCAATATGAGAAACATAAAACTAGAGTATGAAGCATAGCTGAGCTTCCTAGCAAGCAGGGCAAAAAAATGATAGGCGAGGGTTAATTACTAGACGCCTACATACAGTGATAGAGGTGATACATACATACGCCTACATACAATGATATTGAAAACGTTTCTCTTAGATTGAGAATGAGACGTCTCATTCTCATTCTCAATCTAAGAGAAACGTTTTCAATATTTCACCACTGAGTATAAAGTTTACTATTAACTGTTTTTATAGGTATTATATTCAGGTTAAAAAATCTGTCCTTTTGTCTTAAGCACTAAGGTTCCTTTAGATGACTTACACTTAAGATAAAGTAAAATAAAACAATATACATCTATGTGCTTGACAACAAACATGATTCCACTTTTTGTTTTTCCCAAGGGCTAGATTCCTTAGAATTACTTCTTCCTTTAAAATGCTAACAAAGTTTTTTCCCTGGCCACTTTTTTTTTTTTTAAAGATTTATGTATTTATTTATTCATGAGAGACACACACACACACACACACAGAGAGAGAGAGAGAGAGGCAGAGACACAGGCAGAGGGAGAAGCAGGCTCCTTGCAGGGAGCCCGACATGGGACCTGATCCCTGGACCCAGGATCACGCCCTGAGGTAAAGGCAGCCACTCAACCGCTAAGCCACCCAGGCGTCCCCGCTGCTGCCCACTTTCAAAGAAACCTGTTCATTTAACTTCTCACTATTAACAATCTGACCTGTCTTTAAACAAAAGCTCTGCTTCACATCAGCTTCATAAAGGGTTGATTTCCTATTTAATTCTATAAAGCAATTTCTCATTTTCATAAACGTTTCCTCTGGATTTGTAAATGAAAATATTACAAAATCTGTTTTGTTATACAGAGGTCATAACTGATCAGAACACACTGCTACTATATAAAGTTACAGAAGAGGGGCGCCTGGGTTTAAGACTCTTGGTTTTAGGCTCAGGTCTCCGGGCCGTGAGATTGAGCCTCTTCATCATGCTTCACACTCAGTGTGGAGTCAGCTCAGGTCTCTCTCCCTCTCCCTCTGCCCTCCCCCTCCTGCTTGCACTCTCTTTCTCTAAAATAAGTAAATAAATCTTTAACAGAAAAGGAAGACACTAGAATTGAACAAGGATATGAAATACTACATCATTATAGGATGTTATGCAGCAGTTTTAATAAATGTTTGGCACCCACCTTCACTGAATATGCAGAGAACACAACAAATCACAAAGATTTTAACATTTCTCAAGGTAATAATTTAACTTCTAACTACATTACAGGCTTCTAGTACATTTTCTTTAAAAAAAAAAACTAAAACTTTTTTTAGTTATCTTTTTAGTTATCTTTAAAGATAGTTAAGTACATAAAAATCATTTTCTGGAATCCGTTCATTTTACAATTCCTGATGACTACTGCAATGGACTTTGTTGGAAAGAAAATATATCTCCAAGAGATTATTAATTAAAATATTAAATTAAAGACCATATGCTGAACAGTATCAGCAGTGTTAGTCACATTAATATGAAAACCCATAACCTCCTTAATGACTTCTCTTAGGAATTCTACCATTTTCACCTGTTTGGCATGCAAAAAATCCTATGTTTTTAAAGAAAAGAAGTGTATAGCTCAATCTGTTTGAAGCTATATGTAATAACTAAAAAGAATTAAAATTTCACTCAAATGGAACAGGAAGGGGGAAACTAGCTTCTATTGTGCATCTGTTAGTGCATCTGTTAGTGTCAGGGACTACACAAGATATTTCAGGTTTTTAACTCATTTTATCTTTTGACATCCTGCCAAGGCAGATGAACCTTATTTTATAAAGAAACTGGGGCTCAGGGAAACAAAGTAACAAGTGAATTTACATAGCTAGTAAGAGCAAGTGCCAAAGTTAGAATTTAGTTCAGCTGTCTGCCATCAAATTCATGGGCTCTTGCTCTATCCTGGTCCTTCTTAACTGTCCACAGCATCAGTGAAAATCTTAAATAAATCCTAGAATATAAGCACTAAATAGACTGCCTTGATTTTAAGTTAAAATGATCACAAGGTAAGGACTAGATTTCTTTCTCCAACAATTTGTTTCTGGTAGTACTTATATCAATACGCCAAATCATTCAATAGGTTTTTTAAGACAAAAGTTGCTTCTGAATATAATACCTCTATAGTAGTAGTTTTACCTTTTCCCAGTAGATGAGAGTCTTACGAACAGTTTGTTGGTGATGGGAACAACTTTCTGGATAAACACCTGTTGATCATCTCGCTCTCCGAAAGGCCCTTGGTCAGAAAACAGACAATGTCAAAAGAACTTAACTGAAATTCAGTTGGTTTCACTGAACAAAATGGACGTTAATATCAATACCAAAGGGGGGGGGTTTCACGCCTATCAATATGTGGCATTGTGTATTCCATGTCCAAGTCAGACACAAAATGCAGTACTCCAAGTACTCCAACTTGCATTAAACATTTCTAAAAGAAATACGTAATATTTCAAGTTATATTTTATGCACTAAGGCTGTCAAAGCTGAAGGCATTAATTTGCATAAGACTACAAGACAGTACTAGAATGAGGCTTGTTAAAATATAGGCTCTACATGTAGTATCTTTGAGAACGTGCTCAGTTTCTTGTAACTTCAGAAAAAGGATATATAAATAAAATTACTTTATGTATGGATTTTACTTTTTTTGCAAAGCCAAATGCAAAATCTCAAAGAAATAAAGTGCAACTTCATTACACAGAATTTACTTAATCAGAAGCCTATTGCATCCTGCAAAGTTTTCAATCTAAAAAGAAAGATTCAATTATTTTTACGTGATTGTACTTGGCAAGGCAGGTAAATAGCTCATGTTTCAGAAAGATTCTGAATCTAAAAAAAAGTGTTTCGGGCAGCCCCGGTGGTACAGCAGTTTAACGCCGTCTTCAGCCCAGGACGTGATCCTGGAGACCCAGGATCAAGTCCCATGTCAGGCTCCGTGCGTGGAGCCTGCTTCCCCCTCTGCCTGTGTCTCTGCCCTCTCTCTCTCTGTCTCTATGAATAAATAAATAAAAAATCTTAAAAAAAAAAAAGTGTTTCATATAAAACTTAAAAATTCTAGTAATTCTCATTATCACACTCATTAGCTAAAATGCCAACTCATTATTCACAAATAGTATGTGATATATGATATAATTTTACCTTATATGAATCATACCTCATTAATAAATGGAACATCTTGATTAGCTAGCAAATACCCATATTATGCTTACCATGTGCCACAGTAAATGCTTTGCAGGTAACTCATTTTAATCATCATGATAACCACATAAGGGATACACTATTATTATCTTCATTTTACAGATGAGAAAAGTAAGGCATCAAGAGATTAGTTAACCAAAGATCTCACAGGTCCTACCTAATGGAACTGGAGTTCTCACCCAAAATGTCTGGCTCCCCTCTAAGCTATGCAGTTGCTCAGTTACTGGACAATTTTCTGAAGTCTGATTCTATTGAGATGAAATGATAGTCCTCATTTAATAAATAACCCGTAACCAAAGTCAAAATAGTGATGAATAAAATAACTAAGAATGAAGGCTCTGGAACTCTTCTCTTTTCAATCTTTACCTTCATGTGAGATTCTCATGTAACTTTACTCTTCATACCTCAGTTAATTATCCACACCTCCCTCCCACTTAAAGGTTCCCCAACTCCTCTCCCCAAATTGGCTCCTTTCATTCAGAACACAAAATGTTCTCAGGTGTTTGCTATCTTCAATGGTGAAGAGGGGAGGAGAGAATCAGAAAGATGGTGGGATGCTTGGGCAGCTCAGTTGGTTAAGCATCTGCCTTCAGCTCAAGAAATGATCCTGGAGTCCTGGGATCAAGCTCCACATTGGGTTCCCCGCTCAGATGGGGGTCTGCTTCTCCCTCTCTCTCTCAAGTAAATAAATAAAATCCTAACAAAGAAGAAAGATGGCCTCTCAACCTCTTGCCTTCTAATTAGCTCCATTATTTCTTCCTTTCATGACTGCCTCTAGTATTTGTTACTCGACTGGCCACTGCAATCTAGAAACCACCCACAGCAGCCTCTGAAACTGGACTTTCTATTCTATTCCAATAACCTGAATGTCTACCTCTTAAAATATTTTTTTTTAAAGAGAACTATAAAAGGAGAAAAAAAAATCTCCCCGCTGTCTTTCAAATATTTTACAAGGCTGTTGTAATTTACAGGGCTGTTTCCAAACATGTCCTCTCTGATCTGACCTTCCATGATCTGACTCCTGCCCTTCCTCCCAGTCTCATGTCCTACTATCCTTACCCACACACCAGTAACTAATGATCTTGACATTTTCTAAACTTGCCAGGTTCTCTGGGCCTCTTTCCTTCCAGCATGTTGTTTTCTCTGCCAGCAATGTCCCAATCCTAAAACATTCTATACCTACATGTTTCAGTTCAAATCTTAGTTCAAACATATAAGACTTCTAGTAAGTGCCAGTTTCTGTCAATGTTAAGTGGGGATAATATACTTCATAAAATTGTCAAGAATAAATGAGACGGTATGCTACAATACCTAGCATGGAGACTAGCACTACCTCCCCTGGGTGCCTTGCCCCTTGCAACTGTTTACTTTTTATTCCCAGTCGTCACTACACTGTAACTTGAGGTTCACTGAATTTTTTTTTAATTTTTATTGTTTTTTTAAGATTTCTAATGCTTGGAGCAAAGGCACTCAATACAATACTGTTGATGCTACACCTTAAACCTCTGCAATGTAATATGTCAATTGTATCCCAATAAATCAGGAAAATAATTCACTGATGAGATAAAACTAAACTTCCAGTGCCTATGTCACATAGAAAACTGGGTCACAGGGCACCTGGGTGGCTCAGCAGTTGAGCGTCTACCTTTGGCTGAAGTGGGGACCCCGGGGTCCTGGAATGAAGTCCTGCATCAGACTCCCTGTAGAGAACCTACTTCCCCCTCTGCCTGTGTCTCTGCTCTGTGTCTCTCATGAATAAATAAAATCAAAGAAAGAAAGAAAGAAAGAAAGAAAGAAAGAAAGAAAGAAAGAAAGAAAGAAAGAGAAAGAAGAAAAGAAAAGAGAAAAGAGAAAAGAAAAGAAAGAAAAGAAAGAAAAGAAAACCGAATCACAGAGCAATTGTTAAAATCAACAAAACTGAATGTGTTTCTTTTTCTTTTAAGTAGCTTGTATTGTTTAAAGATTAACTATTTTGAAATCTATTACTGTGGGAGCATATTCTGGATGGACATACATTTACATGTTTCACATAAAACAATTCTAACAACTCTCATGTACTCCCTTTTCTCCATCAGTGCTATAATTTCTGCTTATTAAAAAAGGGATCAGAAAGGCACAAGGGTCAATGAACAGGCAGGCCCTGTAGAACTATTAAAAGTACAGTGAGATACAATGTATATATGGTAGAGATTCTTTTTTTTTTTTAATTTTTATTTTTTTATGATAGTCACAGAGAGAGAAAGAGAGAGAGGCAGAGACACAGGCAGAGGGAGAAGCAGGCTCCATGCACCGGGAGCCCGATGTGGGACTCGATCCCAGGTCTCCAGGATTGCACCCCGGGCCAAAGGCAGGCGCCAAACCACTGCGCCACCCAGGGATCCCTATGGTAGAGATTCTTCCAAAAGGGTCCCTGGGGAAAATGATCGGTCTCTGTGAAGACTGAGCATATGTGTGAGCATCCATATGCATGTGTCATATGGTATACTGAGGGACAAATCAAACCAATTTTGTATACTTCTGCTGAAATCAGAGCATATCGACGGAGATGTGCTATATCATTTCCTGAAAGCCCTTACAACACCATCAAAACAACTGCTAGCGCATAACACCATCAGCTCTTTCCTAGCTTCAAATTTTATTTTCAGATTATTAGCAATAAAAGAAAAAAACCTTCAAGTTTCAAATGTGCATAGCTATCGTGGCTTTTAATAAAAAACAAAAAAAAAGTGGTTAGCTTTTGGAGACATTATTTAAATAAGGAAATGATAAACAGATGAAAGCTTTGCTCTCAACTTTTAAACAAAAATTGCCATAATTTGTAAATTTATAGAACTAAGTAAGCAACACATTAAATTTGTTTTAAATGAGTTTCAAAATTAAGTTGAATAATTTATATTTGAAACTCATCTTTAGGTTTCTGCCATAGTTAACATACTACTTCTGCATTGCCCACAAAGTATTTGAAAATGCCCCCAAATGCCTGGATGGCTCAGTGGTTGAGCATTTGCCTTTGGCTCAGGGTGTGATCTTGGGATCCTGAGATCAAGTCCTGCATCAGGCTTCCTACAGGGAGCCTGCTACTCCCTCAGTCTGTGTCTCTGCCTCTATGTGTCTTTTATGAATAAATAAATAAAATCTTAAAAAAGAAAGAAAAGAAAATGCCCCAAATTATCTAACCCACCTATGTCATTTCCAGAGGAATAGCTTCCATGACTTTCTGTTTCCTCCAGAGACAATATCTTGAATGATGCTAAAGGAGTAGAACCTGGCTGAGTAGAGATCATTCCTCTGAATCGTGTTACTGTCCATGTCCGGACGTGATTATTATCTGCACACACTAGGAAAGAGAACAAAAAAGTTGTTAAATATACATTATAAAAACACCAACAAAATCACTTTTATAAACACATTTTAACTTTTTATACTGTGATCTATATTAAATAGATCATAGCATATTTTGAGTGGCAAATGACATATTTATCCTAAAATGATACTTAATCTGTACTTGGCCAACAGAAATGAGAACAGAACACAGTTTAAAATCTATGGGTCCTTATAAAAGTAGCCTGTATAGATGTAAAAAAGGGTTTTTAAAAAAAGTGTGTGCAAGAGAAAAGATGCTGAATATTATTCTGTTCTGTGGCTAAACTACATAGTAAATGAATTGCCTAGGTTTTTTTTTTTCCAATATCACAACTGCTTCTGCTTATGTTAAATATTAAACAAGCTAGATCATGAGTTCCTGAACATTTACTGATATAAATTACACTTGTCAAAAAGCTTGTATTGCCCACTCATAGTAAGAAAAATTAAGGACTATTTTTAGATAAGAGAGTCTGCATTTAAGAAACTATTTTTTGTATAAGAGAGTCTAGCTTTTTTTCATGTAGGTAACATTAAGAGGATACATGTTGAGATATCTAACAAGTACCTGACTTCTGCTGTTTTCTGATCTAAGTAGCTACAACTTTAAAAAATTTAAACCAGCAACTGATATTAATGCAAAAAAAAAATGTACTTTTGTGACACGCTTTAATAAAAAAGTGTCCTTTTTAATGGAAAAGTACAATTTATTTGGATTCTAGAGCATGTGTTATTATCCGCAATGAGCTATGATCTCACCAGTAAGTACTAGGGAAGTATCCACACTTTCCTATATACACACCTTTCCTACTGGGCAAAATGCCAGAGTTGCAAATTTTAAACAAAACTTTAGAAATTTAATTTTGACAAACAGCAATAAAAATTCAAAGTATACAAGTGTTACTTATGTAATAAAATTCCCATGTCTCAGGATGCCACTTTCTGGTGAAAAAGGAGACAGTTAGTTCTTGGCTGTTTAATCAGCTTCATGGAAAATAATTTCCTAATTTCACTATTAAGCTTACTAGGATTCAGAAAAATACTTTAAAAAAATAAAAAGAAAATACCGTAAACACTTTTGGGTGATTCAATAGGCAATTATGGCTATGTTGTTAAAATTAATCATTAAAGTTTTTATTTAAGACCTGAAAACTAACACTATCAGAGAAAGAATGTACATATACATTGATGTCCAGCAGGTGGCAGGACAACGTAACTGAGTATACATAAAATACTGGACACTTTTCTTGAAATATTTGATGTTAAAATGCAGATTTTAACAGTTCTCTGGTACCTCCTCCTGCAATTACATCATCACCATCAAAATGATAACAATTACTACTGAGTTTAAGTATGGTCATTTAAATGTCACAATAAGAAAAAATAAAAAAATAAACATCACAATAACCTTGCAAAACAGTCTTATTTTCTCACGGGATCAAATTACCTCATTTTACATTTTATTCTGCATCTTTTATGTGTCAAGAAGTATGGTATGTGTTGAGAACAGAGTTAAAACAGCTTCTGCTATTATAAAACTCACATTCTAGAAGAGAGAGACAGATGATACCCAAGCAAACAAAGCAAAATGACCCAGTGTTAAGTCTATGAAGAAAACAAGTCAAGAGGATGACAGAGAAAGTGGCCTGTACAGATGTTTCGCCAATCAAGCCGGGATCGCCTCATGAGAAGGTACTGGAAATGGGACCTGAATGACAAGACTGCAGCCAAACAAATATCTAGGGAAAACACAGGCAAATGAAAGGAAGTGGTGCAAAAGTTCTGAGGCAATTTTAAGAAATGAAAAAGCCAAAGGATTAGGGTGTTGTGAGCCTAAGGAAAGTGACAGGAAGGGTAGGGAGGAAAAGAGGCTTGACAAGAAGACAAGACCATAGCAGGAAGAATCCTATTAGTTAAGTGACCTGCATTCATCAGGAAGCCATTGGGAACTGGATACGGTTTACATTTTTAAAAGGTATTTCTGGCTCTCTGTACCACAGAGAGGCAAGAGAGGAGGAGGCCAAAAAACTGAGCTCAGTGATCTCAGGGAGAAATGACAGAAGCTCCCAGGTATGCCGGTAATGGATACCGAGCATCAGATTTGGGACATACTTTGACGCAAAGCTAAAAGGACTTACTGATAGATTACACACTGGTCGGGAGGAGAGAAAGGGAGGAACCACGGGTGGTTCTAGGTCTTCAGCTTGAGGAAATGAGCAGATGGTGATATTGTGGACTACCATGGCTTCCGAGGGAAATATCAAAAGGACTCTTTATCCAGGTTAATTTTGACACGTCTACACAACCAGAGACAGACACTAGATATTCAAGTTTGGAACTCTGTGAATGGTCTGTGACTTTTTTCTGTGCAGAAAAGTCTGGGAGTCACTGGCATGTAGATGGTAATAGTCAAGTTGCCAGGAAAACTATAGACAAGGAAGAATGGAGAATCAAGGAAAGAGCTCTGAGGAACCCTACCCTTAGTACCCAGGCAAAAGAGGAGGAACCAGCAAGAATGGGACAAAGACTCCTCAGTGAAGGAGGTGAAGTGCTTTATGAAAACCAAAGAGGAGACAGACTGTTTCGGGGGAGAGGGGCGGCATAATTATCCTCAGAACAATCTGACTTTATACTCAAAACAATCAGATACCAATAAAAGCACACCCACCCATCCATGGTTCCATTTAGTGTTCACTCAGACTGGAAATTAGTGAAAGGTGCATCACCTTTTAATATAGAATAGTCTTCATATAAACAAACTTGACAGATGAAAATAAAACTTATAAAAAGTTTAAGTTAGGCAGGAACTGATCTACAAAAGATTTAATGTAAAAGCAAGCTCTACTGATACACCTGACTCAAAATAAAATTAAAGCCTTTTAGAAATCTTCAGATAATGAATCTTATCAATGGAATTTTACTGTGTGACCATCATACTCTGTGTGTCATACTCATTGAGCTTAAAAATCTGTGTCATCTAAGTATTTAATTAGTATCGACATTTTAAAAAAAAAAATCTAATGACTAAGGAACAAAAAAATCATGAAAATGTAATTTTCTTCAAATAATCTTTTTATACATTCTACTAGTTTTTAGTATTTTTAGAAAATGATGAGACAACAAATACACACATAAATCTACAACTTTAATAAACCTTAAGACAACACGACCAAACAACTTATATTAAATTCATACTTGGCAAACTTTCCTAAACCTCAATACGATTATGGTAAGTATTTTAAAATATACCATGAGAACAAAATGCTAGAACAGAGAGTAAATAAAAGATACGGTCAACTCTTGCCTAGATTCCTGTAATTACAACCAGGCAAAATTTTTTAAAAAATTCTTAAAAGACAACATCTCTTCAGGTATTCAACTTTTCTACCATTTCATTTAGTATGTTTTTCTGTTTATAAAGCAGTGCTTTTACATTCTTTCCATTTGTAGGAGTCTAGAAAATTACACACAGGGCAACAAGGTTTTACAGGAGGCAGACCTCGTCACCAGTGCTTTACCTGATACAAGGTGCTTCTCGGACAGCATGATTTTTGTAACAGGACTTCGGTGAACTGTGAAAGTCTGAAAAAGCTGCGGGCCTGATCCCACGGTCTCGGGGTGCTGCACGATCACTCGCACTGCTCCAGAGCTCGTACCATAGGCAATCTCAATCCAGTTACCAGAGACACCTACACGAAGTCAGAAGTTGAGAGGGGGCATATTAGAGGATGACAAAAAAAAAAAAAAAAAAAAAAGCTGCCCTGTGATAAAAGCAGTAGAGCTGGATTCAGTGCTTTTATGAGCCCCAAATCCAGGCTGGCACAGACGCTGTACTAAAGTCATTATTTCCATTACAAATCATTTCCCACGCCTCCCTCCCAGATAGACCTAGGCTGTCTGTTAGGCTCTATCACAGCAACTACAACCCCACTCCTCGATTTCCAAGTCTCTCTCTACTCGTTATTGACAGAGACTGAATCACAACCATCTTTTTATTTATATCACCTTACAGGGTACCTGAGACATGGCAGGTCAATAAATGTTTAAATAATCAGTAAATCTGCCATGCTAAGAATGCCACTCGCCTAACATAGAGCAATATTCCATATCATTTTTAGCCTAGGATGACCATGTGTTTCACTTTTACTTTTGCTATATAACTGATTCTTTCTTCAATAATTAGGCACATACCATTTAACAGATTCAAAATACTTAGCTCTGAAACAAATATACCCATTACATTGCCTACATCATACGGTGTCTCTTCTATTATGTACAGCTCATTGTGTCAAGTTCACCTGTGACTTTTTTTTTTTTTGACAAAAAAACCCAAGTGTCCATATTCCACCACATATTTAAAGAAAGAGTGGAGGTCAGTGACCCATATACTTAAGAAGGTTCATAGATAAGAACCTTTTAGTTTTAATCGTTGTTCTTCCTGATTCACCTGAAGATACCTGACTCAACAGACAAAGAGCAGTACCACAGGAACCACTTCTCATGACTTAAAAAGGGACTCTATCCTCCCCCTGCCACTGCAAAAGAAGTTCTTTCCTTTCTTTTTAACTAGATCGAAAAAAGCAGCACACCTCATTCTAGAGCAGAGGTCAGCAAACCTTTTGTAAAAGGCTAGATGGGAAATATTTCAAACTTCCCATTCCACACTGTCAACTGTTGCACAAAAGCAGCCAATGACAACATATAAGACTATCAACAAAGAAAGTAGTTTAGGGACTCATCTTAGCACAATATAGTTGAAATCCCACTGTAATTTTAATCAAAATCATCTGCATACATTACAATATTTATTTCACAATGAAAATGATTTCCTTCATGAGTTCAATAAAATGATGATGCTCTATAAAACACATTCAGATTTATTAATATTACTGGACACATGTTAGTATTGTAACTGTAACTCTTTTCATAATAGATAAACTTTAAATTCTACACTTATGTTTTATCTTTCAATGTAGAATATAAAAAATATAAAAATTCTTAATTTACAGAACAAGCTTGTTAATTAATTTCATTGCAATGGCCTCTGAAAGAATGAAAGCTACAGATAGTAAACCCTCAAATAAAATGTCCTTTTCTACAACAAATTATAAGTTTTCCAAAGAAATAAGGCAATTTCCAACAGAGACTAGCAGTCTAAGAGCTTCCTCACTTCTGTTTAAAAAAATAAAAGCTTCTAATTTCAAAACAATGTCAGCTACAATAAATAGGAAGGTGAGTGTGCAGATCATTATTTTAATAATTTAAATATAATTCAGAAGAGGAAAAGTTCTAATTTCCCATCTCAACTTATGCTCGTTTATGGGTCACGTTTGACTTCAACACAAATATAAACTTTAGACTAAGAGATGATATCCTTCCAACTGCAGTTCTCCGAAAAAAAGGACTGGGTTAGTTTTAGCATAATAAGCCAATAAATAAATATATATTCCCAAAAACAGATCAAGAACTTGTAAGAAGTTTGCCGTGTACTAACTTGTTTTGGGTGTGAGGTAAACACTGAGCGCAGTGATGGCATCATTGGAAGGATCGTGATAAAGCTCAGTTACAAGAAGATCATTGTCCTTCATTCGCAAAGGAAACTTCTGCATATCTAAAAAAATTAAAATTTTAAATAATGTTAAAATAGTGTATCTATTTAAAACTAAAAAAGGTATTATTTTTTAAAAATCATATTAAATAGGACCAGGGTAATCATCTGTAAACTTACCTATGTAATATATTGATCCATTGTTACAGCCCAGTAGAAGGAATGAGCCAGCAGTGTCGTAACTTGTTATAGGAACAACATCTTGAACCTGATGAAGATTATTATTAGATGTTAGATATTATCATTTATATTTCCTGCTCAATTTCCTCAAAATCTGACTCTTTTAAACAAAGAAAAACAAAACAAAACTCACTAGGGGTGCCTGGCTGCTTAAATCAGTAAAGCACATGCCTCTTAATCTCGGCACATGAGTTGGAGCCCCATACCGGGTGTGGAGATTACTTAAGGAAGTTAAAAAAAGAATCCACTAATAACTAAATAGGGTTTAGAAAATTACTTTATTTACATACATACACGCCATGGTGTACGTACGTGTGTATATGTGTGTGTGTGTGTGTGTGTGTGTGTATATATATATTTTTTAAAGACTTACATAATTTTATTTGGCCAAGCCACCAAGAAAAAAAAAGGGGGTGGGGAGGGCGGATTATATTGTCAATTTTTTTTTCATATGTTCTCCGGTGGAGGAGGAGAGAGGTGTTCGTGATTTTGCACTTGGAGGCCCCATTTCCTCCCGCTTTCTAACCAGGTTTGCAGATCGAGAAGGAGCTCTAGCCGCCAAGGGGCCAGGGCTTCAGGTGCAGAACGATAGGACAATTTTTTTTTAAGAAGTCCCAAAAAACACGTACAGAGAAAAAGTAAACTTTTCAAGTTATGTGTGAAAATGCCCAAATGCCGAGGCCCGCCCTGTGCTTCGCCTGTCCAGGACATGTGACTGGATTTTAGAAAATGCTATTAAATGTGCCCGAACATCAATTAATCACCCCCATGGTGCATAAAGTTATGTTGCCCTGGAACTAATATAGCTCCTTTTAAAACCTTTCAAAAATTTTTTATTTCTAGGGTGCCTAGGTGGCTCAGTTGGTGAAGCATCTGCCTTCGGCTCAAGTCATGATCCCAGGGTCCTGGGATAGAGCTCAGAGGGGAGCCTGATTTACCTTCTCCCTCTGCCCACCGGTCCCCCTGCCTGTGCTCTCTGTCAATAAATAAAATAAAAATGTTATTTCCAACAGCAGCACTTTCCTTTCAGAATTCCGGTGGATTATCTCCGTTCTCTTCATAAGACTGTGAGCTCAGAGCCACATTAAACTGAAGGCCTAATCTGACCAGGTTCCTTTCCCCTTCTCTCTCACAGAAGAGATTAAATGGCCTGCCCAAATTCACACAGTAAGTAGGAACAGCGTTAGAGCTAGAAAACAGATGGACTGGTTGCCAAATAGCACTTCCTCCCTGGACCATTTGTCACCTTGTTTTTGACAAGATGGTATTCCCTGTCTTCATTCTTCCGCTCAAGACCTTACCTCTGTTTCTTAGGAAACAGTAAGATAAAAAAGTTCCTTTGAACTTTTGTTTTTTCAAATACTAAAAAAAGTCAGCTTCTCAAACAAATTAGTTTAAAAAATTATTAACTGACAGCATTTGTGCTACAAGAAAAGCAAAAGGCATAATTTTACTACAAAACAAATTAACAAACAACAAAAAAAATGTTTTTTAGAGCAGTGCCAGTAAGATTGAAATGAATCTTCCTTGTGCAGAGCCGGGCAAGAGATGCATGTGCAACTTCACAGATGACATTTAAATGAAGTACCTCCCACGTGCCAGCTATCAGCTGAGAGAACAAGTAACTGGCCCGGATGAGCGATGGGAGATACCACACTTGCTCTGCAGGAGCTTGTGAACTTGAGGACGAGAGAGGGGAAGAAAGAGCATCACAGAGCGACAGGCACGGAAAGAGCTGCAATACCATCAGCGAGGAGGGAGGATCCTTAGCTTAGGCCTACGTGGGGAGAAGGGCAAAGATCAAGGAAAAGTTGAAAAGGGAGTGAAGCCGGGAAACTGAGAAAATCAAGTATGAATGAGGTAGAGGAAGGGCATGCCTGGCAGTACTGAAGCAATGCACTATCTGGGTCCCTTCTTTGTGAAAGGTACAAATTTAACCAAAAGCTAAAACTCGGAAGTAATGATTCCTATAAAGCTGTATGACCCTCAGTTCTACGTGAGCCTTCTGGTGTCATACATAGAAATGTCGAGATTCAATGACCCCACTTCCACCCACCTGCACTAACCCCAGCTCAGGTGTCTGTTTCAGCAGAGGGAACAAGTTTTGCAGCAGGGCAACACTGAGAGCTTTTCAGTGATAAAGATGTCTGAAGAATGGAGGGAAGGCTGCTTTAAACCAATGACCAGTTTTCTTACACCAAGTTCATTTTTTTTAACTTCTAGCACTCTAGAAAGAGCTTCAACTGCTACACCAGAATCTTCAGAGTAGGAGGATGGGGACAGATATGGGCATGAGATTCCTTTCCCAGGAATGAAGGGGGCAGCAGCCTGGAGCATCCCATGGCACATCTAGGGCAAACGTTTCTACCATGTGTTCTCTGGAAAGATGGTATTAGAGCCTTCCTATTTCTTTTTCTGCAACTCTTGACCCAAATCCTTCCTACTTTTCCTTCATGCGTACCCCTCAGTACAAGCACAGAGAAAGCAGAGGATGAGGAAGGTTACAGAGAAGTCAGGACTCAGTTCTTCCCTCCCAGCGTGAGAGTCAGTTCTTCGGCGACCTCCTCTTCTCTACCCTAACAATGTCCTAACAGGAATCTGAGACACTGTACTGATTCACGTATTTGGCTGAGTCATGGTGGTCACAAATCTACTATGCAGGTGGATTTTCTCTGCTAAGGTAGCATATATTTATTATTTCTTATGTGCAAAATTAAATGACATACAATTTCAAAATTATCAGTCCAAAAAAAAAAAAAAATCCATCTATGTTCCTAAGCAACACAAAGCCCCTAGAGTCTTTCAACCACAGCCTCTACCTAATCATCATTTTAATAGGATGTTTTACCCTTCATCCATTACTTAAGTAATCCCTTATTCAGATTTACCAGCCTATCAATTTATTTACTGATATTTATTTATAAATATCCTTCTTATCAAAGGGCATTTTTTAAAGATTATTTATTTATTTTAGAGAAAGAGAAAGAACACGAACAGGGGGAAGGGCATGGGGGGGCGGGGGCAGGGGCAGACTCCCTGCTGAGCCGGGAGCCTGATGAGGGCTTGATTTCAGACCCTGAGATCACAACCTGAGGGAAAATCAAGAGTCAGAAGTTTAACTGCCTGAGCCACCTAGGTGCCCCAAAGGGAACTTCCTTAGTGCCTCTTTTATTGAAGATTATAAGTTTAAACAACAAAAAAAAGAACAAAAACCTGAAACATCTCTTTTTAAAAATATTTTTTTTTTCTTACTCAAATCAGATACAATGCTTGTATAAAACTTTCACTAAAATCTTAATGAGAGGTGCTTGGGTGGCTCAGTCAGTTAAGCGTCTGCCTTCAGATCAGGTCATGATCTCAGGGGCCTGTGATCAAGCCCCAAGTCTGGCTCCCTGCTCAGCGGGGAGTCCGCTTCTTCTCCCTCTGTCTATGTTCCCACTTGTGCTCTGTCCCTCACTCTCTCTCTCAAATAAATAAAATGTTTTTAAAAGTTAAAAAAAAATAAGTAAAATAATTTTTTAAAAAGATTTTATTTATTCATGAGAGACACACACACAGAGAGAGGCAGAGACGCAGGCAGAAGGAGAAGCAGCCTCCAATGCAGGGAGCCTGACGTGGGACTCGATCCCAGGTCCCCAGGATCAGGCCCTGGGCTGAAGGTGGTGCTAAACCACTGAGCCACCCAGGCTGCCCAGTAAAATAAAATTTTATTGAAGCTGTCCTAGGGCACCTGGGTGGCTCAGTCAGTTAAGCATCTGCCTCTTGATTTTGGCTCAGGTCCTGATCTCAGGTTCTATTATGGAACCCTGCATGGGGCTCTGGACCGGGTGTAGGGCCTGCTTAAGATTCTCTCCTTCTCCCTCTGCCCCACCCCCAAATCTTAATGAAGCTGTTCTAATAAGAACTGGTGCCCAATAAATATTTCACAGCTTGTAGAACTTAAACACACATACATATACACACTCACCCTCTTTCTCTCTTATTCATCTGATTTAAATACTTCAAATCAATCTGGATTATACAACAGTTGTCCTGTGTACTTGGTGTGTTATTCATGGGCAGAACTGTTGCTGAAAGTCAAATCAGAACCTACTCAACCAGTGTCACAGCCGCCACAGGAGTCAGCCTCGGGTCAGAATTGTCCAGTGAGATCTGTGTTTCAGATGCTTAGATTTCATAACATACTATCTCTGCTCTGTACTACAAAGAAATTCATCTAGCTGGTATATAAGGCTTGTTTGCTGCATGAACGCTCAACTTCCCTAAGGTCTTCCTGAAATGTAGAAACAAACCTACTTTGTAAGATACGGGTTTTCATTTCAGTTCATGCGTATGCCAAACAAGAAGTTACACAAAGAACTAAAAGCTTAAGAATAAAGGACACTTTTAGGATGCTAGTACAGTCTTTAGGATCCCAAAGATAGGAAAACTTTTATATGTAGTTTTGAAAACACTGGTTAAAAAAAGGTAATAAAGAAGCATGTTCCTTTAGGAACCCAAATTTACCTTCGAGGTTTCACAGATAGTATAGCTTCCCCCACCCACTAAAAGTTCAGACTTGACATAATTAGTCACATAACCTATCTAAAAGCAGACTTTCCATTAATCATGAAAATTCACATTACTCTTTACAGAAATATTACCAGCTGAAGAATCCTTCTGATAAGCTTTCTTCTACTTACACTTTGGATCCACTGAGACCAGCCCTTTCCTACATTCCTTGGTCCATCACATCTATGGTAACAACCATTATAATACCTTTTGCTGTGCTTATATGGAAGGCCTTCTCTAATACTTTTTTCCCCACAAGCAGGACTTCTATCCCTCATCTAACATAAAACCTAATTTTTTGTTTCTAATCCCTTTCACTGAAGTCTTTGATTCTCTCATCACCCCTGAATCTAAGGGGCCATAAGATCTCAAGAATGCTGCTCCACAAGCTCAATTCATCATGACATTCAACCACCATTTTTTACTCAGATTGAAACTTCCAGATCAACCCATCACTTTTGCTAAGGATCTGGCATCTGGATCATGATTTACTTCTGTCTTACTCTCCTGGCACCTTAACGTACATACTGATAATCCTCACAGATCTCCGAGTCCTATATCCCATACTTTCATATTCAAGTCAGTTCTCCATTATGATCACTGAGAACTGTCCCAATTCCAAAACTTTAAATTAAATCTTTGACCACAACTGCCTATCTTTCCACTAATTCTCATTCCTTACAAGTCATCAATCTGCTTTAAGATCCCTCTAGTCCCCTGACATCCTTGCATCCTTCTACCTGGCACTTCCTCACTTCTTGATCTCACTCTCCACTACTTTGCATCTTCATGTTTTCTCATCCCTTGGTGTGTCATATCCATCTCATTACATCTCTGATCCTGGATCAGTCCAATATTGCTCTTTCCTCTTGCTCCCCCTTCCTGGTTCTGAGCACTAATGGAGAGAGACTCACATAGCTCTATGACCCGGGTCCACTACAAATGTACGATTTATCATCTCTGCAATTTTTTTTCCATCTCTGCAATTCTTGATACATACTTCCACTGTCTTTCTCTTTCATTGAATTTATGTTCTTTGGCACTCCTTTCTTACTCTTCCATCAGAGAAAGAAGTGTCTCTAGTCTCTGTTAAGTAAACCCCTCTAAACGGTTTCAGATCTCATATACTCCTGACTTCCATGGGACCAGAAATCATCTCCATTCTTTCACTCTTCATGTGCTTTCTCTGACAACTCCCCTCTCTGACTATAAGCATGCTCAAGGTTTTTCTATTCTAGAGAAAAAAAAAAAATAAAGCACTGAACATCTTTCTACCATCTAACCTTGATCCCTAAGCTATCACTTTGTTTCCCTGCTTTCCTTCACCACCACACTTCGAAAGGTAACTCTGAATTGGTTGTCTCTTATCTTTGATCTTTTAATTCCTCAGTTCCCACCATCTAGCTTTTCCCAACCAAAACCTAATTACCGTACATTCACAAATCATATCCTAGAATAGTGTCATTTCTCAATCATTTCATATATGTCCTTTTGGCTCTTAGTTTCCTATCTTGTCCCCTTAAATGCTAACATTTCCCAGAGTTCTTTTCTTCCTACATATATCCTCTTAACAGAAAAAACTTATCAATTCTTATTTTTCAGTTGTCACTGAAGTGTTGTAGTTTCCAAATACTTCTTTCTAGCCCTTTTATCCTTCCTAAATTCCCAAGGGTACTTCCAAATGTGTACTGAACACCTGCACTCAGACACCCGCAGGAATATCAAAGTAAACATATGTAATCAATCAAATTATTCTTCATACTGTCCCCCACCGTATCTGCTTCTCCTCCTACATTCTCTTTCAATTTATTACTTATCCACCTGACTGTCACTAAGAATCTAAAACTAGAAGTACATCTCATCTGTCTCTCCTCCTTTAATTTTCCATACTCAAACCAGATACCAATCTTGTTAATTTTAGGAAGGCTTATAAAATGTTTTTCAAATAGTCTCATCTTTCCCACCTCTACCACCGCTGTCTTTAGTCAAATCTCTCTGCTTCTTTGCTGCATCAACCCCTTCACCTCCAGTCCAGCTTTCATATTGGTTACCCGTGTGGCTTCCTAAAACATGGATCTCACCACGTTCCTCTCCATTTCAAGTCCTTTAATTTTTCCTCTCTCCTTCAGAACCAGGTACTAACCCTTTTTTTCTCTTCTTCTTGTTCCTCTCAAGTATTTGAGATCATTTAGCTTGCTATCGTCTCTGAACAGGCTCAGTACTTTCACACAGATCTGCGCTTCACTCAGAAAATGAAGTTTGCCTGGACTACTACTGCAAAAGTACAGAACTTAAAACATCTCAAAGAAATGAAGAAATGTCATACCACAGTTTAAATATTAATTTTCCAAAGTAACTTAAAATTCTTGAAAACATAACCAAATCTGTACCTAGAAGTAAATTACCACTACAAATATATACTATATTCTGTGTAATCAAAAATAGAAACAAAAAAATGGGCAGAGGATCTAAGTAGACATCTCTCCAAAGAAGACATACAGATGGCCAACAGGTGCATGAAAACATGCTCAACACCACTCATCACCAGGGAAATGCAAATCAAAACCACAATGAGTTATCACCTCACACCTGTTAAAATAGCTATTACCAGGAAGACAAGAAGTAACAAGTGTTCACAAGGATATGGAGAAAGGGGGCCTCTCGTGCACTGGAGAAGGCAAATTCCATAGCCACTATGGAAAATAGTAAGGAGGTTTCTCAAAATATTATAAATAGGGACACATAGGTGGCTCAGTAGTTGATAATCTGCCTTCAGCTCAGGGAGTGATTCCAGGGCTCTAGGATCAAGTCTTGTATCAGGCTCCCCACACGGAGTCTACTTCCTCCTCTGCCTATGTCTCTGCCTCTGTGGGTCTCTCATGAATAAATAAAATCTTAAAAAAAAAAAAAAAAAGATTTTAAACAGAATTACTATATAATCCAGCAATTCCATTTCTGGGTATGTATCTGAAGTAAACGAAAACACTAACTCACAAAGATACATGCACCCCCATAGCCAAAATAAGGAAACATCTTAGGTGCTCATCAATGGATTAAAAGATAAATAACATGTAGAATATACAGAACACTTCTGAAAGAAATTGAGGAAGACACAAAGAGATGGAAAAATATTCCACGTTCATGGATTGGAAGAATTAATATTGTGAAAATGTCAATGTTACCCAGGGCAATTTACACACTTAATGCAATCCCTATCAAAATACCATGGACTTTCTTCAGAGAGTTGGAACAAATTATTTTAATATTTGTGTGGAATCAGAAAAGACCCTGAATAGCCAGGGAAACATTAAAAAAGAAAGCGATAGCTGGGGGCATCAAAATGCCAAATTTCAGGTTGTACTACAAAGCTGTGGTCATCAAGACAGTGTGGTACTGGCACAAAAACAGACACATAGATCAATGGAACAGAATAGAGAATCCAGAAGTGGACCCTCAACTTTATGGTCAACTAATATTCGACAAAGGAGGAAAGACTATCCACTGGAAGAAAGACAGTCTCTTCAATAAATGGTGCTGGGAAAATTGGACAGCCACATGCAGAAGAATGAAACTAGACCACTCTCTCGCACCATACACAAAGATAAACTCAAAATGGATGAAAGATCTAAATGTGAGACAAGATTCCATCAAAATCCTAGAGGAGAACACAGGCAACACCCTTTTTGAACTTGGCCACAGTAACTTCTTGCAAGATACATCCATGAAGGCAAGAGAAACAAAAGCAAAAATGAACTATTGGGACTTCATCAAGATAAGAAGGTTTTGCACAGCAAAAGAAACAGTCAACAACAACAACAACAAAAAAAAAAAGAAACAGTCAACAAAACTAAAAGACAACCTACAGAACGGGAGAAGATATTTACAAATGACGTATCAGATAAAGGGCTAGTGTCCAAGATCTATAAAGAACTTAATAAACTCAACAGCAAAGAAACAAACAATCCAATCATGAAATGGGCAAAAGACATGAAGAGAAATTTCATCAGAGAAGACATACACCTGGCCAACAAGCACATGAGAAAATGCTCCGCATCATTGGCCATCAGGGAAATACAAATCCAAACCACACCAGTGAGAATGGTGAAAATTA
This sequence comes from Nyctereutes procyonoides, assembly GCF_905146905.1. Lineage (NCBI taxonomy): Eukaryota > Metazoa > Chordata > Mammalia > Carnivora > Canidae > Nyctereutes > Nyctereutes procyonoides. The sequence goes on from NW_026575117.1 coordinate 13,115,931, forward strand.
ACAAGACAGGAAACAACAAATGTTGGAGAGGATGTGGAGAAAGGGGAACCCTCTTGCACTGTTGGTGGGAATGTGAACTGGTGTAGCCACTCTGGAAAACCATGTGGAGGTTCCTCAAAGAGTTAATTAAAAATAGATCTGCCCTACGACCCATCAATTGCACTGCTGGGGATTTACCCCAAAGACACAGATGCAGTGAAACGCCGGGACACCTGCACCCCGATTTTTCTAGCAGCCATGTCCACAATAGCCAAACCGTGAAAGAAGCCTCAGTGTCCACTGAAAGATGAATGAATAAAGAAGATGTGGTCTATGTATACAATGAAATATTCCTCAGCCATTAGAAACGACAAATACCCACCATTGCTTCAATGTGGATGGAACTGGAGGGTATTATGCTGAGTCAAATAAGTCAATCGGAGAAGGACAAACATTATATGGTCTCATTCATTTGGGGAATATAAAAAACAGTGAAAGGGAATAAAGGGGAAAAGAGAAAAAAAATGAGTGGGAAATATCAGAAAGGGAGACAGAACATGAGAGACTCCTAACTCTGGGAAATGAACTAGGGGTGGTAGAAAGGGAGGTGGGCGGAGGGTGGGGGTGACTGGGTGACAGGCACTGAGGGGGGCACTTGATGGGATGAGCACTGGATGTTATTCTATATATTGGCAAATTGAACACCAATAAAAAATAAATTAATAAAAAAAACATGTAGAATATATACAATGGAATATTATTTGATCACGAAAAGAAATCATGTCATTTACAATAATATGGATGGACCTCGCAGGCATTATGAAATAAGTCAGACAGAGAAAGAAAGACAAATTCCTAGGATTTCATTTATGTGGAACCTAAAAACAAGCAAACAAAATAAAATAAAAACCAAACAATAGATAAATAATACAATAAGACTGAATGGTGGTTGCCAGAGGCAGGAGTGGAGGGTGGGTCAACTGGGCGAAGGAAATCAAAAGGTACAAACTTAAACAAGCAAGCAAAAGGTAGTGTCTGGTTGGCTCGGTCAGTAGAGCATGAGACTCCTGATCTCAGCATCTTAAGTTCAAGCCCCACAGTAAGGTGTGGAGACTACTTAGGAAAAAAGAAAAACAAAACAAAACAAAAATCTTCCATTTATAAAATAAGTCATGGGGATATAATATACAGCCTGACAACTCTAGTACTGTATATCTGAAAGTTGCTAGGAGAGTGAATCTTAAAAATTCTCATTACAATAAAGAAACAATTCTCTAACTGCATCTGGTAAAAGATGTTAACTAAAATTATTGTGATCATTTTGCAATACAGACAAATATCAAATCATGCTGTACCATCTGAAACTAATCTACGTCAATTACACCTCAATAAGAAGTACCTACAACAAACACTATTAATTTCACAAAAATAAAGCAAATGCATAATTAGCATGAGTTTCAGAAACACTTTCATTTCTGTAGTAGGCTTTAGTGAAAACCAACCTGCCAGTGCTGAGTGACAGCATTCCACACTCCCACTTTCCCCGTATGGCTCGTAGCCACCAACTGGTTACCGATAAAGAAGAGAGCATCTACAGGAACGCCAAGGCTGAACACTCCTTAAATGGTAAGAAAAAAATAAAGAGGTTAAACAGTCACTATCTTTAGAATTAATCAAAACCCACATCAAAAACATTGTGAAGGTGACTAGTTTAAATCTGTTTTTGTTTCCCTAAGTTATACACACTAGACACTTTGGGAACCAAAAATAAGAAACTCAGTAAGCTCTTAAGCAGCTTGCAAAACTCCTAACACAGATAAAATCTGCCCTAAGGAATCTCACACTGATAAAACATTGTATTATCTGAAGCTATGGTTCCCACACTTGGGTAACCAGCAAAATAACCAGGTAGATTTAAAGTGAACAAAATAAAAAGATTCCCAAGATTCATCCCAAGCCTGCTAAATCAGATAACCCACTACATTTTTATAAAATCTATAGGACATTTAGCTACAGCTTGCTAATGAACTCAGCATCTGGGAACTACTGATCTGAAGACACAAACTTGGCAGCCTCAACTACCTAGAATGTTTCTAGAAATCTGGACACACACACACACACAGAAAAGAAAAAAAAAAGCAGCAAGAAATCTTACTAAAAACATACATTCAGGCCTTTATTCAGAAATTATTTTAAACTCCTTGTTTCCCAGCTTTGCAGATCTCAATTTAATTCATTCAAAAGGCATTATATTAGGCCATGGGATTAAACAACATGAAAAGACAGGATATTACTAGGTACGTATGGTTTAAAAGACAAAAAAATGCAAACAACCAATTATAACATAATGCAACAATAGCTGAAGGATATACAAGGTCAAGCAACATCCAGAGGAGTAAAGGACGGTAAGAAAACGGGGTTAAGGATATTTCTCAGAAAAAAAAGCCAACTGAGTTGAGTTTTTTTTTTTTTAAAGGTAAACAGTCCGTCAAATGGGGGTCAGGAATGGGCAAGCCCAGGGAATTAGAGAAAAGGGAAGACAGGATGTAGGGGAAGGAGGTTGTAGGGAGCAAATATACCACATTAAGAGCAAAAGACACAAGAGTATCTAAAGGAGAGAATTCTAGGGTCACCGTGGTATGGCATTATGGCCTTTACAGTTGTTTCTGGACAATATATAAGAGAAAAACAATGCATAAGGCTTTGAAGAAACAAACCAATTAATTCCAATTGCAGCATGTATTAAAACATAAGCCAAAAAATTTTTTTTTAAAAAGCATAAGCCAGAAAAGATAACGGATTTCTGTTACTCTTACACCAGTGCAGGGTATTTCTCTTTCTGTTCAGAACTTTACTACATCTAAGACAAAACGAGCCATAATAAATAACACCTTAAAAATTCTTTTTTTTTTTTTTTTTTAAATTTTTTTTTTTATTTATTTATGATAGTCACAGAGAGAGAGAGAGAGAGGCAGAGACACAGGCAGAGGGAGAAGCAGGCTCCATGCACCGGGAGCCTGATGTGGGATTCGATCCCGGGTCTCCAGGATCGCGCCCTGGGCCAAAGACAGGCGCCAAACCGCTGCGCCACCCAGGGATCCCACACCTTAAAAATTCTTAACCAGGGGTGGCCTGGCAGTCAGCCAAGTGTGACTCTTGATCTTGGGGGTAGTGCATTTGTTGTGCTGGGTATAGAGATTAGTTAAAAAAAAAAGAAAAGAAAAAAAGAAAAAGAAAAAGAAATGCTTAAACAATCTTGAAAAAGCCAAGCGCCTTATAAGAGGAAAAACGACATACACTGGACAAAAAGAAAAGAAATAAAAAGATTGGTGAGTACTGCTAGGAATATTTTATATATATATATATATATTTTAAAATATATATTTTAAAATTTGTATATAAATATGTATTTATACACATGAATATACCATCTCAGCCCAATCAAAAAGAAATCCAGCAAAATAAAAAATAAAACATAACAGACACACAAAAAGCCAATAAACTCTTTGACCAGTGTGAGAAATAAACTTGCCACTTCAGAGTAAAAAAATCCTCATTTCACACTCAATTTTAAGAAGTGCTTTAATTTTGAGGCCAAACAATGATTTAGAACATCTGAAACCACCTATATTCAGGACTATGGCCCACATGAAAAGTAGATATAAAAACAAGAAAACCAACTAACATCTAACATTACTTTATAGAGAAGGATGAGGTTCTGGGAAATCAAGGAAGACATTCTGAATGATCTCAAGAAATGTAAAGTGTCACTCCTACTTAGGCTCAACAATCTTGGCCACTATCCACAGGGAAGACACAGTGTTAAGTAATGACAAGTTCCTGTCTTCGGGGACCCTTTCAGCACAATATTGCTTATAGCAGCAATCTAGTAGCACTGCCTTATACAAGGTATAATGAAAGGAGTTCAGCCTCTGGAAGAACTCCATCACAGACATACCAGCCCTAGCAATTCTCTTTGGATGGTGTTGTCAAGTTCTGAAGAACATTTGTAATAATAAATGGTTTCTTTTACTGGACATGAACAAATTACTATGTACCATCTTGTAACATAGCTCCCTGCCAACACTAGCCTTTGAAAATAAAGCAAGGCATAAAATCTCCTTCCCTTGCTGGTATGTTACAGTGGCTACCTGTAAAAAGAGGGGGAAAAAAAGCTTAGCTTACTTTCTCTCTGTATCATTACTAGTGTATCATAATTTTAAAAATTTAACGATAAGACTTTTTTTCTAAAGTTGCTAGGAAGGACTTCCACTCCAGTCATATGGAATAAAGACTGGCATCAGATCATTCCTCATGGGGCCACAACGACAACATACTGGCCAAAACACCTGAGGCAGCTGTTTCCAGGCACCAGAAGACGGAGAGATGAGAAACAGCCAAGAGAAGCCCTGAGTTCATCCTGGCTTTCTGGCCCTACCACAGAGAGGTGAAACTCAAGTGCAGACAGATGCTTTCCCTGAATCATGAAGAGAGCCTGAGATCAGAGTGCACAGCCCCTGGTGGCTAGAACTGGTGAGCAAGTTAGAAGGAAGGGGGCAACTGCACCAGGGTGGGCGTGGGGAGGGCACAGAAATTGCACAGGAGACTTCAAAATGTCTCCAGACTTTCCACATGCCCCCTAGGGGTTTCCTATGCCCTGGTAGAGGCCGGACTGCACCTAGGCAGGGGAAGAATCGAAGAATCCCCCAAAACAGAAGAGAGGCTGCTAGAGGACTGAGCACTGAGTGGAGATGACAAAGGTTACATGGGCAGACGCCAGGAATCTGGGCTTAGTGGGAGTAGAGAACCCTTGCGGAACACCTCAGATATTCCTTCAGTGAAGACTCCCAAAACACAGCCCTTTGGAATAAGGACCACACCCTTGAAAAGCCGCCAAGCCCTGAAACAAAAAATAAAGCAGCGGGAGGCTACCTTCCCTTACAAAGCATAACAACTAGCCTAGCAGGATCAAGAAGACCCTGCAGTAATTTAAGTGCCTGCCAGGATAAAACATGTATTTTAAAGGAAGATAGCATCCCATGTCCCTTACCTAAAGTATCACATACATGTCCAACGTATAATCAAAACTTCCTAGACATATAATGCAAGAAAATGTGACCCAAAATTAAAATATGAGATAATCTAGATATTGGAATTAAAGTGAGAAAAAATCAAACACCTGTAATGAATATGTTGGATTTAATAAAAAGTAGAACATAATGAGTAAAAAGATAAGAAATCTCAGCAGAGAAACAAACTAAATTGGAATCCAGAGTTAATTTTAGAGCTTAGGAGTCCTATATCTCAAATGAAAAACTCACTACATGGGCTTAACCACAGAGTGAATATTGAAGAAAATAGGCTAAAGAAAATTAAAGACAGATCAAAAAATTTATCTAAAGAATGAGAAATAAAGAAATGGAAAACAACAACAAAATAACGTTTCAGTGATCTCTAGGCCAGTATCACGTGGTCTAATAGAAAACTAGTTCCAGAAAGAAGAAAGGAGAAGAGAAAGGGATAGGCCCTGGAGTAGAAGGGAAGGTGAGGGAAGGAGGGAGGGAGGGAGGAAGACAGAGAGACACATACACTGAGAATTCCCTTAGCTGTGCCAATCAAAACTGTCTCCAGACATTTCCACATGCCCCCTAGGGGATAATTATTATCCCTAGTTGCACACGTCTAATCTGGAATATAGAACTATTATAAATCAATAGGATGACAAACTCAAAAAAGAGAACAATGACTTAAAGACACTTCCCAAAGGAAATAATACAAATGGTCAATAAGCACATGAAAAGATATTCAATATCATTAATCAACAGGGAAATATAATTAAAACCAGCATTAAAATCACTTCATAACTCACCCCATACACTGCTAGCAGAAATGTAAAATAATACAACCACTCTGGAAGCCAGGTTGTTTCTTTTAACATTAAGCATACATGTTTCACATGACCCAAAAACTCCACTGTTAGGTTATTTACCTTGAGAAAACATATACACAAAACAAAAACAGAAAAGAAAACATGTCCAGAGAAAGACTTTTTCTTGAATTCATAACACCCCTGAATTGGAAAAAAAACCAAATGTCCGTGAGCAGATAAATGTATAGACAAATTCTGGCATCCTAATTCAATGGAATATTACTCAGCAATAAAAAGAACAGACCACTAATACATACAATATAGATGAATTTCAGAAACACTATGTTAAATGAAAGAAGCCAGACACAAAAGAATACATACTATGTAATTCCACTCAGGAAATCCCAGACAAGAAACCTACTCCATGGTGATAAAAAACTCAACTGTGTACACAATGGGGTTTATGCTGAATGCCTGGTTTCCTACACTTGATCTTAGCCAAAAGGCTGAGAAGCGATGAACGCCTGGTTTCATTTTGGAAATCTGGACATTTTATATGTGCTAGGGAGAGGGGGCCTGTGTGACTAGGCTCCAGTAATAAACCTGGGCACCAGGTGTCTAATGTGCTTCCCTGGTAGCCATCACACAGGTATTGTTACGATTCATTGCTGGAGATAGTAAGCCTGTCCTTTGAGACACCACTGGAGGAGAACTCTTGAAAGCCTATACCTGGTTTCCACTGGAATTCACCCCATGTCTTTTTGCTGACTTTGCTTTGTGTGTTTTCACTGTAATAAATCCTAACTCTAAGTAGTTCTTGCTTCATCCTGTAAGTCCTCCTAGTAAATCATGGAACCTGGAAATGGTCATAGGGACCCCTCACAGAAACATAATTCTGAAGTTCAGAGCAGGGGTCCAGATTGGCTATATGAACATGCAAGTCATCAGCACACAGAATCCAAAGCCATTAGAGTATATGAAATCACCAACAGAATAAATATAGAGGAAAGATGAAATCCAAGGACTGAGCTCCAGGATACTCCAACATTTTGAAGTCAGTCAAATGAGGAAGAACTATTAAAAGGAACTGAGAAGAAACAAAGAGGTAGGATACAAATCATGATTATACAGTCTCCTGGAAACCCAGGGAAAAAAGTCTTCAAAATGACTCACTAAATGTATCCAATGACAGCTCTAAAGTTTTAATAAAATGAGACCAAGAAAGGACCATAGGATTTAGCGGAGTACAGACCACAGGTAATACTAGCAAGAACAGTTTCATGAAGTGGTGAGGGCAAAAGAATGATTAGAGCAACTTCAAAAAAGAACAGAAGAGGACACAGAACCAAGATCAGACTCCTTTCTCTTGCTTTAGGAAAACAGAAAAATGGAGCAAAAACCGGAAGAGACTATAGGGTAGTTTTTATTGCTATTCTTAACAGAATTTCAGCATGGTTGTATGCTGGTGGAAATGATCCAACAGAGCGCACAGTACAATGAAAGAGAGAGAAGAAGAGCCACTGGAACAATGTCCTTGCACAGGTGAAAGCAAACAGGATCTGGTATTCAACTAAATATAAGGAGCTGGCCTTAGAGTAGAGACAACTTGATCACAGTAACCAACATGTACCCTATGTGAGCACAGATACACCAAGATGGACAGATGTTGATCTTCTCCATTTTCTCAATGAAAATGACCATGAAGTCTAAAGAAAGGCAATCAGTTGAAATAGTCATTTAGGAGAGTGACAGAAATGACAAGGATAATGCAACAGGACTTCTGGGTAGCTTTTAAAGGCCACTTGAGGGCAGAGGTCATGAATTGAGACTAAGTACTGAGCGCATTTCTTTTCCCTAGTCATATTTTGTTATTCAAGTGGAAAGGCGGGTTTGGCCAGGGTTGCGGTTTCTCCAGGTTTTTCACAGCGAAGAAAGTGGTACAAAAAAACGTGAGGCTCACGCTAGTGTGAATGTAATGACAGAATCGAAACCTGATAAAAAGGGAAGTGATAAGTAAAGATCCCCATGGAGTTAAAGAATTTTTGAGCTGGGAACTAGAGCCCATAACTTTAAAAGAATAAAGGACAGTGACCCAGAAGAAGCTGAAGACTATCCCCCAAGCACAAGGCCAGATGACATGAGATTTGAAATTTGGGGAAGCGGGGTGGGAAGCTAGGGGAGAAGGGAAGCAAAATGGTCTAGAACAATAATCCTCAAAGTGTGGTATGTGAATCTCAGTCTAGAAGTCGGAGAGGTCAAGACTATTTTATGTAATGTTAAAGAATTATTGGACTGTTTTGCTCTTATTATCTCAAGAGTGTACAGGGGAGTTTTCCAGACACTACATGATATCATGGAATCATCATTATGACAGCTAACAAAATCTATGTATTTATTCTTATGTTTTCTAGAATTCTCTGTGTTGGTAGCTTTAAGATATAACTGTAAATTTCCCCAAGACTAACTTAGTTTGTTCTAAATACTTCCACTATGTTCTTAATCCGCTATCTTCAGTTTTAGCTGCTATTATCTCTGTAAGCTGATTATTGTTCAATAAGTTATTTTAAAATCTAAACTTTCCTTGAGTTTACGAAGAAATATACATTTTGTTCTGTTTTGCAGTATTGCTATTAAAAATGCTTTGGAAACACTCGTAAATTTTTAAAATTTATCTGAAACTGTATAAAATACTTTATTCTAAAATAAATTTATTCTAATAAAGTTTTCATCTACTTATTGATGATTTTTGGCTTTAAAAATGAAAAAATTGGGATCCCTGGGTGGCGCAGTGGTTTGGCGCCTGCCTTTGGCCCAGGGCACGATCCTGGAGACCCGGGATCAAATCCCACGTCGGGCTCCCGGTGCATGGAGCCTGCTTCTCCCTCTGCCTGTGTCTCTGCCTCTCTCTTTCTCACTGTGTGCCTATCATAAATAAATAAAAAAAAATTAAAAAAAAAAAATAAAGAAATAAAAATGAAAAAATTAGAATATTTGCCTGTTCAACCCACAGCTGCACCATCGATGTCTAATGGTGTTGACAAATATATGTGTAATATGAAAGGGGGACTGGGAAACACTGAGCAAAACAGGAAATAAATATTAGAAATAACAACTTCAAATGTTGATAACTTGCCTTATTTATGCCTATGAAACAAGACATTTTTTTAAAGATTTATTTATTTGACAGAGACAGAGATAGCACACGCAGGGAGAGCGGGAGTGGGAGAAGCAGGGAACCTGATACAGGGCTCGATCCCATGACCCTGGGACCACGACTCAAGCTGAAGGCAGACATTTTTAACTGACTGAGCCACCCAGGGGCACCAGTGGAAAAAAATATATAAATAAATATGTGAAAAGTCTTTAAAAGCCAGACACTGTTATAAAATTTCAAACTGGGAATGAAAAAGGCACTGAAGCACCTTACAGGGTACGTTATGACATTGCACTGGCGAGAGAGGTGCGCCCAATTGCTGTAAAGCTCAGAAGGCCTTGAAGACGTGACAATGCTGACTGCCTGCTGGATAAAAGAAATCACCATGTTGCCACTTTCCAATTGCACAGTAAGTCCCTGAATTAGATACCTGGCAGACATACCTGCCAGCAGGATGTTTTTGTCCTACAAACAGATAAATATACAGATGTAGCGGGACCTGGTATTTTGCTTCTGTTAATCTGGCATCAGCACCAACCTGTCATTAAAGATCTTTGGTGTGAATGTTTGGCCACAGACGGAATAACCATGGTGTTCAAAACTTTTATGAATCTCATGCTTGACCCTTAAGCGTCTGTATTGACGTTTGTGCTGACGGAGCAATGCAAGGTGGATGAGAATAGCGGGTACCTCAGCACCAATGAAAGGAAGGACACCAAACTGTACCAATAATCATTCCTCATGGCCACATGCTCTCAAGAAAAAAAGGCCAATTTAACTTCAGAATGGCCTTGATGAAGCAATGAGTATAAAAATCTGTACTAAATCTTAATTTAGTAAATACTAAAACTTAATTTACTATGCGTTCTTAATATTCTGTGTGACTAAGTACTATGTTTGTGTCAAGGAAAAGTATTTCCTTGCATGCTAGAGCTGAGAGCTAACCTAGCTGTTCTTTTCACAGAATACCATTTTTATCTGAAAGGAGGACTAGCAATTCCAGTTCCGACTTGAGTATTTGGTAGACTTACCACAAAAGTGAACAAAGTAAACTGGTTACTTCAATAACAAAAATTCATGGTTTCAAGTGAAAATTAGAATTTTGGAAAACTTTCATCTGTCATAGTGAATATGATGGTTTCCCAATACAAAGAAGTTTAGGGATGTGATCAGTAGTTATAGTAATAAGTGTGACTTGGGGTTTTTTTGGAGATGTTGTACAATGAAAGATATCAACACTTGAAAGATCTACATAACTCAGTAAACCAACATTTTCCAAATGACCAATGCATGATGTGACAAAATCATGATAAAAGATTCATTTAAAGTACAAAATAGATGGATGAATTTTAATTTAACAGAGTATGCAAAATTCTCTGATACAATTTCAAATGTTTAGGACAATAGCAAAAAAGCATAGCCATGGTTATCTGAAAAGACTATAAAAATGTTTTTCCTAACTACGTATCTGCATAAAGCCAAACTTTCTTCATATAGTTCAACCATGGGGCGCCTGGTGCCTTCAGCTCAGGTCATGGTCCCAGGGTCCTGGAATCAAGCCCCGCGTCAGGCTCCCTGCTTGATGGGCAGCCTGCTTACCCCTCTCCACTGCTCGTGCTCTTTCATGCATGAGCACACTCTCCTTTTCTCTTAAGTAAATAAAATCTTTAAAAAACAAAAACAAAAAAACCGTAACGCAGCACACTAAAAACACAGACATCAGAATTCAATAAAATAGTAAAGGGATTTATAAGCTATAAGCCAATGCCACTCTTCTCACAAACGTTTCTGGAAAACAAAGCTATTTTTCATTAAAATGTTATACAATGTTACCATACAATGGGTTTATTATTGTTATTTTTAAACTGATTAATATTTATAAAGATTTCAGTCTTAATCCCCATTATGTTAAGTAATGGTATAATCTACACAAGCAAAATCTCTTGATAGTCCTGAATAACATTTTAAGGATACAAAGTAGTTCTGAGATTAAAACGTTTGAGAAATTTCTGGTCTAAGTACAACAAATGAGGAAAATCAAGAAAGTTATTTACCCTGCCTTCAGGCCCCATAGTATAAGAAAATGGAGAAAAAGTAGTCAACACTACCTGGGATCTAGGAAAAGCACATTCTCATAAAGCAGCCAGGTTTCAGTCGGAGCATATTGGAAAAATATTCTTCCCCTTTCCTAAAACATCATTTTTTTTTTCCCTTCTTACCAGATCTTTCCTCTTGTACTGAGTGGTCCTATTGTCACTGAACCCTGGAAAGATGATGCAGCAGCTCTAGCTAAGTAATAGCGGGGTTGGTTCTTACAAAGATGGGCAACCCCTCTTAAACTTCAGAATATTACATATACCAGATCAAACTGCAGCATAAACATAAAAAGATTTTCCCTACCAATTTCACTTCCGCTCCCTCCATCTTGGACGCTCCATAAGATGATGCTACTCTCTGAAGCAACAGCAACCATTTTGTCTTTGTCTCCATGCGGACCCCCAACTACTTTTGCATTTAAAGCTACTCGCTCAATAGTCCAATCCAAATATGGGCTTGTAAACACTTGTTGCCATCCTGAAGATTCTTTAATTCTGTTAAGTAAGAATAGAAACATGTGAGACTCAGGAGCAATTAAGCAAACAATACAAAGGAATGTACCAAAATTTTTAATCACAGCTATATTTATTAAATATAAAATTTTGCCAATATATTTCCTCTACAAAGCCAGAACATTATTCCTAAGGTATCTTATTTTTACATACAAAGGACATATAAACCACTTAAAAAGAGATCAGAGTTCTGTATTTCTCCAAAGTTCAGAAAAATCCTTTAAGTTTGAAAAAAGTTCTAACAGCTTAAAATAAAAGATTGTTTCTTTCACTTTTCTACACAGAAAAGTGCTACAATCATTATCTATGGATACGAATGGCCAACAAAAATCAGAATTTTAGGATAATTATTCCTTTCAGTGATTTAATCAGCTATTCAGTTACTAACTGAAACTACCTACAATCAACCTACTATTTTTCGTATTTCAGGTGACAGAGGTGATAGTCCATCCAAGCAAACCAAGACAAAGTAGTAATCTGGTATACATACCATTATGCATTCCAGTATCTTGGACAAGCAAATGAGTAAAATGTAGGGCTTTGGAAACCCTCAGATTTTAAAAGGTTTCTTTCTAAATGAAAAAATTTCATAAGCCTATTTTTCCCCATAAATAAAGACCTATCAGGTTCAGATTTGCAGTTCAGTGAATATAAATGCTTTAATATTTCATTTGTGATAAACATACCTATAATTTTTTTTCTGCCTTATCTGAATTTAAGTCTTTCAGACATGTATTCTACATGCTTATGGAGCCAGCCTTCATACATTCAGAACTTAGAGTTATGCAATCACAACAACGAGTGACATAAACTTTGAGTATCTATTTTTAAAGTTATACCAAACAAATATGCAAAAACAAAACTGTAAAGCTTTTATTTGCCTTGCCTAAAGAGAATAAACACAACATGAGGAAAATAAGTGCCCGTTTATTTATATACTATTTGACATATTCATCACAAAAAACAAACTTCAGTATTCATAAAAGATGAATTACCTAAAGACCTAACTGGAATCACTTTAGCTTCGTTTTTGTTTAAAAATACAGCCACAATTCACAAAAATATGCAATTCAGCCTTCTTACTAATTGCAAGAACTAATGATTTCTGCAACTCCAAAGGAATACATAGAAAATGTACAATACTTTTAAAGAAAATGTACAATTTTTCCTAAGCATTATATGGTCTGCAATTACCCACTTCGGCCACCAGATGGCATCATGTGTTATGACAGACAAATGGAAATGATCATTTTAATAAACTCTAAGCATTTACCAACACTGAGATATGAAATATAGATCCTTTTAGGAACTGTCAAACTGGACACAAAGCAGGGATTGCCAGCACTTTAAGAATGACAATATGCTGCTACATGGATGCAGACATATACTCAGCTCTTAACAGTGTTCAATAAAGAGATGCTATATTGATTTAATGAGGTGACCAATGTGATTTTGTGATCATTAATCTAGAAATACAATAAAACTGTACGTGATATAGTCTTTTGCAGAGATCATACTTCTACGTTATCTTTCTCTGTAAAAATTAGGGTACTATGAAATAAAGAGCTGCTGAAAAAGTACAAGACTTGAGATAACGTATTTGAGAATAACATTAGAAAATTTGATTCAACATGATATGCGATACTTGTTTTAAGTTAAAATTAAATACAAAGCTGAATATATATATACACACACACACACACACACATATATATATATATACTTTATGATTTTCCAAACAAGTAATACAAAAGTAAAAATATGTAAAACAAGACAGAATGAGCTCTGAAAAGCACTCCATCTTCTTCCTCCTGCTCACTGGACCAACACTGTGAAATCAGGACAGCTATGCAAAGAATAGGATTATCTTCCACATTATAATCTCAAAAAAATATAGTGGAACAATCACGCCTGATGACATTTTGAAACTTACTATATAAATACTGTACTTCAAATTTATGGGAATATATTAAACGTCAGAAAAACAAAAGAGAGTCTAAAATTAGATCCAAGTATACATATAAACAAAGAAAAATAAAGGAGGGCGTTCAAATTCAATGCAAAAGTATAATTTATGTGATATATAATCAGAACATAATTAGCTACTACCTACCTGAAAGAAAAGAAATAGATTCCTAAATCTCACACCATAAAGCAAAAGTAAATTCCACGTGGATTAAAGATTTAAGAGAAATACAAGATCAAAGAGGGCAGCAATTTACATAACTCTGGAGCACCTGAGGGGTGCAGTTGGTTGAGCATCTATTGGACTCTGAATTTCAGCTCAGGTCCAGGTCTCAGCGTTGTGAGATCAAGCCCTGGTCAAGCCCCCTGTCAGGCCTTTGTGCTCAGCACGGAGTCTCCTGGAGATTCCCTCTCCTTCTGCCCCTCCCATTCGTGCTGGCTGTCTCTCTCAAATAAACAAACCTTAAAAAAAAAAAAAAAAAAGGAAACCACCACTCTTCGCTAATAAAGACACATAAAAGTAAAGCCTGAGAATGTAGAAAATTAGCGAATCTAGTTGAGAACATACAGGGATTCCATGTATTATTTCATTTCTTAGGGTTTTAAATTTATTAATATAAAAAGCTGTGGAAAAACAACTTGTGGAAAAGATTATACTATTAAAATAATTTGAATATTTCTTTTGAAATCTTTTTATTGCCACTGTGTTAAATGACTTAACTGTACATAAAGAAATGGAGTATGTCCTCAATTCTTTTTCTTTTGTCACTATGCATATTAGAAAGCAAAAGGTCATGGTCAAAAGCAAACACAAAGAATGGAAAATGTAACAGCATCCTTCTTCTGTTTGTCACTCAGTGAGTAAACCTGTGCAAAACTCCATGTCTCTGTCTGGCAAGCAGCAATCTTTAGCACTGCTGAGCAATAACATCAGCTATACCTGGAAAACTGATTATAATTATTACACAATTTGTCTGCAATTTATCAATAAAAATATGTACGTAATATTTAAACAAATAAAAAGGTGAAGTCTAGAATAGTTTCCTCACATTATTTATTATTTATCTTTTTTTAGTTTCCTCAATTTAGATCCGTAAGTTTAGTTCAAAACACTTCCTAAAAAAAAAAATTCCTTCTTTCAAATCAGTCTTGCTTCATATATAAAAGTCATCCCCCAGGATATCCAGGTGGCTCAGTGGTTGAGGATCTGCCTCAGGCTCCAGGGTATGGTCCTGGAGTCCTTGGATTGAGTCCCACACTGGGCTCCCCTTGGGGAGCCTGTTTCTCCCTATGCCTATGTCTCTGCCCCTCTCTCTGTGTCTCATGAATAAATAAAATCTTTAAAAAATAATAAAAGTCATCCCCCAAAGAAATCATCCAAAGTCATTTCCATAGCATTTACTAATTAAAATAAAAAACAGAATGCTCTCAAAATGAAGTTTGCACTGAATCCCTACTACAGTGAAAATATAAAGCAGAGGGATGCCCAGGTGACTCAGTGGTTGAGAGTCTGCCTTAGGCTCAGGTTGTGATCCTGGGATTCTGGGATCGAGTCCCACGTCGGGCTCCCCACAGGGAGCCTGCTTCTCCCTCTCCCTATGTCTCTGACTCTGTCTCTTATGAGCAAATAAATAAAATCTTAAAAAAAAAAAAGAGAGAGAGAAAAGAGAAAAAGCATAGATTACTGTTACAAAAGGCTTTTTTACACATATGGCAAACCTATCATAAAGTCAGATTAGAAAAGTATATCTGGGATCCTTTAAAATGTTATCTGTAGGGATCCCTGGGTGGCGCAGCGGTTTGGCGCCTGCCTTTGGCCCAGGGCGCGATCCTGGAGACCCGGGATCGAATCCCACATCGGGCTTCCGGTGCATGGAGCCTGCTTCTCCCTCTGCCTGTGTCTCTGCCTCTCTCTCTCTCTGTGACTATCATAAATAAATAAAAATTAAAAAAAAAAAAATTCAAAAAATAAATAAATAAATAAAATAAAATGTTATCTGTAAACTTTAGAAGACATTTTAAATATTTTTAACCTATTGTGGGTATTTTTAAAATCTAAACTTAGTAATGACAAATTGTTATATATTCTTTTATTTTTCAGCAGTTAAGTGGGATCACAGTCTAGGCTACACTACCACAACCACTATACCATTCTATCATCAGTATCATTGTATACAGTGATTCTGAACTAAGAATCCTATCCCATCTTCAATTTAAAAAACAGAATCACTAGTCTACACTCTTCCTAATTCTTTTTTAGTTTCTGAGCATGCAAGAATTAATAAAACCAAACTACCTTAAAAAAAAAAAACTACCTCTGGGTAAGTCTCACACAATATAGGTATTAAACTGTATCACTTCTGCCCACAACTGTCCCACTTCACTACCTCACTCCCAACTATTTGATAGTCATGAGGAGTGTAGAGTCTTACTCTGTCCAACTACGGAGTACAAAGGACTGAAATCATTACAGACAGAAAATCACAGGGCTCATGTTACTAATACTGCCTAGTCATTTAATATAATAGTTAAATGATTCAGAAACTGAACATAATAATAAACAAAAAGAAATAACTTCAAGATACCTCCAGTGATATCACAGTTGATATCAAGTGGGAAGTAGACAAAGGCTATCAGTAATACTTACCAACTTAGTTATAAAAATAAAAACAAACTAAACCTAGTGAAGAGATACAGAAGTGAGCAAAATATGTAGGAAAAAAATACGACGACTAGCCAACTCTTAAGTCCATAAATATAAAATCACAATAATTATTTTTAAAAAAGATTTTATTTATTCATGAGAGACGCAGGGAGAGAGACAGAGATATAGGCAGAGGGAAAAGCAGGCTCCATGCAGGGAACCCGACGCAGGACTCGATCCTGGGATCATGAGATCACACCCTGAGCCAAAAGCAGACACTCAACCGTTGAGCTATCCAGGCGTCCCAAAATCACAATAATTAAAAACAACCCCCTCTCCACAAGTAAACCATTACTAGTTCTACAGTACCTGTAACACACAGCAAAATGGGCATATGCAGCTACAATCCAGTTGTGATGGCCAGCTACTATGAGAACTTTTCGGGGATCCACAGGAAATCCTGTTGGGTTTAGAAAAAAAAGTATTTTAGGTTCTAAAGCAAGGGTTGGTAAACTATGGCCTGCCCATTGGCCGTTTCCAATCACTTCTACCTATCTGGATAAAGTTTTGCTGAAACACAGCCACGCGCATTTGTTTCCATGTTGTCCTCGGCCGTTTCCACGCTGCAATGGCAGAGGTGAACAGTTCTGACAGAGCCTAAAATGTTTACTGTCTGCTTCTTTATATAAAAAGCTTGCCAACCCCTAGTCTAGAGATTGAGAGCAAACTGATACCACATACTTTTTAAGTAAAAATTATCTTACAGGAGACTTTTCAAGATATAAATATTAAAAAGAAAGATGAGGCAAAGACTACATTTTAAAAAACTAATTACTGGGATCCCTGGGTGGCGCAGCTATTTGGCGCCTGCCTTTGGCCCAGGGCGCGATCCTGGAGATTCGGGATCGAATCCCACGTCGGGCTCCCGGTGCATGGAGCCTGCTTCTCCCTCTGCCTGTGTCTCTGCCTCTCTCTCTCTCTCTGTGACTATCGTAAATAAATAAATAAAAAACCTTTAAAAAAAAATAAAAATAAAAAAAATAAAAAACTAATTACTTGGTATTACTCAGAACTAAAGACATGTTTTTTTTTTGGTTTTGTTTTGTTTGTTTTTGTCTGTTTCTGGGGTCTTTGCTTACCTAGCCGAACAGTCTCTTCCCCGGTACTGGAGACAGCAGGCTGGGCTCCGTTTCCCCGAGCTTCACCTTCTGTAGAATTTAGTCCATTCCTAGAGCCAGCAGAAGACCTAGTTGTGTTGTTTATTTTACGACTGGGAATACCTATAAAAAGAAATCATAAGATACATTTATTTCTAAGCTTCAGGTACTAAAAATTCAAAATTTCACATTATAACAAAGAAACATATAAATGTGAATTTCACCACAGCCAAGCTACACCTTCCAATACAGCAATTTATGGCAAGTGATTTAATTATCATAAAAAACAAAATGAAAATGAAATAAATTCTTTTAACAGATTTCTGATACTTATCATGTTATATGTAATAAATAAAATAAAAATAATAAGTTTTACTTTATTATATTCCATTTTCAGCTAGCTCTAGGTTCCTGAAATAAGCCATTAATCCATCCAGTCTGTCACCAGTGTTTATAGTACAGTTGCTTTGTGTTAGGTACAACATACTCATGGAAATTTCTTTTTTTTTTCTTTTTTTCTTTTTTTTTTTTAACTTTTATTTATTTGTAATAGTCAGAGAGAGAGAGAGAGAGAGAGAGAGAGAGAGAGAGAGAGGCAGAGACACAGGCAGAGGGAGAAGCAGGCTCCATGCACCGGGAGCCCGACATGGGATTCGATCCCGGGTCTCCAGGATCGCGCCCTGGGCCAAAGGCAGGCGCTAAACCGCTGCGCCACCCAGGGATCCCTCATGGAAATTTCTTTACAGCTTGCTTCCAGTGTCTTTTATTTGAAGGTGAATTTTTTTTGGAAGGAAATCTTGCTCAGAAGTCCACCTTAACACAGGCAAAGGCAGAAAGTCTCGCAGCTGACCAAGGCAGGAGCAAGGACGCGCTGCACCTGCCTCTCTGCTGTACACCGACCTATCTCTCTGCACAGCTCCTGCGGTTCTACAGAAAGGACAGCCGCCTGACAAACAGTCCTGGAACAAAGGGGCTGGCAAACTATGGGCCAGGGGTGTTGATGTCAACAGAGCTGCTCTGGTCTCATCTACTCACTTCCCCAGAAATGGCAGAATGGAGTGGTTGCCACGCAGATGTTCTAGCTCGCGAGCCTGTCTGGCCTTTTACAGATAAGAAAAAGTTTGGCACATCCCTGCTCTGACATACAGGATAGTATGACTTCTGTTAAAGTTCTCGACATTTCTGGGATCTTTAGACCTGAGAAACTCAATCATCGAGGAAGAGACTTTCCTCTATGTATGCTTGTGCCTTGCTTACTGATTAAAAAAAAAAAAAAAAATTAAAGACTAAATAAAGTAGAAGTACCTGGTGGAGGCAAATAACCATGAAAAAGGACACTGCCGCAAGATGAGCGCTCCAATTCTTCACACAGGAGAAGCCTTCTTACTGAAAACATTTCAAAGCAAACTTGTCAAGAGTACATGCAAACAGAAAAATAATACTCCATTTTTATTGTCTCTAGTTTGAGAGGGTAAGGAAAGAAAAGAAAATGTTTAAGTTAAATCTTAAATCAGTTGACATCTATTTACTATGAGAAACCACAAAATTTAAGAAGCACACTGAACTCATCCATCCAAAAACAGGACCTGGTATAAAATCTATTTCAGGAGGCAAGTTTGCTATGCGAAAGGCCAAATCATAAATACAAACTATCAGACAACACATACCTAGTGGAGTGATTCCATAAAATTCTGCTTCATGCCTGAGAACATTAATACTTACTCCCCTATAAAAACAAAAACAAAAACAAATAAATGATATACATCCTCTAGCACCAGCAACTTAGTTTATCATCTGAAGCAGAAGGAAAAAGTACTAGGTTCTTAACGTGAACAAAGTCGGTTGCATGGAGTGGGAATCAACGGGCACAGCACAAAAGATATTTAGGGTAGTACAGTAATAAAACGATGGACATGGGTCATTTCACAGTTGTCTAAACTCACAGAATGCACAACACCTTGAGTTAACTATCATGTAAGCTATGAGCTTTGGGTGGTTTATGACGTGTCACTACAGGTTCATCTTTGGTTAAAAAAAAAAAAAATCCATTCCAGTGAGTGATGTCGGTAACGGGGGAGGCTATGCATGTGTGGGAGCTGGAGATGCACGGGAGACCTCTATATCTTACTCTCAATTTTGCTGTAAACCTAAAACTCTTCTAAAAAAAGGTCTTTAAAAAGAGAGAAAAAAATTCCCTGTGTTTAATAAACACATGCAACTGCAATATTAAATTGCTTTTATTTGTCAAATTGGTTGGGACTGGTTTAACACAAAAACAGTTACAACTTTCTTATTCTATTTCAAAACCATTTGGGATCCCTGGGTGGCGCAGCGGTTTGGCGCCTGCCTTTGGCCCAGGGCGCGATCCTGGAGACCCGGGATCGAATCCCACATCGGGCTCCCGGTGCATGGAGCCTGCTTCTCCCTCTGCCTGTGTCTCTGCCTCTCTCTCTCTCACTGTGTGCCTATCATAAATAAATAAAACAAAAAAAAAATATTTAAAAAAAAAAACCATTTGTGTTAACAGTACAATAGTACTGGCTAATTACAAGGTAGCTCAGGACACAAGAATTTGATGGCAGGTAGAGAATTAAAACACAGTATTTTTTTTTTTTTAAGATTTTATTTATTTATGAGAGAGACAGAGAGGGAGAGAAAAAGAGAGGCAGAGACACAGGCAGAGGGAGAAGCAGGCTCCATTCAGGGAGCCCGACGACGTGGGACTCAATCCCAGGACTCCAGGATCACGCCCTGGGCCGTAGGCGGCGCTAAACCGCTGAGCCACCCGGGCTGCCCAAAACACAGTATTTTTAAAATTCTTTCCTCTCTTCTTTTGAAAGGTACTGCTCAGGGTGGCTCAGCGATTTAGCGCCGCCTACGGCCCAGGACGTGATCCTGGAGTCCTGGGATTCAGTCCCATATCGGGCTCCCTGAATGGAGCCTGCTTCTCCTCCTGCCTGTGTCTCTGCCTCTCTGTGTGTGTCATGAATAAATAAAAACTTTAAAAAAAAAAAAAAAGGTACTACTCAGAAAATTTTAATTTGCTAGGCCTCTTTAAATAAAATAAGGCAACAACTTATAAGTAGAGCACTCAATAAATACAAATATTTACTTCTAGCTAATTCTGCTTTCCTGAATAATCTAAATTGTGTATCAGTCAACAAGGATACTGACTAGAAGTAAATTTAGGCTTCTTTGATCAAATGCTATGGGTCAAAATAACTGTACTCAAGAAGTAGTAGGTAACTTATTTGCTGTCTCCATCAAGAAAAAAACAAAAGCTCCAATTAACTACTTTATATTTTATTCATTCAATAAATACCTATTGAAAAGCTACTATATGTACTATTTCAACACTGGAAAAATCACAGGAAACAAACCAGACTAAAAAATTATCGTCAAATTCCAGTGAATGTAAGCCAAAAATTATACAGTATTATAGAGAAGCAGGTCAAATAAACAGGTTTTTTTTCAATTTTTTAAAAAGATAAAAAAAAAAAAAAAAAAGGGATCCCTGGGTGGCGCAGCGGTTTAGCGCCTGCCTTTGGGCCCAGGGCGCGATCCTGGAGACCCCGGATCGAATCCCACATCGGGCTCCCGGTGCATGGAGCCTGCTTCTCCCTCTGCCTGTGTCTCTGCCTCTCTCTCTCTGTGTGTGTGACTATCATAAATGAATAAAAAAAATAAAATAAAATAAAAATAAAAAAATAAATAAAAAGATTTTATTTTTGGGATCCCTGGGTGGCACAGCGGTTTGGCGCCTGCCTTTGGCCCAGGGCGCGATCCT
The DNA here is from genome assembly GCF_905146905.1 of Nyctereutes procyonoides. NCBI lineage: Eukaryota > Metazoa > Chordata > Mammalia > Carnivora > Canidae > Nyctereutes > Nyctereutes procyonoides. The sequence goes on from NW_026575117.1 coordinate 13,137,095, forward strand.
GGAGACCCGGGATCGAATCCTACGTCGGGCTCCCAGTGCATGGAGTCTGCTTCTCCCTCTGCCTATGTCTCTGCCTCTCTCTCTGGGTGTGTGTGACTATCATAAATAAATAAAAATTTAAAAAAAAATAAAAAGATTTTATTTTTAAGTAATCTCTACACCCAATGTGGGACTCGAACTCACAACCCTGAGATCAAGAGTCACATGCTCTACCGACTGAGCCAGACAGGCACCCCTAAACAATTAGAATTTTAAAAACTCTATGTATAAAAGTATAAAGAGATCCTCACTAAAAGTTCACTGGGAATATACTGAATAAAAGAACAATAAAATACAAATTAGACTGTAAATTCTTGGTAGGAATACAGACTACAGCAAAGTCAAAGAAATTACTTAAGTGGTCATTCATTTGTCTACAAAAACCCATGTTAGATCCCGGAAATAGAGAGTACAATGCTTGCTCTGTTGGAATTTACAGTCAAAAAGAAGAGAGACTAATGAAAATGGAATATATGTAAGGAATGCTGTAGTAGTGGCAGGACAGGTAACCATGAAGACCTGTATCAGGTGGACACAACAAAAATCACTGAAGAAGTCAGGATTAAGTCAAGACCAGAAAGCGGTGAAACTATCAAAGCGAGCAAGAGAAATTACGTAGGCGCAAGATGATAGAGAGCCTTAAGGAACAATAAAGTCCCAAATCCCTAGCCATTAATCCAAGCACATACTAAAAAGGAGTTTTAAGCAGAGTAGCAACCAGATAAGATTCATACTTTTAGAAAATTATTTTGGCTACAGTGTGGAAAACGAATTAGAGGAAAGGAGGAATGAAGGCAGGAAAGTGTTTAGGAAGCTGGTGACAGGAGTCTAGAGGAAGAGAAGATGGTGGCCTCTATCTGGGAGTTTAATTCTGAGGTAACTTTCAAGCAAAAATAATCTGGGGGGGGGGGGGGGCGGGACTTTCTCTTCACAAAATATACTAAAACCACATCACTAAGAATTTACTCTAAAAGAATGCATTTCTTACCGTAAGTCTAGCTCTTTTGTCCGAAGAAAATTTAAAATGGGTGCAAATGCTGCTGGATCTCGATCAATAAATATCTGGAAATAAAGAATTGTTTTATTTTTTTTTTAAAGAATTGTTCTTTTTGCAAATTATAAATTTAAATTTAATATGTGTAACACAACTGTAGGGAACAAATACTGATTTAAATTCTATATTTACTTGATTCCACTCTTAAATTTGAATGTTTCTAAAGCTGGAGTGCAGTTTTAACTGTATGCATTCAATGTAGTATTAGCTCCCCACCCCAAAAACCTCTTAGTATATTGATAATAGTTTAATTTGTAGGAAAAATGGCATCTATTATCGATATCTTCGGTAAGAGTGACACCTGAGGGAAAATTTTTATCTGAAATATACTAGAATTCAGTAAATACTTCTAGAACATCATGAATAACTCCTTATGTCACCATTAACTATTGGTGACAGTGATTGTGACTTACATAATTTGTGATTCATATGTGAATCATTAGAACAACAATATACTTTTATAATACACACAGTGGTAATCAAGGAAAGTCAATATTGCACATTGCTGTCAAAACTGTAAAAGAGGGGTGCCTGCCTGGGTGGCTCAGACAGTTATGGGTCTGTTTTTAGCTCAGATCATGATCTCAGGGTCCTGAGATCGAGCCCCCCATCAGGCTGGGCTCCCTGTTCAGCAGGGAGTCTGCTTCTCCTTTTCCCTCTGCCCCTGCCTCTCTCCCAGCTCTCACTTTCATTCTCTCAAATAAAAATAAAAAAAAAAATCTTAAAAAAAATTGGAAAAGAATATTATTCTCATAACACTTTTACATCCCATTATCTCAATTTCCTCAAGAGCTAGGTAGGGATGGGAGATAACAAAAAACATTTCTTGGGCAACTGTAAAAGAGGGGTGCCGGGTGGCTCAGTGGTTTAGTGCCGCCTTCAGCCCAGGGCGTGGTCCTGGAGACCCAGGGTAGAGTCCCATGTCAGGGTCCCTGAATGGAGCCTGCTTCTCCCTCTGCCTGTGTCTCTGCCTCTCTTTCCTCTCTCTCTCTCTCTCTCTCTCTCTCTCTCTCTCTCTGTCTCTCATGAATAAATAAAATCTTTAAAAAAAATTTATTAAAACCATAGAATGCATACCAAGAAAATAAAGTGCTTTAGAAAATATGAAATATATAATTGATAATTTTCTTCAGGAATGTAGACTAACAGTATTTTGAATCAATTATAAACATCTGAACCATAAAACTGAACACTTTTTATTTATTTTTTTTTAAAGTATCTTTTTTTTTTTTTAAATTTTTTTTTTAATTTATTTATGATAGTCACAGAGAGAGAGAGAGAGGCAGAGACACAGGCAGAGGGAGAAGCAGGCTCCATGCACCGGGAGCCCGACGTGGGACTCGATCCTGGGTCTCCAGGATCGCGCCCTGGGCCAAAGGCAGGCGCCAAACCGCTGCGCCACCAGGGACCCCTGAACACTTTTTAAAGCTTAGGTTAGTCAATTAGATAGGGGAATGACAGCTTAATAGTAAAGCTCTATTTATACTATGATTACATTTATACAATGAATGAGGCTGTTCTAGCTTCATAAATTCTTGCTTTTGTTTTTATTAGAATAAGAGGTTGGAGAAGCACCACAGATCAGTGAGATCTTACTACTGATGGCTTTTTTATAATCTCATATGGACATACTTGTTTTTGCTGCCTTATTTCATCTCCAGATCCCATGACAGCAAATAAATACCTTTGGCCAGTTTGTTGCCTCCAAGCAGAAAGCTTTTTTTTTTTTTTTTTTTTTTTTTTTTTTTTTGGTTTTTGAGAGTTACTAGCCATTTACATTCAATGTTGCATGCAGCATAACTGGTCTTTACATTCATAAGCCAATATTTTTGTAGTAAAACCTAATAGTTCTTTCCTTCCCTCATTTTGCCATAGCTCCACAAATCCTTAAGATTATTCTCCAAAATAAAGAAACCGTAGGGTTTACTAATTTACAATATCTTACCATTCTAATTCAATAATCAAAATATTTTAGTATTTATATTCATTCATCTATTTATTGCTAAAGTTTTAATTACTGATTAAAAGTATTTCCTGACAATGTAAGCTCATATCCTTAAATCTAATCATAAATAATTAAAATGCTATATAACTTCCACTTAGAGTTCTCTTCTATTAATTACAGAAGAACTATATACAACAAGAAATAAAACACTTTTTAAGTACATATATATGTCACTTTCATTTAGTGGTTATTAAAAGATTAGTTTGCCTATCTGTTTTCTTAGAGTCACTATACAATAAGGGTCAAGCATTATAAGCATTAGTTGATTCAATTCAGGAACATATATCAACATCTTATACTCACAGCACCAGTTTCATCTCGAAGTGTTGAAATTCTTCCACTCAGCAAACTAAAACACATGAACAATAAGCCAGAGTTAGTTCTACAGTCTGAGTATGAATAAAAAATGCACTAATTCTTTATCAACAATCAAAGACCAACACAAATGAATCATCCTATCTCCAAAGGAAAATAAAAAATCTTAAATTCTAAAAGCTAAGATTTTTTATTCAAGAAATAAAAACATTAACTAGAAAAAGGAAATTTTTATCATTTTAATGATCAAGTTCTTAAAAAATGGTATCAAATATATGAAATACCTGGAAAAGAAAGAATCTGGAATCCACATAAGAGTTTGTCTTGAGGTACTAAATCTGCAATTAAAAATTATCTGGTATTATAAATGAGGATTTGAAATTTCAGGGTTCATTAACCTGCTTTAATATGCCGACTAATAAATTACAAGTTGTTGCACAGCTATAGCTACATCAATTATGTACATTTATTATTTTAAAATTTTGCCACTTTCAATTCAGAGTTAAGATTATTCAAAGAGCTCTCAACGAAATCAAATAACTAACTCACTGACAAATAACGCTTCTTAAAACACTACTTTCCAGCATGGCTATCTGGTGAAGAATCAACAATAAGCCCATCACAACAAGTCCAAACTTCTCAACATGACATTCAAAATTATCCTCAGATCCCGTTTCATCTCTTCCACATGAATGTTTTCTCATCTAATAAGATAGTACTTCAATACCCCCAGACAATTCATGCTTACTACCATTTCAGTATCTTTATCTCCACTTGAGCCACCTCTTCATGTCCAAATTCCATCTATTTTCTTGATACCACTCAGGTTTTACCTTCTCCTTAATGGCTTTTCCAAATATTCTATCCTATAGTAGCTTTTTGAGCTTTTACTGCATTCATTCCTTCAAAAACTGCTCAGTAAATAACTCATTGTTCTGAGGTTAACTGCCATTTGATCAGGTCCAAATTGTCTTATTACCAACAATTCTGGAGGGGACTTTTATCACAGACTAGGTAACAGAGAACCTATGCATTATTTTACTCTCTGTTGCCATCACCCTGTGTCCTCACACAGAGGAGAGCCTAAAAGACTTGTTTTTCTCCACATTCATTATCTAGCATTATATGACTGTTTTAAAGCAGTCCCTACCCATTAATCAATTAAGAAAGGATCTAAGTAGTTTATTCAAGAAACCATGGCAAATTTTCCCAAGTGCGTATTTTAGCAGAATCTTAAAAAATGAGGAACAGATTACAACTAGCCAAGGTAAACTGACTTGGCCAAATAAATAAAAGCAAGTCCAGTAAATGGCAAACTGAAGGATACAAGGATCCACTGCAAAACAAAAACAAAAAACAAAAAAAAAAAACAAAAACCTGTATTCTGAAAGCTAACAAATTAATTTCCAAATAAAGTCATTATAATTTGTGATCTTTCATGTTTACTGACTGTTCAGCAAATTGTTTGCCAGATAACTCAAATTTTGTGTTACTTAGAAAATTACACAGGTCTGCTTACAGTTTATTAGCAATTTCAATTATAATCAGCAGTTTGGGTAGGTTTAGTAATCTGAAATCTCTGGGCAGAGCAACTAGATCTTCACCCACACCAATTTTTTCTTTATTCAAACAAGAAGGCAAATGGGGAAAAACAAAAACAAAAAAAACTCACAGATCTTCAAAACTAAGTTCCAAGTATGACTTTATAAAAATGATGTTTAGGGATCCCTGGGTGGCGCAGCGGTTTGGCGCCTGCCTTTGGCCCAGGGCGCGATCCTGGAGACCCGGGATCGAATCCCACGTCGGGCTCCCGGTGCTTGGAGCCTGCTTCTCCCTCTGTCTATGTCTCTTACTCTCTCTCTCTCTCTCTCTCTCTGTGACTATCATAAATAAATAAATAAATTTAAAAAAAATAAAAACTAAAAAAAATAAAAATAAAAATGATGTTTAAAATCACATATGACAAGCATAATTTTCTGCAACATATATGAAAGCCTCTTCTAATGTCTTTTATCGCATACCCACAGTGGGCCAAGTAAAGGGCGATGTCCAATCTGTTCTCAGCAAAAATGTCACTTAAAACATTAGCATATCCACATTTAGACTCTTGCCATTTGCCTCTAACTTGGAAGCAATCTAATTAAAATTATTTATTCTGCAATGTTAACATGCCACCAACCTTTGCATTTCTCATTTATTACTTCAAATTCCTTTATCAATCCTATAAGGTCAGTGTTATTATTGTCATTTGCATCTTATGAAAATTAAGCACTAAAAAATAACTTGTCCTAGGTTGCTGAGTTAGAGTTTAAGCCTGGGAACTGGTACCCATATCTGCATGATTCCAAAGTCCTTTGTCTCTAAGTCCCCCACTAGCTGGTCCCAAACCTTTCTCGTGAGGCCTCAATTCATACTCATTCATAACAGAATTAATCACAAATAGAGTCATATTAGGTTTCTTTCACTTCTTTAGTGTTTTTTTTTTTGTAAACAATGTCAATCCTAAATGCAATCTCCTCCGCTTCCTGAAATCACTCACAAAGCATTAAATAAATCATAAAAAAAAATATTGCTCATTTTTATAATTCGCGTATTTCCAATTTCATACCCTTCCTCTCTTGGAGTGGGTGAGGGGAAAGACCTTACCCTGTAGCATATGCTTCTCTGCTCACAATATACTCTCCTGAGTTTTACTCTAGCACCCCAGAGCCTGCGTCCATTCTATGCCACAGGTGGTTCTCCCAGTGGCAATTCCTCAACTTTAATGACAATGAAATCAGGATCTTTTTTTTTTTTTATTCTTTACAATGGTTTAAGTGACTGTGTTAGTATGTTTTGTACAACACAGAGATGACTTCTGGATCCCTTCCAGCTCTAAAGCACTCCAAGAGTGTATGATTCAAAGTAACTCAAGAAAATATCCTCAGCATACAGGGAGTCCTATGTTCTATTTTTTGTAAAGGCCGTGTCATTACTTTTTTTTTATGAACTATGTTATCCTAGCAAATTTAAAGTTTGTGGTTTTATTTCTCATTCCTATCTAACAACATTCATGTCTTCTAAATTGTTCAATCTGATAATACATTCATTCACCTTATTTTGTATTCTTTGCTAAAAAATCATCACTTAGGAAACTTAGAACCTGTTACCATCAAGTTCCATACACAGTAAAACAAAATAAAATGTTCCGGCTCCAAGGTGGCTGCTTTTTAGGATTTAAAAGTATAAACTGAATTCTACAGTCATTAACAAGAACTCACTCATTATCAAACCACCCACTCTCGATATACAGTAAATAACAATACATTTTATTCCTATCGTAATGGTGTACGTCCTTTAGAATACCTGAAAAGACAGCAGCAATCTACAGAAATCAGGGCTGTGCGCAGGGATTTTAAGGGGCTACAGTGCTGCTCCTCAGCGTTAACAAACACTGAACGCCAGCTCTTGTGGGGTATTCCACCCTTTGCATCCAGAAATTACCAAACCTGCAAAAATGTCATGTGATTTTAGGGGGGGGGGGGGAGTCCATTTCTTACATCGGGAGCCATGAACCTTCAGAAGATGGGAACCTACACGGCCCGTAACGTCCTATCTAGGCTGCTGCTAAACAGTCTTGCTTCCCGGTGCTCGGGAAAAGAAAGAACAGGGAAGGAATGAAGAATCTCTGCTTCTTGCACTGAATTCTCTAGCACACCTAGAAAACGACTGGATGTTCAGGATCAAAACACGACACATTTTGTTCCTGCGGTTCACACTGCTGCTGTTCCGCGTTTAAAGAAGCACTGGTCCGGTCCTGGACGTTGGAGCCCTGTGACATGCGGAAGGGCCTCGTCGTGGTCAAGCCCGTCCCCCGTCCCTTCCTTCCAGCGGAGCTGGCAAGGTCCCATTTCTGAGGAGGGTGACTCATGAACCACAGCAAATCCGCGAAAACTGAGCCCCCTCCCCCGCCCCCCGCCGCCCCCCAAGCTCAATAAGAGGCAGAGGCAGGGAGCGGAAGGCCGGGGAGGAGGGGGGGGGAGGAGGGGGGGGAGGGGGAGGAGGGGGAGGAGGAGGGGGAGGGGGAGGAGGAGGAGGGGGCCGCACGAGCGCCAGGCTGCGCAGGGCCCACCGCTGCCACCGCTGCCACCGCAGCTCGCGGCCGGCTCCTTCCACGCCCCGCGCCGACCCCGAGCGCGCCGACCCCGCACTCCCGCGGAAGCGGGCACCGAGGCGGAGGCGGGCTCAGGTGCGAGAGCCGAGCCACAAGGCCGGGCTTCCGCAGAGCGCGCTCAAGGACACTCGCTCCGGTGCCGGAGCCTGAGCGCTGACAACGAGGGGGCGGGGGGCAAGGCTGGCGTCCCAGGGGGCGGCCCCCGGCGCACCCCGCCCCGCGCGCCCCTCCCCTCCCGGGCACAGACCTCCGCTCCGCCCGGCGCCCCCGCCTTCCCCACCCGCTCGCCTCCCACCGACGCCGGTCCCCGTCCCCGTCCCCGTCCCCCCGACACCCGGTACCCCCCGCGGTCCCCCGACCTAGTTCCCCCCGACACCGGTCCCCCGACACCGTCCAGGTCCCCCCGACACCACCCCCGGGTCCCCCCGCACCACCCCGGTACCCCCCCCGGTCCCCACACCGGGTTCCCCCCGACACCGGTTCCCCCGACACCCGGTACCCCCCCCGCCCCCGACCGGTCCCCCCCGTCCCCCGACACCTAGTTCCCCCCACCGTCCCCGACACCCGGTCCCCCCGACACCGGGTCCCCCCGACACCCGGTCCCCCCCGCGTCCCCCGACACCTGTTCCCCCCGACACCCGGTACCCCCCCGGTCCCCCGACACCGGTTCCCCCCCGACCCCCACCCGGTACCCCCCGCGGTCCCCCGACACCCGGCCCCCCCGACACCCGGTACCCCCCCGCGGTCCCCCGACACCTAGTTCCCCCCCGACACCCGGTCCCCCCCGACACCTAGTTCCCCCCCGACACCCGGTTCCCCCCCGACACCGGTTCCCCCCGACACCGGTTCCCCCCGACACCCGTCCCCGCGCCCTCCCCGCCGACTCACCTGGTCCCCCCCACGTTCAGCTGCACGATCTCGGCGCTGCCGGCCGCCGCCGCGGCGAAGCTGCCGCAGTGCCCTCCCGCCATCTCCGGCGGCTCCGGCCGCGCACGCCGCCCGCCCTCCCCGGCCGGGGCCGTGGGGCCCGAGGCGGCGGCGGCGGGAGCCCGAGGCGGCGGCGGCGGCGGCGGCGGCGGGGCGGGGCGGGGCGGCAGGGCCAGCGGGGCGGCGGCGGCGGCGGCGGCCGGGGGGCGGGAGGGGCGCGGGGCCTCCCCCACCTTGGCGGCGGCGGGGCCGAGCTCCCGGGCGGCCGCCTGGTCCCCTCCGCTCCCGCGGCGCCGGGGGGCGGCCCGGCCTCCGCCTCTCACGGCCTCCAGGCCGCAGGGCCGGCCCGGGCCTGTCCTAGCGCTCGGCAGCCGCCGCCGCCGCCGCCACCGCCACCGCCACCGCCACGGCGGCCGCCGCAGCCGCAGCCGCAGCCTGCGCGGGACGAGGGGTCGCCGCTGGGGACAAAACACCGCCGCGCTCACCGCTTCGCCCGCGGCGGCAGGAAGGGCGGGGAGGAGCTTCGCGGCCGCGGCGCGCGGGGGGGGGACCTGGGGAACGAGCTGCCGCCCCCCGCCCCTCCCTCCCTCCCCGCCCGCCGCGCCGCCCCCCCCGCCCGGGCTCCGACGTGAAGGCTCCCGGCCCGGACCCGCGCTGCCCGCGGCCCTGCTGTCCCCACGTGGCCCTGGACGTGGAGGCGGCTTCCGAGCGGCGGTGCCGCTGCCGAGACCTACGGAGCGCCAGGGCGGAGCCGATGCAACCTGGGGGTTCTGTGACTTTTTCTTTTCTTTTTTTTTCTTTTTAACAGCGTTTACCTGAGATGATCCTCACCGTGTTGCTCTCTTCGTCTCCACCCCGGTCCCCCAAGCAGTTTTGTTTATTGCTTTGCCAAGCGGGGAAGGGGAGCAAAGGGCAAGCGAGGAACGACCCGTAGCCCGTGCAGGGCGATGCGCACAGTTCCTGGGCTGTAGCGAGCGTTCAAAGTAGGTCACGCACCTAAAAAAAAAATATATATATATAAATAAAATAAATGTTTGCTTTCAATAGTATATGTATTGGGGGATCCCTGGGTGGCGCAGCGGTTTGGCGCCTGCCCTTGGCCCGGGGCGCGATCCTGGAGACCCGGGATCGAGTCCCACGTCGGGCTCCCGGTGCATGGAGCCTGCTTCTCCCTCTGCCTATGTCTCTGCCTCTCTCTCTCTCTCTCTCTCTCTCTCTGTGACTATCGTAAATAAATAAAAAAAAAATAGTATATATATTGGAACCTGAAAGCGTGGAGGCTGCTGAAGCGTGATTTAAAAAATCTTAGCACGAGGAGGGGTGCCTGGCTGGCTAGGTCGGAGGGGCATGGCACCGCTTGATCTGCGCGGTTTGCAGGGTCAAGCCCCACCGGAGGCATAGAGGTCACTTAAAAATTGAGCCTTTTCAAAAATAAAACCTTAAGGACGTGGGTGGCTCTGCCGTTTAGCACCTGCCTTTGGCCCAGGGTGTGATCCTGGAGACCCGGGATCGAGTCCCACGTGGGGTTCCTTGCAGGGAGCCTGCTTCTCCCTCTGCCTGTGTCTCTGCCTCTCTCTCTCTCTCTCTCTCTCTCTCTCTGTGTGTGTGTCTCATGAATAAATACATAAAAGTCTTAAAAAAAAAATCTTAGCACTATAATACCTGATGTTAGCTAACAAAGGCGGTGCACCATGTTTCAGAGCTCATTCATCCATAGTACCGAACTGCGTTGAAAAGTAACAGGCCCGGCACTGAGGGGGACACTTGACGGGATGAGCACTGGGTGTTATTTTGTATGTTGGTAAATTGAACACCAATAAAAATTAATTTATTAAAAAAAAAAAAAAAAAGTAACAGGCCCGGGATCCCTGGGTGGCGCAGCGGTTTGGCGCCTGCCTTCGGCCCAGGGCGCGATCCTGGAGACCCGGGATCGAATCCCACGTCGGGCTCCCGGTGCATGGAGCCTGCTTCTCCCTCTGCCTCTCTCTCTCTCTCTGTGTGACTATCATAAATAAATAGAAATTAAAAAAAAAAAAGTAACAGGCCACACATGGAGTCAGTTTTGCTAAGCCCCATCAAGACCCAACGCCTAACTTGGGGCGCTGGCTGGCTCAGTGGGAAGAACCTAGGACTCTTGATCTTGTGGTCCTGAGCTGGAGCCCCAGCTTCAGTGTAGAGATTACTTAAAAATAAAATCTTAAAAAAAAAAAAAAAAGACTTAATGCCCTACCTAATTGCAGCTCCAGCATCTCCTAGGAGTGGAAATTTAAACCAATTAGTTTGGAATTTCCAGATCAGGGTCAGTGAGGTAACCTGCCAGTCCAGCCCCCTGTCCCCCTCTAAGGGAAGATAACCTGGCCTGAAATAATTTAGTCTTTTAGCCTCCCAGTCCTACCCTCCTTTCGCCTCTAAAAACCTTTTATTTTGTACCACTCTTAGGAGCTGCCCGATTCATGAGCCGTTGAAAAAAGCAAATTAGATCTTCAGTTTTACTCAGCTGGATTTTGTTTAGCGATTCTTAGCATGAATTGTTGGTTTTGTATAGTTTTACCAATAAGAATTCAAACTGAAGACGTACGTGGTGTTATGACTTTATTTTCGTTGTCATATTGTTTTTAAAAAAACACTGCTGAAAAATATACCAGCAACATGACTTTATCCAAATTTGACTAAAAAGGGAATAGCACTACTTGCAAGATAAATATCATTTACCTCAATTAAGGATGATGATAAGAATAATAACTAATTTGTATTGTTTAAAAAACAAAATTCAACTGAGTAGATTTGAAGATCTAACTGGCTTGATTAAGCGATTCATGAATGGGGAGCATCCCATCTAGCAATAGAAGGGGGCCTCTGAGGATTTTTGCAAAATGGAAAGTTTTTATAGGAAGGAAGTTGGGGCAGGGAAATTATTACCAAAAGAAAAGAAAAGATTGTTTCAGGCAAGATCATCTTCCCTTACTACAAGGGACAAGGTGTCTTATCCAACTTACCTCATCGTTTTGGGGCACGGAAAAGGCCCATGTAACAAATTATTTTATTGGTGCTGGTCAGAAAATTCCTGACTGACTGGCTAAAACTTACATTTCTGGGGAGATTGACACTGCAGTCAGATTAGGTATTAAGCCTACCCAGCTGGCACTCAGACTTGGCCTAAGTGATGCCATTTGGGGCCTGTGGTTTTCTTTTTAACAGTATTTATTATGGCTTTATCACATGCTAGAGGGCTTAGGTATTTTTTGTCATTTTTTTTCCTTCACAACTGTTATTATCATTATTTTTAAAATAAAAGAAAGAGACTTAAAATGATTAGGAAACTTGCTTAAAATCAAAAAGCTGGCAAGTGGCATAGCAGGAATTTCTAGGTGTGCAGTTTATTGATTGCAGGGCCTCTCTGCAGTACCCTAAACTTTTGCTTTTTACTGAGATGAGTGGCAGTTTATTTTTTTTATTTTTTTTGAGTGACAGTTTAGATTAAATTAAGAATCCCTCATACTTTAAACACTGTTAGCTGTCTTTGCTGTAACCCATAATGTCTGCTCCTACCAGAATCTAAAACTTTTCTTTCAAATTTGCAGGATAGAATTAGGTGGTAAAAAAGGCCATTTAATTTTTCCTAGGCCCATACTTTGGAATAATGTAAAAGATGACTTACTAACAGATTGTTGCTTTTAATGAATTCAAGAGGCAACATGTTGTTAAACTAAGGCCTGTGATAGGTGATTTATAATAAGATATATGTTTGGTTTTCATCCTTTGTTCTGGGACAGAATTCCTAAAACCATTGTAAATTCCTAAGTGATGAGAGCAATAAATGTTTCTTTTATTATGTTAATGAGGTGACTTTTTTTTTTTTTATGAGGTGACTTTTGGAAAGCACTTAGGTAACCTAAGTTTTAGGTTGTTTGCTAAAGGACCCAAGCTTGTGATTAGTGGTTTATTAGTGGTTCACCTACCCACCCACTCACCACCCCCAACTCCCACCTTTAGGAAGAATCAATTACCAATGGACAATGATTCAATCAATTCAGCCTTTGTAAAATCCCAAAGGGACAACAGGACTTAGAGAGCCTCCAGGTTGTTGAACATGGAAGATTTAGGGATGGTGGCAATCTTGAGAAGGCATAGAATCTCTGTACCCTTTTCCCCTATCTTGCTCTTTAGATCTCTTCCACTGGATATTCCTGAGATATATCCTTTTGTAATACACCCATGTTCTAGTGAGTTCTGTGAGCTGCTCTAGCAGATTAATCAAATCCAAGGAAAGAGTTTTGAGAACCTGTGATTTGTGGCCATTGGTTGAAGCACAGGTAACAATCTGAAGTTGCAACTGCTGTCTGAAGTCCAAAGAGTGAGTTGAGGGAACCTCTGCTCTATAGCCGATCAGTCAGAAGCACAGGTAACAACCTATGCTTGTGACTGACATCTGAAGTAGAGGACACTCTTGTAGGACTGAGCCCATAAGCTATGGAATTCAGGTACATAGTGTCAGAATTGAGTTGAATTGTAGAATCCCCAAATGGTGTCCAGAAAACTGGTTCATGGTGGCAGGTAAACCCCTCCTTTCCCCACAGTGGAATTTTGTGTAGGATCCCTTAGGAGGCATTCAAGTGAGATGTTGAGTAGACAGTTATAGGAGGATTCGTGGAGGAAAGGCAGGGCAAAGGGGCCCTGTCCTGAGAGGTAACTACCCTTAAAAGGAAGAAGACCCCATTCTGTTATTCTACACCACCTTGGAAGGAGCCCTCCACCCTGTCCCACGTGAACAACTATCTGATAGGTAAATGAGCAGGTGAACAAAAACCTGATTGGGTGACAGGCGCATGGGAAGTTAATCAGATTAAAGCAGCCTGCCAACAAGCCCATAAAAACTCCTAGATTGATTGATTTATTTAAAAAGATTTTATTTATTTATTCATGAGAGACACACAGAGAGAGAAGCAGAGACATAGGCAGAGGGAGAAGCAGGCTCCATGCAGGGAGCCCGACGTGGGACTCAATCCCAGGTCTCCAGGGTCACTCCCTGGGCTGAAGGCAGCGCTAAACCGCTGAGCCACCAGGGCTGCCCAAAACTCCTAGATTTAAACACCAAAATGACGACCCTCTCAGGCCCCTTCCCTCTTTGGGAGCTTTGTACAATTACCCAGAACTTTGCTTCTCTGCCCACTACTCTTTGGTCTATCTCTTCATTTTTCAAAGCAAGGTAACTAAGAACCACGGGCACTAAAGGAAAAGAAATCCTGAAACACAGATGTATATAGATGTTGGGCATTTGGAAGGGAGATTCAAACTGAAAATACTCTTAATATTTGCCAAAATAAAACTTTGGGAATTAGAATTATTGAGATGGCTCTTAGAATCCATGGAACTGACTGAGATCACGGGGCAGAAGAGCATAGAATAAGAATAAGGATCAGGAAGGAGCTCTTGACTATCCAACACTGGGAGACTAGAAGAAGAAGAAGAAGATCCAGCCAAGGAGAAAGAAATTCTGGCAAGGTGGAGGAAAACCAAGGGATTAGGGGATCCAGTGAGATAATAGGTCAAGTAAAATAACTAAGACTTGACCATCGGATTTAGTAACATGAGGGAAACTGGTGATTTTCTAAGAAAGGATAGTCCTAGTGCAGTTACAGAAGAAACAGTATGATTGGTGGGGTTTCAATGGAAAGAGGAATAAAGAAGTGGACTGTAAATAAGCAGGGGAGGTAAGGTCAAGAGAAGGCTTTGTGAAGGTGGTAAAAGAAATAACTATGTACTGATAGAAACCAGTTAGTAGAGAGTAAAAACTGGTAATTCAAGAGAGGAAGAAGATAATTATTAGAGTTATGTCTTCATGTAGATTAAGGAAGACCATATCTAGCCAATAAGCAAAGATAAAGAAACTGAGCCACAAGGAGGATAATTTGCCCAGTGTTTGCTGTCGCCATTGTTATTACTGTTACCTTCTGAGCCACTCTAAGTAGAGATACACCTACTATTTGAGTATGTCTCCACTGATATGCTCTATGTATCAGATTTTAAAACCATAGGCTTGAGATTACAAACAATAATAGGGAAAACTTCATCCCACAGAACTTTCAATATCGAAAGGCAAGCCACTGAAAAAGGAAGACTCAGGGATCCCTGGGTGGTGCAGCGGTTTGGCGCCTGCCTTTGGCCCAGGGCGCGGTCCTGGAGACCCGGGATCGAATCCCACGTCAGGCTCCCGGTGCATGGAGCCTGCTTCTCCCTCTGCCTATGTCTCTGCCTCTCTCTCTCTCTCTCTCTCTCTCTCTCTCTCTCTGTGACTATCATAAATAAATAAAAATTAAAAAAAAAAAAAAAGGAAGACTCAGGTTCACCGGATCCCATCCCTCAAACCTGAACAAATAAAGCACACTCCTAATCTGATGGCAAACTCATCAACAATAAATTGTGGTTTAAGGGGAAGAGGTAAGGACAATAATCTGGAAAGATTGGTGTATGAACCAAATGACATGTATCCTACAGGCCTGTGGGATGAAGATTATGGGAAAGAAAGTAGCCTACAGTTGAGAAGGAAGCAAGGGAGTCAGTGTCTGCAGAGGAGAGCCTACTTTTAGTTTGTGCCAGGAACATTGAAAAAGAAGGTGAGGGTAAAGGGAGTTTTCTTTATGAGGCACCATAAATTCCAAATTTCATATTGGAATTGTGTTTGGGGGGAGAAGAGTGGAGAATGAGAAATGACCTGTAAGTGCTGGATTTTCATGCAGAACAATACAAAATGGGAAAATTGGCACAGATTAGTCTTGAGGTTCCCTTAGGCAGATTGTGGTGGTGATTCAGAAAAGTTTTTGTTTAATTTTGGGGTGGGATGACAGCAAAGGCTTTTGCCTAAAGCAAAGAGATTTCAATGAATGCTCCCAGAAAACTATTAAGGCCTAATATGATCTCATACACCACTTATCAGCATTCAGTCTTCCTCTGCTATCTTCTTCCCATTTTCCTTCTTACCTCCCTATTCCATTCCAGGTACACTGGCCACATTATTATTATTCCAAAATATCAAATATCCTCCAGCTTCAGGGTTTTACACTTTGTTTTTCCCTTTACTTGTGAAGTTTTTCCTTGAGATAGAAAGGGTTCACTTCTTCAGGACTCTGCTCAAATATCACCTTAACAGAGAGAGGTTTTTTTCTCCTTAGACAACAAGGGAAACAAAATAGAGTCATAAAAAATATATTCAATTAATCCAAAAGAAGGTATAAAAGGAGTAAGGCAAGAATAGATGACACAAATAGAAAACAACTAGCAAGATGACAGATTTTAACCCAGCCATATCAATAATCACATTAAATGTAAATGGTCTAAACACTCCAGTTAAGACAAGGTTTGTCAGACGGGGTAAAAAAAGCAAGACCTAACTATAGACCATCTAAAAGATAATGTTTTAAAATATAAAGTCACAAGTTAAAAATAAACCATATGCAATGGACAAAATGTTTGTGTCCCTTACCAAACTCATATGCTAAAGTCCAAACCCCCAATGATGGTATTGGGGGGAGGCCTTTAGGAAGAAACTAGGTCATAAAGATGGAGTCTTCATGAATAGGATTAATACCATTATAAAAGGGACAGCAAAGAGGTCTTTTACTCTCTTTTGGCCATGTGAGGGTACAATAAGAAGATGGCACTCTGCATCCCAGAAGAGAGCCATCACCAGAACCCAACAATGCTAATACCCTCATCTCATACTTCCAACTTCTAGCACTATGAGAAATTTCTATTGTTTATAAGTTTCCCAGTCTATGGCAGTTTGTTATAGCAGCCCAAACTAAGATATTGTATCAAAACTAGTCAAGAGAAAGCTGGAATAGATATATTAATATCGGACAAAGTAGATTTTAGAACAAAGACCATAATTTACCCGGGATAAAGAAGATCATTTCATAATGATAAAGGAGCTATGTCATTAAGGCAAATAACAAATAAAAACATTTATGTGACTAATAACTGAATGTAAAAATACAGAAAGAAAAAACTGATAGAACTGCAAGGAGATATAGACAACTCCATAATTACAGACAGATGTTTCAGAATTATTATTGCAATAATTGGCTGAATAGTAGATGAAAAATCAATAAAGACATAGAAGATTTGAACAACACTATCAACTAGCCTAACCATTGATATTAGTAGAACATTCCACTCAACAATAGCAAAATGCATATGCTTTTCAAGTGCTCTCAGAACATTTACCAAAATAGACCATATTCTGGACTATAACACAAGTCTCGGTAAATTTAAAAAGATACAAGTTATACAAATTGTGGTCTCCAGTGACAATCCAGTTATGTAAGAAATAAATAAGAAAGAGAGAGATATCTGGAATATCCCCAAATATTTGGAAACTGCATAACACAGTTCTAAATAATATGTGAGTTATAAGGAAATTAAAAAATTATCCAAAGTAAGGATGTTTTGGAGCAATATCTAGATGTATGGGATGATACTGAAGCAATATTTTGAATTATTTGCCATTCAAATTACATATTAGAAAATAATCACTTCAGGGTCAACCTTAAAAACCTAGGAAAAGAATACCAGAGTAAACTCAAAATGGGCCAAAGGAAGGAAATAAAGATCAAAGTAGAAATCAATGAAATAGAAAAGAGGAAAATAAAATAACCAAAATCTGGTTCTTTGAGATCAATTAAACTGATGAACCTCCAGCCAGACTGATTTGGAAAAAACAGAGAAGATACAAATGATGAATTCCAGGAGTGAGAGGTGACATCATTACTGATGATACAGATATTAAAGGAAAATAAGGAGATATTATGAACAACTATGCCAATAAATTTGACAGCTTAGATAAAATGGACAAATTCCTCAAAAAAACACAAACTGCCAAGACTCACACAGAAATAGGTAACCTGGATACCTCTGTTTCTGTTAAAGAATTTGAATTTGTAGTTTAAAATCTTCCCACAAAGAAAACTCAAGGCACAGATGGCTTCACTGGTGAATTCTGCTTATATTTGAAGAGGAAATAATATCAATTTTCTACAACCTTTCAACAAAACTTAAGAATTGAGAAGAATTTCCAACTCACTTTCTGAGGACAGAATTACCCTGATGCCAAAATCAGAAGGAGATTACAAGTAAACTACAGACCAATTTCCTTCATAAATCTAGATGTATCAATGTTTAACAAAATATTAGCAAACTGAATCCAACAAAATGCAAACAGAGTAATATATCTACAGTGAGGTGATGTTTTTCCCAGGAATGCAGGTTTTCTCTGTGTGTCAAATTTCCCTTTCATTTCTTTTATAAGGATTCAATCATTGATTGGATTTATGGCTCACTCTAAATCCAGGATGACCTCATCTCAAGATTCCCTAAATTAATTACATCTGCAAAATTTCTATTTCCAAATAAACTCACATTCACAGGTTCCAGGGATTAAGACTTGGACATATCTTTTGGGGACCATCATTCAATCCACTATTTACATGTTCTTATAAAAACTGTTACACAAAGATTTATGTCGACTTTATTTGTAACAGCCAAAAACTAGAAACAATTCAACCGTTCATCATCAGGCGAAAGGCTAAACAAATTCCATTCCATTATAATGGAACACTACTCAGCAAAAAAAGGAATGAAATACTACAGAGAAAAACCTAAATGAGTGTAAAAATAACTAAAAGAATGTAAATATAACTGTAAGAAGCCATACAAACAAAGAGTAGGTACTGTGTGATTCCATTTATGTAAAATTCTAGAAAGTGTATACTAGTTTTTGGTTATCGAAAGTGGACAGATGGGTGTCTGGGCATGAGAGATGAAAAGGTATTTTGGTGGCGAGAATTACCAGAGTGTACAGAGAAACTTTTCGAGTGATGCTTATGGTCATCATTTTGATTGTGGTGATGATTTTCTGGATGTATATGTCTGTCCAAACTTAATAAACTATGACACTTTACTAAGGGTAGTTCATTGTATTTTAACTATACCTCAAATATATTGTCAGGAATAATGTTTCTGTGGATTCGGCAATACCTAATCATCTACGGTAACTCCTAGAAGTAATATTTTTTTTTAATTTTTATTTATTTATGACAGTCACAGAGAGAGAGAGAGGCAGAGACACAGGCAGAGGGAGAAGCAGTCTCCATGCACCGGGAGCCCGACGTGGGATTCGATCCCGGGTCTCCAGGATCGCGCCCCGGGCCAAAGACAGGCGCCAAACCACTGCGCCACCCAGGGATCCCTCCTAGAAGTAATATTAAGCCATCCTAGCACTCCTATTTTATTTTATTTTAATTTTATATTTTATTTTACTTATTTTATTTATTTTATTTTATTTTTTGCCTTTTTCTTTATTTCTTTATTCCTTTGTGCTTTGGTACACTTAAATGAGGGACTGCATTACCTGGGCTCCCTTGCCCTCTGACTTCCCATTGGTGTTAGCCAAAGGGGGTTCCTGGCAAGGGATTCAGGACACAGGAGACAGTGGCCCGGGCATTTATTTTTCCCCCAATTTTCCACAGTTCTGGAAGTGTCTGTGTTCTTATACGGTCATATTTCATGTAAGCTATCCCTCTTTCAGGACCTCTTTAGGACCTCTCGTAAAATATGTCTTCCCTTAAAAAAGGTAAAGTGGCTTCCGGTAGTTTCTGGTCCTTTACCATCCCTTCCTGGATTCCTGAAATCTGCCCACACTTCTCTAAAGAGTACATTTATTTAACACTCTTTAGTTAATATATTTCTATCTCCCTCCTCCCCTCTCTTTCTCTCATACAACACACACACAAACACACACACACACACACACACACACACACACACACACACACACACACACCCCTCCTAAGGTAAAACAAGATATTCTCAGTGATAATACTCCTAACAATGATAATGTAATTTGCTAAAATTTCCCGCATCCACAATGGAAGAATCCACAATTACTAGGTAGAGCTGTTTCAATTCTCCTTTATCTTCTTATTTCTGGACCACTCATTGGTAAACTATGGCCCAAAGGTCAAATCTGACTCACTACCTTTCTCTGTAAATAAAGTTTTATGGAAACATGGTTTTATTGGGACAGAGCCGTGTCTATGGCAGTTTTTGCACTACAATGGCAGAGGTGAGTAGTCTTGTCAGAGATCATATGGCCTTCGAAACTTACGATACTTGCTATCTAGCCTTTTATAGAGAAAGTTTCTCAACGTAGGCCATGCCCAGTGCCTACCGATGCTTAGTAGATCAGACCCATTATTGTAACTTTCCAAAGACCATAACAATCATCACCTTTAGACAAATAACTAGCCAAAGATTTGAGATTAACTTTTTTCCCCCCTGCAATCAAATTTTTAGGCGGGACTCTCTTCCCACATTTTCACCATAGGTAGAAGGAGAGCAATATAATAATTTTCTTTCATCTGATCCAGAGGAAATTCCCAGAGCTTTGGTTGTCCTTTCCATTTACCCCTGATGTTATGCAACTTTAAATCAGAAATTGTGGGTTAGTTACTGAAATTGAAATATGGGACTTCTCATAAAGTTTGAAACCTAGATACAACCAGATATAAATATATGATTCTTATTTATACAAAATTTTGTACCAACAGTTCTGTAACGTGTAGGAAGAACTAAAACAGACTACTTTGGCTACACTAACATTTCTATTTTGGAACAATTTCTCTGATGGTGATATTGATTAATATGTCCAGTAAAGCACTTTTAAAAACCTTACATTATTAATGAGTAAAAGCCTCTCATAACCATTAGACAATATATATTGAATTTTCATTAAAAGTTAATAAATAATTATATGAAAGTGCTTTGAAAACTATAAATCCAAATCCCATCCCATCATCACAGGTTTGAAAAAAGGGGGAATTAAAAAGAACAATTCATCATGTGTTCAAATTATAATATTATGCCCCATGATTTAGTGTATTCTTACAAAAGCACAAAATACAGAAGCAGTTCCTCTATAATTGATACTACTCCTTGTTTATCATTTAATAGGGCATTAGTTCTGCTTTACATTCTTGGAAAAAATGTTAACAAGTTGCATTATTTTCAGAGGTACTACATTTTCTTCTTTTATCTCTTAAAAGTTTGAGAGTCTTAGAGTAATGAATATCTTAATAAAAAGAAGGCAGAGTAACTTGAGGGATGTCATTTCAGTAAGATTTTTTTTCCAGTAAGATTTTTAACCAAAATTGGTTTCTGTGATGAAGACTATCTAAAAAAAAATAAAAATAAAAAATAAAAAAATACCACCTTATTGTACTTAATTGTATAATACTGTAGAAAATATATGGACCAAGAATCTATACAATTATACATGAAACATTGAGACAGTGCTTTCTAAATCTATGGCTTAAATAAGAAATAATATCTCTGTAGTTTAAAACTGTCATCTTTTTTATCAGAAATTTCTTTCATTGAGTTGCAGACTGAGTTTATATAATGAAAACGAAAAAGTGAGTGGCACAGATATCAAATAGAACATCAAAAGTTAACCATAGAATCTGAAAGGTTGGTCTAGGAAAAATTTCATCATATTTTATCATAACCATTATTTTGAGCACCATTGGGTACAGAGAAGGGTATTACTTCAAACCTTTCTCCACCCAGCAATCCTAATTATTCTTTTTTGGTTGATCAAATTGCTCAGGCTTAATATTACTTTACAACAATTTATTAAGGTATGAGAACTAAAGTTCCTCTTTTGAGGTTTCTAAAAGCCATACAAAGCCATTTTGCAAATAATATATAAAGAAACCTTGCCCAAAATTTTCTATGAGTTTTAGCAAGTGGTAGATTTTATTTTATTTATTTATTTTTAAGATTTTTATTTATTTATTCATGAGAGACACAGAGAGAGAGAGCCAGAGAGACAGAGACACAGGCAGAGGGGGAAGCAGGCTCCATGCGGGGAGCCCGATGTGGGACTTGATCCCAGGTCTCCAGGATCACACCCTGGGCTGAAGGCAGCGCTAAACCGCTGAGCCACCGGGGCTGCCCAAGTAGATTTTAATCTAACTAATACTGTCTCATCCTGGTGACCATTGTTTACTTATGTAACAATTGTTTATGTAACATTGTTACTTATGTGACTATTAAATGAATTCATTTAATTCAATCAATGAAATAATAATTATTTGTTTACCATATAGCTTTGGCAGAGATTAAGAACACATTGATCACAGTTTATTTATTTATTTTAGATTTTATTTATTTATTCAAGAGAGACACAGAGAGAGGCAGAGACATAGGCAGAGGGAGAAGTAGACTCCCCAAAGGGAGCCCAATGCGAGACTTGTTCCCAGCACTCTGGAATCATGCCCTGAGCCGAAGGCAGACACTCAACCACTGAGCCACCCAGGCATCCCATCAATCACAGTTTAAATTACGCTGTGAAAAAAAAAATAAAATAAAAAAATAAAAAATAAATTACGCTGTGATTCTCCATTCTTTTTCAACAGAAATGACCCTTCTCACATACTACAATCTCCATTGACCAGGGTAACAACTAGAGGCCACCATTATCCTGAATTCTGGATCACATATGGTTTGTGGACAGAACCATATGCCAGCTATTGTAGTAAAGACTTTACAGATGCAGGTTCCAGGTGTCACTATGTAATGAGCTTACACCTCAGGGACGATAAATTCTCTTTTGATCTCTGGCAGTTGGTTCATTAGAGAACATTATTAAGGGCCTCACCATCCCGTCACACACCCTGTCATACTTCATGTTCATCGTAGCTTACGTACAGACTCATTTCTTTACCTTGATTTCTACCAAAACTGGCTACTGACCTTTAAGACAGAAGATTCAATAGTGATTAAAATATCCAACCATTTTTCCCAAGTGAGGGATAACAAGCTCACTACCAGCATTATTATAGGGAATGGTGCTCCAGGAGAGTCATTATTCAGTTAACTATTCCGAGATTTGTTCTCTTCCCAAGCTGATTTCCAGACACAGCTAACTTCTGGGCAGGTGGTCACAACCTGCTTTCCATCATACCCAGACATATCATCCTGATTTATGGTCACATTGACTGCACATCTCTGGCGTTCAGTATCATCTCCTTTATCTCATACATTGACGGCAATTCTCTCATGCTGTCTGAAAAATAACTAGGTGGGAATCATGGTCTACACACCGTGAATAGAGGAATAGCTATAATTGATTACCTGTAAATTGAGTCATTAGGGTGTTGTATCTTCTTTTCTCCAGGTTTTGCCAGTGGTCTCCAGATAGAGTTTGCAGCATACCAGAAATATAATCTTCATTCCCTGGAGAAAATGAATCCCAAGTGTTTTTCAAAATACTGGATATCAGTGAGCCCCAAATCTTCATCACAAGAAATAAATCTAGATGAGCCAAAGTGATAGCTAATTTACTGATACAAACCATTGTCTCACCATTTCTTGGAATATAATTCTTAGGACAAAATAGAAACAGTTCTCCAGTTCCATGACTCTTCATTTTTAGGAGGGTGAAGTATGAGAATATTGCAGTCACTTTGGTTGAATTACACATGTTCACATACATAGACATACGCATGTACATGTAATATACACAGACCTATGCTCAAAACCCATCTCTTGGTTATATAATATGATGATATTGTTCCATTACCACCTTCAGCCAAAATAGGAAGATATTTGTAAGAAAACCCCTCTGATACCAGGATTGTATCATTACATTGATTCAACACCTTGAAAAGTAAGTAAATTGGACATTTTGAAAAGCTTCAATGTTAAAAAAATAGAATATTGACTTTTATAAACTTAAGTTATTCTCCAATATATAAAATTGTATGGACTTCAGAACAAACTTCACATGGAGGCCAATGTAGCTCCGTGGTAGAAGGGGTAAGCGAGCCAGCCATGGTCCCTGTATGGTACCATTGCCTGGTTCAGGAGTGGCAGGTTTGTTTACTTGTTTTTAAACTTTTTCATTTCCTGCAAGATATGCTGTTTGTTTTCCAATATCCGTATCATTTTATTTAAGTGGCAAGAACCTCACTCACAAACATACCTCACTTGACAGTGTGCATGCATGCACACACACACACATACACACACACACATATCCAAGTTGTTGCCAGGACAGCTTCTAGATGCCAAACGTTGTCAGCTTTTATATCAATGGGTCGTTATCAGAAAAAGTGTCTATGCACTATGTGAGTTTTAAACACACACTTCTCTACAAAAGTTGATACAATCAGGGCCACGTTGATCAAAATGAATTCTTGGAAACAATAAATGCTCTTGTGCAGATTATAGTAGCTTTTGTAAATTGCTAAAATCTGCAAACCTGTAGGAAACATTTTCAGTAAATTGATTTTTTGCAGACATCATCTCAGTAATAAATAAGTTATCCTGATGACTAATAAGTGCTCCTTATTTTGATTTTGTTCCCTTGTAATTAAAAAACCTGCAGTCAATTAAAAGAAATCTCAAAACTGCATCTGAGTTTTGAGAAAATATCACAGTAAATCACAGACCGGGGCTGAGGCACCATAATCGTTCTCCATATAATTTCCACTGTTGATACATTTTCTGTTGGAAATGACAGGAGCAGGATTTAGAGAAAAGTAAGCAAATGAAGAAAATTTAGGGCTTGTTGATCTGAATGAACCTAAGTTTGATTGGATCAGAGATAAGTGAAGGAAACCAGAATATGCCACCCCCAAAATACACCTCTTTGACATAAAAATTATTTCAGGAGAAGGCAATTAAGAAGCAGTAAACCTAGGAAAAGCTTCCCCTTTTCTACCTCAAAACAGGAAATAAATTCTCCTTTTACTGGTGACACTTCAATCAGCCCAGAGATCCTCCAGAGGAATCTGCAAATAAAAATTATTCATTCTCTCTCATACGGTTGACAGTTGAACAATGCAGAGGCTTAGGGTACCAAGGTGAGAATTTCGCTTTCGCATCTAACTTTTGACTCCCCCAAAGCTTAACTAATGGTCTATTGTTGATGCAAGGCATACTGATATCATAAACAACACATATTTCATATGTTATACATATTTTATACTGCATTTCTAATATGAGGTAAGCTAGAGAATAGAAAATGTTACTAAAAAAAATAAAAATAAAATAAAAAAAATAAAAAAATAAAAAAAAGAAAATGTTACTAAAAACATATGAAAAAAGAAAATTGTAAAAAAAGAGAAAATCATAAGAGAAATATAGTACTGTATTTATACATAAAAAACAATCCCCACGTAAGTGGACTTGTACAGTTCAAACCAGTGATGTTCAAGGGTCACCTATGTCTATCTTTTCTGACTTTGCCATCCTTGGAAGACTAAGGCTCTGAACTTTGTTTTGTCATTTCTCTATAACGCATCGTTCTCTGTTGAAGATGCTATATAAACTGGAATCTAAGATGCCATTTTTAAATTTTTTTTATTTATTTTTATTTTTTAATTTTTTAATTTTTTTAAGATGCCATTTTGAATTAATTTTTCATTAGGTTTCTGTCACCTGGTGTGCACTGCACACATTAATAAATGCCTGTTTTTCTCTTGTCAATCCATTAGAGTGTCAACTGAAAACCTAAAAGGCAGAGAGGTAAAGTTTTGTCTCCCTTACATGTGAAACATGCTATCAGTACCTTTCTCTCTATTCATCTTTTGGTTCTTAACTTTCCTTGGAATCTTTCTCACATTTTCCTAGTTGGGGAGCAGCTGACCCCAGATAGCCCTCGGCCCACATAACTCCTGTAACCTGTGGATCCAGAGAAAGACTCTCTTCTAGATTCTACAAATCAACTGTCAGGCCTGTACACTGAAGTAAAGTTATATATCCCCACGTAGGTTATGGGCCAAGGTGGGGTTAGTGTTCTGAGCATCTAAAATATGCCAGGTATTGGGCAGCCCGAGTGGCTCAGCGGTTTGGTGCCACCTTCAGTCCAGGGTGTGATCCTGGAGACCAGGGATCGAGTCCCACGTGGGGCTCCCTGCATGGAGCCTGCTTCTCCCTCTGCCTGTGTCTCTGCCTCTCTCTCTCTCTCTCTGTGTCTCTCATGAGTAAATAAATAATTTTAAAAAAAGAAATAATAGAATAAAATAGTCCAGGTATTTTCTGTCACTGAGGATGCCAAGTGAACAAGAGAAATAAAGCCCCTGCCTTCCTGAGGTTTACATGCTGGTGGGAACAATGGGAAATCAACCAGCCAATCAGCCAGCCAATTTCCAATAACAGTAACAACAACAACAACAATAACTTGTTTAATCAATGTGCTTTGAAGGGAAACTAAGCAGGTTAAAGGGGTGGAGGATAATGTGGTGCTGTAGTGGTGGTGTCAGTGATGAATTTTAGATAGGTCATGAAAGGACTTTTTAAAGAGCTAACATCTAAGTAGCAACAGAGTGTGGTTCCATGTATTGTGTTGCGACTCCTGTTTACTCTAGAAAATCCAGAAAAAGGACATTGCCTGGAATATACTTTATAAGGAATCTCCTAGATGTGTAGGGTTGGGTGTGTAAAAAGACAGTGCCATATGTAAGAACTATTTCCTCCTCTGAGAGATGTGGCACCTTGCCCAAGACACTTGGCTTCTCTGGATTGAAGTATATATGACGTCTAAGGTTCCTTTCAGCTCTAAATTCAGTGGTTTTGTATTCATTCTATAAGTAATTCATTTTCATACTTTTTAACATTCAATAATGTCAGAATGAATGAATCAAGAAGGACAAAATTAAATTGTAGAGATGTCATTTACATTAGCCAAATTATAGAAAGGCATTGTAAATAGCCTTACATAAGACAGACAAAAGTTCTATTTTTTAATGATTCATGTGCCAATAATTGTAACTTCTATTAAATAACTTTAAAAATGCTTAGTGACACAGAGTCATTATTTATTTTCTAGCTTCAGATCAACCTGTGATTAAATTAACATATTTTTTGATCAGTAAGCAGCCTCTAAGTGTTATTGACATAGACTTGGCAGCCAGTAGAACCAATATTTAAAAAAAAAAAAAAACAATCCTATATTTCCTATTTTGTGCTTATTAGTACGAGTACTATTTGACTTAATGAAACAAAAAAAATACCTAGAGAAATGTTACCTACGAGAAGCTCTTGTTATTCATCAATCATGCTTACAAAATCAAGATAATAATAATCTCTAATTTCTGTTGTGTTAAGCCATGCCAATAGTGATAGCTATTACTAGTCAAGCAGCTACTATATTTCTGCAGTTTTCTAGATGCCTTACATATTTATTTATTTTAATCCTCTCAGCAACCCTCTGAAATACTGCTATTATTAACCTACTTTTCTGATGAGGCAACTGAAACAGAGAGAGGAGCCTATCTCAGCTCACGATCCTGGATTGTAGTAGAGCAGGGTTTTAAATCCAGGTGTTTGGGATTGTATTTCAACTTTTTAACCACATATTATACTCCGCATGCATTTTCCGTCTGATGAGTGGGAAATGGTATTAATCTGAGTGCAAATCTATTTTAGGAAAAATTGGCCAGTAGGTGACATTTCCCTACTGCTATTTTCTCTGTTTTGCTCTGTTCATCCCTACCATGTTCCCCACTGCCCATCTCACTCCTGTAGCCCCAGGGCTCTTTTGCTCTGTTCTATCACGCTCAAAATGCGCAAACTCCAAAAGAAGCCAATATCAGTTGTTCACACTTAGTATCATTTTAAGTTCATGATTTGCCTCTTTCAGTGGGACTTAAACTTAATACTATATATCTCAAGTAGAAATAAATGGCTTTTTTTTCTGCTAAAGGGATTTCAAATTTCAAGTGAATGGAAGAGCTATTTGGAGGATCAGATAACTTTGCAAGTGTGGTTTCAGAGTTCAAAAGTCAGTCTTCTACTCTACCTACTTACGTTGTTTCCCAGTGCTTGGCACCATAGGAAAGGACATTTGAGCTGATTATATTAAATATGCAAAATTGTGAATGGGTGAGGGATGACACCAGGAATCTGAAATCATTCTCCAGGTTGATCTTAGACTGTGATATGTATCAAAAAAAGCCTTGGAAAAGAATTGGAAGAAGAACATGAAGTAAAATTCTAAGAGTTCAACCGTCTTCTATTGTAATGAGACCTAAAATGTGTCTCACAAGAAAATAGATATTGGTATACACCTTGCCTTCTAAATAAGAGTTTCTGGTTGAAGAGATTGCTTGATTGTCAGTCAAACGGGACATATTCCTTTCCCTGAGGAATTGTGTAGGTGCTTTTGATCTTCTTACTGCTTTTCACACAGGATGACCAGCCCTACAACAAAGTCAAGTACCAGTTGTTGAGGTTTTTTTTAACTCTGGTTTGTGGGGAATCTGCCTAGGTAATTCCTGTTTATTCTGCTTCCTTTATCTTCCAGATGCCATCTGCCCATCTAGGTGACTCTCAGTTTTCTAGCAAGGAAACACTGCCTTGGCTGCTGAACTTTGGGGGAAACAGAACTGGCAAAATTTCCACTCTCTCTCTTGTTACTGTCTCTTTTTCCCTCTTATATTTTTTCTTTCATTCGCGCTCTCCCTCCATTCTTTGTCCCTCTTTTTCCATCCTTTTGCCTTCCTTCCTTTCCAACTAGAGCTAGAGTCCAAATGCTTCCTCTTGTATTCTGGTTTTTATACCTTCTGACTACGTGACTTTGGTGGACAAATTATTGAACTTTCCTCTACACTTCAATACTTACCTCGTGGGGAAGTTCGAAATATTAAAGGAATTCAAAAAGTGTAAAGCACTTCAAATAATATCTGAATAATAAGTATTCACATGTTAACCACTATCATCATCATTGCCATCATCATTCATTTTCATAAACATTTCTGAGGCTTACTTACCTTTTAAATGCTGTGCTAAATAAGGTGATGAAGGGGATCCCTGGGTGGCTCGGCGGTTTAGTGCCTGCCTTCAGCCCAGGGTGTGATCCTGGGGTCCCAGGATTGAGTCCTGCATCAGGCTCCCTGCCTGGAGCCTGCTTCTCCCTCTGCCTGTGTCTCTGCCTCTCTCTCTCTCTCTCTCTCTCTCTGTGTGTGTGTGTCTCTCATGAATAAATAAATAAAATCCCTAAAAAAAAATTAAGGTGATGAAATAAACATTTCAACTGAAAACTTTCAATTTTAGGAGCCAAACCTCAGAGACACTCAAGCCTCGGAGTATACTTTTCACACTGTCCATTTTTTTTTAGGGCATTCTTAACTCTTTTCTCTGTGAAATAATATGTGTTTTATTTTCTCATTCCTTAAAGAACGTTCTTTGCCAAGTGGCAATAGGTGAATATATGCATATAAAAATGTCACTTTGAATCCAGGAAATGTGCACGTTTCCAGATGGCTTTCAAAGAACTAACCATGTGGACATAGTTTCATGTATCATGGCTACTTTTAGGACTAAATTTTATTGGTTTTGGCCATTCAGTGATACTCAAATCATACCTCCGTCTATTCATTATTTTGCCTGCACCTTTGGATGGCTCTTTCAACTAATTTTCTCTTGTAATTGATATAAAGTAGACAATATTGAGGAAGAAGGTGCTTTTTACTTTTCATGATCTTTTTAACCATAGGAGGCACTCACAATTTTTAAAATACTATCTTTGTTTAGAATTTATGAGGGTTCATTTTAGTTTAGGCTAAATAGCAGTTCTTAAAACACCACCATGCCTCAAGACCCCTTTATCAGATTAGGGAAAAAGAAAATTGGTAATACCATGGCCATTTTCTGTGCCTTTTATTTATAATTCCCATGTTAAAAATTACATTACTGGCCTTCAGAAAACCATACTATTGATACTTTTCTAGTTCACTTTAGTTTAAGGACTTTCTGAAGAGAAAGAACGTATTTTCATTTTTAGCCTTTCTTTGATTGGTTCATTGATATGCAATGATGGTCCATGTTATAAATATTAGCCACAGAGTGAGTGCTTCCCTATCGATGGCATTTAGGCTGGAGGTTTTTTCCCTAACTCTCTTCGACTCATTACAAACAGGCTATCTAATTCTGGTCTCTGTTTTATTCAGTTCACTAGAAGCAGCACTTAGGGAGAATGACTAATGTGGAAGCCATGAGGCTTCTATCTACCAAACAGATGCAACCTCTGGAAGTCAAGGTCAGGATAAGAGAGAGAGAGACATTACCAAACCTGCTCTAAACATATCTCTTGGTTTTTTTTTTTTTTTTTTATTTATTTATTTGATAGGCACACAGTGAGGGAAGAGAGGCAGAGACACAGCAGAGGGAGCAGGCTCCATGCACCGGAGCCCGACTGGATTCGATCCGAGTCTCCAGATCGCGCCTGGCAAAGGCAGGCCAAACGCTGCCACCCGGATCCCTATCTCTTGGTTTAAAGGCTGAAATTTAGGTTATCCTTCTGCCTTTGGGGCTTCTGCCTGCAAACATTTTAAGCAGTTACAAAAAATAAAATATACTGGAAAGTGGGTTACACAGGCAAGTGGATTTACATAAGGCACCCTTTCTCAGCTTCTCATTTTAGGCAAAATGACTTCAGACGCCTCCTGAAGTTGTATGACATTCCATTTCACTCTTTTTTTTTTTTTCATTTTGATTAACAAAATCAGTTTTGAGTAACATGCCAATGAATTAGTAGTCTTAGGATGAGAAGGGTCCAGCCAAGACAAATTACCAATGATATGTTGATAGGGTCATTGTGAGAATTAAAAGATAAAATCTGTAAAACATTTAGAGCAGTGTCTGGCATAATTTTAAATACTCACTGTTTGTTAGCTGTTGATAGTCTTATTATTGCTATTCGGAATTTATCTTGTGGTACTGCCTTGCAATTAAAAGTACAAAAACTAATACAGATGCAAAGTAAGAACCTGATAAAAGTGATGATTTTAATATTGACTCACATTGCTTCTTGGAATATACAGCAAGTTTTATCAATAGCTTTGAGAAATCAACTTGAAATCACTTTGAATTCAGTTGTCACCAAACAGTTTGAGTGACCCCGTCAGGCATTAAGGTAGGCTTATGCTACACATATTATTTCTATATATATGATTATTAATCCCTTTTTACAAGTGAGAAAAACCAAAGCTCAAAGAGGCTTTACATTTCCCGAGATCACACAGCTAGAAAGTGGTAGAACTGGTTCTACTTTACCACACTGGTTTACAGGAAGTTTCAAAATAAGTTCTTTAAGGTAATATTTTGAACTACAAATTATCTATTAATTTCCCTTTCTCTGTGTTTATATGTGATTTGGCCGTTTTCAACTATTGATGATTTCCATTAAGTACTTCATGGAAATCAGGTTGATTTCTGTTTCTCGGAGTTTGGATGGCTTATTGCTCTTCCTGCTGCCTATGGAAATAGGTTACCTCAGTGGAAGGTGGAATGATGGCCTCTCAGTGGTATCCAAGATACCTTTGTAGAAATGATTAAATCAAGGAAATTGGGGGGGGGGCGCCTGGGGGGCTCATTTGTTGAGCGTCTGCCTTTGGCTCAGGTCATGATCCCGGGGTCCTGGGATGGAGTCTTGCATCAAGCTCCTCACATGGAGCCTGCTTCTCCCTCTGCCTATGTCTCTACCTCTCTCTCTGTGTCTCTCATGAACAAGTAAATAGAATTTTTAAAAATAGTTAAGGAAATTGGCATGAGGAGATTATCCTAGAATCTGGGTGGACCACATGTAACACAAGAGTAATACAAGAAGATACGAGGAAAGAAGTAGAAGTACATCAGAGTGATGTAGTTGGTAGCTTTGAAGATGGAAGAAAGAGCCATAAACCAGGTAATGCAGGCCACTTCTAGGAGAAGGAAAAGGCAAGTAAACCAGTTCTCTCCTAGAGCCTCTAGAAGAAACATAATTCTGCCGACACTTTTTTTTTTTTTTAGTATTTAATTTATTTATTTGAGAGCTAGGGAGTGAGAGGATGAGGGGGGATGGTGGCCAGTGAGGGGCACAGGGACATGGAGAAGCAGACTCCCCACTGAGCAGGGAGCCCACTGCAGGGGATCCAGGCTCAGGTCATGATCCCAGGACCATGGGCAGACGTTTGACTGACTGAGCCACCCAGGTGCCCCAATTCTACTGACATCTTGAGTTTAGCCCCGTGAGACCCATTTCAGACTTCTGATCTCCAGATCTCTAAGATAAGTTTGTGCCATCTTAACCCACTGAGTTTGTACTAATTGGCTATAGCAGCAATAGGAAACTTATACACCCTTCTGAAGCATTTACATTGTCTCACTTTTTATTTTAATGCTCCCACAAGTTAGAAAAATTGGGTTTCTTTATCCTCTATATCAGATTTCTGAGTAACTTGTTTTCAATGATACACATGCATCAGCTTGTTTACTATCAGGAGAGAGGTTTAGGAGGATTGAATCAGTATGGGAATATCGGAGAAAGGATGGGAGATGGGCGCATGGCCCATAGGGATTGTGGGAGACCTTAAGAGAGGACATAGCTTTAATTTGAAGGTTTCTCAAGCAAATCAGATAAGGCCCAAAGAGGGCCTTGCCTCACCCTGTTGGAAATCGTTGGCCTGATGATAGGACCAGTGACATTGAAGCAATTCATTGCTAACTGGCATTCGAGGAGCTTTACTTATATTGGCTCATTTATTCCTCACAACAGTCCTATGAGGTCCATACCATTGATAATATCTCCATTTTACGACTAAGGAAACTGAGAGGTTAGGACACAGATTTTATATTAACTTTTACATAGTAAAACTTTTGCTTATAACACAATTGTTAACACTGAACTGTTTGCCAAACTGTAAAATACATAAATATTTGTGATCACAGGATCATTTTACATTCAAATTTTAAAAAGCCTTTAAGGTTTTTTTCCTTGCCACTTTGTCTTTAGCTGTTCTTACTAGATTGTCATTTAGAATGTAACTGCTAAAATAGGTTAAAAACAACTGTTTTAAACATCTTGTCCATCAAGGTATTAGGCAAGAAGCTAGCTTTGCATAAAATGTCCACTGGGTGGCAGCTTTTCACAAAAAGTACCTTGCATTAGATCTATCATTTTCAAAAATTTATAAAGACCAAAAGAATCATTTGTTTTGGGTTGTTGAATGGTTAATCTTTGAATTTCTTAAAAAAAGGTAAGGGGGGGCTTTACTATATTTAATATCCTTTCAAAATCAAAACAGCCATAGCAGCTTAACACATTTGTGTTATAATATATATCCCCTTAAACAAGAACTTTGATAGGTGTTTTGCAAATAAACTAATCTTGATATACACAGAAGACACTTGAGCACATAGGTAAACTTGTACAACAGTTTTGAATCTCTAAAATCAAGCTATATGGGAGCCTGGGTGATTCAGTTGGTTAAGCCTTTGGCTCAAGTTATGATCCCAGGGTCCTGGGATAGAGCCCTCATCAGGCTCCCTGCTCAGTGGGAAGTCTGCTTCTCCCTCTGCCCTTTCCCCCTGCTTGTGATCTCTCTCACTCACTCACTCACTCTCTCTCTCAAATAAATAAATACAATCTTAAAAAAAAAACAAACAAACAGAATCAAGCTACAATTTTATAAAAGCCTATGTAACTTTATACTAAAAACATTCTGAATCTTTTAGGAATGATCAACAAAATATTTCACACTATGAGTTTATTTACATTTAATCACGTGACTCTTTTTTTCCCTGTGTGCTTAAAATGTTTACATTAATGATAAATTTCCCTCCACTAAATATTTTCAGGGTTACAATTTGTGGCCAGATCAAACTTATTCACTTGCTTAGTGCTGTAATTTACCAAAAAAAAAAAAAGGGGGGGGGGTACGGTGGGTGGGAGGTATTTTGAAAACTACTCAGTGATCATTTAAATCTTGTTTCTGTAAGAATGTGGTTGGCCCCTTTGTCAGCCACACCCAGCCTGTGTCCGGACTGGAGGTAAGAGCAGGGCCATCAGGGGGAGCGTGTAGAAGCCAGTTTTAGACAATAGGCTTGAGGAAGGGAAACTTGATCAAGGCAAAAGACCCACAGCAACCACCTGGCTACACCCAGGCAGGCTCACCAGGTGACTCACCTCAAAATATCCATAGGCCCTAACTACCCAACGGGCTACTTACAAGCAGGCACAGTTACCAAAAAAAAGGAAAAATAGAATATTTCACCCTACGGCCTTATCTTCCCCCTTTAAAAACAGCCCCCACCCATGTACTCCTTGCAGACAGCCTCTCCTGCGGTCATGCTTGCCACTCCCTTACAGTCTATCAGGCCAATTTTTTTCACTACCCACACCATTGGCTTCCACCCTCTTGTGCCCCTTGTTTGGGGGCCCCCATCTGATAGGGAGAGACACCACGTTTAGACACCACACACTGTTCCTGACACCAAGAAGTCCCCAAGACCTTTTTTCCACATTCACTAGGTGCAGCTTATTGACCTACAACTCTCTTCCTTCTCCTTTTCTTCTGCTTTAGTCAGTGTTTCTTTGGGCTGTGCGTCAGATTGTTAGCACATGAGTCTAGGTGTTTCTAAGACATTACAGACTCTTAAAAACGCCCCATCCTTCTGTCTTTGGTAGTGGCTATTAGCTCTGGTTCTTTAACTTTTAACATGTAAATATGCCCATTTGTGAATTAATTTTTTTTTTAAGATTTTATTTATACATTCGTGAGAGACACAGAGAGAGGCAGAGACACAGGCAGAGGGAGAAGCAGGCTCCCCAGTGAGCAGGGAGCCTGAGGTGGGACTGGATCCCAGGACCCCGGGATCACGACCTGAGCCCAAGGCAAACGCTCAACCACTGAAACACCCAAGTGCCCCAATTTGTGAGTTCTAAAATGTACTTTGAAGTGATCTGCTCAGTAGTTTGCCCTAATCATGAAACAGTAAAGACTCTGCCACTCTTCCCCAAATTTAAATGTCAGTGACTGACTTCACATTTAATAGCTCTTATTTTATGAACTTTAGGGATTTATGAACTTTAGGAATTAAACTTTTGAGGTACAAATATTCAAATATAGTTAAACTTTGACCCTATTATAGCACACATAGGAGAAAACAAGTAAGATGAAGCCTATCAGAACATTTTCTACATCATTTAGCTGTTTCACAGCTAAATGATTTACTCCCTAGTGGTTACATATTCAAACCAGTTTTGGTTACAGTTTTTAAATATGAAAATTAAACATCAGCACTTTCTCTTATCTTACACCTGTTGTAAATTTAAGCAGCATCCTAAGTTGAATTGTCATCATTTCTTATTAGAAAAAAAAATTAAAGGAAAAGAAAACAATAATCAATTACTGAGGGTAGTGGAGAAAAAACATCAATCAGTTAATCGGGGGATATTGCGTACCACTCAGTGCTGAAAACATGGTAGAAACTCAACTAATACACCCCTGCTGATTGGCCGATAATGTTTGGTTTTGTCCACTAGCCTCCGTTATTTATGTTTAAAAAAAATACTTCAAGGCAAATATGAGCAAGTATCAATAACTGACTCTTGTTTGGTTTGATTTTAGCCAACTATATTGTCTCATTGCCTGGAGTTCTAGCAAATAGAGGTTAGCATTAATGTTAAATGTAACTGTAATGAAACATTTAGTAGAGTGCCGAATGAGTTTTAGCATTGTCGAGTTTCTGCTGTGTTAGTCTAAGAGATTTTTTGTTTTGTCTTTTGGGTTTTTAAAAATTGCATGGCCTGTTGGCTACCATCAAATAACTCACATTTTTTTGGCAAAAACAAGACATACTCAAATTGAACATTTGGCTAATGAAAGAGAACATAATACAACCAAGTGTCAAAATGTGTAACGTGGTGCCACTCACAGTGACAAACAACACAATGCAAAGCAAACATCCAGGTAGACAACTTTTGCTCTACAAACTATCTGCCTCTAATTTTCTTTAAATAAAACACTTTAAAAAAAGAATTCATGAAAGACACACAGAGAGAGGCAGAGACATAGGCAGAGGGAGACGCAGGCTCCATGTGGGAAGCCCAATGTGGGGCTCGATCCCAGGTCCCCACTCTGAGCTGAAGGCAGCTGAGCCACCCAGGCGTCCCTAAATGAAACACTTATAATGCATCATTATTATTTTTCCTTTGAATTTTAAACAAACACAAGTTATAAAGTCTTTTCTACTTATAATTTTGAATTACAGAATAATTAACATTTTTCTTTTTTTAATAACTCCAGGGAGAAGTTACCATATAATATATGGACAATATATTTCAGAGAAATCCTCATCAAACTTACTAATATTTAGATTTAATTTTCCCCTGTAGGCTGGTTATAGTAATAATAAAAATCAGCACTGTGGGCCATATTTTATTTTAACAGTTATTCTAATTTTTTTTCTTGCATGATATAACTCTACACCCTAGTTTTATTCATTGTTTTGAACTTTTCTCAACCATTTTGTGGCCTTGGTGTAGGCTGAGGATTGAGAGATCTGGCGGGAGGTAGAAATGGGTTGTGCTCTTACATCTCCTCTGGGAGTGCTGTCTCTTGCTCTCAGGATGAAGTGGGAGAGCTAGGTTCTTGTCTCATGGAGTTGAAGAATGAATCTCGTGGACAAAAGAGAGTGTGTAAAGCAATAGAAGTTTATTAAACAAGGATACAGAAAAAGCTCTCAGGAGTGAGAGGGGACCGGACAGGGTTGCCACTGGGGCTTGCAGGGTTGGTCTTTTATTGAAAGCCAACCAGGGAACCGAAATCCTTTTAACATCTCTATTGCTATCACCATTGAGTAAGGACTAGTGATTGAACACCTTCAATGGCTTATTTCCTTTTTAGGGTCTGGTAATTCTTTGTTGGTCACAAGTAACTGTTATAACAAGACCCCACCTCTGACACCTGGGACGGGATGGCCTGGTTTATTTATCTCTGGTTTCCTTTCATCTCCACATTTTGGGGATTTTTGTGAGCCAGATTCCATTGCCCCCTACCTATCTCTCCCTACCTAGCCCTGCCTGTCCCTTACTCACAGAGATGGCAATAACATTATGCAGAAATGATTGTCAGAGGCAGGATATGTTTCTTTCCTCATGATTTGCTTTTTAAAAATTTATTTAATTTAGAAAGAGAGAGCAAGGAGAGGAGGGAAGAGCAGAGGAGATGGACAAACAGACTCCCCACTGAGCACAGAGCCCCACTCAGGGCTCCATCTCACAATCCGGAGATCATGACCTGAGCCAAGATCAAGAGTTGTACACTTAAAAAGAAAAAAAAAAAAGAGTTGTACACTTAACTGACTGGACCACCCAAGCACCCTTCATTCCTCATGATTTAATGGAAAAGATCAGTAAATACTTTGTAATTCTACGGCTCCACAGCTTTGTAACTCCACAGCAAATGACAAAACCAATTTGTGGTCTACTGACAGACTCTGATATTCCAATACAGAATCAAAAGCATTAAATCAGGGGCACCTGGGTGGCTCTTTGGTTGAATGGCTGCCTTTGGCACCGGTCGTGATCCTGGGGTCCTGGAATTGAGTCCCGCATCGGGCTTCCCACAGGAAGCCTGCTTCTCCCTCTGCCTATGTCTCTGCCTCCCTCTCTTTGTCTCTTATGAATAAATAAATAAAATCTTTGAAAAAAAAAAGCATTAAATCAGATGTCCACATCCTTTATTAATCCAACAATAATGAATGACACATTCTAAGATTGAATTATTTTAACTTCTGTCTACAATTGCAATGCACTTTCACTGTTACTCCAAACCCACAACAGTTTATCTTCAAATAAGTCTATAAATGTCACGTAACATTGGAAAATAAGTTATTATTCTATTTTTACAAGAGTTTAGGTTGAGGTCAAACACTACTGAGGCAAAATCAATTATGCAAAGAAGAAACTACTGGTTCACACATCTTATCTACATTGCCTTTCCTTATGTCATTCCCCTCATTCATGCATCTAGCTTTCCAGATACTACAAAGATGTAATTTCTTCAGATACTATACTGAAAACAAATGTTGGAGAAAGACTAATTGTGGTCAAATTCTGCCTCAATCACTTACTCAGCTATATGATCTTGGGCAAGATGGTTGAATTTTTAACCTCTTTGGCCAGGGCGTGATCCTGGAGTCCCAGGATCGAGACCCAGGTCAGGTTCCCTG
The DNA here is from genome assembly GCF_905146905.1 of Nyctereutes procyonoides. Lineage (NCBI taxonomy): Eukaryota > Metazoa > Chordata > Mammalia > Carnivora > Canidae > Nyctereutes > Nyctereutes procyonoides. The sequence continues at coordinate 13,174,643 of NW_026575117.1, forward strand.
AATGGAGCCTGCTCTCCCTCTGCCTCTCTCTCTCTTTCGCTCTCTCTCTTTCTGTGTGTCTTTCATGAATAAATAAATAAAAATCTAAAAAATAAAAGAAATTATTTTGAGAATTAAATAAGAGAGAAGATACTAAGTTTCTAATATATGGTTTATACTCAACATGGCAGTTTTCTCATTTTTATTTTATAGTCAAATCCACTCATGAAGAATGATGATATACATGGAATTATAGGATAAGCAGAGAGTCTTGGAATTGAAATAAACCTTTAATATTATCTAATCCACTTCCATCTCAGTCTTTTTATAACATTATTGAAAGTCTTGTAGGACAGCTGAGTCTGCACAATGAGACCTTAAGAAGACCCTGGATGGCATAATGACAATATTTTCAGCTGGAATATTCAAACTGCCTTAAACAACATAAAACAAGAGATACCACATTATGAAAAGTTCGTTGTTCAGGCAGTTTGATTGAAGGACTCATATTTTTCCCACCTCTTTGCTTGGGCATCCTCTGTGGGGATCTTACTTTCTGGCTCACGATCTCAAGATGTTTCAGCTGCGCTCAGCATCACACACAGATAAGACAACAGCCAAAAGGAAAAAGAGATCTTTTCTCAATATCTGTATGATGTGGGGAACAAAGGCAAAAAGAATGTAGATAAAATGAAATTTCCTTATAACCTGCAGCCTACTGACAAATACTTGAGACAGGCAGAGTGTAACACTCCTAGGAAACTCCCAATTGCCTTAATGTTAATGTTTTGCTAGAGGGAAAAACCTTAGCTTGACAATAGGTAGGCCTCCAGGATCCTCTGACTCTTCTCCAGCATTGAGAAAGTCCTTCTGCAAACTTCCCTTTGTCTTCACCTCCCTCAACTCCAAAGTATTTAATCAATTGCCCCTCCCAGCGCTGGTGCAGCTCTTTTTGCCCCTGGGTGTTGTCCTGGTGCTTTAATAAATCCATATTTTTGCACCAAAAATGTCTCAAGAATTCTTTCCTGGCTATGGGCTCTGAACTCCACCACTCCAAACCACATCATATTTACTTATCCATTTACAAACAAGGAATCCATTCTTGGAAATCTCCCCTGCACCTTCCCTCTTATTGGTTGAAATGTTCATTTCCAAACCAAATCCTGGCAAAAAGATCAAATGAGGTTGTTGTGACTACTTAGAATAATGTTTGGAGAGAAAGCTTGTTGATGAGCCAAACTTGTTTGTTATTATTATTTTGCTGCTTTTCAAAGCATCTCCCTTTCAATATAAGGTTTATTAGTTCTGCTACCTCACTAGTTTACCCTTTGTTCCAGTTAAAAGAAATAAAAGGTTCTTTAGAAATATGGGCTCATGTTGGTGCTGAATGTACGACTAACTCCTTTTTTTTTTTTTTTTTTAAGTTTCATCCTTGAGCTCTCTCAGTTTCAATTTGGATAAAAATAAAGATGGTTGCTGTAGCAAATTTTGAGCTTTATCTTCCCATCGAACCTTAAAACATTATCCTTAAAATTATCCACACTCATCTTTGGATATCATAATCCCTTTTCTAATGCTTAGGAGGAAAGGCAGTAGGACTTTAGGTATTAAAGAGGCACCTTTCTATTTCAGGTAGACAGTGACAGGCAGCAGTGTGCTCTTGTTGCTCCTTTAAAACCTTCCCCTGGTATAGCCAAATCCTGTTCTATTTCCTGCCAAAGACATCCCTTAATGGAAAAAGGAGAAGCATAGCTTACACTTTAATGAAAGAATTATTGCACTCTTGATGTGAATCTCTGCTCTAGGCTGAGAAAGAGAGAGGTTCTTTAATCCCCTGAAGGAAGCAAGAAAGGGATTCTATTATTTTTAAACAGGAAAAAAAAAAGGCAGGAAGGAAAAGGAGAATTATCTGAAGAATTACGTGTGAACTATTTTTTCTTTACATTTATTTAAAAATAGTAGGTAATATTGGTTATTATTATATGCTCATGAAATGAAGGATTCCATTCATAATCGCATAAATGATGGAAAGAAGGACCTAGTTAAAGTACTTTCCCTAATATTCATATAGTTTTCAAATGACAATTATTCTCCAGATTCTTTTTTTTTTAAATTATTTATTTTATTTCTAGAAAAATATTTTATTTATTTATTTATTTATTTATTTATTTATTTATTTATTTGAGAGAGAGAGAGAGAGAGAGAAAACGAGTGGGGGGGGGGGCAAAGGAAGAGGGAAAAGCAGGCTCTGGAGCCTGACATGGGATTCAATCCTAGGACCCTAAGATCATGACCTGAGCCAAAATCAAAGGCTTAATGGACTGAGCCACCCAGGTGCCCTCAGAATCTCTTTAAAGATACAGCTACCAAAAACATTTTATTCCATCTTCCTCTGAACATGTGGTGACTGGGTTTCAACCCCTAATTTTCTTACTTAACTCCAAGATGAAATGACCCAGATTCTGGTTAAGTAAAGTGCTTGGGTTTCCTCTCCAATTTTTCCTAGTCATTCTTTTGATTGAAGTGAAGGAGAGAAAGAAGGAGGAAATAAGAGAATGGGCAATTCTTAGTAAGCATGCCCATGGCCTTTAACAAATGCTTCCCTGACAATATACAGCCTACGCAAAAAGTGTGACTATTGATACCTTTACTATTTACATGCCAGTATTTTCATTTTAGATTTATTTATTTATTTGAGAGAGAACATGGTAGGGGGTGGAGGAAGGAGAGGGAGAAATAATCTTAAGCAGATGCTGAGCAGAGCCCCGAGCCCATCTGGGGGCTTGATCTTACAACCCTGATATCACTACCTGAGCCAAAACGAAGACTAGGGTGCTTAATCAACTCCACCACCCAAGGGACCCATTACATGCCAATATTTTAAAAATTACATATTTTACAATGGCCAGAAATAGTGCTAAGTGCTTGGATTCACATTAGGTGTCAAGAACTATGAAGGTCACAGTTCCCCTTCTTACAGTGTGACAAATTAACCTATCACTATTAACTGGGTGAAAGACGATGGACTTTATTACTAATGTACAGGAGGAAACATGAGCATAATATTCACTTGGGTTTCCCTTGCCCTCCCACTCCATGGAGGGAGGTGTTCTTGAACGGACCCAAGAGGATACTGTGCACATAGTTTGTGTCACATTCAAGAACACTAAGCTTAGGAAACTCCCAGTGTTTTAAGAGGGCTGCTAAAAATTTTGTTCACCTTTTGACCCAAAGGGAGTCCATGTCTTTATTATCCTTATCAGAAGACAAATCTGTCTGTCCTCATTCAAGAGGGAAATGCTATTGCTAATTTTCAAGGCACTTTGCTCTATGTATATTCTTGAAAAAATAGTCTGTCGCAGATGAGTAAAAATTTGGGAGACCCATGGAGAACTGTCTCCTAACACCATATTTCACAGCCAGGTACACAGGGTATATGTGTTTCTGTGTGTGTGTATGTGTGTGTGTGTGTGTGTGTGTGTGTGTATGGCTGCATATGTATACCATTCTCTCAACCATTCTGTGAAGACAGCTCAAAATTCTCATTTTAGTTGTAAAGAAGCAATATCAGCTAAGCATCTTTTTTAAAAAAATATTTTATTTATTTATTTACTCATGAGAGGCATAGAGAGAGAGGCAGAGACAGAGGCAGCCCTGTTGCAGGCTCCCCAAGAGAAGCCCAATGCAGGACTTGATCCCAGGACCCCAGGATCACAATCTGAGCCAAAGACAGACGCTCAACCATTGAGCCACTCAGGTGCCCCATCAGTCTAATGTCTCAGAGATTATAAGGGGACAAATTCAGAAATTCAACCTTTATTCTACTCAAAAGCCCATCATCTTTGTGATCAACCAATACATGAATTGCCATGAAAACAATGGGAGAAATGTATGTACTCTGTGACACTGACCTTTAGAAAAAAGGCCCTTTGACTTTTTATGTTACTTCCGCTAGAATCAAAGAAATATCTGAATTGCTGTTCTTCTCATAATTGAACTTGTTACAAATTATATCGTGTGCAATACCATTCAAACAAGTATGTAAAACGATGGTCAATGAAGCAGTATGATTTTCCCCCCTTCAATCAAACCAATTGCTCGGTGTAATTATAATCTTGGAAGATACAGTTAAAAAGATGTTGAATGAAATTGAGCTCTGAAAATTGCTCACCTCATGATTCCTTCTGATTACATCTTGGCATAATTCCACCAAGTTTCAATATGTAATTTAGGGATAATGTATAATTGGTATTGGAACCATCGTGGCTTCTCCACATTTAAATGGGAGTCCAATTTTATTAGTAATAACTATAATAACTCTGCTAAATAGGTTGTCTGACTTAGTTGCTCATTAGGAAATTATTTTTCAGCAGGAACATATTACCTTTATATATTTAATTCAAGTTTTCAGTAAGAAATTTATTAGTAATGCAAGTGTTTACAAGGAGATCATTTTTACAGATACCATAGTCGGGTCCTAATCAGACAATTATTTCCCTTGATGCCAAACTCAAAAGCTTATTTTCCATTAAGTTTTATAGTTAGGAAAACTTTATATCCATGGGACACATTTTTAAAATATGCAGTGATTTAGACCCATGCTATCAAAATACCAGAGAAGTAACATGGCTCCCTCCAATTCCATCACACAGTGTTTTGTTGATATGTTTTATGTGGGGAAAAAAAAAAACATTTTGTATTAAAAATCACTAGACATTGCTATCCATCATATACTAATCTATATAATAACTACTCTCAAAGTAGGGTCCCTAAGGGAAGCAGATTTGGAGAAAATCTGGATAAGGTAAGTTTTCATAAGAATTAAATTGTCTATTAAATAAAGGTGCTGAGACATCCTGCTTATAAATAAAGTTGTTTTGTCATCATCTTCGAAATTTGTTTGATCACAGACCCCTTTTATGTTGCAGGCCTTCCCATACTTGAGGAAGCCCTAAACACTTTTTAATGATCTTATCCCACTCGAACGACAGGGACCATAATCTTAGTTGTTTTGGGGTTCTCACGTATTGACTAAAAAAATTTCTTCATTCAAAAATATGCAACGAGTTCCTCAATTCCCAGGCCTCATGTGGACTTGAAGAGAGACAAGTGAAGAGAGCATTACAGCAGATGGAAGCAATGACCTGAGCGCTGAGGGATTCAGAAAGTGCTAGATTGATATCAGGAATGAGCAGTAGGGATTATTGGTCATCAGCTCTAAGCTTTTATTCACCGTGTCTTGATTTCCTCATTTTTAAAATAAGAATAATGCCTTCTTGGTCTGCTTACTGTAAACATGAGCAAACTTGTTTAGGTTGGGATGCTCCATAAACGGGAGTTACTATAATTTTTTCAGTATTTCGGCTATCAAAAAGTGACTCTAAAAGTTACATAGCATGGAGTAATGTATTTTTTTTCCCTCTGAAAGTTACCTTCCTCTTAGGATTTCATAAAACTTACATGAAGTAGTGTACACAAATCACCCCCCCACACACTATATCTGGCATATAGCACAATATATGCTCAGACTTTCATTTGTTTGGAAATTAGCACTGAATTGCATTAAGTTTGCTCAGTTTATTCGAAAATATTTTTGAGTCACCATGTGGCAGACACTTTTCTAATTGCTACAGATATGTCAGCAAACAAAAAGCAAAAACATATTCCTGCTTTCATATAGCTTATATTTTAAATGGTAAGCAAGTTCTTATTCTTGTAGGAAGAGCAAAGAGAAAATTACAGAGAGTTGGAAAAGCAGATTAACAATAGCATGTGAAAAAGACTTAAACCTACTTGCACTAAAAACAAGCAAGACTTGATGTTTCCTAAAAGAAGCTTGGTTCATTTCTTAAGAGAGAGAGTATGGGTTGGACAGATTATGTCTAAGAATGTTGCACAGCTCTGAGCTTCTGGTTTTAGGATGGAACTCTTTTTAGGTTTTCAAGTGGCTATTGCTTATTTTCCTCCTAACTTTGCAGATACATTTTAATTTGATCTTTAAATCTCTTCTCAGAAGATAGACTATGGAAGACTAATATATTTTCATAGGTTTGAAAAGCTAGGCTCAGAGAGGAGCCACAGGAGTTAACGGAGATAAGCAGCTCAGTGTGGCAGAGGGAGAACAAGAATTAGATCTGCCTCCTGATTGAGGATGCATACCACTCCCGGTTATGAAAAGAAAGTGATAATAGTGCCCTTAACAGACTATTACAGCCAAGGATGCCTGATTTCCAGCAGGTATAACATCTAAGCGTTCCTCACAGAGCTCATTTTCCCCTGAAAACAGATTATTATATTTAAAGTGAGATCTTGATGGGGTGCCTGTGTGGGTGATGAAGAAAAGCCAGGTAACAGTTGAGATGGTGCTAAGTGTGCAAAGAAAGCAAAGGCAGGGCATAGGGGGTGCCAGGAGAGGAGGAAGCGGTTGTTGGGAAAACAAGTCGCTGTCAGGGGTCAGTGTTACAGAAGCAGACATGCAGTTGGGCCTCTTGGCTCCACCCAGACAATCCTGCCTGCACGACCCCATTCCTGACTCTTGATTTGGGCTCAGAGCCTGATTTCGGTTTTGAGATGGAGCCCCCAGTCAGGGTCTGCACTCAGGGAGGAGTCTGCTTGTCTTTCTGCCCTTCCTGCCTACTCACACTCGTGTGTGTGCATGTGCGTGCTCCTTCCCCCCTTTTAAATAAATAAATAAAATTTTAAAAAATAAATGAGATTTGGGGAATGAGAAACAGATTAAGGTCATATTGCTTTTGGTCCTATGTTACTAGTTATTCTCAATGTAATTTGGAACTTTACATATTCTGAATGAGCTCTAACAACTTGTTAATTTTTTCCTGTGCTGTAAAGGAATGCTACTAGATCCATGGTAAATCATCCACAAATATAGGTAGCTCCGGAACTTAGATTAGTATTCATACAATATGGCAAAGAATTGCTCAGCTAGAATGATAGGAATATATGGCTTGATGACTTATCTAGCTTGGGAAATGCGGCCTCTCTTTGGGAAGCAGAGTGGTTTAAGTCCCTCTTGAGGGACTCAGGACTGGGACCAAATCCTGGCTTTACTAATGGACATTGTTTAACATCTCAAAACCTTGTTCTTCTCAATATGTGATGGAGAAAAGAGCAATGTCTACTTCATGTCCTAATTTTGAGATTTAAATGACATAATTCATATACCTGACCCTTGGTGATCACTCACTCAAAGGTTAACTATTATTATTTCCCTTTGAAGTTAATTGATCAGTTCAAATTATGTTCAACAAAATTATCAATCTATTAAATACCCTGAAAAAAATCTATTAAATACCCTGCTAGACACCACAGGTTACTTTTCTCAAAAGTTTACCTTGAAGATGTTTAGTGTTTATGGAAATCTCAAATATTGATAATCTTAAAAAACTAAAAAAAAAAAAATTGCATAGGAGAGATAAAGATATGCCACATAGCCAGTGAAGTGTAAGTACATTTTGTCCATGGCTTCGTCTAGTTGTCTCATGTTTATAAGTTTGCTATCTACATATGCATATGGAATAAGTTCTTGAGTTTGTGTTTTTTGTATATTCTCTCAAAAATTCATATCATCTATTAAATGACAGTTAAACATAGCATTCCTTTGTAGATTCACCTTAACATGACTATCCTAATTTAGTGGATTCCTAGGGAATTAGGAATAGGAAAAAAATAGAGCTAAAATCTGTAGAATGTAGCATGATAGGTATAGAGGGGATTATTTTCCAGTGAGATAATAGTGGAATTGCTTATCTAAAACACGGTGCATCCTCAAGAGGATTTTTTTTAAAGATTTTATTTATTTGTTTGAAAGAGAGAGAGCACAGAGGGAGAGAGAGAAGCAGACTTCCTGCTGAGCAGAGCCCAACTCGGGGTTCTATCCCAGGACCCTAAGACCATGACCTGAACAGAAGGCAGACACTTAACTGACTGAGCCACTCAAGCACCCCAGATTTTTTTTAACTTAACTATACGGAAAGTAATGTAACAGAACTCAACAGAGCATGATGACCTCAGAAGCCAGGTTGCCTGGGTTCTTTGCCTGATTCTATCATTTAATAATGGTGTGATTTTTGAGTATATTTCTTAACTTCTATATATTTCAGACTCATTGCCTATAAAATAGAGATAATAATAATCCTCACTTTATAGGATTTTCTAATGATTAAAAAAGACAGTAAATATGAAGGATTTAGTGTGTAACACATGTTTTCATAACATATATATTAACTGTTATTACCTCTATATTGGAAAAGAATGCCTAAAAGAACATAGCCCTTAACAATTTTAAAACTTTTTTAACTCCCTCATTTAACCTTCACAGGTACTAAGGTAAGAAGTTCAGGTGTGATCCTCCTCCCTCACAACTTAGCAAATTGAGATTCAAAGACATCATATGGTTTAATGACCATATGATGTGTTTAAGTCATATGGTCATTAAACGATGGGGCTGATTCCATAATGAAATGTCCACATGAATGAGATAATAGGCTCTCTCCCTATCATCCTCTTTACCAGGTTGTGTCTTTACCATCATTGCAAATGATGATTTTATCACAAGACAAAGGTGATAGATGAGTAATAAAAACAGAAAAAGCTATGAAGACTTCATGGAATAAGAACCACTAGAATTGGGTTCTGATAAAATCTTGGCAGGCACAATGACACCACTGCAACAAGGCTGGTGCATCAATCCAAGCTGAAAATGGATAATGAATCTATCAGCTAAAATGGTAAAATATTTTTAAAAAAAGAAATAATAAAGAATACCATATATTATCTAATGATTAGTTTCCACATATCCAGAAACATTTAATTCTTGATTTTGCTCTTATCTTTGCAAGTTTAAAGGAAAAGAATCAGGCTTTATTCTAATATTTAAGTTACCCATCACTCAGTATAAATTGCCTGTCTTAAACAATTATGGGAGATATTAGGCACAGCAAGACAGGAAGAAAATTAAGTCAGTTTTGCAGAAGGAAATATTACCTTTCACTAGCTTTTACTAATGTCACTTTGAAAAATCTGGAATATCTGTTTTCCTGTTCAATTATTGAACACAATATGCTCGTGAGACTTAGTCCATTAGTTTTGAATTTTGTTTCATGGTGTTTTGTATAGTGAGATGCTACTGTAATTATCCTGGGCAATTACTTACCCCTTCCATATTTTTCTTTTGACTTGTTACATTCTGCCAATGACTTATAAATATTCAAATATAATTACTGGAATATTTTTTGTATGTTTTAAAATAATTGAAACTGGTAAAGCAATATCAAGAAAACCTGTGATTTAAACACAAAAGCTTTGCATTCCAATTAAAAGTTCTACAAAGATCTAAAACTACAAGCATGTGAATCTTTGGAAAAGAAGAGAAGGAGAAGGAGAGGCAGTTTATAAACAAAGAATAAAATAGTTGGCCGCTTGCATAATGGTATTTTGGAAGTCTGCATGAAAATGGACATAATGAAGGTTACCGACATTTTGGTTCAATTAAATTTTACTTGGTGATAATGCTGATTAGTATTATGTAAGAAATCTACCTCAAACCTATTTTTGAGCATAACAGTTATAAGAAAACATATAAAAGTCAAAGTCTCTTTTTTTTAATCTCTAAAATAAAATCAGCATCTTCTATAGAAGAGTTATGATAGTTTCATTACCCACCACCTTTTTGCCACCAGGTATCAGCTACCAGAATGTCAGACATAACATCTCAGGAAGATAAATGCAAAAAAAAAAAAAAAAAAAAGGAAGATAAATGCAATGTTTAAGTGAAACATTTCTTTTCTCATTTGTTTATTTATTTAAGGGAGAGAGAGAAAGTGGAGGTGGGAGGAGAGACAGAAGGAGAGGAAGAAGAAGAGGGAAAGAATCCCAAGCAGACCCTGCCTGAGCAGTGAGCCCGATGTGGGGCTGCATCTCATGATCCTGAGATTATAACCTGAGCAGAAACCAAGAGTCAGACACTTAATCCACTGAGCCACCCTGGTGCCTCAAAGAGAATTGCTTCTAACTATATTTAGATTATAAATTCTTTAAGATCTTGATGGGAGCTATGGGTTCTCTTTCTAGAAAAATGCATGTATGCACTGTGGGTTCTAGGTTTACAGGTGAAGTAACTTGTGCCAAAGGAAATTTCCCTCGTGAATTAAATGATTTACTTGAAATATATTTATAGTGGACTGGGTCTGGAAACTATAGAAGAGATAAGATTTACTTTTTCTTTTTTTTTTAAGATTTTTAAAATTTATTCATGAAAGACACAGAGAGGCAGAGACATAGGCAGAGGGAGAAGCAGGCTTCAAGCAAGGAGCCTGATGTGGGACTCGATCCTGAGACCGCGGATCACGCCCTGAGTCAGGGGCAGGTGCTCAACCGCTGAGCCACCCAAGTGTCCCTACTTTTCTTTTTTTAAAAGATTTATTTATTTATTTATTTATTTATTTATTTATTTATTTATTTATTTTAGATTGGGAGAGAGAGAGAGAGAGAGAGAGAGAGAGAGAGAGAGAGAAGGAGGGAGAGAGTGTGCAGGTGGAGAGAGAGTCTTAAGAAACTCCATGCTGAGCACTGAGCCAGACATGGGGCTTGATCTCACAACCCTGAGATCAGGACCTGAGTGGAAATCAAGAGTCAGGTGCTTAACCGAATAAGCCACCCAGACACCCCTAAGATTTACATTTTTGTTGGCTAATGTGGCAGGAGAGATAACACAGCCTTTGAGATAATTGAAAAGACTTCCAGAATGGACTATTTACAAAGGAGAGGGTTACATGGAGAAGGTTAAAGAAACGAATGAAGGATTGGAGAACACTCAGTGACTGGCCACAGCTGAATTCTGTTGCTAAGACTGTGGTAGGCAAGGGAGGAATAGTATCGTGGGCACCAGATGAGAACATCATTTTCAGTGCCTCCCTCTTTTACACATGTATTTGGGGAAAGTCTTCAACTTCAGGGAGGGCTCAAGTAAAATAATAGAAAAAAATTAAACACACAATTCAGGAAAAACTGAGGAAAGCCTAGATAAAGTTCTATAATTTGTCTCATTATCCGGGTGTAAAAGAAGATACTGCATCCATTAAAGAAGAGTTGGATGCTATCCACATGAGTAATCAAAGAATAGGAAACAGCCATCCAAAATTAAAACTGCTAATATTTTTTTTAAAAGTGCAAAGAAAGATGAAGTTGAGTAAATATCCCCAATGAAGAAAGCACAGAAAAGAAATAATTTTTAAAAAAGATTTTACTTATTTATTTGAGAGAGAGAGAGCACATGAGCTTGGGCGGGGTGGAGCGGGGGTGGGGGCAGAGGGAGAGGGACCAGACTTCCACTGGCAGAGCAGGAAGCCTGAGACTTCACTGGATCCCAGAACCCTGGGATCATAACCTGAGTCAAAGGTAGATGTTTAACTGATTGAGCCACTGAGGCACCCTCAAAAGGAAGACAATTTAAGAAAAAAAAAAAAAAAGAAAATTAAAGGACCAATCCCAGAGGTACAGCACTGAAGGCTGAAGACATTGAGAAATACTGTCCTTTCCTGGAAACATAAACTTGTGGTCTCTTAAAGACCACACCAATCATCTTTCATGCTGGTTCCAGAAAAAAAAAAAGTCCAAACTTGCTCTTAAGTGATATATTAAATAATATTGAGAAACTAGAAAAATTATATAGCAGAGAGATTGATCCTTCACATCTCAGCTCCACTACCTATTTTCTGTTGGACCTGGGAAACTAAGCAGTTATGAAATAGAAAACAGAATTGTTTGTCATGTGACCCATTGGAAATAATGCAGTTTACCTTTTAGTATACATATGCTCACCCTTGAACGATTTCCGCATTCCTGTACTTTGGGAACAATCTAATATTTCCATAACATAAATATCCAGGAAATGAGACTTTGTGAGACTCTTGTTTAGAGTTAATTCTTAAAAGAACAAGTATGCTTTAAGCATTTTTACAAACAATTGTCGAGCTGTCTTCAGAAAAGTTTATATCAATTTACATCCATCTAGCAGTTTCTATGAAGGTACAGTTTCCCACATCTTACCCACACTAGTATTATTATTGTTAAAAATATCTTTTTAATTTCACAGGTGAAAATAGTATACCGTGATAATTTTTTTTAAGATCTTATTTATTTGTTCATGAGAGACACACAGAGAGAGAGAGAGAGAGAGGCAGAGACACAGGCAGAGGGAGAAGCAGGCTCCATGCAGGGAGCCCGATGTGGGACTCGAACCCGAGACTCCAGGATCATGCCCTGGGCCGAAGGCAGGCGCTCAACCGCTGAGCCACCCAGGTATCCCCTATCGTGATAATTTTTAATTTGCATGTATTTACTTATTATTAAGGTTCAAAAGACTATTTTAAAGGAAGCCTTATAACTTGTTTTTACCACTCTCATCACTCTCACTTATATCTATTTTCATTTTGATAGCTGTCAATTGAGCATATACTTAACTAAGGTCGTTTGCAAGTATGCTTTTTTCTCTCCTACAAATGTAATATAGATATTTCTTTTTGCCAGGATAGTTTTCAAACATGTATACAAAGGCAGAAATATATTAAATTTCTTTGGCTCCTTCACTTATAGATTAGGTAACACAAATCAGGGGACAAAATCATCAGTCAACATGTGGCATTTCAAAACATTTCTGCTTCTCAGAAGCCTTTTATTTTTCATATAACTGAGTCATCCCAAGTGCACAGAAAAGCTTATGAGCACCACCGGTGACTGTCTCAATGCCTCCAGTCAGGGCAGTATTCTTTCAGTAGATCCCCAGGGCTGATCTTTTTTTTTTTTTTAATTTTTATTTATTTATGATAGTCACACACAAAGAGAGAGAGGCAGAGACACAGGCAGAGGGAGAAGCAGGCTCCATGCACCGGGAGCCCGACGTGGGATTCGATCCCGAATCTCCAGGATCGCGCCCTGGGCCAAAGGCAGGCGCCAAATAGCTGCGCCACCCAGGGATCCCCCCAGGGCTGATCTGATTGACTATAAATGACCTCCTATAATAAATTTCCTGGCATCATTCTAGCACTGAAGTTCAGGCTTCTTAATTTTTGCTACAAAAATATTAGGGTAATAAAGAGGTCAGAACACAAAGTAAATTTTCTTATAGGTGTGTCACAGTACTACCTAGTGTAATTTCCTACTCTTATAATCTGTTTAAATTTTCTTGCAAAGGCACATGCAGAGTATAACCTGCTTACAAAATAATAGTAACAACATATTGATCCACATTTTTCCAGGAGATGTGTATTACTTGGTCAATTTCCTCAACTTTCCTAATCTTGTAAACAACGATCCAGAACACAAATAAAGATAAATTTTTGTTGATGATATATTTTTTAAAGTACATTGTTATAGATTGAATGATTTCCTTCCCAAATCCATATGTTGAAGTCTTAACCCCTGGAGTCTCAGAATATGACTTTATTTGGAAATAGGTATTGCAGATATGATTAGTTAAATTAAGATGGGCACCTCTACTCCAATATGACTGGTGTCCTCATAAAATGGGGAAATTTGGACACAGACACACATATGGGAAGAATGCAGAATGCCGGGTAAATGTGAAGGTGGAGATCCTGGTGATGCTTCTATAAGCCAAGGAAGGCTGAAGATGGCCGCTAAATCACAGGAAGTTAGGGCAGGCACAGAAGTTTACTTCATTTTACTGACATTTACTTCAATGCGAACACGTTGTTTTTACTTATATTTTACAACAGTCTAATTTATTAAGCTCTTTCATTTTTCCAATCAAATATATAATTTTTATTGTTATCAAGTATAATTTTCTGGTCATTATTTCTACCAAGACCTTAATCTCGGGATTAAAATGTGAAGATGTATGTTTTTGTTATTCCATGAAAGTTTGATTTGTCTACCACATTTAATCCTGTGCAGTTTTAGCCATATTGGTTCTATTTTCTTAGGGTTATTTCTACCAGTGAGACTCACTATGCCTTTTCATGAATGACTGAAGTCACCTATGTCACAGGAAAATTGTAAGCGGTATTGTGAAACAGAATCTGGAAGAGAGAGAAGCAAAGACAGAGAGGAAGCCAAGAAAACAGTGAAGATGATCAAGAAGTACATACAGAGACACACGCATGGACGATGTCAGAGTGTCAGCAGCCAAAGTTTTCAAATGCCAGCTACAACAAGAACATCTTCAGGATCGAATTGCACCCAGGGTCAAAGGGCTAGGGCCAACCAGAATGCTTCAGGAGTCCTAACTTATGTGTCATACACAGAGCAAAAGAGCTGTGAGTACACAAAAGGTAGAGTAGAAATAGCAAGTTTCTTTTGGAAGATGTGACACTCTTTGTATCTTAGACTGGCTTTAGCCAGGGGGACATTTTATGTGCTTAGAAATTATGAGATGTAGTTCACTGTGGGAAGCCAAAGGTTAACTTTTCCCTCCCTCTCACCTCAATAAAAAGTCCTATGGAGGATAAAGGAGATACTTTTTACCAAGAAAATTCTGCCTACATAAGAGCAGATTGTGAGGCTCTTAGAACCAGAATTTCCAGTGATTGCTTACAAATGAGGAGTCTGAGCAAGTTAAGGACGGCTTGGGATGATTTTCGACATACATTTAATGACCACTCAGTTGCGAATGAAACAAAACACTCAGCTTTTGCTCTATTGCTCTATAATCGATGCACAGGCCTCTAAAACCTGGTCCCTTAGCTGTGCAACATCTGAGGGAGAAGCGACTTGGCTATTAGCTTGCCAAACTGTGGTTCATTCTAGCCTGACTAAAGGATTTTCTGCCTTCAAAACATTAGAAATTGTTGTTATGGATGTTTGGGTCTCCGATATATACAGTTCATATTGTTCCTTTTAAGCTTCAAAATGTCTTTTTACTAGCCCTTGAGGAAAGATATATTGGTTTTCAATATTGATAAATACACACTCTAAGGGGAAAGCTCTTCACAATCACTAAATTCTGAAACCAATTAACAGAATGGATAGGATATTGGGACAGTAGACACTTTTGGCCTCATGAATGCTTTACGGAGTCTATCTTCTGCTTATTACTTAAGTCTGAAAATCTTTACAATTAAAGAGAAATGAGATACGAAAGAAGCAATAATGAAAGAACCAAGGGCATCTTTCATCTCAGGTTCTAGATTGAAAGCTCCATTTGCCATTGGAGTCTTAAATAGCCAATTTCAGGGACAATTCACTTGAACCTAAATTCCATAGCAGAGAGGAGATATTTTTTACCTGCTTTTTCTGCTGTGTATAATATGCTATAGGAGAAGTAAATAGAGTTAGTTATCCAAAGATCTACTGCAGCAGTTTTACAAATGGCTGGGAGGCATTTGGCAATTTTCCCAATTGTGACACCTGCGACTTTTCTTCTCTGTCTTATACAGTTTGGATCTACCAGAAATTCCTCCAATTGGAAGGAGCCAAAGTGATGGTAGCTCACCAAACCTCTCCGTCTACACTCATAAAATCTGCAAACTCCCAAACCTGAGACACCTCTTTGGGAGACAGAGATATTCTTTCTTCTTCATAGTAACTCATCTTCTCTTTTTGGTGAGTCTAGAAAGATATTTTGAAAATATTTTTTCTGCATTTTTTTCTCTCCAACAAAACAAAACAAGACAAAAACAAAAACCCAACAATACAGAAGCTATACAGTTCTCTGGTGCTGTAATGGGAAGGTTTTTCTTTTTCTTTATGGGTAGAGTGACTCAGTTATGTAACGAAATCAAGTATGGGTTTGGGGGAAAAACAAACTAGCCTTTCATCCTGATCTCTGCATGAATTCCTGATGTAACCTCAGGAAATACCTTCTTAGTTTCAGTTTTCTTATTCCATAAAGTAAAAAGGTTGGATGAAATGATTTTTAAAGTACATTTTAGTCAATTAAATTAAATGGTACCAGTTACGCTGTTGTTTCTAGCAAAGCAGTCATGAGTTTGGCAGCTATTAACTCAACTGACATGTATTCAATATGCCCTCTAAGGAGACAGGAGAGGAAAGCTGAAACAAACATTTGAGTGGCATGGGCATTCCTTTGCTACCTGCAGTGGTGTGGCCATTGCTACTGGCTACCACTAGTCACTGCCTTTCCCCCCTGGTCCAGTTCTAGTATAAATCTGGGAGGAACGATGGGGATATTCCTCACAATCTCCGTCACAAGCCTCATTATTCATACACAATTAAAATAGCCAATAGTTTCCGAGAGGTTGTCATTTTTTCTTTCAAATAGATTTAACCTGGGACTCTTTTTCTTCTTCTTCTTCCTTTTTTTTTTTTTTTTTTTTTACAGATTTTATTTACTTACTTGAGAGAGAGAAAGAAATGAGTTGGATGAATTGCGGGGGGTGGGGGCAGTCAGAGGGAGAAGCAGACTCCCTACTGAGCAGGGCTCCATCCCAAGACTCCAGGATTATGACCCAAACTGAAGGCAGATGCTTAACTGAGCCATTCAGGTGCCCTTAACCTAGGACTCTTACATTAGACTATCAGGTCTTTGTCATATTGATGACAGAAAATAAAAAAGAGAAAAGAATGACCTAAATCTTGTCTCGGGTGTGAAAGGAATTGCTGATATTTTCATTGTGCTAGAAAACTAGAGCAGAAGGACACACGGTAGCAGCAGGGAACTTCTACAACTGTCTTGACAACTTGCTACTTTGACAGTTTCGATGAGAGTCCCAGCTGTGACCAAGGTAAGTGGGATGGTGTCACTTAGACACTGCAGCTGCCCTGTTGGCAAGTAGAGTTTTGTGTGATCCTTGGGAAGACAAAATATATAACATATCAAAGAAGGGCCACTGTGCTACCAAATCAATCTCTACGAGTCTTTAATGAATTGACGAATGAAAATAAAGTCTTAATTCTTCCTTTGGAAGGGCTAGGATCACCAGGTAGCTATGAATTCCTCCTCAGTTTTACCAGAAGCAAAGAGACTAAAACTCAAAGACAGATGTTTGACTAATTAGGTATGTCGGACTATCTCCTTCATTTTTATGCCTTTTCCAAATCCATTCAGAGTTAATGGACAAAGAAGGTGATTTACACTCAACTGCTGAAAGATGTTAGATCAGAATCTAGCAGTTACTTTAGGCTACTTGGAGAACATGATAATCTACAATTATCTGGAAGCTATAAATACTGAGGCAGGAGAGGGGGCATTTAATACAG
This sequence comes from Nyctereutes procyonoides, assembly GCF_905146905.1. NCBI lineage: Eukaryota > Metazoa > Chordata > Mammalia > Carnivora > Canidae > Nyctereutes > Nyctereutes procyonoides. The sequence continues at coordinate 13,191,818 of NW_026575117.1, forward strand.
CATTTCAGAGTACAATAATAAGAATGACATAATGTTTAGAGCCTGGCTATTAGATCAGGGATAACTGCATGACGTTAAAAGCTCCTAAGAAATGGGATCTTTTCATGAGAAACCCCTCTCTTGCCAAGTTTGCCACTGAATTTAGGAAATGGAACAAATAATGGATTAAGTAATATAAGAAAAGCAGATTTGTAGTTGTATCGTGGAAAGCACATTATTTATTTGACTATACATTTTGCAAGTAGTACTTGCTCTTGGAAAATATTTATGTCCTTTTTTTTTTTTAGAAGATTTTATTTATTTAAAAGAGAGAGAAAAAACACAGAGAGACAGTGCGAGGGAGAAGCAGATTCTATGCTGAGCTGAGAGCTCGATGTGGGGCTCAACCCCAGGACCCTGAGATCATGACCTGAGCCGAAGGCAGATACTTAACCAACTGAACTATCCGGGCACCCCTTGATTTATGTCTTCTAACGTGTCTATTAAGTATCTTTCTCTCTTTGGGATCATAACAACACGCAGCCCTATTATTCCAAGAATAAACTGCCATGTTAAAGCAGTTGTAAAGAGTTACTTTCTTTTTTGGATTTAAAGATTCACCAGAGAAAAATATGCATACATTGTTACAGGGCAAATAGGAATAGAAGAGTGAACATTATGAACATTGATAAAAACGTTAAATATAATAATAGCAGTGGCTAAGGGACATAGAATTAAGAAAATACAAGAGGCTTTTAGGATTCATCTATACTTAATAAAACTTTTCAATTTGCAATAGAGAAATTCTGTACAAAGCCAAGGTTTAATTATTTCCAGGGAGATTGACAATAAGTAGTCCAGAATTCAAGTTTAACATTTTAGCATCTATTTTACATAATTAACTCTTGTTACCTGAAAAGCACTGGTCAATTTTGAAAAATTTTCCTAAGGGTTTATTAGGTTACTAGGGTAGGAAGTTGCATAAGAGTTGCTCAAGAATCTGTACTCTTGGGGGTGCCTGGGTGGCTCAGTGGTTTGGTGCCTGCCTTTGGCCCAGAGCATGATCCTGGAGTCCCAGGATCATGTCCCACATCAAGCTCCCTGCATGGATCCTGCTTCTCCCTCTGCCTATGTCTTTGCCTCTCTCTCTCTCTCTCTGTGTCTCTCATGAATAAATAAATAAAATCTTAAAAAAAAAAAAGAATCTGCACTCTTGGAGAAGGATCCTGCTGTGGGAATAGGTGTGGGGCATAAAGCACTTTAGGTAAGCTTTATCAAAGGAAGAGAATTTGTACTTAGACGTTCCTTCCAGGAGAGGAAAGAGAAGGAGAAGAACAACATTGCATTTATGACTCATTGCCAAGACCTTGCTGTAGTTTCCAGAGGAAGAAACTTTTCCTCTCAATGAGGACATTCATCCCTCTCTTGGAACTGGTTGACTGGGACCAAAAATGTGAAACATTCTGTTGTATTCTTCTGTCTCTCTCTCATTTTTTTTATATTAGATATTAAACTTTATTTTATTTTATTTTTTTTTGATATTAAACTTTAGAAGGAGTATTTTCCCTTTCTTAAACCCTGTATTAATTTGCTTCACTGCCATGTCAAAAGACTATAGATGGGGTGTCCTAAGCAATATACATTTATTTTCTCACAGCTCTGGGACTGGAAGTCCAAGATTAGCACGTTGGCAGGTTTCTCCTGAGGTTGGTTTCCCACTCTGTGGTTTGCAGGTGAATATATTCTTGCTATGATTTCCCGTGACCTTTTCTCTGTGAGTGTGCATTCTTGGTGTCTCGTGTGTCCTAATCTCCTCCTCTTATAAGGACACTAGTCAGAATGGATGGGAGTCACCTGTAATACTCACATTTTAACTTAATTACCTCTTAAAGACCCTATCTCTGAATAGATTATTACAATCTGTGGTCCTAGGGGTTCAACATAGGAATTTTGGGAGCAATTTAGTCCATACTAGACCCTTTGTTTAGTGACAAAGGGCAAAATAAATATGATTTTAAGTAACGGTAAGTGGAGTTTGGACCTGTGATATATGTCACATTTCGAGGTAGAGTTGTTAAGACTTTCAGTCAACCTATTAGAAAAGATTAGCTGTTTTGCTCTTCTTTTTTTCTTTCCCATATTAGACTTATTCTGTCTCTCCTAAATTCCCTACAAAGAATAACACTATTTACCCTCAGAAAATATTTGAATAGTAGTCTCCCAGACCTAGAAAAACCTGGAGACTTTAATGATTCTGATAGAGCTTTTACTCTTCTCCCCTCCCCCTCGATAGTGGTTTACTATAGCATTACAGTCAGTTATTGCTTTTTTTATTTAGTTGAAAGAGAGAGCAAGTGAGCACAAGCAGGCTGAATGGCAGAGGGAGAGGGAGAAGCAGAGTCCCCACGGAGCAGGGAGCCTGATGCAGGACCCTGGGATCCTAGGATCCTGGGATCATGACCTGAGCTGAAGGCAGATGCTCAACTGACTGAACCCCCCAGGTGCCCAGACAGTCAATTATGAAATAGAGATGATAGAATAGTTTTTTTGTCTGTTTGAGGAATAAAGACATTGTGAGGTCAAAATCTAGGGAAAGAGTAGTGAGACAAGGAGAGGAAACACCAGAAACTCAGGCATTCATCCTGGGGAGAAGGTGGGAGGGTTACTGCATGCACAGACTCTTTCTGCCTCGAAACAGACTGTCTTGGGAAATCTGACAATATATGGTCTCACCAATGCCTAACAAATCTCTGCACAGGCTGACTGTGGTTTAAGCATTATTTACAGTCACAGGAATTAGCATGTAGATCTACTTTTCCTGTCTGCCCTATTTTCAAGTCAGTAAAATATGCCCCATGAGAGAGACTCGGATAACTTGATACTCTAAATGTGTGGGCCTACTCTCCTTGGAGTTACTGTCAATACTGAGGCTGCGCCCAGAGTGCTTGCGTGTTATCAGGTGAGTGATTATCTTAGATGGAGCAGAAAAAGAGACAGGAAATAGCCCAACTTGGAGCTATACTATGTGATTAAGGAATGGAATTCCCAGCAATGTGGTTAGGGTGACTCCACAGGCATGAACATTTAGTGTGGAACTAGAGGAAATTAGGATGTATAAGATACTATACTGCCTGCTGTAGTATCCTGGAAAAAATTGGTAAATACCACTCTTTGATCTTAAGGACACTTAATGTTCACTTCAGCTGTCTGAGGAAGGAGAGAAGAAAATTAGAACAAGCCCAGTGCGTGTATGTACAGGTGTGTGTGCATGTGTGTGATATCTTATCTTCCACCTACCTCACCATCTTCTCATATTCTTAGAAGTAGAGTTGAGAGATGACTCTGAGGTTCTTTCAGTGGTCCACTAGTTGCCATTACGGGGAGGTTCCCAGTCCTGAAACAGATAGTAGTTGTTTCTGGCATTTCATTTTGGCATCATACAACTGAGAGGCAGGTTCATTGTGAGCCAAACTTTTGCAGCGGCTAAATGGATTCCTCTAATTTATTATCTCAATAATAGTCAGGTTCCATGATGACTTCTGTTTCTTGCTAATCCCAAATTTGAGATGAAGAAGCTACCATAAAATGCAGGTAAAGTCAATGATAACAGTTTTGGTGGTATTTGGATGATGCTAACAACATGGGGAGTGTTGACTCCATTATTTGTTTTTTTTTTTTTTCCCCTCTGGAAGAATGCCTCCCATATTTAACCTTTGGTTAAATATTTCTCATTGTGGGTAAGCTTCACAGAGGAAAAAAGGAAGTCATGAGTTGCTCAACTCCAACTGGCTAATGTAATTCCTAAAGCTAGCAGCTCTGGAATCCCCCCGACTCTCAGCCTGCACTGGGTAAATGGTAATAAAAATGCTTTATGCTGCAAAGTGCATTTCCCAAAATATTGACTCTACCAGTGCTTTCAATAAGAAAAATTACTTCAATCTACTCCCAGTCAGGGCCTGCCAAAGCAGAGAATGAAAGTACATTTTCTGAGCCCAAGCTGAGAACTATTAGCTTATCTCAGAAGCTAATGAGGAGTAGATGGAGGAGACTAGGAAGGAGTAAGACACATAGGGAGAAGGTAACTGGAGGAAGTACTTCTGGCTTGCACAATTCAAGGGGGCTCCATTTAATGTCTGCGTGAATGCCACTCTCTGGAACACAGCTCCATGAAATAATACATGTGAATGGTGTTCCTGGAGGTATCTCTTAAAAGTGTCCTGGGAAGATGGGGCTCTGAGGGGAAAGAAATTTTTCTACAATATATACATATGTACATTCCATGGAGAAATTCATATATTTTTCATTAGGGTTTATTAGTTGTGAAGAGATTCCTCCCATGGAACGTGCTCTATCATGGTTTTAACCTCTAGCTATTTTTCTTTCTGTTGTCAGTAATTAAAAAAAAATGCTGTGTTTGAAAGGTAACCTCTCGAGAATTCCTTTGTTGAAATTATCTAACGTTTCAGTCACAGGAAGTGGCCTCTGGTAGTAGAACAGGGCAGAGCTCTCTTGTTTTCATTTACCACAACTATCTTTACATACTGTTGCTCTACTCCTGAGACACAGACATAAGGAAATAAAAATTTACTGAAAGAGAGCTTTGCATTAAAGATTCAATCAGTATGCAAATATTTATTGTCCATATTGTATGAAACTCAATATATAGTAATTGTATAGTACTTTTTTCCAGTTTGCTTCTAAGTATGGAATTTTCACTTGATAACTACAAGGAACCTAGTTAGTATATAGGCCCAAAGCAACAAGAATGGGTCATAAAGAGATATAGAGAGATTGAAAGATTAAATATAGCTCTCTACTCAGTAGAAGCAAGTAGATTTTTCATAGAATTTGGTGTTGAAAAAAGTTATACACATAAACTATGTCAGATGTCTATAGGGGATTGATAGCTATCTCCATTCTCTCCCCCTCCCCACCCCACCCTTCCACCAGGATTGTATATAGGAAGGAAAATTAGATGTTTCAATGTTGGATACTTGTGTTATTTGGAAATCACGAAAGGATTTGAAATTTCACTTGCAAGTTACGGAAGAGGAGAGCCTAAGTGGGATAGTAAGGTGCTCCAGCAACTACCTCTACAAAATTAACAACCACAAAATTTAATTGGGTTGAAACTACCATTTTATTGTATTCTATGTCTGTTTCAGGAGTTTAGGCATGTTCAGTTGGCTGATTCTTCTATTTTATGGGCATCAATTTATGGAGATTGCTCATTAGTATTCAAGTGGCAGATGGGCCACACTGGAGGGCCCAATATAGCTTAATTCACATGTCCTGAACCTTAGTAGGGAGACTGGAAAGCAGGGCTCAGCTGGGATGGTTTTCCAGGACATGGCCTCTCCACCATGGTGGACTCATTGTAGTCTACATTCTTACAAGGTGGTACAGGGCTTTCAGAGATAATATTCCAAAAAAGATAGGAGAAAACTGAAAGGCTATTTCTATCTTAGCCTCAGAAATCTCATCTTTCACTTCCACTTCATTCTAATGGACAAGCTAGTCACTAAAGCCAAGCCAGATTAAAGGAGAGGATATTTGGAACCCACTTTTCCATGAAAGAAATGCCAAAAAATTTACCTCTATCTTTAATCTGTCACAAAATGCTACCCATAAACAAGAGTACCTCAGTAGGGTTAAGAGATTGAAGGCTAAAATGTCTTTAAAAACATTAACCGTTTTCCTTCTCATCTTTTATTTTCAGAAATCTTTTTCCATAGCTTGTGAAAGAGGATTTTGATCAACCTGACTAGCATCTGTGATGACTACCCATTTTTCCCTGTACTCATTAAATGATAATGAGCAAGGGCATGACCCATAAACCACCAGCACCACTGACAGGTCTGCTTTAGAAATAGACTTAGCCCTCAACTTCAGCAATACATCTTTGAATAGCTTAGGGGCCAGAGCTGTGATCTGAAATTTAAAAAGCATACTTGTGCAAAGTTTAGTTATGATATATTTGAGACTCACTGGGAGTGCTACAGTGCCCCATAGTTACTAAAAGTGTAGTCAGATTTTTGGAAATATATGGTAGAACTGATGATAAGACTATATGGAAATTCATATATTGAAGAATGAGATAAACATTTTTAATAAAAATTATAAAAAAAGAACCAATGGTTAAATACAGAGCTATTTGTGTCCTGGAATGTGACAGGAAGAGGAGAGGGAAAGGCAAAAGCAGAGATACACAGATAAAGACATACATGACATACAGAAAGTTGGGCATGTAGTATAATACACCTGCCTCAAATCTTCTTATATATATAATCAATCAATATAATATTGATGCATACAAATAAATTGTTTCACTTAGAAAGACACAGATAAGACTAGAGAAACGTAGATCCAGAAGAACAGAGGTGGATTCATTAAAGGCATGTACATGGAGAACATCACCTCCATACACACATCCATACAAACCATGCATATGAATACAGGACTTACTACTTTAGGCACTTATTTGGGGGATGAAATGGACTTTTATTAACTAATGAGGAGCTAAAAGTATTCCATGAAGAGAGACATGGCAAGGCTCACAAGGACTCAGAAATTTGGATAAAAATGCATTGAGATACACCTCACAGACAGACACACCTGCATCATTCCTTCTTACAAAGATACACTGGCTCTGAGGATTTTAAGGATTTTGCCATTACAGTCATTTAAAGCTATGCCTTGTTTTAGCATTATATGAAAATAATAAACTGTATTACTCATAATAAACTATCTTAAACTCATCAGAGGGTAGATTCAGGTTGAAGAACTAGATAGTCTTTACTTCTGCCTTACTTGTAATGACAATATAATGTCTATTACCATTAGCTTACAATTACTTGAGTAGGTTAATATGCCTTAAAATTGCAAGAGTGGTTATTAAGGTCCTATTTCAATAAGCTGTTAGTGATTATATTAGTAATAAGACATTCACATCGTGTAATTACTTTCATTTATTTTTCAGGTACAGCAGATATTTTTAGTAGTAAGAGAGAAATGAATCATTCTATCAATAAATTCATCTTTCAGTAAATTTCATCTTTCTTGAAATTATACATTGCTTAAGGACTAATTTTAAATATCACTGCTTTTTTCTTTAAAGTAAATTTTAACTAAAATCTTATTTTTCTACCTTCAATTTTTAAGATGTTAACATTCTTTTTAACATTAAAAGCCCCTGTTAATGCACATCTTACTTCATTCCTGAAGTTCATGACAATCTCAAACATGAGAATTAATTTGATCTCTAGGGTGTAGGTGATATACTGATATAGGTCACGTATCCTGATCAATGAGAAAAATAGGGGCAGCCCAGGTGGCTCAGCCCTTTAGCGCCACCTTTGGCCCAGAGTGTGATCTCCCTGCATGGAGCCTGCTTCTCCCTCTGCCTGTGTCTCTGTCTCTCATGAATAAATAAAATCTTAAAAAAGAAAAAATATGAGAAAAATAATCATACTTATTGTGGATAGAAAAGATTGCATGTTTCTTTTGAGGATACAAGCCTTTAGAAATGCTTTTAAATTAGAAAAATAAAAAAAAATAAATTTAGAATACTCAGGTCACTGGAAAAAAATGATCATTTTAAGGTAAATGCCAAAAATGTCAATTGAGATCAAGGCAGATTTTGTTAAAGCATCACAAATTATTGAAAGTATATTTTTAAGCTCTATTTTCAACTTGTTACTAGATGACACACTGTCAAATATGAAATATCTAGTGTTAATAAGATATGAAATGTCATATTATGGGTGGTAAAAACTTAACTGAATTATAAAGTACTGCCAAAGACCTAAAATTAATGATTTACTTATTAGTATTAGGTGAAATTGCATGGTGTGCTCAAGGTACCTGTGGTACAAAACTTCCAAGATGGATCCCAATGGAGTGTCACTTCTTGGTATTCATGCCCTTGTGTACTCCCCTCATATAGTGAATAAAAATGTCTTGTGTCACTAATAGGGTATGCAGATAGAATGGAGTATGGCTTTCAAAGCCATTTCATCAATAGGTTGTAGCTTCTATTTTATTTTCTTAGATCATGAGCTCTGGTGCTAAGCCAACTGCCAAGTTATGAGGATACTAAAAGAGCGTTATGAAAGATCCTCATGACAAGGACCTGAAGCCTTCTGGCAGCAGCCATGTGAGTGATCTTGGAAGCAGGTCCTCCAGCCCCAATCAAACCTTCAAATAACTATAGCCCTGAACAGCATCTTGATTACAACTTCATGAAGTGCAGTGTGCCAGAAATAACTAGCTATACCACTCCTGAATTAATGACCCAAAGAAGCTATATGACATGCATGAGATTGTACACGTATGTGAGTTTTGTTGTTGTTGCTAAGTTTTGGACTAATTTCTTATACTGTGTTTGAGAACTAATACAGTACAATATTGATTACTAAAGGCTGAAATCTAACACTTAATGGTCAGTTAGCATTATGGAAAATCATTTTATTAATTGAGTCTCAGATTCATTATAAGTAACATGGAATAGTATAATTAGATTATATCTAGGATCCCTTTTAGATATAGTATTTATGAATATTTCTGGGTATAAGACTGTGAATGTTGAGTTAATCAAGCCCAACCATATGAATATTGAAGGAAAACTGCTTAATCATTATAAGCTATTTTCATTTTATATTTAAAGTTACTCAAAAGATAAGATACTATTTTAAAAAGTAGATGTAGTTAGTAAGCTATCTCATGCTGGAATCATTGTACATTGGTGGGTATGTTGTGGAAGATAAACTGTATACTACATAAGGCATATTGATAAAAGGTAAGGGGAAAACGAGTTAACATAAGACATGAGTTTTAGTGCTGGGTGAACATTTGAGTCACCTGGAGCGATTTTTTAAAATGTACTGATGCTGGGGTCCCTTTAGATCAATTAAATTAGTGTTTCTGCTAATGAATGAGGAAATCAGAAAAAATTTTGTACACTCCATAGATAATTCCAATTTTTAGCCAGTATTGAAACTGCTGAGACACTTGTGGGAAGTTGGTAGTTGCCAGATGAAAGAGAATTTTGAGTGGGTCTATTGTGGATAGAGAATAAAGACACCTCTGCTCTGCTGGAGACCTCCCCATCAGAGGAGGAAACCACTTGCCCTGGTCACTCAGAGCTCATTAACAGAAGGCTGTTCAACTGTCTATACCTGGCTAAGTTAAGTAGCTAGTTAGATCTTCTCAGCAAGAGTGGAAAAGAAAGCCTCAAGGGTTAGTATTCACCTGGATTATGTAATTATAAAGTAAGGATTAGAAATTAAAAGAAGAAAATGCCAGAATTTGAGTATATCAAACAATATATAGCCTGTGTGGGTATGGGATACAGCATTGACTAAGTATTGGGATATTTATTATTAAAATAAAAATAAAATATTTGGCTACCCCTTATGGAGTGATTTGGAAAATGCTCTTCTTCTTCTTCTTCTTCTTCTTCTTCTTCTTCTTCTTCTTCTTCTTCAGTGAGTTTATTTTCTAATCACAACAATATAAATAAAGGTCAGGGTTTTAAATCTGATGGTCCTCACTGTCTCTAAGGAAAATAGTGCCATCTGGCCATCACCCTTAATCCATAGGCCTAAAATCTTAGCAACTTTCCAAATACCATTAGAGTAAGCACTTTGCATTGTCAAAACAAAGCACAACACTGTTTAAAAATTAAAAGAGTAATGATAAACTGGAAAATTTTCACAACATGAAAAATAGCACATAAATCAAAAGGAAAATAGATTATACCAATTAAAATATGGGCAACTACCATGAGCTGACCAGAACATTGAAGGCTTGGTCAACAACTGCCAGAGTTTCTATTCTTTTACACCAACCTCCAACTCTGAACCATCCAGAGAAAGTAAAACATGTTCTCCTGACCCATCACATAACATGCCCTGCCTCTAGTTAGCCCACAGCCCCTCTCCACCCTCCTCATGCCAGTCACCCACCCATCAGATCACACCTCAAACTTTCTTCTTCCCCGAGTAAGGCATTTCACATCTCTGCCTTTGAATCTCTGCCAAATGCAAGTGATGGTGGTCGAATCCCTTGCTAAGGCAAGCTCTGAATAAATAACCTCTGCTTGGTCTCATTTGGGTAGTCTTCAATAATTTCCACAATAGTGAACTAGTATGTAAATTTTGTGAGTGTTTATGTGAGCAAGATTTGTTTCTGAGTGTATGCCTGGAGAAATTCCTGAAAGCAGTTACTAAGATATTAAACTTGGTGATGTCTGGGAGGTAAGATGCAGGGCAATTTTAACTTTATAGTATTTCGCATTTGAGTTTTTTTTAATGAGTACACATAATTTGGGTAAATAGAAATAAGGCCACTGTAAGTCTATAAAGCAGTTTATCATTATGTTTAGTATTATGAAAATCAAGAATTCCATATATATAAAGCATAAATGTTTCTCTCTATATATGGTATATGTGATGATGCTCAGTTGATTGAACTTAGCCTTTTCTCCGTCATTGTTTTTTTAACTAAAAAAATTAAATTTTGTTATTATTTCTTAATCGCCTCAAAAAAACCCCAATTTCCCATATTGACTATCTAAAAAGGTTCATTCTGATAGATATTCTTTAGCTATGAAAAGTAGACTGAGCTGAGAAATATATTTTTAATTATAAAAATGATTAATGAGTGTTAACCATAAGGGGACTCCCTGATTCAATAGTCTCCATTATCCAGGCATAATTCAAATAACTATTATGATTCCAAAGCTAGAAAGAAATCCCCCTAGCTTAATAAATATAAATCTTTACGGTCATCAATTTTCCCTGATGTTCCTTTAACAAAGGCCAGAAAGATTAGATTGTTGAATGGAGCATTGCTCATTTCTGTCAACATTTGATTATTTATTCGTCTAAATTAAACAAAACCCTGGATCTGACAAAGACCAAACTTTGAATATATCTGCAAACCTAACATACAGCTGATGGGGAAAAGGAAGTGCAACTATAATGCCAACTTCTCTTCGTTGAGTACACTGCTGCTTTTAACTAAGGATAGGCGATAGGCGCCAGTCCCAGGAGGGGATATGCTGAATCCATTTCAAGGCAACGGAGTTTCTGCTCTTGCCTCTAGTCTACCCTCTTTAATTTCCTGGTGGTGTGGCTTCTGACCTTTCATCCATAGCAGGTGAGATAGCAATAAAGGACAGGGCTAGTCACCTGGGAGAGACAGTCATCAAGCACATCAGATCTTGCTCTCTCAAGCCCTGTTCTTTTTATGTTATAGTATTGTTGTGAGGAGTAAGTAAATATATAGGTAAATAAGGGGTAAGTTCAATCAACTGAGCATCATCACATATACCATATATAGAGAAAAATATTAATGCTTTATATATATGGAATTCTTGATTTTTATAATACTAAACATAACGATGAGCTGTTTTATAGATTTACAATGGCCTTATTTCTATTTACCCAAATTGTGTGTACTCATTAAAAAAAAAACAAAACTCAAATGTAAAATACTATGAAGTAAAAATCACCCTACATCCTACCTCCCAGACATCACCAAGTTTAATATCTCAGTGACTAGCTTTCAGAAATTTCCCCAGGCATACATTCAGAAACAGCTATAAAAAATTTAGAAGACAGGTTTGCTTTAGCCAAGCATCATACACATGATAGATACTATTTTATGTTCCAAATTGTTCTGCAATCAACGCTGATACATGTGAAATTATAACCAATATGTTCTCTTTTCCTGACTTGGAGTATAGGACAAGACCTTATTTCCTTTATGATTATAAGAATTTTTAATACCAGAGGGGTTCCCATTGCCCAAATTTCCAAGATCCACAAAGTTTGCCAACTCTGGTCCAAGAATCAGTCTTCTCTGTGGCTTGTCTTCTTGCTTCCCCTGGAGAAAGTGGAAGGACTCAGCTGTGCAAACCCACTACCTACAAATGCTGATCGAGGGGAGTTCCCCCAGCACTAAGGCCAGGCCTGGTTTCAGAGGCATAGCCAGGCTCTGGGAAATTAGTGCAAGGCTCCATCTGCATCAGGGATCCTAGCATAGTTGAGGGAGATATCAAGAAAAAATTCCCCATTCCCACACCACCACAAAGGACAAGGGCTTACTTTTGTCCCTGTAATTACCAGAAGCCACCCTAATGGCCCTTCCCACAACAAAGGGATTGTGTCTCCAAAAGAAAATGAAAAATCTACTATTGAAGACCAAAAGCAGGGAGTAAATTTCAAATGGTAGTACTGAAGCTGAAAATAAATAAATTGATGATAGAATAATAAATAAATGAAGCGATTGATAGAACAACATCTGAGACCCCCGCGCCAAGAAAAAAACAATATCTGAGACCCAAATTCATAGGTATCTTGGTTGATTAAAAAATATAGTATAAGACTCATCCTCTTCCAATGTGCTCTCTTAAAATATATGCTATAGATATCTGCAAGTCTGGTGAAAGGTGTTACATATATTTATGCTTTTTGACAGAAAAGGAATTGTTTCCAAATTGAAAGCATCCTGAAGATGTCTTGTGCACTGTTAGGAATGACTTGTTACTCTCTCTACCCTGGCATTTTGAAATGCATCCACTGCCCTCGATACTGTCCCCCTCAGCCCCACAGTAGTGTCATGGATTTATTCAATTTACTCATTTTGGAACATTTTGCTCATTTCCTCAAGGATTTTATTCATCTGAAGAGCAGATCTTCACTCATATTTCTCTGCATATTTCTCAGCTCTTTGAACAGTGTTCATCACCTAATGAGGTTAATTGACTCACACTCTTCAGTATCTGATTCTAGTGTGTGCTCCACAGTCACAGTTATGTACCTACAGAACATGCATAATGGTTGTGTCCATTGATAAAATGATGCCAAAAAAATGCACTGGACACACACCTCTACTTCCAAGTTCACAAGCACATCTAGACAATTGCACCGAGTTCAGTGTGAGCCTCCTGAGAGGCCTGAAGTTTATCTTTGCTAATCTGATCTGGTCTCAGTGTTTGCTCTTCAGAATGAGGAGCCAATCAATGCCTGAATGAACATCATAGAACCTGAGCTCAGTTCTCAATTCTGGAAGTACTTTCTTCCCTCATTTTCTCCTCCAGTAACCTTGTCATATATCCAACTCAGGACCTTCCTTCTCAATGTGGGATCAGTTTTAAGGGGCATCTGGAGGAAAGCAAATGGCCAAAGTGGTACCCCATCCCCCCTGACCCTAATGAGTCCTCTCTACAAGAGGTGAAGGAGTGGACTTCCAATCCATCTTAGTCCTCCAGGCCTGCCGTAGGATGGGGGGCGGGTGGGGGCGGCGGTAGAGATGGAAGACATGTTATAAGGACCAGAATAATGGGAAACATCTGAGAAGACAGGCATGAGACTCACAATAGTTATTTATTTTAAACCAATTCTTTCTTTTCTCTTCTTCAATGGCTCAGCTAGTCATTGAAGAAATAGGCTGGGAGGCTGAGGTCTCTCCATCCCCTTCCCAGCAAGAAGGCAGACCTCCCCTTTTGTGCTGGCCTGTGTGGGTCTCAGCTACCTAATGAGTTAGTTTACAATCAAAGCTTGTCTTTCTTCACTTTGTTATCTGTTCTCTAGATGAAAGTAACCCTTGGCTAATAATTTGAGTGAGTATTTAATAGAAGTGATCTTTTGTTGAACATTTATGTAGCTAAAACAGTTACCATTAACCAGTCCATCAAAGGGCCATGGAGACCTGGCTTTGGTAAGTTCTTTGACATCATTTAAGGATGATGGGGAAAAAAAACCCAACAAAAACAGAAACAGAGCATTCATATGACTGCACATTATCAATTCAAGGAAAAAAGATACAGAATCTAGCAGACGTGATTGGAGCATAGACATCAGTGCCCAGATGCCTACCCACTCTTGCGGTATATGGTGTCTTCATGAATGCACCCTTTCTGTTCAAGTATAGAAAAACATGGGTTATATTTTGAGACCAGGTGATTTGGTCATCACTTTTGCTGTGGGCATCAAGGAAAGACAATTTACATTGTTGCAAGGAAGGTTCCACAAACCAGATTCCAGCACTGGGACTTGGAGAGACAACCCGAGGAGAACTGTTATGATCCTCAGCCGTGGACAGGCTGAGGTAAGGAAGGATCTGCTAGCTTCTGTGGCAGATCCAGTAATGGAATTGAAATGCTCTAGATCTCAAGGAAATTAAATAGCACAAAGGTAACTAAAAAGAAGACTGAAATAGCTTTCCAAAAATGTAAAACAGTAAAACCATTTACATTTTCAAAATATCCTGTCTTTTTCACTGTATATTTGGTTATTGGGTGCTTATTTCATATGGATGCCAAATCTAAAATTATTATTTTTTATAGACTTAGATAGAGGTAGATTATCTTCATTTTTACAAGCTAAGGTTTTTTTTTTTTTTTTTAACACTCCAAAGACTTCAGGATATCAGGATGGATGGGCATAAGTATAAGGCATATGAAAATGCCTTAAAAATTCTACTGTTATTCAACCCCTGAGATCATATATTATCCTGTCACCTTTCTCAGTAGATGAAAAGAAAAATGTTTTCTAAAGTTTTCTCTGGTAAAATATTTCAAAAAGATCTCATCCAAAACTTGTGAAGCATTAAGATGTATTACAGAGATCCCGGAGATCCTTTCCATCCTCCCTCAGTCCTGGTTGTGACTTTTGTCACAAGAGCTTGAGTATTGCTATTGACCTGTTTCTTTAGGTAACTCACTGCTCAGACGTTCCACAGGACAAATCTATTCACTCCGTTTATTCCCAGGTAGATGTGGTAAACAAGTGCATTATATCAAAATGACAGTACACCTCTCATGGGCTATATCTTGCTGATATATTTTCTGTTTTATTTATTTTTTTTAAAATTTTTATTTATGATAGTCACACAGAATGAGAGAGGGAGGCAGAGACATAGGCAGAGGGAGAAGCAGGCTTCATGCACTGGGAGCCCGACGTGGGATTCGATCCCGGGTCTCCAGGATCGTGCCCTGGGCCAAAGGCAGGCACCAAACCACTGCACCACCCAGGGATCCCTGTTTTGGAAGCTAATATAAGCTCTTCTCTGTTAGACACATGACCCACATGTAAATTAAGCATACATTTAGGGTGAATGTCTTTGAATTATCAGAGAATATTTTTAAAATAAACCAAAACCATTTTACTCTGGAAAAAAATTTCCCGAGTTGTGTCAGAAATTAATGAGGATAAAACAGGTAACAAACAAATCAAAGTAAAGATAGCAAGGTGGTTTTTATAAAATAAAATCTAAAAATAAAGCATAGACAAAGTAGAAATTGTTGGCAAAATATTATTTGTTCTTATATGAGTCAACAGCCATGTGGGAAAAATAAAGCAACTTCTCAAATGAGAATTTTCACATCAAAGTAATAACTTGCTTATTTTCTCATTTTTTAAAAAAACAGATCTCTGAAAACAAAAAGAAAAATAGACCTGCTGTATCTGATAACTATATGCTCTAAAAGGTTGTATTTTGAGATGAATTAAGATGTATTTAGTTACTTTGACATGTTAAAGACAATTTTTGGTTTGATTATTAGAAACTTAAGTATTAGTTTTGCATTATGTGTTTCCTTTAATGAGAGATGACATTTAAACAGTTTTTGCAAGCGATGCTGCTGCTGATTCTAAGTCAGGGCTGCAAAAGAAGAGCAAAACTTGACAGTTCCGCCCTGGATTGATGTATGCGAGCATAAAAGCACATTTCCTCTGTGACTCTCCTTTCTCACTGATACAACAGATAGGCACCTCAGCGAATAAACAAGTGTACGAAATTTTTTTCTGAATAACAACTTAATCCTATTTAGATCTTCCATTCCACCAGGAGTAACAGGATCTTACTATCAATTAGTCTTTTCTCCTATCATATATGTATACTTTATCCCGAGTTGTGTCTAATCTCTGGGAGCCTCTGCAAGAGTCAGGGTTCTTCAAAGGAACAGAACCAATAAGACAATAAGGTATGTGCGTGTGTATGTGCGTGTGTGTGTGCGTGTGTGTATGCATATATATATGTATGTATCTGTATATACAGAGATACTTATTTTTGGAAATTGGCTCGTGATCATAGAGGTGCTAAACCTTGCAGAGTAGGCTGGCGGGATGGAGACCGAAGGCACAGTGCCTAGTCTGGGTCTGAAAGAAGTCTGTTGATAGAATTCCGTCTCTTCTGGGAACTTCAATCTTTCTTTTTTATTAAGGCTTTCAACTGATTGGGTGAGGCCCACCCACGTTATGGACAGTAGTCTGCTTTACCCAAACAAAGGCTACTGACTTAAATGTTAATTTCATCTAAAAAACACCTTCACAGAAATGTCCAGAATAATGTTTAATTAAATATCCGGGTACTGTGACCTAGCCAAGTTGACACATAAAAGTCACCATCTCAGTGTATTTCGCACCACTGTGGTGGGGAGGTAGAAAGGAGGGACCATCTTACCGTTGATGTCACCGGTCCATGTTCACATCCCCTGAAAGAGCCAAGGTCATTGTTCTGCTTCCCTGTCCTTTCAGGTGCATGGTCTCAAGTGCTTCTGTGATTACAGGAAAAATCTGCTTCCTTAACTGCTAGTGTGAAAGGATGTCTGCAAAACTCTCTGCAGCTTCATGTGCTGAGACATGTAGGGGGGTCACCCTCTGAGTCTGTTTCCCTGGAAGTTGTGGCAGCAAGGAACTAGTGAACCTGATGAACTTGTCACCCCCATCTCCTCCACTCTCTCTGCATCTCCCAACAACCCGCCCCCTCCAACATGCTCACCGGAGACATGATTCCTTGTCTGGATCTGGATCATATTTTCACATTTTTTTTTTCTGGAATCCTCTTTATTTTTATTATAATTTTTAAAGATTTTACTTATTTATTTGAAAGAGAGAGAGAGCAGGGATGGAGGGTGGGGTGCAGAGGGAGAAGAAGGAGCAGACTGCACGCTGAGCAGGGATCCTGGCAGGGGCTCCATCCCAGGACCCTGAGATCATGACCTGAGCAGATGCGTAGCTGACTGAGCCACCCAGGCACCCTCATTCTTTCACATTTTTGTCTGATAACCTCTTTATTGTCATAAGTGTTTGGGCTTTTTGAAACTCAAAACTAGATATTAACAGGGATTTCCTTTTGTTACTATTACTGTTGCTGTTTTGTTCTGTTTTTGTGATTCCAAAGTTGCCCTTTTTTGGCTATCTGCGTCAGTAGTAACAAGAGTAAGGGGGAAGAAAAGGATAAAATACGCCTTTAGTGTATTTATTACATAAATTAGGTATACTAAAGCTTATTTTATTATCCTCTTCCTGTTTTCTTGAGCTCCTGCACCATGGGAAAGACCGAGTTGTTTAAACTACTGTTTAGCCTGCACTTGCTGCCTGATGCTCCTTGAAGACCCAAGTGATCCTGGAACTTTCCATTATAAACAAATGCAGATTTTTTTTTTAGGGAACCACCAGATGGCACTGTTGACCAGAGAAATGTGACTAAGCTGCTTCAGCTCTGAAACAAACAAGTGTTAACACTGATTTAATTCCAAAAATAGAAGGGGGAAAATGTCAGGAAAAAGAAACAAGTAGATCTACCAGGCAACCCATTTTAGGTCAAAAGTAACAACTTTTCACTTAGGCGAGAAGGAACAACTCTGCCCTCAGAGACAAGGAATACTGTCCTTGAGGTGCTTTTACATTTCACTTGCGTTGGACCCCACACAACGCTGATAGGTAGACTGGGCAGGTGCTTCTGTCAAGTACCTTCGTGTGGCTGGACCACTGGAAGCTTGGGCCGTGGGCTGCACCTGAGGCCTTGTGATCAGAACATCTGTGTCCTTGGTCAAGTTCTCTTTTTAAAAAATATTGTATTTAAATTCAATTTGCCAACGTGTAACACCGAGTGCTCATCTCAGTAAGTGCCCTCCTCAGTGCCCATCACCCAGTTACCCCGCCACCCCACCCACCTCCCCTTCTGCAACTTTTTGTTTCCCAGAGTTAGGAGTCTCTCATGGTTTGTCTCCCTCTCTAATTTTTCCCACTCAGTTCCCCTCATTTCCCTTATAATCCCTTTCACTGTTTCTTATATTCCCTGTATGAGTGAAACCATATGATGTTTGTCCTTCTCCGATTGACTTACTTCACTCAGCATAATACCCTCCAGTTCTATCCACGTGGAAGCAAATGGTGGGTATTTGTCGTTTCTAACGGCTGAGGAATATTCCATTGTATACATAAACCACATCTTCTTTATCCATTCATCTGTCAATGGACACCGAGGCTCCTTCCACAGTTTGGCTATTGTGGACATTGCTGCCATAAACATTGGGGTGCAGACGTCCCAGCATTTCACTACATCTGTATCTTTGGGGTAAATACCCATAGGGTAATTGCTGAGTTATAGGGTAGCTCTGTTTTTAACTTCTTGAGGAATCTCCACACAGTTTTCCAGAGTGGCTGCACCAGCTTGTATTCCCACCAACAGTGCAAGAGGGTTCCCCTTTCTCCACATCCTCCCCAACATTTGTTGTTTCCTGTCTTGTTAATTTTAGCCATTTTCACTGGTGTGAGGTGGGATCTCATTGTGGTTTTGATTTGTATTTCCCTGATGGCAAGTGATGCAGAGTATTTTTTCATGTGCTTGCTGGCCATGCGTAAGTTGATCAAGTTGTTTAATCAATCTGGCCTTCAATTTATCTATAAAATAAGAATTTGAATTTGGAAAATCCTCCCAGTTTGAAAATGTAATCCCTGCTTCACGGATAAATTTCAGAGAAAGGACTTTCTCAAGGTCACAGTTCCTTATCTTCTGAGTATGTACTAGAACTCAAGTCCTCCTTCACTCCTGAATGCAGACCAGGGTCCACCAAGCTGTGAAGCACTCCCTAAGCTGTTCTTTCTGCATGAATGGAAAGACCCACTGGGCAAACTACCTTTTGCAGCCATTTTTCTTCTATACTTCTAACAACTCTTCTTTCTTTATTTTTTTTAATAGAGAGAGACATAATGGGGGGTGGAGGTTAGGGGGAAGGGCAGATGGAGAGGAAAAAGAATGTTCCAGCAGAGCAGACCCCCTGCTGAGCACTGAGCTCAGTGTGGGGCTTGATCTCACAAACCTGAGATCATGACATGAGGCCAAATCAAGAGTTGGATGCTCAACTGACTGGGCTCCCCCGGTGGCCCTTAACGACATATCTAGTTTAAAAAATGGAACTAAATAAGATTTACTGGAATATTTTTCTTTTAGCTTTCAGATTTTTGTTTGGGGAAAAACGGCTCAGGTTCTTTAAATGAATTCTTTTTATAAATCAAAATGTAATGCGTTTACAGATATATTTATGAATAATAAAGTGAATACACTTTTACCTACCACTCAACTTTACAAAATAAGACACCCTTCCTATCTTATTCCACAAAGAAATCCAGTCCTTTCTTGTCTATATAAAATCATATCAAGACTGAATTTTACTTCTCCCCTGCCCCATTAAAAATGAGTTTTTCTGCTAACAAAAGGCATTTCCTCCAGGATTTTACCCTTTGTGGCTTTATACTCTTAGTTCATCCGTAAGCTTCAGAAGGCAAAGGTAGTCATATGTTCCTTTAGGCTCTCTTCCCTCCATTACCTTCTTCTCAGAGAGAAAAATCAAGTTAATATGTTAACTGCACTTTCTTCCTGCCTGTAATCTTTATATTTAAGTTAGAGTAAATTGTAATTCTCATTAGTGCTAAAATATAAATTATTTACTTCATTTCTGGATGATACTTAGGTGAGAGAGAGAAGAATAGGAAGAAAAGAGGTAGAGCTCATAGTGGCCGCAGAAAGAGAAAGAGCCCACGAAAAATTTTTCTAAAGAGGTAGATATTTTCAGGGAAATGTCTGAAGCTGGTGTGTCTACATATAACATGCAAGCTTATCTGCCATGAAGTAATTCCGTATAAGTCTTCTGTTGCACAGAAGTTTTCAGTTGAGGCTCACATTCTGTGAAGGTAGTTTTTGACAGGTAAAAAGACTAGGGTGGTATTGGAGCAAGGCCTAGAAGAGAGAGACTGATTCAGACAAAGACGAGAATGAGAGTAGGAAAGGATAAAGAGAACTAAGCTCTCCAGATCTCAGTGTATTTAGGGTGAGTTTGTGAGCTTTGGATTCAAATTTTGCTAAAAAGTTGTCCTCATTATGTGACAGGATCTGGGAGATCTAGAGAGCTGACATCCAAGTTATATGTGGGCAGAAATTTAACATGCATTTGTTGGAAATGTGTCTTCAGGTTCGCACACCTAAATGGTAAGGTTCACTAATAAATTCCCTTAATTCTCTTGAAAATTCATATTCTTTGAACCTTTTAGCAATTCACTTGGGTTTCTCTCTGTTGAATTTCTTGGCAATCTTGGAAAGTCAGGGATATTTCTCTGATCGGTTTAAACCTGCAAAGAAGTAAAAGGGTGCATTTTCCTGCTATTGGCCATTTTGGCAGCCTCTAAACCTACCCTCTCTGCCACCTTCTCAAAGAGTTCAGAGAAATCATGTGCTGGAGAAGGAGCAGGAATTACATACTTCCTGGGAAAATTGCCAGTCATCCCTGGTCTCTGACCTTCTTTCTCTACAAGGTGTCCAGCCTCTCCGCCTTTGAAATTTATATCTTAATCATACTTCACATTTGACAGTGTTTTGGATTTTTCTAAACAAATTTAAATGCTCCCTTTCCCTTGGATATTATCCCCACTGCAGACCTAGATTGCTAGGGCGGATACTATCAACTGTATGTTGCACATGGAAATCTAGGATAAAAAAAGTGGCAAACCTTCTTGCTCAAGGTCACACAAAGCTCAGAGAAAACCACGTTTTCTTTCTTCAAGGTTAATGAGTGTTCAAATGCAGGAAGCAACTTTCCCGTCTCTAAACATAACCTCCTCTTCATTGTTGATTGTGTAACTCACCCAAACCAAAATGCCTCTACATCTTAAATTAGAGCTATCAGCTATTTCCCTCTATATCTATTCTTGCTCTGCCTTTTCCAACTTTCTGCCCTGGGAAATAAACTCCAGGAACTTTAGCATCAAATGATGAATTAGCTGCTGCTACAAAATGAGAAGTGAAATTCGTGATGAAACCTTGAACGCAACTTCCAAGCTTTCCCTTTACGCAGAAGCTCAGGATCAATATTCACAGAGTTGCACAAAGTATCACGAATCCAGGTCCACGTGAAATGGTTTAGTATTTTTCCAAATGTGGATATTAATGAATGATTTATTTTAAAAATTTCCATGTTCAAATAGGCTGACGTTCTTTATTAAAGGACCCACACTGACCTCTCATATTTGTGTACTTATGAACAGAGAGGTTGAGGAGTGTAACATTTCCCAATCGTGATGCCCACGGAACTTTTTATAGAACTGTTTCCCCCTCCATTCCCAGATCATTCTCTGTGGAAAGCTCTATCAGAGAAAGAGTTTTGTGATGATGTCTCTAATACTATTATTTCTCAGCATTATTCTAAAGAGATTTACATGTTTATAGATTTCAGAATAGTATTAAATCAAGTGACAGTTGAGTGAAACCTTCAGGTAAGTTTGTATAAAGTGCTTTAAGTTGAAAAGAGATATTACTTTGTCTTGATTCATTTAAAAAATAAAGCCAGGGGACTTAGTCTGTACTATATATGTGTGCAAGGTGCAAATGACCCAAACTTATTATAAAAGCTGGCCATGTCAGGGCACTTGCACTCCCTGAGGATAAGGAATGTGGTAACAATGGAAAGGGGCAAGTTCATGACAAAAAAAAAAAAAAGTAATTTCCTTAAGTGTTCTAAGTAGAGGGTCTGTACCCTGAACAATCAGTAATCGTGATGCACCTGTTTCGCCTCCAGCTTCTCTCTCTGTGGTTGAGACTTCACTATACATTCATGAAGCCAACTGGGAGCTTCTGTTTCCCTCTGCAGCCTGCTTTGCATGGATTCCCTGAACAAATTGAAGATGCCCATTCCCAGACAGAGCATGTCCGGTTGATCTTTAAGCTCAGTTGTATCTTTGAAAGAGGATGCCTTACCTTCTACTTCTTCACGACTTTCACAACTGGTGCAGGATGGAAAGAAACAAAATCAAAATTGCTTCACTCACACCATGTTGTTGGGCGTTGTTGATCTTAATGATTAGAAACATTTTTCTGGGACTTTGAAATGGTCATAACACACTTATTTTGAGCTCTCACTTCCACTTCCAGGGGTAATAATCTCTGTTTTATAAGAGATCAGATAACGGTGCGAGACAATGTGGATGGTAACTGTTGAGAGGGATGGCATCTATGACTCCATCCCTCCAATTAGTGCTTTTTCTCCCATTACATGTACAAACCCACTTCTTTGCTGAGGCACCATTTTTAAGACAACATCATAATAAAATATTCTGGTTGTTAGTTTTTTCTGCCACTGGGCTAAGCTCTGACTTTATGTGCGTAGAGCTGTGTTAAGAACTTTATGTAATGTTCAATGAAATATGTACCATTTTTCTTTGTATATTATACATATATAATACTTTTTAAGTTCAGATATTTATATATAATCACCTAATGGATTTGGTTTGATGTATTTTGACAATTGCATATAATCGTGTAATCCTCACCTCAAGCAATATGTAGAATGTGTCCATCATTCCAGAACGTGGCCCTGTGTCCCTTTGTTGTCAGTTTGTACCCTTCACAATTACAGGAGAGCCATTTTTATTTTTTTCAAATATTTTATTTATTTATTTGAGAGAGAAAGTGAGAGAGCATGAGCATTTATTTTATCTTATTTTATTTTCCTTCCCTTCTCCTGTGTTCATCTGTTTTGTTTCTTAGATTCCACATATGAGTGAAATCATATGGTATTTATCTTTCTCTGACTGACTTATTTTGCTTAGCATAATACCCTTTAGCTCCACCCACGTCATTGCAAATGGCAAAATTGCATTCTTTTTTTTTTTTTAAAGATTTTATTTATTTATTCATGAGAGACACATAGAAGGAGCGGAGACATAGGCAGAGGGAGAAGCCCGATGGAGAACTCGATCCCAGGACCCCGGGATCACAACCTGAGCGGAAGGCAGATGCTCAACCACTGGGTCACCCAGGTGCCCTAAGACTGCATCCTTTTTGATGGCTGTGTCTGCTTTTCTTTTTTTTTAATCGATGAGGAATATTCCACTGTATCAATACAGCATACTTTATTACTTTATTTTTTCTGTCTTGAATTGATGAACATTTGGATTCTTTCCATTTTTGGTGACTATGAACAAAGGTCCTTTGAACATTCTAAAATAAAGATTTATTTAGATATATGTTTTCATGTCTCTTCAATAAATATCTGAGTTTGGGATTTCTGGGTCATATATTTTACTTTCTAAAAAGATGACATTTTTCCATTTTCCATTTCCACCGAGAGCAACACGTGAGAGTTCTGATTCCTCCATATTCTCACCAAATTTGGTATTGTGATTTGATTTTAGCCATTCTATAGGATGTGAAATGATACCTCGTGAAGTTTTACTTCCACTCCTTGATGACTAATGATGTTGACTGATGATGTTGACTAATGATGTTTTCAGGTTCAAGTTTCCATTTGTTTATCTTGCTTTGAAAAGTGAATGTCTAAGGATTTTGCCTAGTTTTTTTAAAATTATTGATTCACAATAGTTCTTTATGTGCTCTGTATTTTATCCTTTGTCAGATATGTGTTGTAAATATGTTTTTTTCTAAACTGTGGTTTTCCTGTTCATTTTTAAAATTATTTTTAATTGAAGTATAGCTGACATGCAATATTATATTAGTTTCAGTAGTATAACATAGTGAATTGACATTTATGTACATACAAAATGACCACCACAATACATCTAGTTACATAGGTTACCCTACAAAGCAATCACAATAATATTGACTGTATTCCCTATGCTGTACTTTACATCCTTGTGGCATATTTATTTTATAGCTGGAAGTTTGTAATTCCTAATCCTCTTTACCTATTTTGCCCATCCCTCCTACCACCCCTTCTCTCTGGCAACCACCAGTTTGTTTTCTGTATTTATGATTCTGCCTTTGTTTTGTTTTACTTGTTCATTTGTTTTATTTTTAAATTCCAGGTATAAATAAAATCATATGGTATTTGTTTTTCTCTGACCTATTTCACTTGACATAATATACTCTACGTATGTGTGTATTGCCACAATGGCAAGATTTCATTCTTCTTATTTGCATCTTCATTTTCCTTATGGTGTCTTTTGATGAACAGAAATTTAAAATTTTGGCAAAGTCCAACTTGTCATTTTTTTTGTGTGTGTGGTTAGTATCTCTTCAATCTTTTGAAACAATATTCTTTGTCTAACTCCAAGTTTATGAAGATATTCTCCTAAGTACTTTGTAGACGCTTTTTGGTCCTTCTGTTTTAAGTTTAGGTTCATGGTCTAAGTTGAATTGCCTTTTATACTGAATAAGGTAGGGTTGTTTTATTTTTTCATATTATGATATCAATTTATTTCAACTGTTTTTAAAAAATATTTTACTTTCCTTATGGAATTGTTTGCTGCCTTTCTCAAATATTGACTGATGTTATATGTGTGAATCTTTTTATGAACTTCCTGTTCTATTTCATTGATTTATATTTGTTCATATTTCAAAAATTCCAGGCCATTGTGATTACTATTGTATTACAGTAACTCTTAACGTCAAGTGGTGGTGTTAGTTCTCCAACTCTGTTCTTTTTCTTCTATTGTAGATCCTTTAAATTTCCACTTAAATTTCAAAATAAATTTATTTCTATAAAAAGCATGCTGATATTTTGATTGTTTTAAGTCTATAAACAACTTTGGAAAAGAATAGATATCTTAACAGTATGGTGTTCTCTAACACCTGAGCATTGAACATCTGTTTATGTATGTCTTGTCCCATTTGGTTTCCTAGCATTTATTTTATTTTTTTCCTTTTTTTAAATAATAAATTTATTTTTTATTGGTGTTCAATTTGCCAACATACAGAATAACACCCAGTGCTCATCCCGTCAAGTGCCCTCCTCAGTGCCCGTCACCCATTCACCCCCACCCCCCGCCCTCCTCCCCTTCCACCACCCCTAGTTCGTTTCCCAGAGTTAGGAGTCTTTATGTTCTGGTTTCCTAGCATTTAGTGTAGACATTTTTTGAAATGTTATTGTAAACTGTATGTACTATTGTATTTTCTTTACTAGTTGTTGCCAGCATATTGAAATATTATTTATATTTTATATAATTGTATTCTATATAGTTATTTATATTTATACAATATGGAATATCTATAATGACTGCTAAGTATAATGTTACCTATAGGTTTTTCATAGATGCCCTGAAGACGTTCCCTTCTATTCTTATTTATAAGAGGTTTTTAAAAATCTTGAGTAGATACTAGTATTAATTTTTTATGCATATCTTGAGATAGTTATATGATTTATATCCTTTATTCTGTTAACACATAACCTATTTTTTTTAAAGATTTTATTTGTTCATGAGAGACACATAGAGAGAAGCAGAGACATAGAGAGAGGGAGAAGCAGGCTTCTCGAGGGGAGCCCGATGCAGGACTTGGTCCCTGAACCCCAGGACAATGCTCTGAGTCGAAGGCAGATGCTCAGCCACTGAGCCACCCAGGTGTCCCAACATTATAACCTATTATTGTTATTTATTAACATGCCACATTAATATCATGAATACTTTAACATGAATGACATACAGTGGCTGTTTTCACATGTTAAAGTAACTTTTGCATTTCTGAGATAAACTCCACTTGGGGTTAATTTTGTACATATTGTTGGATCTCATTTGCTAGTTTTCTTAGAGATTTTACTTCTGTGCTCATGAGGGCTAATTATTAGCTGGTTTTATTTCTTGGTATTATTGTCCTCATTTTTTATTAACAGAGTTCTGCCCTGCATGGAGAAAGACTCCATGCTCCTGGGCTCTCTTTCAGCTCCCAGGCCTGTCTCACAGGCTCAGTCACTTTCTCTCCTACACTGGGTGAAGCCATAGGGAAGGGCTGACAAACAGTAAGGACTTGTTCTGTGATTGGGATCCTTGGAATGCTAGCCTTGACCAAGTGGCTTGTATGAAGCTATTAAACATTGTTAGAAGTTTGACCATCTCTGGTAGTTTCCTTTTGCCACGCTGTATGGGATGAAAGCAGCTCAGGTATCTTCTGTCCTGGGTAAGGCTCATCACTTTCTGGAATTTAGTTCATTCAGGTTTCTTTGCATCCTTACCTCTTGAATGGTTTTTTCTTTTTTTCTTTTTAACTTTTATTTTTCAAAGATTTTATTTAACTTTCTTAGAGAATGGGCATGCTTGTGAATGAGGAGAGGGGCAGAGAGAGAGAGAGAGAGATAAAGAGGGAATTTCAAGGCGCTGAGCATAGAGCCTGATGCAGGGCTCGATCTCACTAACCTGAGATAATGATCTGAGCTGAAATCGAGAGTCGGTCACTTAACCAACTGAGTCACTCAGTCGCCCCTTGAATTTTTTTTTTAAAGCTGTGATGTTATAGTATATTTAGCTTGTACTTGTTATTCAGGTGGGAGTGATGATCTCATTGATTGCTTGCTTTCTGTCCAGAAGGCTAATTCAGAATGTATCACTACTATTCCTATTTTATGAATGATGAATCAGAGTTCCAAGGTGCCCCCCAACTTGGAATTGTTCAACGGGCATCTGGAGTTTAGTTCTTCTCTGACTCTATTATGCATGTTCTTAACAGATTACACAGAGTCTATATTCACCACTTTTCATTTACAGAAAAAAAAATAATTTTTTCTTTTTTTTTTTTTTGCAAGCCAGATTTTCACCCTTTTCTGCAGCATAACTTCAATGCCAAGATTTTCTAAATTAGCTTTACTTTGATCTTCATTGAGCTACAAAGAATTTGAAGGAGAATTTACAGATGGATCACTCCTTACTTTCTATTGGATACAAGTGTGGAGAAAAGTCAGCAGGTATTCTATTTTGCACCTCTTAGAATAAATTAAGCTTTTGCTGAAAATGCAATGTGGGCCTCTAACTTATTAATTTGGAAGGGAAGAAAATCAGTTTTTATATTCATATAATTAGAAATTTTGTGTCCAAATGTATTACAAATAAAAAGCAATTCTAGCATATTTTATTTTATTATTTTTTAAACTTTATCATATTTTACATGAACAAAAGAATTAAAAGACCATGTGTTGTAAATAGAAAAAGATTTATCTTTTTTGCTTTGCTCTGTTGTCTTTAGGCGGAGGTAGGCAAGAGCAAGTTGTTTTCTTCTCATTATAAAGAGAAGTACTTTTGACCAGAATACTGGGACCACTTCCTCCCTTCCTACTGCCCAAGTCACTAATTGTCCTGCGTAGCTCAAGGAAACAGTCTTCCTGACACCTGGTCTCCTGTGTGTTAAGTCTAAGGTAACTATTTTAGTTTTCTGAATTTCAGGGAAAGTTGACTCTAGAAAATGAAACTTTTTTCTGGGATGCTTAGGTTGGAGCCCAGAAAAATTTAGAAAATTCTAGGCAGTTGGAGGAACACAAAAGTTTACTTAGATGGGAAAGACCTAGCGAGATTTTTAACTTAAAGACAATAAAATCTGGAAGAGTTTGCCTTCTTTACAATTTGTTTTATGGCCAGCCTTGAATTGTGAATAGAGCAAGTATTTAATGTATTTATATTAGCCATAATGTAGAACTTCCTTTGAGTGACAAGTCAGATTTAAAAAGAGAAACTATTTCTCTGTTTATTTATACAACAGTTATTCATTACATACCATATGTCACAACTTTTCATCATGGGCCTCAAAACTCATATTGTCTAGTAAGTAAAAAACACACTTAAATATAAAGAAGACACAAAATCATATAGACCACATAATTTAGGAGCATAGACGAGAAAAGTAAATAGTGATCTTTTCAGAGGAGGGAATTGGAAAAGAATTCAAGGAAGTGAAAGCTGAAAATTCAAGGATTTGAAACCATATGTATTTTATAAGGACATAAAAGAGGGAACTTCCAAGTTTACTTGGAATAGGACTGCCTCTCTGTGATGCCCAAGTAAAGGGACAGTTGAGGAAAGGTCTTGGTGTTTATAGAGAAATAAATGTAGTTCAGTGTAGTGAAGCGTCGTGGACCTGAGACTAAAATGAGATGAAGAAGCTGGGTGGTGAAAGGATTTCTAAGGTTTAAATCTTGTTCTGTAGGCAACAGGGGTAATTGAAAGAACATAAGCCAGGGCTAGAGAAACAGATTCCCCATGTATAATAAAATAGGAAGAAAGACACATATAATTAGAATATCTTGTTTAGGGTAACGAGGATGGCTACCTGGGACGCCAGCCTGATGAACTGGAGACAGATGATGGGATAAGGTTTGTGTGATTCCCTTTCTTTTGTTTACTGAAATATATTTGACATATAACATTGTATAAATTTAAGGTCACAACATGTTGATTTGATACGTCACTTATTTTGATGTGATTGCCATTGTAGTGACTGTACCTCTATCATGTCATATAATTATCAACTTTTGTGATAGAAATAATTAAGATCTAGTCTCTTACCAAGCTTAATGATTATAATACAATATTGCTGCAAATATTCACTATACTCTGCGGTAGATCCCCTTTCTAAAATTGACACTATCAGCATTTGTATTGCCTTTATTTTCCCAATCTGTCTCTTCTTTCTCTCCCTCTTTCTGCCTCATCTCTCTCTCCCTCTCTGTCTCTCTCTCTTTCATCTTCCTGTTAAGAGAAGGGGCCTTTAAAGGAGGAGGGCCCAGCTTTGCAGGCATGGCCTCAGGTACCATACCTTTCTTGGCAAAGTCTTGCTTTGATGAAATTGTGGTAATTTTGATCATTTAAATTTGGATTCTTTCCTCATGACTCACACAAAAGACAACAGCCACAGATGTGAATAGAACAGAGGGTTTGGATGAAGGCTATTGAGTCAATGAAGAAAGGGCATACCAATGAAGAAGATGGGCATACCCATCTCTGACTGGCAAACACATCAGAGATTTGGAGCAGTTAACTCAACCTGTTGGGATGGTAGTTTTGATTTACTAACACATAAAAAAAATTGCTTGTGGTTAATTCCAGGTGATTTACAAGAAAACCAAAGGGGTTGAGGTTATGTTCTAGCTGGAAAAAGGAAAACAACTTCATTCTTTGACATTGAAAATAAACTAAAGAAAAGGAACACCTGTTCAGACTTTTCTATTACTGACTGGGAACGTCCCCAGGACCCTAAGGGAAAATGAGCAAATATATCCACCTCCTTCACAGAAATCATTCTTATTCATGACTCGTATTCATTGTAGGCTAAGGTCTGCTTCATTTTGGAAACTGATTAATAATTTCTCCACCTTAAAAATATTAAAACATTTTAATAAAATTCAAGGCTTTTAAAAAACATAAACAAAATACTAGCAAGGCTCTGATTTTAGTTGTCTGCTATAAAAGCAGCATGAACTAGACTGAGATTTTACATCACAAGATGGTTGAACCAAAGTGTTATTTTCCTCTGGGCTTTTATTTGTTTTTATACCCTTCTATTCTTTTTTCTTTTTTTTCACTTGTTGCTTTTTTGGAAACTGATTGAGGTTATATATTCTGATATGAACAAGGCCCTTCCAAACCCTTCAGGGACATAAGAGTTGAGCATGTTAGAGTAGGAAAGGCGTACCAGCATTAGTCGGTGCTGGAAAAACTGATGCTTTGGTAACACACAAGCAAAACAGTGATAGCAAATAACTTTCTGAAACTGGTTGATAATCTTGGGAAAATAAGCTCAGGAAACCTCATATACCAAAATGCATATTTAAAAAAAAGCCTCCTCTTTTTTTTTTTTTTTTTAAACGTCTCCTTTTTTCTCTCTCCTCTTTCTTCTCCTTGGGCTGAAAAGAACTTACAATTATGTATCTGAAACATGTCAATTAATGTGAACATTATTTGTTTGGTGGGTAGAATATTTGACAAGACATCACTGCATATGGATTTTTTATTTAAATGTCAGATTCATGGGACGCCTTAGTGGCTCAGCAGTTGAGCATCTGCCTTTGGCTCTGGACATGATCCCGCTGTCGGGATCGAGTCCCACTTCGGGCTCCCTGTGAAGATCCTGCTTCTCTCTCTGCCTCTATGTGTCTTTCATGGATAAATAAAATATTTTGAAAAGTGTCAGATTCAGTGTATAAATAAGGAATAAAAATATAATGTAGGAAATTCTTACAAACTAATTACTGTGATATTATTTAAAGTGGATCATTATCTGGTTGGTCTATTTTGTCTTTCCATGAGTATCACGTTATAATATTTAATGTTCTCTTTTTTACAATAAGGTTTGAAAAGAGTAGAATTATCATTTAGATCAATAGCACAATTGGTTTTAAAATGGGACAAGGTTGTAAAATAAAGTGAAACAGATATTGTAAAATACAATGAAGAACAAAACACTGTATGATAGTAGGAGATGTCTCAATCCTGATGCAGAAAACCCTAAGGGAGGAATACAATTAATTGTGTATCTCCAGAATAACAGACACAACAAGCCTGGCAACAGTATTTTGCAGTTGCATATAGTGAGTCTCCTTTCCTAGGGCTCCAAAGATATTGTGCATGGACCACTAAACCTAGTGCAGAGTTTTCAGTATCAGAAAAATGAAGATAAATTAGAAAGGGCTCATGAGCAGAAATACAGATAAAGGTCTGTGGAGTTTACCCATTAGAAAACATAATTGAGTGAAAAATATGGTTTGACTCACCACTAATGTAAGATATAGCTTTTAAGACTGTGATACATGTGAGCAACCCAGGCCTATGGGATTTAATGAGTATTAGAGACACTATAGGGTGTTTTTCCCATCTAAGGGACACAGATGTTCTAACTAGACAGCAGTGCTGGTTCTGTATATGTCTTTAGGCTTCTGTGCAGATGAACAGAGATTTTAGAGTTAGATTCTTAGCCTTAGAGGAGAGCCAGTCTCCTGAGGAACACAGGTGCCTCATTGAAGGAGACTCCTGGCAATGCTCAGAGTGCAAGAGACTCTCTGCATGAGTGTATCCATACTGCCTGTGGGACAGCCGAAGGAATCTTTCCAAGGGTATTTGGTTTCCCAGTGTTGGAATTTGTGAATCTGAGGTTTTATTGTCGTGACCAGAGAGTGCAAGATGATATTGTCTGACCTCAGTGGGGGCTGTGTACAAAACCTTGGCATTGAGCCTCCTATGTCAAATAGTGCTTGAACCAGGCCTTTGTCTTCAAGGAGACAATTTTGTACAACCTACAGGTTATACGTGGGTAAGGACAAAAGACTCCTTTACCAGCTATAAGCGATCTCATGAGCAGAAGGTTGCAGAAGCATGTGCTGGTCTGTTATGGGCTGCATTCAAGTACATTAGGATTATATCTTTGTTTCATATCTGTGGATATATTTTTAACTGTTTAATCTCATTTCATTTTCTCAAACTCAGCAGCCATGTTCTTGTGTGAGAAACTAAATAAGAGGGGCGCCTAGGTGGCTCAGTCAATGAAGCATCTGCCTTCAGCTCAGGTCCTGATCCCAGGATTCTGGGATCGAGCCCTGCATTGGACTCCCTGCTTAACAGAGAGCCTGCCTCTCCTTCTCCTTACGTGTGCTTTCTCTCTCTCTCTCTCCCTCTCTCTCTTTTACACACACACACACACGATTTCTCTCTCAAATAAATAAATCTTAAAAAAAAACAACCTATATAGGAATATTGACTGCCTTTATATTTTCTCACCTACAATTCCACCTCTACATGTGTGTATGAGTATGTTTGCATATGTGATATAAATAGTAGTCTTTTATACATCTTACTGCAGAGTGGTATTTATCACTGCCTTTATGTTCACCTGTAGCTCTAAATTATAGTGTTTGTTTGTATATGTGAATCTGTGATTATTGTGTTGTAAGTAGTGGTGATTTTTATAAGGCTGAACAAGGATGTAACTATGAAAACATACCCTTTATATTAAAAATAAAGCAAATATTTATGCAGTATTTTACAATTTTACATGCTCTGATATTTCCCTTTGCACAACCAGGCAGCCCGAAGATGTAGAAATCCTGCTAGGATCTAGTCTATACTACTTAAGTATGTGCCACTACTGTTCCATACCGACCAGCAACGAGGAAATATTCTGTTCTTGCAAGTGAAGAAACCGTTAGACACTCATACTTAGGAGAAGGTTTTGGAAACTAGTATCAGGTGAATATGGTGGTAATAAGATATTTGGGGCATTCTTTGGGAAACAAAAGATACGGGAGGGGATGGAAGCATGAAGGTGATATACTCAACAACGTTTCCCAAAAGCAGAATAGATAAAACGGAATGAAAAGATAAAGCTTGGCTCCTCACAGATGTGTGGCTTAGCTGATAGAAGTAAAGGATTTTGTTGACGGGTGTGAGGCTTAAAGAATACTTATTGGTTCTTGTACCTTCTGTGGAGAATTTCTCTGGAAACAATCTTGAGATCTAAAAACATTTTATGAGAAGAATAAGGGAAAATCTCAAGGTTTTGACAATGTGGCTTCAGAGATTCTGGTTTATAAATAATACTTCAGATGGAGTATTTGAGAGGTTGGAAATAGTGTATTATCAAATTATCCTAATGGATAATGGGAAAAATTGAAACCATTGTAAACTAATACATTTAAAGACAATTCGGCTATTTTAGCTGACCTTAGCAAGGCAATTGCAAGGATAGTTTTAGAGACACCACGCTTCTTTCTGTAAGTTACTTTAGGGAGGGGGGTGAGTTATGAGGGAAGATTCATCTTTGGCTGGAAAGAGATTCACTCTTGGCAATGAACCAGCATCTTCGATCAAAGAAAACTAGATCATGCCAAGGAAAAAGAATTGTGTCCCCTAAAGGGCACAGCAACTTTTTCTTCATAGTTTTATTTATTTTACCAACAAAGAAAGATAAAGAAAATATGTTAACATCATTCTGGGGTGATGGAAACATGGAAACAAAAATAATATTTCTTATATAGTTTTTTTGTACTTTTCTATATTTTCAAATTTTTAAAAATAAAGATATATGGTTGATTAAAACAGAGTTGTGTAGTGAAACTATGAGACTATCATAGGAAACAAACTGAGGGTCACTGGAGGTGAGGTGGTGGGGGGATAGTGTAATTGGGTGATGGACATTAAGGGGGGCCTGTGATGTAATGAGCACTGGATGTTATATAAGACTAATGAATCATTGACCTCTGCCTTTGAAACCAGTAATACATTATATGCTAATTAATTGAATTTAAATGACATTTTTAAAAAAGGATCACTTATATCTTACATCTTTCAAGGTGCTCGTGTGAATGTAAAAAAAAAAAAGCAGAATGAGCAAGTAACAAAAAAAGTCATAGATAAGGACTTAATATAACATTTTAATCATGCTTTCTGCCACTTGAGATGATGCTACACATTTGTAGTCCTCATGTTTCCTATGTGACCCTTTATACTTAGCACTTCATTATGAGATGGAAATGAAGCCAGTGAGTGCTCACGGACCATATCCTGCATGCTGGGCCGTATGTGAGCCACTGGGGGTGGGACAGGTTGGAGGCAGATGGCCTTGAGGGTACAGGTGGGGTGCTGGAGCCAGACTGCCTGCCTTTGAAACCTGGCTCCGCTCCCACCTAGCTGTGGTGAGTTGGGGAGGTTGCTTTGTGTTTTATTTTTCAATTTCCCATCTGTACAACGTAGAAGGAAAAATGGTAGCTACCTCTTGAATTGTGGAGCTTAAACTGTGGTGAAGGGTTACTTCTTAAGAGTTAATTTAATTGTTGTAAATGTGTTATTACTCATTTCCTACCAAAGAAAGAGACGGGCTCATAAGAAACATTCAATAAATGTTCATCTTATTATCATCATGGAACAGAAACTCTTGTTCTCAAAGAGATAAAGAGATGCACCTAACCTCTCTTATGTTTCATAATCCTTTTTACATAGAAATTCTTTTACATAGAGAATAAATGTACATTCTTTAAATAAACTATAGAACCTCTGGGGAATCTCTCCTAGATCAGCTCTTTTGAGAGATTCAGAGCATAGTGATTCAAAGTGAAAATCGGAGGTAGGGCGGGGGGAGAGCTCTAGATCATAAAGCAAAGACATTAAAGAACATTAGGAAACATAGTAATCTGATACATGTCAGAAAGTATTAGCATCACGGGCTAAGGAAAGGACCAAGCTCAGGTAATGAATACTAATTCAACATTTAAAAGAGTTTTATACTCCTCAGGACAGGCATCCATGAGAAAGAACAGGCCATGCTTCTCTTTGGTGCTGTTTGGAAGAAGGAGAGGAAAAGATAATGGAGAAGAGAGAGAAGAAATAAAACATCTGAGTTGGTTTTGATTTTAAGGGGGCCAATCGAAAAAAAAAAAAAAAAGAAAACCCAAACAGACACTATTTAAATGGAATCAGCCACCACCTCCCTTCCTCTAGGTCATGAGACATGCAAGCAGTGGGGTTGATGCACCATTCCTTTGGGATGTGCTCTACCTCGGTATAAATTACTGAATGAATAAATCACATCTTTTTTTTTTTTTAATGTACAGAGACCATCTAGTCTTGAAATATATCCCAGCCCTTCCATTCATCAGGCTTCTAATGTTCTCCTATGGACGGCAGACTCCTCTGGGAAAGGTCCACATGAGGGCGGGAGCTAGAGGTGGGTGCAGGGTGCACGTACCATGTGCACATTCACTCTCAAAGGGGATGCAGCCCCTCTGAGGGGTATTTGGGCTAGATAGCCCAGAAAGTAAGAGTTTTATTTAAAAATCTTGTGATTTTAAAACTTTACTCAGAAAAATGAATGAAACACCATTTTGCTTGATTTTTTTTTTCTTTTTTCTTGTTTTTATGCTCCAGGGTAACATGACACAATGCACGTGATTTTCCAGATCTGACTCAGGACATCACAAAGAATGTCTATTTGTATCAATGTGTAGGCAGACTAAATGGCTTGCTGTTTTCTAAAGATGCCCAGTCCTGTCCTCTCTCCGATGCTTCCCCCCATTACTAAATGTTATGCCACATTCCTTCCCTGAGAGTCTAGATTTCAGCTTGCACATGTGCCATGATCACTTGAAACTTGATGAAATTACTCTCAGTTGGAAGCAACTTTTCTAACTTTAAACCTGTATAGCATTTGATCTATGTCTCTTATGGTACCTATACATTTCTACCTTGTGCTGTAAATATTTTCATATAGGCTTTGAGATCGTATTTTCGACATTTTTTTCTGAGTGAAATAATGCTTACATGCTGCATGCAACATAGATCAGTAACCACTATTTTCATTTGGCCTATTTTCTCCCATTCTTCTCCAAGAAAATATAGCAAAATAATTTATTGAGATCTAAAGTGGTTGTACCAATTTAGCTACGCACCAGCAGAGGGAAAAACACAGTGTCGTGAAACTTTGAATTTCTTTTTTTTTTTTTAAGATTTTATTTCTTTATTCATGAGAGACACACAGAGAGAGGCAGAGACATAGGCAGAGGGAGAAGCAGGCTCCCTGCGGGGAGCCTGATGAGGAACTTGATTCCAGGACCCCAGGATCACGACTTGAGCCAAAGGCAGACAATCAACCAAACCACTGAGCCACGCAGAGGTCCCGAGACTTTGAATTTCATAAAAAAATAAATGTTCAATTTGTTTAGGTTTGGGTAATAAAGTAATAAGCTGAATGGGATATTTATAAAAGGCCATATGGTAATAATAATAATATCAAGTATATATGTACCAAGTATTATCCTAAGCACTGTATAGATTTTAACTCATTCAATCTCTATGAAAATCCTTTGATGCGTGTGCTAGTATGATCCTGATGTTGCAGAAGATGAAACTGAGATATCGAAAGTTTAGGTGACTCACTCACAACCTCAGAGCTACTAAGAGGCCCAAACAGGATTAAACCCCCCTTTTACTTCATTGCTACCCAGTACCCCTTAACACATTGCCACAGTTGATGCTGTTGGGGGGATACTTTTCAAGCAATGGCCTCCTGTCCCATGTAGGGCACAGGTAGGACCTTCAAAAGCCCAGCTCAGTGGTAGTTCCTCCCCAGTTTTCTAGAGAAGTTGTTTATATAAAACTTCCTCGGAAGCATTTTATCAGACAGACATCTTTTATTTCATGCATTAATAAAATAATGTTTGAAAATAGTTTGGGTTTGGAGTTTTGAAGGTTTTAGCCTTGGAACCATAATTAGTGTGGCATTTCACTGACTTCGTGTACCCTTCAGAGTAGAACAGAGCCCAAAGACCCCCTAAAGGGAGAGTTCTAAGATGAATTCACTTGCAATGAATAGGACAGGCATAACATGGGTGAAGAAGTAGACGGCTCCACAATGTCTTCAAGCCAAGATGGCAGGGATTCATTCCATAGTGCCATTTATTGGAAAATTCCCCTTGTTTGTATATTCCTCAACTTGCCTGGAGACTTTCTGGCTTTGCTCACTGCTTCTTGGGATAAACATCATACTGCTATTCTTAACAGATTTGGAAACACATTTTGTTGAATTATTAAATGCATTCAGTAAAAGCAAGGGAGACACTGGTGAGATTGGAAGATCACAGGAGGCTGCCTTACAATTCTTTCACCCCCCCTCCCCAACATGAAAGGAACAAAAGAGGCACGGTAAGCTGACTCAGAAGAGCTATTCACAAACCAACATCTGTCCCTGTAATAGTGAAAACATTCTATATTTTACCTGGTAACTTCTCCGATAAGTCATCTTTTCCCTTACAGCATCTCAGATGTGTCATCTTTTATGACATGTGGGTCAGTTATACTCCTCCTTTGTATTCAAGTATCTCATCTTTTATTACCATATGCTCCAGGAGTATACTCTTCTCTCTGCCCCGCCAGGACATCTTTCCTTGTCTATGTGTCTAGTATGTGACAGGCTTTTCCTTTAGTGTGTTTAGGGAGGGACATCTCTTTTCAGCATGCATTCCATTTGTGACATTTCTGTGTCCTTGGGGCATCCCTATTTAATTTTTTAATTTTCAAGGCTGCGTAATGTTTACTGTGAATGTTGTTCTTAACTTCTGTTTGCTGAAACAAAAGTTTGCATGCTATTTTACTGGTGTTAAGTATCATCAGTGAACTTCTTTCACTTTGACTCACTGAATTTTGTGTTGGGACAGTAGGTACACGTTTAGCTTTGTATTTGGGGGGTATGGGACTGATGGCGATTGGTGGTGGAAACGGGGTATCTCCTTTTCACATTAGGTAGAGATTTTATGTTCCTATTCATACCAAAAGAATTTTCCCTCATTGCCTTTCAACACTGCTTCAATATCATTTTCTGGAAAACTATTGCTTAATCTCTCAACAGGAAGAAAAAGTGTGTGTGTGTGTGTGTGTGTGTGTGTGTATGTGTAGAGTCGTCAGTGCAGATTAGAAGAGAGGGAAAAATGAAAGAATTATTTATGTCTAATACGTGATAAATATGCTAGTATGTGCTTTCATATATTAATTCTCATTTAATTTGTCCTCATTGTGATGTAATAGGTAAAAGCACAGACTCTGAAGCTGAAGTCTTCGGATTCGTATCCCAATTTACCGTTTACCAGTTGATAACCTGGAGGACCTCTCTTAACCTCTCTGTGATCTGATTTCCTTATCTGTAAAATGTGACCATTACCATTTGCGGAAAGTGTTTGTTGTAGAATGTAAACAAGTTAAAATTAAGTAGTTTGTTTTAAGTTTTGGTCCACTCATGTCTGGCACTTACTCTACAATCTTTAGCTATTATTACTCCTTAAATCTGTGTGAAGTAATAATTGCGTCCATCTTTTTTTGGATTTTATTTGTTTATTTGAAGGGGAGGCTAAGGGTGAGCATAGAGGAGAGTGAGAGGGAGAAGCAGACTCCTTGCTGAGCAGAGAACCTGGTGTGAGATTCAATCCCAGGGCCCCGAGATCGTGAACTGAGCCAAAGGCAGACGCTTGGTCTGATATGAGGTCAACACATTGCTTTTTATCTTTGTTTTTGTTTGTTTTTAAGCAAATGATTTAACTGCTTCTTCTTCGGCCCATTGGTGAGAGAGGGATTTCTGTTCTAGGGTTGTGGGGATGACCAAACACACAGACCTGGCACCAGACTGATGAGACTGATGGCAGATTTTAAGTCACGTATACTCATAGTCTGTGGGGGGTGAGTACCACATGGCACATAGGGTCACATCGGGGTTGCACTTAGGAACAGAATGAACAACCAGGGGAAGTGGGAGTCAGGCTTCGCAGCATCAAGAGGACAGTGTACCTCCTGGTCCCAGTGAGAGGATATCATGGCCTTGTTGGGAGAATTCTGCTGACTAGCAGGGTATTGAAACCCACTATTCAGGGAAGAGCAGGAACTGAGTCTGGTCCTTCAAGAAAGAGTATTGTTTGGCTAGGGCACCTTATCCATAGGAGCAGAGTGGGGAGGGGAACTTGCAGTTAGGCCATTGTAGGCCCTCCCAGTTTACCAAACATCAAAACCACACATAATGTTCCACTTAATTTTAGGTTTCACACCATGACAGTCCGTGATGGGTTTTCCAGGTTGGCTGGCAGTCCACAGAAGTACTTATTAATTATTTATTTTTCTTCTTAATATTACCCTGGGTATAACCTTTTGTCTACCTGTGCTTTATTTCCAGCATTTCTGTACCCAGAAACCATAAGCCTTGCCTCTGTTTCTTTTTCTACATGATTAAATGCTACTTTCTCTCCAGGTTGAGCAAACAAGGTTTCCTTCCCTTACAAAATCTTTCCAGGCTTCTCCAGGAATTTTACTTTAAACTTCTCTATCCATATTTCTTTTGAATTATTCGATAATAATCATCGCAAGAAATTTTCTTTCCTTTTCTTTCTTTCTTTCTTTCTTTCTTTCTTTCTTTCTTTCTTTCTTTCTTTCTTTCTTTCTCCTTCCTTCCTTCCTTCCTTCCTTCCTTCCTTCCTTCCTTCCTTCCTTCCTTCCTTTCTTTCTTTCTTTCTTTCTTTCTTTCTTTCTTTCTTTTCTCTCCTTTCTTCATTTGTTCTTTTAAAGTAGGTTCCATTCCCAGTGTGGAGCCCAATGTGGGGCTTGAACTCACCACCCTGAGATCAAGGCCTGAGCTGAGATCTAGAGTCAGAGGCTTAACTGATCCACTCAAGTGCCTCCAAAACTGTGTTATTTCTTACAATATTTTATTATATAAGTTATTTAGTTCCTCTGTCAATATTCTAGTTTTCCATGTTTACTTAATTTGATCGGAGGTATCTAAAAGATATGCACAGTGACTTGTGCTTAGTTCTGTTTTCCATGGCACTTAGCGATGGCCTTTTCACAGAGTAGGTGGGGATATACAGATTCATATTCACATATACTCACAGCAATAGCAAACATAGTTGGCTGGTATTTTTTTTTAAAGATTTATTTTTTATTTGAGAGAGAGAGAGAGAGAGAGAGAGTGCACGAGCAGGGGAGGAGTGGGCAGAGGGAGTGAGAGAAGGAAAGCAGACCTCCTGCTGAACGGGGAGCCCAATGCAGGCCTCCATCTCAGGACCCTAAGATCATGACCTAAGCCAAAATCAAGAACTGGAAACTTAACTGCCTGAGCCCCCAAGGCACCCCTTTTTTTTATTTCATTTTATTTTATTTTTTTTATAAATTAATTTTTATTGGTGTTCAATTTACCAACATACAGAATAACACCCAGTGCTCATCCCGTCAAGTGTCCCCCTCCGTGCCCGTCACCCATTCACCCCCACCCCCCGCCCTCCTCCCCTTCCACCACCCCTAGTTCATTTCCCAGAGTTAGAAGTCTTTATGTTCTGTGTCCCTTTCTGATATCTCCCACACATTTCTTCTCCCTTCCCTTATATTCCCCTTCACTATTATTCATATTCCCCAAATAAGTGAGAACATACACTGTTTGTCCTTCTCCGATTGACTTACTTCACTCAGCATAATACCCTCCAGTTCCATCCACGTTGAAGCAAATGGTGGGTATTTGTTGTTTCTAATGGCTGAGTAATATTCCATTGTATACATAAACCACATCTTCTTTATCCATTCATCTTTCGATGGGCACCGAGGCTCCTTCCACAGTTTGGCTATTGTGGACATGGCTGCTAGAAACATCGGGGTGCAGGTGCCCCGGCGTTTCATTGCATCTGCATCTTTGGGGTAAATCCCTAACAGTGCACTTGCTGGGTCGTAGGGCAGGTCTATTTTTAATTCTTTGAGGAACCTCCACACAGTTTTCCAGAGTGGCTGCACCAGTTCACATTCCCACCAACAGTGTAAGAGGGTTCCCTTTTCTCCGCATCCTCTCCAACATTTGTGGTTTCCTGCCTTGTTAATTTTCCCCATTCTCACTGGTGTGAGGTGGTATCTCATTGTGGTTTTGATTTGTATTTCCCTGATGGCAAGTGATGCAGAGCATTTTCTCATGTGCATGTTGGCCATGTCTATGTCTTCCTCTGTGAGATTTCTCTTCATGTCTTTTGCCCATTTCATGATTGGATTGTTTGTTTCTTTGGTGTTGAGTTTAATAAGTTCTTTATAGATTTTGGAAACTAGCCCTTTATCTGATATGTTATTTGCAAATATCTTCTCCCATTCTGTAGGTTGTCTTTGAGTTTTGTTGACTGTATCCTTTGCTGTGCAAAAGCTTCTTATCTTGATGAAGTCCCAATAGTTCATTTTTGCTTTTGTTTCTTTTGCCTTCGTGGATGTATCTTGCAAGAAGTTACTGTGGCCAAGTTCAAAAAGGGTGTTGCCTGTGTTCTCCTCTAGGATTTTGATGGAGTCTTGTCTCACATTTAAATCTTTCATCCATTTTGAGTTTATCTTTGTGTGTGGTGCAAGAGAGTGGTCTAGTTTCATTCTTCTGCATGTGGATGACCAATTTTCCCAGCACCATTTATTGAAGAGACTGTCTTTCTTCCAGTGGATAGTCTTTCCTCCTTTGTCGAATATTAGTTGACCATAAAGTTCAGGGTTCATTTCTGGATTCTCTATTCTGTTCCATTGGTCTATGTGTCTGTTTTTGTGCCAGTACCACACTGTCTTGATGACCACAGCTTTGTAGTACAACCTGAAATCTGGCATTGTGATGCCCCCAGCTATGGTTTTCTTTTTTAAAATTCCCCTGGCTATTCGGGGTCTTTTCTGATTCCACACAAATCTTAAAATAATTTGTTCTAAGTCTCTGAAAAAAGTCCATGGTATTTTGATAGGGATTGCATTGAACGTGTAAATTGCCCTGGGTAGCATTGACATTTTCACAATATTAATTCTGCCAATCCATGAGCATGGAATATTTTTCCATCTCTTTGTGTCTTCCTCAATTTCTTTCAGAAGTGTTCTATAGTTTTTAGGGTATAGATCCTTTACCTCTTTGGTTAGGTTTATTCCTAGGTATCTTATGCTTTTGGGTGCAATTGTAAATGGGATTGACTCCTTAATTTCTCTTTCTTCAGTCTCATTGTTAGTGTATAGGAATGCCATTGATTTCTGGGCATTGATTTTGTATCCTGCCACGCTACCAAATTGCTGTATGAGTTCTAGCAATCTTGGGGTGGAGGCTTTTGGGTTTTCTATGTAGAGTATCATGTCATCGGCGAAGAGGGAGAGTTTGACTTCTTCTTTGCCAATTTGAATGCCCAAGGCACCCCTTAACTGGTATATTTACTGTACACAACTTTGGGGATGTCGTTAAAATGCAATATTATTTTGGTCTCTCCCTCTCCATTTAAATTGTATTCAGCAGTAAATTTTTTCCTCTGTCTAAGTAAAAACTGTGGTAGACCTCACAGCCTTTATGACCAATCCTAAATAATAGAAAAATCTTAATGTTATTTTTATGTGCAAATTTGAAAAAAAAACCCTAGAGTTTCCTGTTCAATGTATTAATCTTCTTCAATGCCCATTGAAGTATGATGTAACTTCTTTGTGTTCCAGTTAATAGTTACAACAGGCTGGCCATCAACCCGGGGAAAGATGAAGGGCTAAGTGGCTTCTTCTTTCTTTTTCTCTGGCTACCAAGCCTTTGTCCGCCATCATTGTTTCTCATTTCCTCTCTCTACTGAAGGCACCTGATTCTGAGAACTCTTGCATTCAGGTTGAGACTCTATAGGTCTCTTTCTATACACATTAATTGTTTCCTATCTTACTTTCCTAAATTTCATGGTAAATTTCCCGTTATACTTTTTAATTACTTAGTTAGATTTTCATCTCACCAACATGCTCTCAGAACCCTCTTTTAAAGTTTTACTCCTTTTCTCAGGAAAGTCTTGAGTTTCTTAAGCCTAAAAAGTTTTTCTTTCTTCCTTCCCAGTGGAGGGTCTGTAAGAGTGATATTTTCTTTTTTCTTTTTATATGTCTGGTGTATCAAATTTTCTCATACTTTTATCATTGGATTTCTCCCATAGTAGCTAATGATCAAAGTGTTTCCTTTCACATATCTAGTGTTTTCTTTGTTCTGTATACTATATACCTTGCCTTTCTCACATTTTTACCAACATCATGTATTCCTATTCTTTGAATGAGAACCATAACTTCTTTACTCTTTGTTCCTCTATCTAGGGCCTCATGTAGGCTGTAGGGGGCCAGTTCTTTCTTCCGGGCCATCTTCCCTTTGGCTCCTCAGAATCAGCACCTTTCCCTCCATGAGACCATCTCATAATATCACTAGTATTAGTGTTATGGCCCCACAGGCAAATCCTTCTCTTTATTTTTTCAACATGGGATTCTCGATTAGGTCTATTTAAGTTCAAAAAGTTCTTTGCTATTCTCAGTGTATGAAACCATCACTTTTTCTTCTACCTGTCCCAAGTTATATGGTCTTTTCCCCTTGCTCAGCAGATAGATTGCCATTTCTCTTCTCACGCTAAATAAGATTTATTGTCACTTCTATCTATTATTCATCAATTTCATATTTCATATTATGTCTATGGTTTGGGACTGTTCCTTTAACTTGAGGCTATTGTACTTTTATTCTTGTGTGGTTAAGAGTTTCTAAGCATTTCATTTCTTCTACTGCCTTATAAAACTTCTCTTTTATTTGGTACATCAGGTGGAATGTATTATATTCTTCCAAACAGTCAGTAATCACTCTACTATTCTCTATTATCTTGGCAGTATATCACTGTGTCTTTTTCCACAACATAGATGTAATATTCGAGTGAGGGTTAATCCATAGCGATATCATTTTCTTACACCTGGTCTTCATGACTTTTGTGTATAATTTTTAGATATCATAGACTTATTAAAACTTGGATGGATGACTACTTTGATACAATATTCAAGTTTCATAGGTAATTACTGTATTTTGCTATTTTTTTCCTCAGGACACATTAACTTCTATAATTTAATTTTCTTTTAATATCTGTTCTCTGTATTATTTTTTTTTCCCTTGGAGTTTTTAGTGCTTCTCCATTTCTCCCAGATTGTTTCTGACCCAATTAATCTGTGCTCTGTAGATGCAAAAACAGAGATTTTAAGCTGTCTACACATAGCATTTTACAAAATGTTGAGATTAGAAGGATGCATCAGGAACAGTCTTTGCTCTTACGGAAATCACAATCCAGGAGAGAAGGCATATACTTGAACCAATAATTAAATTCCAGTGTGATATGCACAGTGACAAAATTGTATGAGTGGACAGAGGAGAGGGTTATTGACCCTGAAGATATGAGGGAATGCTTCACAGAGGCAGGTGACCCTAGGTGGCACCATTAAAGAAATAGTAGGTCATCGTATGCACAAGGAAAGAAGAGATTTCCCATAGCTGGAAAGGCATGTGAAAAGTCCTGAGGCGTGGGGCAGCAAGGTCTGTGCTGGCCTGCTAGTAACTCAGTGCCACTGAGTCATTAACTGGATAGGGGTGGGTGAGCTGTGAGCAATGGGGATAGATCGGATGTGTGGAGGTCATGAAATTCTCTTCCCCACGCACAATCTAGTAGGAGTGTTGGCCTTATTGCTTTATGTCGGAAGAAATTATTAAAAGTGAATAGGCAAGGGAATGATGTAGTCAGATAATATTGATTTGGCCACAGCAGAGGATGGATTTGAGGGTAGCAACACAGAAGTCAGCAAGGTAAGTTATGAAGCTATTGTCTGGTGGAGAAACGTGGCGGGGGCTGGGGGGAGGGCGGTTGGTGGTGGTGGCAATACCAAGGGCACTGGTGATAGAAAGGAAGAGGCTTGTTTCCACCTGGGATGTGGAACCAAGCAGGAGAAGAGAGTCTAGGCAGATTTCTGGCTCCAGGGATGAGCTACCAACCAGGCAGGTAACCCTGGAGAAAGAGTGGGACCAGTTCAGCCTTATTTGTTCTTTGTACTATAAATGCAGAGTTCTAGTATTCTCTCAGAGAGCCCGATCTCCTTAATTGCTTGCCATCACTTTCTGTTTTGTACCCTAACACAGTATTTTCTTTGTGAGAAACACAGCCTCGCATTCCAGAGAGGCAGCCAGGAATCCCAGGGCAGCTGCAAGGGGTGGATGCCAAAGTTGCGGTGGCTGCGATTCCCAGCGTGCTACAGCTCAGAAAGTGACTGCTGTATGTAGTCTCCTCGGGCCACGACGGACCCACAGAGTCAAAATTTTGGTGACCTGGGGAGAGCCTGAGCTGTTACATTTATGCTTCCAGAGTTGAACCCATGCCATTATATGCTAAGCAATCTTATTCACATTCTAGGTACATAATCTGTGTTTCAGATATGCCTAAGCATGTCATGAGGGTAAGTGGCATGTCCCAGCAATATTCCAGAAAACTACTTCCCTGGTGAAGCCCATACATGAATGCATATGAATATTTTTCCCCATTCAAAAATCCTTAAGTATAATCTGAAAAAAATATGGGTCATTGTATCCTAGAAGAGCCAGGTAATATTTGTATTTAGTTGGGATGCACCCTCTGTTC
This sequence comes from Nyctereutes procyonoides, assembly GCF_905146905.1. NCBI lineage: Eukaryota > Metazoa > Chordata > Mammalia > Carnivora > Canidae > Nyctereutes > Nyctereutes procyonoides. The sequence goes on from NW_026575117.1 coordinate 13,236,744, forward strand.
ACTCTCATAGCTCATGATTTTCTTCTTTTCGTAAGTCCCATGGGTATCGTTTCTTCTGGACACTGGAAGTACTTTTTGTGATCTGCCAAAGTTCTCAGGTGTTTTAAACGTTCTTCTAGTGCATTCCAGGGTTTTATTTTCAGATTTTCTTCTTTTCTCCCTAGTAGACTCCACTCCCCCTGCCACGTTCCCCATGGTTATGTTTCTCAAACCACTCAGCTGGGATGGAGTCCCTATGACACAACTGGCACCAAGTCACAAAGTAGGTCCTCTTTCCTTTGCTTTACAATGATTATTTCCATTCTTGTTATAGGTCTTAAGGCTTCGCTTGTAACAGTGCTTCCCCAACAAGTGTTTACAGCTGTCAGCTAGCATAAAGTATCTCCCTTTCCCCCAGTGAGACCCAAGAATATTTAATTTTCCTTCAGTGTTCCTAAGAGGACTGTTCTTGCTCAGACTACTGATTCCCGGCATTGGTTCCCCTACCTTGCCCTCCCCCGCACCCCCCTCAGCCACATACACCTCGGTGGACCCCAGATGCACCTGCCCCCGCCCCCCATATGTTTCATCTGTTCCCAATGCCATCCAGATGCCTTGCATTTCCTTCCAGGGAAATGCAGGATCTTTATAAGCCATCCCCCGTGAGTCATCTTTCTGCCTTTGTGCCCAGGTCTGTTGGAATTTTCGCCAATGTGCCACAGATGCATATGGCTCTTCCCCTTCCCAGCACAGACATACGATACCGTCACCTTCTGTTCTCTTATGACTGCTGCTCCGTGTGGCCCTGCTGCACCTTTTTGCCTCCCATGCTGCTCGGCTGTGTTATGTTTTCTCATTGCCAGAGTCGATCAATAGTTCTTGCTTGAGGAGAGCAAGAGAGGTTTCTCTTCCTCCTAGCTTAGGTATCTCTGACTTTCTTCGATTGTCTAGCGTGTGGATTTTAGGCTCTGGCACTGCAAGCGTGCCTCCTCATCTTCACCATCCCAGTAGCAATAGGTAGTGTTGTGACTTTCTTTTGAAACAGACTCTGGGGTCATTATTTGTCTTTTCATTTATATTCATTACTATGTCAGGTAAACACTAGTTCAGAGCCTGTCAAGAGCAAGGCCTAGTGCCAAGTTCTAGGCTCATCAAAGTGAAGAAAACATAGTTAATGTGCTATCTGTTGTGTACAACAGACTCATTGCTAAGCTTTTGGAGAAATGAGCAAATTTCTTTTTTTTTAATTTATTCATGAAAGACAGAGAGAGAGAGAGAGAGAGAGAGAGAGAGAGGCAGAGGCACAGGCAGAGGGAGAAGCAGGACCCATGCAGGGAGCCGATGTGGGACTCAATCCCAGGATTCCAGGATCACACCCTGGGTAAGCAGCACTGAACCGCTGAGCCACCCAGGCTACCCTCTTTTTTTTTTTTTTTTTTTAGATTTTACATATTTAAGAGAGAGAGAGAGAAAGAGAGAGAGTGCTTCACAAGTGGGGGAGCAGGGGAGGGACAGAGAAGCAGGCTCCCCACTGAGCAGGGATCTTGATGCAGGGCTCAATCCCAGGACCCTTGAGACCATGACCTGAGCCTGACCCTTTAACCTACTGAGCCACCCAGGCACCCCCAAATAAGCAAATTTCTTACACGGTTGTTTTGTGTGTCTATCAGAACACACAAGCAGAGCTCTAGAAGTCTATAATTTACAGAAACTATATAGCTATTACTCCTCATATTCAGTTATTCTAGCTTTTTCTTAAAGTGCCTCTATTTAGTAGAGCCAAGTTGTCTTGACTCCCTGTGTTCCACGATGACCCAGGTTTGCTTACTCATCAATGAGACATGGCAATGCTGCACTGATAGAGACTCTCCCTTATGTTCAGCATAAGGTCTTCTCAGAGTCTTGCTTAGAATTTTCTCTGAGGTAGACACAACGTGTGCTTTTTTCATCCTCTGTGATGTGCCTTATTCATCACTGTCTCCATAAGAGTGATGAAATATAAACTATGTTTGTTAACTTTGTGTCTCCCTGTCTAGTCTTCTACCTATATGCTTCAGTTCATAAAAATTCCACCTGGAACATTGCACCTTTTCTCTCCGGGTGCAGAAAATATCTCTAAAGGGTTGCCATCACCCCCTTTTGGGCTGGAAGGGTAATTGTCTTTCTTCTTAAACAGTCAGTCTTTATGGAACCTTGCTCCCACATCAGCTTCTAGCCATTTATATAGTTTTCAGTTAACTAAAACCATGAAACACCTAAATTATCTTCTTTCTGTCCATTGCTTAATTGCCCTCTGTTCTTTAGAGCATGGAACTTTCAGCCTTTTTCTATTTGAATACTAAGCCAATACACTGCTAATTTTTTAAATATTCATTCATTCTCCAAATATTTATAGAGCACATATATAGGCCAGGCAATCTTGTAGGTCTAATAATACAGAAGTGAACACAAATTACTGCTTTCGTAATGCTTATATCTTCGATAGGGAGACAGAAGTTGACTGAACAAATAAGCAAAATGCAGTTTATCATATTTAGAGCCATAAATGCGTATGGGGAACAGTGATAAAAGATGTGTCTGTGTGCACTGGTGTGTGTATTGCAGCGGGGAGAGGACTTTGCAATTTTAATAGGGGTCCAGAGAAGGTCTCAGTTGAGGGATGAGGGGGTGAATCCTGTTGATATCTGGGTGAAGAATATTCCAGGTGACAGGAACAGGAATTCAAATGCCCTAACCCAGGAGCATGCACTGGTGTGCGAGGGGTACTGGGAGGAAGTCCCTGGAGTTGGAGTGCGCTTAGTGAGGAGGAGAGAGGAAATAAGGTTAGAGACGTGATGGGTCCAGGCTGGGCAGGGCCTTGTCGACATTTTACATTTCACTAAGTGAAAGAAAAGAAAGAGGCCTCTCCATAAATGCAAACTTTACTTCTTGTGGGCCCCACGACCATAATTGGTTTTTCCCCTTTTTCTAGGGGCTGCTGACCTTTTCCCCCAGTGGGCAAAAGGGCTTTCCCCTGGGGGGTCCCCTCCTTTTCCCCTCTCTTCCTTCCTTCTTTCCCCAAGATATTGCTGTTTCTTCTCTCACAATTTATCTCAACAAACATGGTATCTTATTCTTATGTATAAACATTTTCCTCCTATGATAACCCCAGGATATCTATGTTTCTCAGGACATTGCATTTCTCATTCATTCTCGGGTCAAATGAGAACACGCACACTCAATAAATGTCTGCCGCAGGCATGACAGGAATGGAACTCCTCTCTTTATGTATCTCTGAACTTCAGGACCATTCTCTGATTTCCAGCTATTTCTTCCCATCCTTGGCTTCTTTTGTGCTTTCGGTGCCTGACATAAATCAGACACTCTCCCTGTGAATGGCCACTTTCTTTATTCTTTTTTTCTTTTTTAAAGTTGACATCTCTGGAAAAGTATAGCTTTCTGCTGACTCTTCCCCCAAAAGCCACCTCTGAGACTGCCAGAGGCAACGTATCTCTGCTTGCTCCCTACCTTGCCTTTGTCTCTGCTGCTCTTTGGCACCCTTTTCACATCAGGGACACCACAGGGGGTGTACATCTAACTTGGTACAACATCCTCACTTGTTTTTTTTGTGGGTTTTTCTGTTAGGTCTCTAGGGGAGTGCAAGGTGGTAGTAGACCCGTTGGTTTGCAGAACTAGAAATGATTCTGTGTAGTCCAACATTACCTGATACATGAAGAAGCAGTGCTTTCCTCCTTGGCTCCCACGCAGAAAGGCAGAGTGCGTGGGCTCAGAGATGTGCTTGCTGTACTGTTTCTTACCTGCACTTGCTTGAGATGCCGTTTCTTCCTTTCTGGAAAAGGAATAGTGATGTGTCCAGCCCTATGTGCATTGTGACACCTCCCTTTCTCATTTTCTACTTCCCAAACAATATTCAGAATCCCTTTTTCTCTGTGAAAACTTTCTGGATAAGCCCACCCAGCCCTTTGCTCTTTGGCCTTGTTCTGAGCTATTTTACCCTTTGTGACTGATACTATTTACGTTGATGTTAACCCGACATTGTCTACCACATATATATTTATTTATATACTTTTATTTCTTGTTCCTTCAATTAGATTGAACTCTGGGAAATGAACAAGGGGTAGTGGAAGAGGAGGTGGGCCGGGGGCCGGGGTGAGGGTGACGGGCACTGCAGGGGGCACTTGACAGGATGAGCACTGGGTGTTATGCTATATGTTGGCAAATCGAACTCCAATAAAAAAATAAACAAAAGAATTTATAAAAAAACAAGACAAAACAACAGCAACCAAAAAATAGATCCTTAGGTCTTCAAGCCAGAGTATCCCTTCGCTCTCTTTCTCTCTCTTTCAAAATCTATCTCATTTTTCGTTGTACCCAACACACCATGTAGAGTGATGATTTTCTTCAAGTGCTCAACAATAAATTTTAAAAATATTTACACAACATGATCTTCTCATTCAACTTTACAATTCTTCTATTTATTCCACCCCCTCCCCGCAATGGAATTACTGATGTGTCATCTTAATGCCTAGTTCCATGTGGACTCCTGTCCCCTACTTTTTTGGAGGAAGGGCATTCATCACCCTTGACCCAGGAAAATCAACTTTGATCTTTTGCTTCATTTTCTATGTATTAACTTTTCTTGAAATTGTCCACATGCAGTTGTTTTTCTTCATAATCAAATTAAAACAACTCATTTCTTGTCTGTTTCTCTTTTTTCTGAGTTACCTTTCTTCCACACAATGATCACGTACAAGGACAGCTTTTGCATTTGTGTGCCTTGATTTTATGCAAATATCAATTTAATAATTATTCTACCTTAACAAGAAAGTGGTTTTTACCCAACAATATTTTTCAAATCTAATGTAAAATGGTATACATTTCTTGTGAACAATTAAAAAATATTGCCCATTAAAATAGCCTGGATTCATTTTTTTGGAGTTAACTATGGTGTGTGTGTGTGTGTGTGTGTGTGTGTATGTGTGTGTGTACAGTATTTCTTTTCATAAATATATAGTTATATCCTATCTTATAGCTTGTTTTCCTCATGGCATTAAAGTATCTTCTACTATAACATTGTTGTATTGTTTTTCATATTATTAAAATAATGCTTATTTATTGGATTTAATATTTAGAAAATATATAAATTAGAAAAAGGATAATAAAAATTGCTTATAACCAGGTAGTCAGGATGAACACTGTTCATGTTTTCATCCAGGTAGCATATTGTGAACTGTATTCCATGTCATTATATATTTTCCACTACATCATTTTTTACATATTAAGACATCTTAGGGCAATATTTTACCCTATGCATATTGAGTGATTTGTTTGATCCAGTTAGATTATTAAATATTAGTTTTCCATTCACATTCCTGTTTTTTTTTATCTTGATAAATTCCTATCTTAAATTGAACTAGTATGCTATGAAATATGTTGCTAAATTGTCTTCCAGATAGCATACATCCATTGACATGCGACTTAGAGGTAGAGTATATGTGAGTGCTTGTTTACATGAGATCCTGATGTTACAGAGTTTTAGTCCATGATTTTGTTTTGGTTTTTCTTTTCCTTTTTTTTTCTTTTACAAATTCATAGGTATAACGAGCTATCATATTATTTTGTAACTGTATATTTCCTGAAATAATAATGGAATAAAAATTTTTAAGAGTTCCAGGCTATTTGTATTTCTTTTATGAACTGCTTATTCTCATTGGTTAGGATTTTTTTTTCGTACTTATGTTGGAGAGATCCCTTTAAAATGAAATTGGTAACTGTATCCTAGGTTGTAAATTATCTTCCTGGTTTGTTTTAAATTTACTTTTTATATTTCTCATAGTGATTTTTGACATATAAATACTTTAGTCAATTTATGAATTTATTTTGATATATGTATTCAGAAAGGTCATTCAGGGCTTAAGACTAAACATTCACTATATAGTCTTAAATTGCATTTTATTTTTTATATTTAAATACTTAACATACTTGGTAGTAAATTGGGTCTATGATTTGAGCTATGTTAGGTTTTTTTTGTTTGTTTTTATTTCTTTTTTTAAAAAAGATTTTATTTATTTATTATTTATTTATTTATTTATTTATTTATTTATTTATTTATTTATGAGAGAGAGTGAGAGCGAGAGCGAGAGAGAGAGACAGGCAGAGGGAGAAGCAGCCTCTCCCTGTGGGGAGCCCAAGGTGGGACTGGATCCCATAACCCCAGGATCAGGCCCTGGGCTGAAGGCAGCGCTAAACCGCTGAACCACCGGGGCTGCCCAATGTTTTGTTTTTCTTGAAGTGGTGCAAACTGCGTTTTTTTTACTATTATTTCTATTGTTCTATATAATCCCTTATTCTTCACAGATTTGAAATTTATTTTGTAAAATACAGGCAAAAATGCTTCTTTCAGGTTTACACAGCTTCACTCTTTTTTCCTCTTTATTTTGTTTGTAGAATTTAATTCAGCTTTCTTCATTTGATTCTTGGCTAACTAAGCAGGTGTGCTATGCTTTTGGGATCTCTAAAGGGGAAATCCTCTTTCCCTGCCCTCCTGCTCCACCCTTGGCATCCCATCCTTGTTACGGAAGACCATTGTTCCAGCTCGATTTTGAAGATATTCTGGTTTTCTACCGCGGAAATCTAGTAAAGACTATTGAGTTCTGTGCGACTTTGTGGTTTCATCTTAAATCTCTTCCTTTCCCTAAGATGCCATAACCTTTTTCTTGAATTCATTTTGTGCCAACAGCATCACTTTCCCACTTCCCTGGTAACCCTGAAACATTACTTTGGTTTTTTGTTCATCTCAGATTTTTGTTTGGGGTTGTGTTACCACCTCACCACCTTTTCTTTCCTCTGCCTGGGCCCGTGTGTCATCCTCACCAGCGTGGAGGCCAGCTCCCTCCCAGTGGCTCACGCAGGGTCAGGTTCCTGCCTTGTCCACTTTCCCTGTCCTGTGAAGTCTTCCAACTCCATATACATTGTGTGTTCTTGGATGCACGCTTCCTAGTAACTAAGCCTTCCTGTTTGGGGCAGTACAAGTGCTGTATTTTTCTCTGTAGATGATTTATTCCCTTTGTGTCTTGCCTGTTTTTGTTTAAGTCTTTTAATATACTCCAAGGTTATCTTTCAAGCCCTTTCTGTACCTCAGCTGCTTCGTGTTATCTCAACCTCTGCCCTGCGTATGTCAATTGTATTCTCGTCCTTTTGTCCCATGGAGCTCACCAGATTTAAGGCAGTTGCTTTTTGTCTCTGGTCAGGTAAGTCTGCTTTTGTTCTTCACACTCTTGAGAGTATGGGTGTTTTTTTCTTTTTTTACCCAGGTGTCCTGATTTTCTATCTCACCTTTTGATGAATGATTTGTTTTCACCTTTACTTTTTTTTTTCTCTTTTTCATTTACTTTTTCTCTGTATTGTGGCCTCTCTTGTATTTCACATTTCAATTTTCTTTTTATCCCGTCTCTTGTCACCTCTGTGTCTGAAGAGCATTATGTTTTCTTTAATCCTTCACATGTTATTGCAGCCAAGCTAAATCACCTTTGCTTTTGATAAATGATCCACTTTTCCTTTTAAAATCACAGTAAGTACTTTTATATATATTTACTTTTTAAAATGATGGTCCATCTGATCTTTTTTTTTAATACCTGATATTCTTTTATTTTTACTTCAGCTAACGTTTTATGTATCTGTCACGCTCTGCATCCCTCAATTATTTATGAATTCTGTATTTTTCTCTTTTAAATCCTGAAAACATATTGGTTTTCTAATATATTAAGAGTATATTATTTTCTTACATCTTAAATACAAAATTGCCATAGTGACTAAAAACATTAATTTCTTCAGTGAAGACTTATAGAAAACTTATTTACTTAACCACAAGCCAGAACAAAGAGGGATACACAAGAATGTTGAAGAAATATTAATTTGGACTACCTCAGACTGGGAAGACTTTAGGAAGAGTAGGAATTTGAGCAAGACTTACAGGATTGATAGGTTTTGGATGCTTTAAGAAGAGAAGAGGTTGCCAAGTACCACGATTTTTCTTTTATGGTTTAGAGAACAATTCACAGTTTTGGAGATAGACCAAACTAAAGTGATTCAAAGACAGTCAGACACTAACAATCACCAGCACATCAAATGCCATTTATTTTCAGTGAGGAGATCGAGAAAAAAAAAGAAGAGAAATGAACTGAAAAATGGCCTTTAAAACCATTAACATGGGGCTAATCCTTAGAAAGGATCGCAGCAATGTATCCCAGGTAATTAGGGAGCTATTACCTCCTTTCTACTGTCAACATTTTTTTTTTGTAATTTATAAATTGTTGTTGCCTTGTTTCAACTTTTAATCTATTATCTTAAATTTATCATTGACCAATCTGTAAATCAATAAATATTGTTCAATGAAATGCCATGTATTGAAGGAGATATAAAAAGGATTGCTTTCAAGAGCTTCTAGTCTCATACAGAAACAAACTTTTACTTTTCAGAAGGTTTAGAACATTAGATGAAGTGATAAAATTGATGATGAAGCCTTAAGGCTGTATGAATTCAGAAAATATGAAGAATATCCCACCAAAATCTAGACAATAACTGAAGGTAGAATTAATCAACAAAGTCATTATGTAGGTATAAAAGTACAGCTGGACCTTGAGACGTATGTAAGTAGAATAAAGCAAAAGAACATTCTAAGGACATAAATATCTAAAGATAATTACATGTCTTAGCCCACGAAGTCTGATTAGTATGACATATACATCCATTTACTTGTTAATTTACCTAACCATCAAATATTGAGCATTGTGCCAGGTTTTCTTTTAAGCATTGAGATAATAGTGACAAACAAGACAGACAACAGCTTTACACAAATGGAGTTTAGATGCTCTGGAGAGGCTCTACTCAATAAAGGAAAAAAATCAAATAAGCAGAGAAGCTGATATTAAATAGTAGAAGTGCTATGAAGAAATTAACTAGTGTAATGTGACAGAGAGAGAGGGGAGAGGGAATATAATTAGTTTTGGGTAATCAGGAGCTGCCTCTAAATGGTGAGAAGTCAGTCACAGGAAGATCTAGGCAACATATTCCAGGAAATGGGAGAAACACATAGATGGAGCTTAAGGCATGAATAAGAATGGATTGGTTGAGGTAGAAAATCATAGGAAATAAGAACTGAGAGATAAATGTAGGCAGACCATATAGGGCCGTGATGGCCTTGATAAAGTGTCTATTGGCCATTGAATGCACTCGTTTGTAAATTATTTGTTCAAACTTTGCCTATAGTTTTTAGAGAAATGTGGTTCTCTTATTATTATTCTGCCTGAGAGTCATAACTTCTTAAATCTGAGGGTGGATGTCTTTAATCAGTTTTAAAAAATTTTAAGCAAAACATCTTTTAATATTGCTTCTAATTCTTTCTTCTTCTGGCACTCCTGTTATATGTATGTTAGACTTATGTACTCTGTTTCATATGCTTTTTAAATCCTTTCCTGTATTTTCTGCCCTCTTATTTCTTTGTGTTTTGATCTATTTCTATCAAATTTTTCATCTTGTTGACTAGCCCGAATCCTTACTGCTGTTTAATTTATTCTTTTTCTAAGGTGTGCGATTTATATTTGATTAGTTTTCTAGAACATATTAAATAGCTGTTTTAAAATCTGTTTGCTTGAATGTCTTTCATAGTTATTTTAAAGTCTTGTCTACCAACTTCAATGTCTGGACTATCTGTGGGCCTGCGTATATAGTCTGCTTGCTTTTTTATTTTTTGTTTTTATTTTATTTTATTTATTTATTTATTCATGAGAAACCCAGAGAGAGAGGCAGAGACACAGGCAGAGGGAGAAACAGGCTCCTGTGGGGAGCCTGATGCAGGACTCGATCCCAGGACCCCGGGATCATGCTCTAAACCGAAGACAGACGCCCAAATGCTGAGCCACCCAGGCGTCCCTGTTCGTTTTTTTAACTGGTGATGATTATCCTACTTTTTTGGTATGCTTGGTAATTTTTTATTAAAGGATGGATATGGTATTTTGACAATATTAGAATCTTCAGGAAACACTCCCTTTGCCTGGAGAGGATTTGATTATTTTCTGTCAGGGAAATAGAAGAGAGACACATAATCTTTACTGAAGTCAAATCCCTTTTGAGTTTCACTTATTTTTAGGATTAGCTCAGTATGGGTCTTAACTGAATGTTTGGGATGTCTGTCATGGCTCTTCTTCACTGATGGTTCTTGAATTCTATATCCAGCACTAGGAAACTGCTGATGGTTCTGTTTGGCTTTTTGACTTCTTAAGGTTGTTTTTGTTTGGTTTGGGAGAAAGATCTGGACTATGGATGTAGATTTAGAGTCATCACCATAGAAATGTTAACTGAAATCATGGAAAGAGAAGAGGGTTTTGGACAAGTGTGAAAGGATTAAGTTAAAAAAGTAAAGAGAGGTAGAGCTCTGAGGAATACCGGCAATGCACACATGACTACTTTAGGACTAAGAAGCTAAAAGAGTAAAAAGAGGTCAGAGAAGCCAAGAGTGAAGCATAATGGAAGCCAAAGACAGAATTTCATGAAGATGTTCTCAAGTTTCCAAAGACATATATCAGTGGGTCTAAGAGCTGTGAAGAGTTCATTTGCTCTATTTTGCAAGCTAATAAGATACTGATAGAAGACATGAGACTCTCAAGTCAGCCAAAGGACTGTATTGTCTGTAGCTGAGCAGACAACATGAACTTCATGTTCACATCTGTTCTCTTGTCTTCCAAATTCCATGAGGACAGTGAAGAGTGGACCCAAGTGATTCTGCACACACAGTGAGTGTGAATGGCAGACATGGATCTAGATGCTGAGGAAACCCTAATCTTTTCACATGGGCTATCAGCAAATGCCCAACTTTGCCTGGGAGGAAGGCATTATCTCCATTATACAGGGCAGCAAATAATATGCTTATTCTCTGAGAGAAGTCTCTATCTTCTAAGAAGATATGGTATATAAAAATCCTTGAGAAGATATTCCACAACAAAAAGCTATCAGTGTCTCTGTTCTCAAGATATGTAAAAATATGAGAAATTCCTGAAAAACTGTCTCTTACAAAGAGGACAAAATAATTACCAACAAAACTAATATTTATTCATATATCTTGTGCTATCATTTATCTCATTTCCTCATCATAACAACTCTTAGGTACATTCCCTTATTGTCTTTATTTTACATATAAAAGTAGATACTGGGACACTTGGGTGGCTCAGTGGTTGAGCATCTGCCTTTCGCCCAGGGCGTGATCCTGGAGACCTGGGATCAAGTCCCACATTGGGCTCCCTGCATGGAGCCTGCTTCTCCCTCTGTCTTGCCTCTCTCTGTGTCTCTCATGAATAAATAAAAAAATCTTAAAAAAAATAAAAGTAGATACTGATGAACTTACCCTAAGTCAAACAGCTAGCAAGTGGCAATGCCAAAATATCAACTTGGACACTCTTTTAAGTCCTACCACGTCCTAACTCAGTCTATACAAAAAAGGTATAAAACATATTCATTGGCTAAAGGAACATCCTGGTCACTGATGACTTCACTGAAATGAAATTTCAGTGAACTGACAGGGACAGAATGCAGATTAAACTGCAAAATGATTGGGATGGGTATAAATGTAGGCAGTGAACATGAAGAACTTATTTGATTGCAAAGAGAGAGTAGTAACAAAGGACTCAAGAAAGGATTTTTTTTTAATTCAGAGAGATTTTTGATTGGTTATGCATGGAAAGGAATTAAAAAAAAAGGGAAAAATAGCATGGAGTTTGGGGGCAAGCAATTGACAATATTCCAAGAAAAAAAGGCCAAAAAAGATAAAGTCCAGTGCACTCATGGAAAAATAGAGTCACCTCTTCCATTAGAACAGGAGGATTTTGCAGCTGTGCTGAGGTTGAAATAGTTCCTACTTCATGGCTTCTCTTTGATCTGTGAGGTTGAAGGTAAGGTCATTGGCTGAGTTTAAAATGCTGGTGACTGGAGAAAGTGGTTTGATTTTGAGAACAGAGTAGCTCTCTGTGAAGAACAGGCGAGAGCGTCTGCAAGGAGCAGCGTATGAGTTTCTTTAGTGATACTCAGGTCCTGTTCTGCTGACATGGACAAACTGGGGAGCTGGATCATGGTTGAGATTTGCCAGGACAAAGAGAAGAGGGGAAATAAGGATATTGAAAGAAAGTGGGGTTGATGTGATTGGCCATGAAATCTAAGCTGGACAGGAAAAGAAGTGAAGGCAGTGGGAAGCTGGCACATAAGGAGAAAGCAAAAAGGTGGCCAATGAACTTAAAATCCTGGTAAGTAAGCATTATGTGGTGAAGTAATTGAGTGAACAAGCTGGAATAAATAGAGGGTTGGAATCCTATTTTTTACGATGAAGTTATGTTTCATTAGCCATCAAAACCATAACCTCTGTTACTTTACATCATGTCAAGAATATTATGAGTCATAGACAGGAAAGCTTGAGAATTAAGCCCTTGAACCTTTCTTTTTCACTGAACAAATGTCGAGGTGGGCAGTGTCTATGGCAGGCACAGATAAAGTACTTTGTGATATTGCCAGGAAGAAAGACACAGCCACGACAGAGCACCTAAATTATAGGAAACTCTCTGTCAGAGGAAATAAGGAGTCCAAGGCAAAGAAAATGTATGTTCTCTCAGAGTGTTAAAGCACTAGTGTTAGATAACTACAAAGCACACCTGGGCTCTTTCTGTCTTCGCTATTGTGAATAGAACCACAATGAACATGGTGGGCAGATATCTTTTCAGGATTCTGATTTTATTTCCTTTGCCTGTATACCCAGAAGTGAAATTATTGGTCCTATGGTAGTTGTATTTTTAATTTTTCGAGTCATTTAAATTCCCATAGTGTTTTCGGTAGTGTCTCTAACAATTTATATTCTCACCAACCATGCATACCATGCATTGAGCTTCTCTTTCTCCATATCCTCACCATTATTTGTTATCTTTTTTTTTTTTTTAAAATAAGATGTTTATCTAGGATGTCTGGGTGGCTCAGTGGTTGAGCATCTGCCTTTGGCTCAGGTCATGATCCCGGGGTCCTGGGATCAAGTCCCACATTGGGCTCCCCACAGGGAGCCTGCTTCTCCTTCTGCCTGTGTTTCTGCCTCTCTTTCTGTGTCTCTCATGAAAAAATAAATAAAATATTTTTTAAAAAAGAGTTTATTTATTTAGACAGGGGGGAGGGACCAAAGGGAAAGGGAGAAAGAATTTCAGATTCTGCAGTGAGCTTGGAGCCCAGTGTGGGACTCAATCTCAACAACCCTGAGATCATGACCTGAGCTGAAATCAAGAGTTAGACACTCAACTGACTAGTCAGCAGCTGCCCCTGTTAACCTCTTTTTAAAAATTTTATTTTTATTTTTTATAATAGCCATTCTAACAGATGTGAGGTGCTATCTCTTTAGGTGAAGGTGCTCAGAGGGTACAAACTTGAATAAGGCTACAACATGAATAACTTCTGGGGACCTAATGGTGACTATAGTTAACAGTATTACACTGTAAATTTTAAAGTTGTTAAGAGAGTCAATCTTCAAATTTTCACCATGTGAAGAAATTGCAACTATGTGAGGTGGTGGAAGGGTTAATCAACCTTACTGTGGTAAGCATTTTACAACATACACATGATATCAAATCATTGCATTGTATACTTTGCACTTACACAATGTTATATATCAATTATATCTTAAAAACCTGAAAAAATTAAGCTCATCTGCTCTCAGGATCAGCTTGAGATCCAATGTTGATATTGGTAAAGTTTTGATGTAAATGAGGTTTGTTTTCATTTGCCCTTCCCTCCTCTTCTGTGCTTCCCCCCCCCCCCCAGTTTTTGATAACTTTCTCCTCTTAGGTATTGAGAGCATCTGAATCCCAATCCATGGCTGTATTATTGCTTTTTAGTTACAATTCAGCTGGGGATACTTTTCAGATTTTATCTGCAGCACTTGATTATATGGTGAGAACTTCCTCTTGAAATTTATTCTTTTCTTGTAATTTCTTTTACTTGGTATGGTTTTTCTCCATTTTAAACAGTCCCTTTTCAATCTCCTGAGTGACTTTCTATTTCTCCATTCACCTCTTTATTGATGTGCTCAAAGTCTTGATGATTGGCCATTACAGAAGACATTGCTAATAGCTTACCCATGTCTATTACATTCCTGTATATTAGTTGCGTGCCCATTTTTCCTTCCTCCGTAGAAAACTTGTTTTTAATTGAGTTCATTGTTCGACAGCTTAAAAACTAGTCGTTCTAATCTCTCTGGATGTAAGATGTGATCACATGAGAAGAGTGACTAATCATCCCAGTTTGCCTGGAACTGAAGAATTTTCTAGGTGAGGAGACGGTCAGTAATAAGACAGGGAAAATCATAGGGAAACCTGGGTTAATTGGTCATCTCACATCTATCCGAATTACATCTAGTCAATGATATGTAAAGGAAATGTCATGTGGAGTGTAGCTTTTTTTTTAAAAGAGAGTGGGCCTGCTGTCTTCCTCTTTCTACCTGATGAAATTATTACTGCTCCAAAAACCATATTGGAACTTGAACTGACCTCCAAGAAGTAGAACAGAAAACTTAGGTGCTTGAGTCCCCAATGATGCTATGGAGTCATCCACTATTACACTGCTTCCATTATTCTGGATTTTTAGTCTTGTTTTTTTAGCTGAATATAAGTCCAGGGTTATGGCCCTCTTCCCTTCCTTGCCATTCCCTTCTCCTCTCCCTGTACTTCTAAGGTGGAAAGTAACATCTTTCACTTTAATGGCATAAAATACACTTGTTTGGTCTTATATGAGCTCTGGACTCCTGTATGTAATTTTCTTGGCCAGCTCTACCTAAATGATCCATGTGCCAAATCAAGACTTATTATTTTCGTGTGAAAGATTGCTCCTCTACATTTCTTATCTTGATGCATAGACAGATCTTCATGTTGTACAAGACGAAAGTTAGGCAGTCATTCTTGAATTTCTTTCACATTCAATGGATGGTCAGTCTTTCTTAATCATATATCTAAAATCTAACCTTTCTACTCTAAATTTGCATTAGTTTAGGTCCTCATTTTGTCTTTCCTGGGCTATTAAATAGTCTCAAATACTTATACGCATTCTTATTGATAGTACAGCTAGGATTACCTTTTCAGAATGCAATGCTATGTGCCTCTCTCGTGTTAAAACCCTTGCTATTGCCTTCAGGGAATAATATGAAATCAATAGTTCAGTCTATAATGTGCTTCAGAGCTGGTCTGCTCTACCCCTGCCACATCCTGTTTTGCCAATTTATCACATGCATACTAGTGTGTCTCTTGTACTAGACAGACACACTGCTCTAAGTATGCCAGATACTCCCTTCATGCAGGGCCATTGCACATGCAGCTTCTTTTACCTAGAACATTCTTCTCTCAACTCTGATCAAAAACTAAAAGAGAGGTTCCCAAATCCTCCTGGTTCATGACACCTTTAGTGGCTCAGTGATTTTATCACAGCACCCGCAGGTATTAATATGTATTTATATCCCAACGACTCCATAACCATCTTAAACAGTAATACACTTACATTGAAAGAAAAACTTTTTTTAAAAAAAGGTTTTATTTATTTATTGGGAGAGACTGAGAAGGGAGAGAGAATGAGAGAGAGCATGAGCAGGGGGAGGGGCAGAAGGAGAACCAGACTCCCCATTGATTGAGGAGCTCCATGTGGGGCTGGGTCCTAGGATCCTGGAATCTTGATCTGAGCCAAAGACAGATGCTTAATTGACTAAGCCACCCAGGTGCCCTGAAGAATATACTTTTTCTTTCTTCTTTTTCTTTTCTTTTCTTTTCTTTTCTTTTCTTTTCTTTTCTTTTCTTTTCTTTTCTTTCTTTTCTTTCTTTCTTTCTTTCTTTCTTCTTTCTTCTTTCTTTCTCTTTTCAAGATTTTATTTATTTATTTGAAACAGAGAGAAAGAGCACAGTGGGGAGGAGGGTTAGAGGCAGAGGGAGAAGAAAGCTCCTGCTGAGAGCTCGATCCCAGGACCCTGAGATCATGACCTGAGCCAAAGGCAGACACTTAACCAAATGAGCCATCCAGGCACAACTTATATTTCTTTCTTAACTATGATTATTTGTTAGAAGGATGTGTGCATCTGTTGGGTATTGCATAATCTCTCAAGCTTACAATTGGATTGGATCTTGCCACCTTAATTTCTTATTCACATTGATGTTAGCGTGCCAGGATTTTTTTTTTTTAACCTAGAAGCTATAGCTCTACAAACATTCATCATCAAAAGGAATACAATTTGATCTCATGTTAAAATTGTGAACTATTTTGAGGTAGCATTTCTTATGCTGTCTGACATTCTACTGTTTCCTTAGAAATTTAAAAATATTCCATGGTTCTCCAGTGAGTGTGCTGTAGCGTTCCAGAGTACCTTGGCAGATGGTTTGGGGACCACGATGCTAAAAGCTTGGCATTGAAAACAATTCCACAAGAGTTTATTCTTTCATTTAAGAATGTATCAATTGTTCTGCTCAAAAAGTGGTAATTGGTACAGACTGTTACAGACTCTGAGTCTGTAAGTCTAACGTTTTTATCTTAGACTTCACTTTAAGTCTACACTAAATGGCATTTGAATTTAAAGGATGGGCTGGATGTATCAAATGAGCGAGGGAGGCTAAAAATTAAAAGGTGAGCAATGGGAAATTTTCCCTTATCGGACTATAGCCAGGCAGTAGACATTGAAGTGTACCACCCAGATTGCCCCTTCGAGTTAGAAGAATTCATCCACCAGCTGTTGGAAGTACTGACTGCCAATGGAGCCTGAGAATTGCACTTGGTCAAAAATGAGCTGCCTTGCTTTGGCCAAGGGACTGGCTTAGACTTCTGTTGAACTGCATCATCGTCCAATCATTCCCTTGACCTGATCTTCCTTCTCTTGTTTACCCAGAAGGGTTTTGGTACCCAGAGCACTTTCTGATAAACTTGCTGCACAAAAATCTCCATTTTAAAATGAAACCAGATAACTTGACCTAAGACAAGTCGTTAAGATGAGCACATAAAATGTCTTTTAATCCAGGTATTATTTTTCCTTAGGAATAAACCCCTCTGAAATAGTATGAATTTGTTACTTCTTTGAATTTGTCTATTACTGTCATTAATTGTATTAAGTACAGAGTCTTAGGAACAATAGATTGAGATATATCTTTTTTCGTTAATAAATTTTTCAAAATCTTACTTCTTCATATTATGATAAAACAGACAAAAGAGACAAAGAGAGACTGAGGCAGAGAGAGATAGAGAGAGGGACAGAGAAACAGTTATATATAGCATGTGACATGCCTCCTTTTCCTATTAAAAATTGGTACATAAATTCTAAGACTTGGGAAAATTTCATACCATTGGAAATGATGATACATGTATTAGTATCTCTAGTCTTTTAGCATTTAAAAATAATAAAATTCTTAATCATTTCCAGTGAACAAATTGTCTTTAGTATTTTCATTAGATAAAAACATGCATATAAGTAAGAGTATGTCAAGATTTTTTTTGCTTTATTGCTTATCCAAAAGACATGAAACAATGACCTTACTAAATCTGTTCAATTCAGTCGAGAGTCTTCTTAGAAGTTGAATAAATATAAATTCAGAATTTTTTAATACAGTGATTTAAAAAACATTAGATTGAAAGGGGAATAGTAAGAGCAAAGGCCTTCACTGGGTCACAGTAGAAAAACAGTGTCACACTAGTAACATGGTTGATATAAAGCTTGGGAGTGGCACATGCTGTGGAGAAAGGCAGAGGGCTGGGGTCCATCCAGCCTTAGGATTAAGTCTGGCCCAAGCAGCCTCTCTAGTCAGTGATGATTATCATCATCTGGGAACACTGGAAGGGTCTTAGGTAGTTCTTGCAGTGAGATAGGGGCACACACAACACGGCACTCAGGGAATTGGTGCTCTTCTATGAATCTGACATTTTTGGATAGGTGCGTATCAGGAGCAGAAAGGCTAAGAGGATTTCTGGATTCACAAAATTTGTTGTTAAACTACATCTTTGCTAAACTATGTCTTTTATTTTTTCGAGTTATTGTGGGATGGTTCATTTCTTCAAGGTTAAAATCACTTAAAAATTGACAACGTAACAAACATTGACAATGTAACTGTTTCAATTTTATTTTCATTTGGGTCAATTTTAGAGTGATGACTCACAAGGTAGTAGTTGAGAGACAGCTGTTAGGAGAAAAAGTTCAATTCATGACTCCTTTAGGCCGACAGATGGTGCTCACGTATCTGCTAAGACAAGTTAGGCAGCTATGAAGAGGAAAAACCTCTTTCAAACAATTTGATGGCATGAAACCCAAGGCTGTGGAATAATGACAATGTACTTGAATTTTACCATATTGCATTTGAAATGTAAACAACTTAATTTAAAAGGTACCCTTTTAAAAAATGCTTTATTAAACAGCAACCTTCCACAAGAGAGCTAATGTACCAAATTAAAACACTTACGAAAGATGCAGGATCCTGCAACCATTTTACTATCTTCCATTCCAATAACAGACCTGGAAAGGAAGTGGGATACTGGCAAAAAAAAAAAAAAAAAAAAAAAAAGAAAATAATGAAATAATATGTTAAAGGCGTAAATGCTGGTTTGAAAATCAGAATTTCATTCTTTTGTATGTAAAAATGAACATTGGGCTTTCTATGTCTGCATAAGACATGTAGTTCAGTGTCGCCATAACACTTATTGAGTATCTACTGTATACCTGGTATTGTGATAAGTATTTTATATTCAAGATTTCACTTCATCCTCAAAACAACTTTAAGAAGTAGATCTAACTTGGGGCGCCTGGGTGGCTCAGTGGGTTTAGTGACTGCCTTCAGCTCAGGTCATGATTTCAGGGTTCTGGGATCAGCCCTATGTGGTATTCCCTGCTCAGCAGGGAGTCTGCTTCTCCCTGTCCTTCTGCTGCCCACCCAACCCCAGCATATGCTCTCTCTCTCAAAAAAGTAAATAATTTTTTAAAGAAGTAGGTATAATTTTTTATCAAATATATCTCACAGAGAGGGAGACTGAATGAAATTCATGAAGAGATGGCAAACATTTGGAGTCAACTTTAGAACCCAAGTCATCTAATTTTAAAGCTCATAGTCTTAACCACTATCCTGTAACAGCTCTGGGAGTCTGTTGCCTACAATTTGAATTCCAGATTTATAGAATCTATTATTTAAATCCTGCCAGATCATTATTACTCTTTTGTGCAATTATTTTCATAAACACATTTGGAGGTAGTAGGCATATATTCTAGAGTCCTTTGTCCAATTCCAAGAATGCCAGCAATGCCACTCACTAAATTTTCTTCATCTAGACAATCACTGCACTACTGCTGACTTTAAGGGCTGTTGTGAGACATAGAAACACATCTAGTGCTTACATTCAGTACATACCTACCATGTGGAAGTAATTATTTTCAGAAAATACCTAACAAAACCAGATTACTTTCTATAAGTGAACTCTAAACCGGCAGTGAGAAAAGAAAGTCCCATGAAGAAAATGACTAAAGGCAAACATTCATCCTTTGAGTAAAATTAGAACATACATTTCTAGTACAGGTCTGTTAACTCTAAAATAGTCATTAAATATATAGCATCAGAATTGTTCATGTGAAGATTATTTTTTAAGTTGCCAAATAATTCCTTACTAAGAGGTTCGTAAAATGATACATTTTGAAATTGTAATTTGTTTTAATGCATTCATAATGTGATGCAATTGACATATTTTGTAAAGTAAATTACATAAAGTGAGATGAAAGTTAGATGATTATTCCAGATCATCAAATCCTAGTATTTTTATTACTGAATCAAGATTATATAAAATTTTATGCTATTAATTATCATGCATATTTCTTTTACCCATAAAGTTCTAGATTAGTTTATTTCCTGGGGAAAAAAAATCCTGTGATGAGTCATAGCTGAATCAAAATTTTCCTGAACTTAAATAATTACCTTGGAAATAATAAGTGTACAACAAATTCATGAAGCGAGGGCTACCCATATAATTAAGGTAGTTAGGTTTGTTTGTATATTTTGTGTTTTGATTAATTATAGCTATTTCCATTGTGATTTTTTTCGATTATAATTCTCTGGTATAATTTAAATTTGAGAGTTCCCCAAAGTCGTAACATAAATGTATGTTTAAAAAATCCTCAGTCCCTTGGTGAATTTATTTTAACACATCACCTCCTGCATTTCATCACATGGATTAGTCTTTAAAAATGGAGAACAGCTGGCCTTCGCCTGCTGTATAACATTCTCCCATGTTCTTCTCCAGGCTAAATAACCCCAATTCCCTCAGCCTCTCATCCTAAATCCTATTTTCTAACATTTAAATCGCTCTGCTGATCAACCTGGCCCTCTTCAAATTTACTCACCTCTGTGTTATACCGAGCAGTCATAATTCATTAACCTGTTCTCAATCAGTAATAGAGTGGCTGCCACTCACTGTGTTCCCTGCTGTAGAAGAAAGGGCCCATCCAGAACAGCCACTGACGCAAAAAAATGGAGTTGTTTCCAACCACTCTTTGGACCCACACATTTGTTTATACTCATGTCTATCAAAATAAAAATTTACATGGTAGGCACTCGAGCCAACCTGGTACTCCTATTCATTAGACTTGTATTAGTACATGCAATGTTTCTGGCTGCTGATGTAGGTTGAGCAATACAGACCTGTCCGCTTGGTCCTTATACTCCAATGGGGGAGTCTGATAAAACCAGAAATAAACAGTAAGTATTATGAAAAAAAATCAACTATTTGTGTTGGGAAGAAAAATAATTAAAAAATTGAAGAATGTTTATGCATAGGGAATGATAAGGAAGAGGTCTTGTGTAGTTATTTCTTCTCTTTATTGATTAGTAGATAAAGGTTTGAATCTATAATAACATAATAATACTTGTGCTGATAAAGGCTAATGTTCATAGAGTGTGCATAGATTGGTAATCATGCATTATATCAACTTTTGTGTATGCATTGTCTCATTGAATCAACAGATATGCGTTTTATACAACAGCTACTATGACTAGTCTTACTCCCCATTGCTAAGACTGAGGTCAAAGAATTTGAGTGACTGTGAATTTATCCAACAACTAAGGAGGAAGGCCTGGATGCAAAATCAGGTCTGTTCTGTGTCTAGAGCTTAATTCCTTAACCCCCACATGGTGCTGTTGGGACAAGAATGGAGAGGGGAATCCTCTTTTTCTGTAGGTCTGAGAAACAATAATTATTAAAACAAAAGCTTTGTCCTTCTAAGACAAGACTCTCTGGCTCTTCCCGCAGGATATATCACGAGTGTCTTTTATTACTCAAGCATTTCCTTGGGAGCTTCACCCCATTGGCTCCCTCCAAGTAGCTTTACAAAATATTCCCTCCAACTCTGGTAGTACTCTCCCTGAGACTATGGAAAAAGATTTTCTTCATAGGGAGTTATATCACCTCAATGCTTTCATTTGTTTATTTTTTTGTATAGTATCAGCTGATATGGGCAGTTTGGGTGTTTTACCCCGAATCTGGCTGGTTCAGAATAACCATACCAGGTACAACACAGGATCAGGTGCAAAGGGCTTGAGATCTTGGGTCTAATAAGGTAGTCTGTCTATCAACTTGGCATATGAACCCAATGCTCTGGACAATATAGACAAAAGATGGAGAAAAATCCATGCTTTTGTGTCTGGATTGCCAAAACTCCTTGCTAGACCACACACATACCAACAATGAAATTCTCCACAGGTTGGAGTTTTTCGTAACTTATGATCTTAACCATATGATTTATTTAATTTCTTTACTCTCACAGTATGTCTAAATAAAGCTTGTGTAAAGAAAATGATTAAAAGTATCCCTCTAAGGCGGTTTATCCCCATGGCCATTGGTAACTGTTAAAATCACGGACAATGACAGGGTTAACTTCAAGGTCAGAATCTGCTATAAACCTCTAACCTCTGGTACCCCCTTCTCCGCTGTCTTTCCTGGAGGAAGTGCCCTTCCCATATCATTTCTTCTCCCATCCATTGCTATTTCTTCCAACTCATGGGACCTTCCCATTCCCACTCTTCTGCATAGACACTGCAAGAGATGAGCTTTAGGGACAAGAAAAACTGATGGTCCTCTTTTACATGGATGCCTTACAGTGAAAACTTTCCCTTTTGGCTCTACTCAAGGGTGCTTTTGGCTGCTCAAGGCCCAAGGGTGATGCCCTCTCTTTGGGTGCTTTGCATTTATAAATTGGGCCTGGCTTGTTGCAGATTAGTGACCCTTTTCTGGCTAAATTTATGATATTCTGCTTTCTTTCTGTAGAAGACAGAGTCAGGCTCATTATGTTGAAATAATATTTGCTGCTTCAAAGTTCTCACAGAGAACCTTGGGCTCTTCAGGGGAAAGATACTATATAAATCCAATAAAGAATGAATACATAAATAATAAGAGGCTGGTCAATGCTGAGTACAGTGAGAAGATTTTTTTTTTTTGCTACTGTGTAAGAGACACAGTAAATTACATTTTTTCAAAAGTGCAGCAGTCTTATTAAAAGAAAGATTATCAGATATTTCCCTTTTCTCTTGAGGATAAAAGAAAAAGAAATAGGTTTAAATTGGAGTAGAAGGATCTTGGGTTAGATGCAATTTTCTCAACTTGAGCTTGGGGATGATACCTCTTATCTATTAGGATTATCAAGCAATTTAAGAGAATATATGTAAAGTGTAATATATAATGATTTGCACATAGCAAACCTGCAATAACAGTGGGTCCAGTCAAACCTATAGTTTCATTGGTCAGGTGTCTCTAGATGGCAAATAAATTCTCGTATCACCTTTCCCTTTTCACTCTCTCCTTCTTTCTCCTTCTTCCCTCTTCCTTTTCTCTGGAAAAATTAATTGGCCATCCATTCAGTATCATGTGCTATATTTGGCACTACAAGCAAACCTGAGAAATCCACGGTCTACTAAGAGGTTGGGGCAAACGTGAAGAAATATTTTCAGTAAAATATTCATAAAATAGTATATAATTGTCAAACTGGAAGAACTATTAGCCCAAGGCATGATAGAGGAAATACATGTGATGGTCTTTTTTTTTTAAAGATTTTATTTATTCATTTATTTATTCATGAGAGACACAGAGACAAGACAGAGAGATAGGCGAGGGAGAAGCAGGTTTCTGGCAGGTAACCTGATGTAGGACTCGATCCCAGAACTCCGAGATCACACCCTGAGCCAAAGGCAGACACTCAACCGCTGAGCCACCCAGGTGTCCCACATGTGCTGGTCTTATTGGAACTACAGCACCTTAAAATCTTTTCTTGTGGCTCAAATACAAGTGAAATATCAATAAAGTTTCTCAAGACTACTTGCTCTCTTCTTCCATATTTTGATGTTATCTCGTGGCTTCGAGGTTCACCTTCTTCATCCATCATCCCTTGTTGGATTCAGAACCAGTAAGAGGGAGATTTATGATTAAGCATTTAGGTTTCATCTAAAACCTTTCAAAAATTGTAATAAAGAGGACAAAAGGCACAAATACGCTAAGACAAAAGAATGGCAAAGACAGATTAGCTGACAAAAGAAGTCAACCTTCTAGGATCTGAAAAGCAGATGATGCATGTTAACTGATTCAACAAAGAAGCCTAACTTTGTGTTGTAGGGGGTGGGGGCAATGTCAAAATGAGCAAATTTCCCTGGCTGAAGTACAAAATCCCAGGAAGATTCTAAAATGTTAGAGATCAGATACTCGAGCTGAAACTGGGATTCATGCTATGTTTTTTTTTTCTTCTTTAAGATCTATTTATTTATTTCAAAGAGAGAGAGAGAGAGAGAGAGAGAGACAGTGGAGAGAGTGAGCAGGTGGAGGGACAGAGAAACAGGGAGAGAGAGAATCTCTAAGCGGAGGCCCCACTGAAGGCAGAGCCCAGTGAGGGGCTCCACCTCAGGACCCTGAGATCATGACCTGAGCCCAACCCAAGAGTCAGCTGCTCAATTGACTGAGCCACCCGGGAGTCCCCATGGTATGTTTTTAAACTTTCTATATTTCCTCCTCACTTCCCACAGTCAAGCGACTCCATTTTTCCACTGGTAAAACACTGGAGTTTTACTTTCTGGAGAGGTGAAATTATAGGGTTTCTGTGTTTGCGACATGGGCACTCGAGGGTGGAGGTGGGACTCGCTATTAAAAACATACGATTTTGTAAGTTTACTCACAGAACAAAACTCCATCTCACTGCTTTCTCCAACTTTATTCCTTGTATGTGGACATCTTATTGTGATATTCTTGTCCTCTGTGTTACCTCAACTCCTAACCCAAGGAGATTGTAAAACTTCCTCCCCCAAATAAAATAACTAGCCCCAAATGATACTAAGAATCCCTCCAGGATTTGTCATTTTCAACCTTGCCTGCATGTTAGAATCTTCTGCAGGAAATTTTAAGTATTTTGATGTCTGTGTCTCACCTCAAATCAATTGAATCAAAATTTCTGGGGAGAAGCTGAAATACCAGTATGTTGTAAAGCACTCAGCAGCCAAAGTCGGGAACTACCACCCTGGAGCTCTGAGGCCCATCGGTCAACAAATCTTGTCATTATACACAGAGCTGCCAGTTTGTCTTTAGTGCTTTATTCACTATCACTAAGCAGTTGAAGAAAATTTTAATGTGGAAGAAAGAAACAAACCAAAAAAGAGAATATGAAATTCACAAAAACAATGTGTAAAGGAGTCAGACACTCCAAAATCTATAATTTTTTAAAAAAGGTTTTATTTATTTATTTTGGAGAGAGAGAGAGAGAGAGAGAGAGCACCAGTGAGGGTTGGGGCAGAGGGAGAGGGGGAGAGAGAATCCCAAGCAGACTTCATGCTGAGCATGGAGCCTAATGTGGGCCTCCATCCCAGGACCTTGAGATCAGAGCCTGAGCTGAAATCAAGAATCAGATGCCTAATGAACTAAGCCACCCAGGTGTCCCAATTTATAATGAGTTTAAAAAAAAATAAAGATACTGCATATATGAAAAAAGAACAAGTCCTTACACGAAAGATAAAATGAGGGAACAAAACAGAACTTTGGAAATTAATACAATATTATAACAGAAGAACAATTAACCAATATTTGTAAAGTGAGTTGAAGCAATTTCTTCTAAAGAGGAAAAATGATTCAGACCTAGCTCTGCCACATGCTAGATGTGTGCTTTTAGGCTAATTATCTACCCTCTCTTTTCCTCAGTTTCTCTATCTACACAGTAAGAAAATAGTAAATAGTATTTTTAAAAAATATTTTATTTATTTATATATTTATTTACTTATTTATTTATAGAGTGAGTGGGAGGAGAGGCAGAAGGAAAGGCAGAGAAAGACTCTCCAGCAGACTCTGCATTGAGTGTGAAGCCCTATGCAGAGCTCAATCCCACCTCCTCAGATCACATGGCCTGAGTCCAAATCAAGAGTCCGTGACTTAATTGACTAAGCCACCCAAGTGCTCCTAGTAAATATTCTCTATAGTATTCTTGTGAGAATCAAATGACCTAATAGGTGCAACATAGAATGGTGGGATCTTTTTAGTGATCAGAAAAAGAGAAAGGAAAGAACACTAAATCATTCTTTGTTGTTTTATATGCAGCTGAAAGAATGTTTAGAGAATAAGCATGGAGATCACAGAGAGGAGAAATTATTAAGGAAATAACAAAAGCATTCTCCAGAACTAGAGCTTTCACATTGAAATGGCTCACTGAATATTGACATATGAAGTAGACTAAGATGAAATGAAAACAGCAGCACATTATTGTGAAATTTCTCCAGAAGATAAGGGAAAAAAAGAAGAGATTCTGAAACTTTTTAGAAGAGAAAAACATATCTATAAGGTTTTAGACTTTTTAATTTTAACCTTAGAAACTGAAAGACAAAGGACAATTATTCACAACTTAGAATTCTATACCCAGCCAAATTAAGACAATTCCAAGAGTAGAATAAAGGCATTTAAAAACATTCTTCTATTTATCCTAGGAGTATCTCAGAGGCTTACTACAAGATGAGAGAATAAAACAAGAAGAAACAGAGGGATCCAGAAAGCAAGGGATTGAACATATGGCAAAGGGAATGTCATGACAAAATAGACATTCTTGAACAAGTGTCATTTCACACATATTTGAGTATATCTGCCAAATATATTCATAGAAGTATATTTGATAAAGGATAGATGTCAAAGGATAGATGGATATTCATCAGGACGCCTGGGTGGCACAGCGGTTGAGCGTCTGTCTTTGGCTCAGGTCTTGATCCCGGGTTCCCTGTGAGGAGCCTGCTTCTCCCTCTGCCTGTATCTCTGCCTCTCTTGAATAAATAAATAAAACCTTTTTTTTTAAAGAACCATATTCATCCTCAATATTATAGTCTAATTATTATGGTTCTGAAGTCATATCACTTTATTTGAAGCAATTACTTTTTATCTGGTTTATTTCCTTGGGTAAAAGTCTTCATATCTCTTCTGAAATGTGATAATTTTGCAATTATCAACACAAGACAGCTCTCCAGCCCTCTTGTCTCCAGCCTCCTCACTCCACCTCCCCCTACCTGTTGCTCTCTACTCTACCCGCCATCCCCATGTGGCAGGTTGTGCTCCACCTTGGAGCTTGTCTTCATGCTTTAAGCCCCAATTCCATTTGTTGGAACATCCCATCTCTGCCTCAGTATCCTCCTTACCCTAAGGACTGAGCACAGGTTTCACCTCCTCTAGCATGTTTCTTCTCTCTCAAGTAAAAATTAGATAAACTTTCTCTGAATTTAGAAATTCAGTTGCAGCAGTTCTCAGGTTCAGTATTGAATGTTCTTGTTACAAAGTCCAATAATATACACATGGAATTATGTGCTCTGGGATAGTGCTTCTTTTAATGTGCATAAAAGTCACCCGAGGGTCTTGTTAAAGAATAGATTCTGATCCAGGGGGCCTTAGATTCTATGTCCCTACAAAGCTGTCAGGTCATGCTAGTCCTTCTAGTTCATAGACTGTACTTTGAAAAGTGCTTTGAAGGCTCTAGATAAAACAAACAAACAAACAAACAAAAGCCATATGAAATATTGAAACAAGGCAAAATGATCACAGATTCTATTATATGATGTCAATATACCATCAAGGAATAAAAAAAAACTCAGTAAAAATAGGAATCATAATGACAAGCAAATAACATCATAAAGTGTTTAATAACATTTACTAAAATTATACACAAATAAAAAATGACAACATAGGCAATCCATCTCCCTCTTAGTGAATAGTAGTTGCAGAGTAACTTTATTTTTTGGTGATTGTTGAAATATCTGCTGATTTTTAATTTCTTCAGATGTTACAGTAAAATTTAGGCAGCTAGCTTATTTGTTAATGTAAGTGTTGACAAATGTACATTTAGTTTTTATAGAACTTCTACTTTGTTACAAATGGCAATTGTAAAATTATAGTGATGAAATATTAAGTTCTGAACAATCTGCTATTCTCTTAAATTATGAATCACAGTTAAAGTGCCATATAGATTTATTCTTAATTGTACTAATAAGAAAAAGCAATGTCTGTAGTAGTTTGTAAAATGAGATTTAATTTTTAGTTCTAGAGAAAATCTCCACATAGACCAATTCCTATTAAGAAAATTCAATATATCTAAAATCAGGCACAAAAATGTATCAGTTAACCCTCAAAGTACTCTGTAAACAACAAATGATTTTTGTCTCATGCTGTGTCTTGATTTTTGTGTGTGCTATGCTTTGGTGAAAATTAGAATACGTTTGCTAGAAAATAAACTGGCATTTTGGTTTGTATTGGGAAATAGTTATGGACAAACATCTGAGCATTTTGCAGATTAAATTTTGAATTAATTTAATAGGAATTAAGAAAACTTAATAAGCTTAAATCTCTCACAGAAGTTGTTCAACAGATCATGAAACAAATGTCTCCTTTGATGTAAAAAGATAATTTCTAATAATGTTTAATGAATTGAAGAAAAATTATACTGTTTTCTCCAGAAAGGATTCTGCTAAATTTGTGGGCATACATGCTTGCTACTTGCCCTCAGCATTTCCCACATTTGTTCCTTTTCACTGATTCCTATCTCAACAAAGCCACAGAAGGTTTGCTTGATTACACACGTGTACTTGCCACTTGAGAGCACACACACACACACACACCACACACCACCACCACCACCACCACCACAACCATCACCACCATTGAAAGGTTACTATTTTAGATGCAAATTAATTGAATAAACTTGGGTCAAAGAGGCAAGGCTTTAAACAGATTATATGTATTGCTTCAAGTTCCAATGACTAACATTTTTTTTTCTAAATAATTTTATCAGGAGGAAAGTTTTGGACTAGTTTTTATTGTTTGTTTTTATATCTTTATTACTTTTTATTTTATCTTACTTGTTTACTATCACATTTCAGTGCATGCTATCCATTTGCAGACCTCACTTTTCTAAGGGACCTCACTCATCCAGGATAGACTTGGAGACTTGAGGGTGAAGAATAATTATTCTTTCTTAAGTCTCAGAAGAGCAAAAGTGAAAGTCTTCTTTTTATTATTTTATTTATTTATACATGAGAGACACAGAGGCAGAGACGCAGGCAGAGGGAGAAGCAGGTTCCACGCAGGGAGCCCGACTCGGGACTCGATCCTGGATCTCCAGGATCATGCCCTGGGCCCAAGCCCGTGCTAAACCGCTGAGCCACCCAGGCTGTCCCAAAACTCAAGTCTTAATGTCATGTAATTTACTTGTCAAAAAGTCCCTTTAGGAGTGACATCAGCGTCATGGTAGCAGAAGTCATTCTCTTTGACTCTTTCCTTCAATTTACAATCACTAGGACATCCATGACCCAAAAAAGGTTTGTCTGCATAGCACACCAGGATGCCAGAGAGAGCCACATGTCTGTCCATCTGAGGGTAGGTGGATTGGACCTCATGGAGATGGTGCAATGGGAGGAGCAGGGACCAAACCCACAGAGTAACGGCAGCAATGGTGTTCTTGAATCCAGTGGTTCCAGGAGAAGTGGTGGCCTCAGGACCTTGGCAATTCCAGTGCCCTGTGCAGTAGCTGTGATGGCCATGACCCTGGCAACTCCAGTGCCCCTGACATTGATAGCTATGCCTCAGACTCCAGTGACTACATGGATCCTGGCAGCTGGTGCTGAAGATCCTTGCAGTTGCAGGAGCAGCACCTGGGAAGCTGTCCTGTGGTCCCAGCAGTGATGGCAGGTCCCATGATCCCATTGTCTGATACTACAGAGAAAATGAAAATATTTATAAAAAATGCAAGAAAGCATGGTTCCATACTTTAATAGACCTCAAAAATGTGTCTGCAGCAATAGTTCTAAAAAATAAATATGGGGGATCCCTGGGTGGCTCAGTGGTTTGGCTCCTGCCTTCAGCCCATGGCATGATCCTGGAGTCCTGGGATCGAGTCTCACATCGGGCTCCCTGCATGGAGCCTGCTTCTCCTCTGCCTCTCTCTCTCTGTGTGTCTCCCATGAATAGATAAATAAAACCTTTGAAAAAAGTAAAAAATAAATATGGATCCAAAAGACAGGTAAAATCAAGTTCAATATATTTTGATTAAGAAGATAGAGTGGGGGGATCCCTGGGTGGCACAGCGGTTTGGCGCCTGCCTTTGGCCCGGGGTGCGATCCTGGAGACCCGGGATCGAGTCCCACATCGGGCTCCCGGTGCATGGAGCCTGCTTCTCCCTCTGCCTGTGTCTCTGCCTGTCTCTCTCTCTCTGTATGTCTATCATAAATAAATAAAAATTTAAAAAATTGTTAAAAAAAAGAAGATAGAGTGGTAAGAAAAGGATAGAGTTGAAATATTTTGAAAATAAAAACATGACCCTAATTATTGCAGAAATCAAAGATTATTATCTGGAACAAAGTCTCCCCCAGCAAATCAGACTAACAAAATGACCCTATGCTATTATGACTATAGGATGAGAAAACCTGTAGTTACATAAGCTGTAGTCCTTAAGTGCCCTGAGTCTAGGGGGACTTGAGAAAAATAATAATGTGGCAACTACAACTATAAGTGCATACCAAATATGGTTTTTCATAGAGGAGGGAATAATCAAATCAGTGGGGAGTCAGGAGGACTTCATAGAAGAGAGATTATTAAACTGGGTCCTAAAGGAGTCTTGGACACTCACCAGGGAAGAAAGGAATATAAAACATGGAGGTTTTAATAATGGTTTATATACATTTCCCCTATTGATTTCTTTTCTGCGTTTAGTTGATTATCCATTACCCCAGGAATAATAAGGACTAGTAAAGCAGAAGGATGTTGAACAGAGATTATCCCATAAATGGTAGCTCAAGTATGCATATTACCTCTCCAAACATCCATCCATCCATCCATCCACTTGTTACTGGATGCCCGTTTTTTTTTTTTTTTAAGATTCTATTTATTTATTCATGACAGACACAGGGAGAGACAGAGACATAGGCAGAGGGAGAAGCGGGATCCATGCAGGGAGCCCGATGTAGGACTCTATTCCGGGACCCTGAGATGACACCCTGAGCCAAAGGCAGGTGCTCAACCTCTGAGCCACACAGGTGTCCCTGGGTGCCCACTTTGTAAGAATATTTACCACTCCCAGGTTGATTTTGTTGGTGTTGTTCAGGTGGGTAGTTAGGAGTAAAAGCTGATAAGGCACCATTGCTGGAGAAGGCTGGAATACAACCAAGATGAGTCAAGATCTGAAGGTAATAGGTATAGGATCAGGTACTTCATACAGAGATACTTTGATTCCACCCCACGTGCTATGGTCTGCATGTTTGTATTCCCCCGCAAACTTTTATGTTGTAACTTAATGCTCATTGTGATGGTCCTAGGAGTTGGGGTTTTGGGAAGTGCTGAGGTCATGGGAGTGGAGCCCACATGAATGAGGTTAGTGCTCTTATAAAAGAGACCCTGCAGAGATCCCTTCCCCTTTCCATATGAGAGGACATGGCAAGAAGTCAGTCTGAGATCCCAAAGAGGGCCTTCACCGGAACTGACCATGCTGTCACCCTGACTTCAGATTTTCAGCCTCCAATACTGTGAGACATACATTTCTGTTGGTTAAGCCACCAAGTCTGTAGTATACTGTTATGGAAGCCTGGACAGACAACGACACCACACTACTGCCCTTCACATGATGGCTAAACCAGTACCGGTAGCTTACCAGTAATGAGAGCTGAGAATCTGTGAGGACTCTATTTTGCCATCACGAAAGGTTTTCCTGTGATACCCAATGGTCATTTCTTGCAAGATATTTTTTTTTCCATTGTATTCTGAGGCTTTGCCAAATCCCAACTGAGAAAAACAAAAACAAAAACTTCTTTCGAGAGATCCAAACCATTCACTAATCCCCCTAGACTAGAAAATGAAGCTTCTATCAACCTAGAAGTGAGGGTGGCAGTCTGAATAGGAGAGCTCCCAGCAATCTTATGATGTAAAAATTCTGGGAAAATGTAACAAAAATATCAAGAAGTCTTCAGTGCCTGCCTTCCTCCCATCATCCCTTTAGTAGATGTTCCTCTGGGCTCCCATAATAATTTTTATATGACCTTATTAAAAATTTATCACTTTCTATCATACTTGTTGATTTATTTGTTTGAATTTCTCACAAATACCAAATTCTTTGCAGAAAAGCATGTCTTAGCTGACTGTATCCTCAAAACCTATCAACTAGGCATAAAGTCAGCTTTAAATGCATGATCATTGAATAACAAAGGCATGGAGCAAGGGCACCATGTGCAAAGGCAGGCACAGAGTGATGCAGCATGACCTAGCCACAGAACCGTAATATGGGCATTTGCTGAAAAGGGGATGTTGAGCGGGACAGTAGTGTTAAATAATCAGGGAATTAATCAGAAGAAAAAATCAGGGGCTAGGGCGCAAAAGACCTTTTGTACCACTGTGAGAAGTTTGGAATTTTTTTGGTCAGGAATCGTAAAGTGTTTGATCCTGAACTGCAGATGCTGGGTTATAGTGAGGGTAGGCTGATGCTTAAGAGTGGGTTAGAGCCTGAACCGAAGCAGTGGTGGATAGGAGGGAATAATGCCAGAGCTCTTTGAAGTATGGTTGACAGCCTTGGTGTGATGGTGGCTTATGGACCCATCTGCAGAGATGACAGCTCAATAGACCTGACGGTGCAGTAGGAAAAATACCATGGGATTATGTGACTGGGACACAGCAGCCACTTACTTATACTGTAGTATGGTGAATCCTCATTACTGTCATGGCCCCTACTCTAGCCAAATGCTACAAGATATATACAACCCTCAAATCTGGGCTGCTTCTATTGGTGAATTTTTTCTTTTTCTTTTTTTTTTTTAATTCCATGAGGCCTGTGCTGACTGTCACTCTCCTGGCACAACTCTGGGAGAAATTAAGGAGGCTATTGGGCAGTTGAGTCCACTTACTTGGGTTTACTTGTGTATAATCTTTGCACTATAGTGCACTGTTTGCTGCTTGTTTAGTAGATAAAGTGAAATGACAGTAAATTTAAACTCAGTCTCAGTGGACAGTCTAACTAGTCTTTGTGGATTGACTGATGGAGCTCACTGGTAAGTACTTGCGTGGAACTGGTGAGATTGGAGGAATTAGAAATAGCTCCTAGGCCCGTGGTACAAACGGTTTGTAGCTCCAATCATTGAAACAAAGTGGGGATGTAGAAAAAGGAAGAGCTTACTGAGGGATTGGTAATGGTGAGATTTGTTTTTGACATATAGAGCTTTAAGAACTTTGAGATATCCAGTTTAAAGCTCTGATCAGTGGAGTGATGATGAAAGTTTCACTCTGGACAGTTTTGTTTGTTGGAGACAGTTTGATGGAGCCTAAGTGTTACTTAAATTCCTTAATTATCAAAATGCTTTCTATCTTGCTATCTCTGGCCCATTTTTTTTTTAATTTTTTATTTATTTATGATAGTCACACAGAGAGGGAGAGAGAGGCAGAGACACAGGCAGAGGGAGAAGCAGGCTCCATGCACCGGGAACCCGACGTGGGATTCGATCCCGGGTCTCCAGGATCGCGCCCTGGGCCAAAGGCAGGCACCAAACCGCTGAGCCACCCAGGGATCCCTCTCTGGCCCATTTTTGACTGGAGATTCAAATTAGGCTGTGTAACGTACTGGCATCCCCATGGTGATTAGCCCTTAAATTTGCTGACCGAAATATTCTCCAGGGGGGTATGAGAACAGTGATGGTCACAACTAGAAGCAGTATTTGAAGAAAGGACTGAGGGAAAACTTGAGATATAGCTACTAGTGTATTAGCTTTGAAGACTTATCATCGGGTTGTCTCTAATAATGCGTGGGATGGAGAATTTCTAACAGAAGACTGCATAAGCACGATTCTCTCTAGATCTAAAGAAAAGCTACAGTTCCTACTCAAAAACTGCTGCTGTAGATTTGCTGCTGAGGAAGATATTTTCAAGTCTTTAAGTGCTGGGATAAATAAAGATACGTGATGGTCTTTCTTTTTTATTTAGACCTTGGCTCTCATGCCTCTCCAAAAGATAATGGGGGACTAATGCTGCTGAACAAAGATGATTTTCATCAAAGGCCAGACAGGACCCATGGTAGTGATAGAACTTCTTAAATCACCTGCAGCAGAGACTAAAGAAACCTACACGCAGGCAAAGAACCAGAGTTTCTGATGTTCGGCCGGAACTGCAGCATGTGAATTAGTTTCCACAGTGTAAGATTGTCTCTGTAGGTGCTTTAACTCTTTAATGCTTATAATAAAAGTAACACTTGCTTTCTGAAACAAATGGATGCAGTCGATCAGAGTTCTGTGATTGCATCCAGAATTAGAGAGATTAGACCCTTTGGTTGGATACTAGAAAAAATAGATAATGGCTGATTCTCCTAGCTCCCATTTAAACTGGAGCTAAGAAGCCATTTAGAGATTGCTAAACCCTGCTCAAAAATTTATCATATATGTTCCCAGCACCCAAATCATGTCTGACAAATAATATATGCTCAATAAATCCTCACTATATCAAATTAGATTTACCATATCTTTTATTGTGCTGTTTCCCTATTAAGTCTATTTTTTTTTCATTTGGAAATAGATCATTAGTCCTAAAATTCTTATAGAGAGTAGATATTGTATTTAAACACTTGTTGGATTTAACTGATATGCTTGAGACAATGAAAATCAATTCCCTATTGGGAAATGGAAGAGATAAAGAGATTTCTCAGATATTCAAAGAAGGAACTATGTAATAACAACTTTATATATTTCTAGCATTATTATAGTGTCTGACATGTAGTATCTGGGGTGACCAGCTTGTCTTAGTCTGTCCAGGACTTTCTTAAGTTTAACAGAGAAAGTCCCCAACTCAAGAAGCTCCTTAGTCCTGGACAAACTGGGACGGTTGGTCATCCTACATTAGGATATTTACTGAATGAAGGAATAAATAAAAGAAGAATCAGATTTATTAATCTCTAAACCTTCTCATCAGATTCCACCTAAGTGCATTCTCTCTCTGTACTTATTACATAGGAAGTCAACTCCAGGTGATCATTTTGAATCTATGAGTGGACCTAAGGGGGAGACAGAGGTTGGTTGGTGAAAGTGAGAGCCAAAGAAGTTCATTAGGAGAATTTAATGTTAATAGCATTAAGCTAAGATAACCTGACACATTGAGCTCATCAAATCACCAGTGAGACTGGAAATCCTTTGCAAAGGCTTTCATAAAGCAGAGAACACTGATAAATTTTGTGTCCATGATGCTTTATGCCTGCATTTGCTGCTCCCTATTCCTCTTCTCTCTGATATATTCTCTCTTCACATATGTGAATTTATTAAATTTGGGCTTGTCTTGATATGAAGCTATATTGTATCTTGAGAGAATTTGCATATCTGTTGCTTTATAAATCCTCTTTCTATGATTCACTCATTCCTTTACTTATTAATTCAGCAAATAATTCTAGAGTTTCTACCTTGTGCAAAGCGCTATCTCGGTGCTGGGATACTGTAGTGAATAAAATAGACAACTGTATCTATTCTGATGGATCTTTCTAATGTGGAGAAACAGATAATAAACAAAATAAATAAAATATATAGTAGGGTAGATGGCAAGTGCAAATAAATCAAGAAGATAAGCGGGATGTTGGGGAGAAGAGATCAAGAATAATCAGTAATGTCATTTGATTTTATTTATTTATTCATTTATGTCTTAAAATATTTTATTTATTTATTTATTTGAGAGCAAGAGGAGAGGGGGGGTAGAGAGAGAGAGAGAGAGAGAGAGAGAGAGAGAGAGAGAGAGAACATGTGCATGTGAGTTGGGTGGGGGTAGGGGTAGAGGAGAGGGAGAAACAGACTCCCCAGGACCCTGGGACCATGACCTGAGCAGAAGACAGCTGCTTAACTGATTGAGACACTCAGGTGCCCTGGTGATGTCATTTTATACAGGCTCATTAGGGGCGCCTATGCTGAGAAGAGGGCATGGAATCAAGATCTAAAGAAAATGAGGAAGGCTGGCAAGAATCTCAATGGCGTCAAGTGCTCCAGGCAAAGTGAACAGCAAGTGTGGTATTCCCGAAACAGGACCTGGCCTTTTGAGTTTCATGAACATGTGTGTGAATACTCATGAATAATAGTGTGCCAGAATAGAGTGAGCAAAGAGATGAGTAACAGAAAATGAGATGGGAATTGGTGACGGGGGCATAGGTAGGAAGTGGAGAGTGTGAGATTCTATTGGGCCATTCAAGTCATTCTAAAGATGTTGACTTCTCTGAATACCTCAAGAGCCTTTGGGGGAGTTCAAGATGAAGAACACTTGATCTAATGCACATTTTAACAGTATTGCTCTGGTTGCTGTGTTGACAACAGGCTGAAGAGACACTAGGCAGAGTGTCTGGTTGCTGTGTTGACAACAGGCTGAAGAGACACTAAGCAGAGTCAGGAAGACCAGTCAAGGTTGCAACAGTCCCTCCAAAAGAAATTCACTCCTTGGAAAGGAATGGAGACCACAAAGGTGATGATGGATTTCAATGGTGGGGCTGTCAGAGTTTGTTGAAGGATTGGAAGTAAAATATAAATAATAGGAAGAGGAAGTGATGACTGCAAGGTCTTCAGCCTGCACACCTGAAAAAAAAATAAAAAGAAAAACAACGTGCTAGTCATTTGAACCCTAAGTACAACCATTCAATTTCTATAGTCTGAGGCATTACCTTTTATTTCTATATTGTAATATTCGGTGGTGACATATTTTTTCTTATTATCAAATTCTTGGAGTGGAGGGTTCATATCAGGATAGACTCTAAGAACTTAGAGAAGTGCCCATATATGTTAAGGTTAGTTTCTGGAGATAAAAAAATCCACAAAGTCACAGGGTTATCACTTCACATAATAGGACACTTCGCTGACTACTGACTTTAGTTACAGGTCCCCTGTAATATTAGACATATATTTCTCTTAAGACAGAATAAA
Source organism: Nyctereutes procyonoides (assembly GCF_905146905.1). Taxonomy (NCBI): domain Eukaryota; kingdom Metazoa; phylum Chordata; class Mammalia; order Carnivora; family Canidae; genus Nyctereutes; species Nyctereutes procyonoides. The sequence continues at coordinate 13,273,190 of NW_026575117.1, forward strand.
ATATTCTACCAAATTCAGCAATTAATCATTCCACACTGGCATTTTTATTTTTATGTTTCCAAACACATCCTCAGAATTGTCTTTGTGATTTGTTGTTTTGTGTGGAACTTCACTTGTAAAAAATAGTGTTTGTTGAGAAAATTGGCAAACAAAAACAAAAATGCCTCGACAGTCCATGTTAGAATATATTCAAAGCTTAGAAAACTTTCTCATTACCTGTAAATTTGACAAAATAATTACCTCTAAGGAGAGTTTAGATGTGTATTTTTATTTCCTCCTCATTATCATCCACATAAATTATCACGTTGGACAAATGTCACGACAAATGGTACACTGAAGAGATACTAACCATTAGAAAGATAATGAATTGAGTAATGCACTATAGAGCTTTTTGTAATGAAATAGTTTACTTCTGATGATGATCATGCAACCCATTTAGATTTGTTTTAAACCTTAAAAGACTCCACCTCGCACTTTTATGTAGGACTGTTGACTTTGGCGAAGCTTTCTAGGGAGTCAAAACTTACACAATAAGGCTGAATCTTTCCTGTTCTGAAAAATGAAAAAAAGAATCTCCATTACACTTCTTGTAAATTGAAGTCATTGCCTGCGATGGAAGATAATCATAAATTCCAGCTCTTCAGAAAATGAAGTAGAATGATGTATTTTTAAAGGTGTGAAAGCATGTATTGCAGCCTGAGAGAAATCAAACCATAAACAGATTCTATCTTTCTTAAAATAGTGGCCTAATATTTCTTAGGATGGAATTTAAAGTAGCAATAAAATAAAACATGAAAGACCTATAAACTATGAAACACAGAACACAGAATTGTGAACCCCATTCACATAACTTATGGAAGGAAACTTGAAATTCATCTCTCACACATAAATTCATTTGTTGGGTAAATATACATACTTAATTTCCCCTACTTAATGTTTGCTACGAGTATCTGAAAATTGTCAATTAATCTATTTTAGGGTATTGTCAGCAGACCGTTTGGATACTCAGTGAGATTATCTATGGCATAATCTTATTGTGACCCTGGACCTAGATGGCATTTTATTTGTTTGCTTGTTTGCTTGTTTACTTTGTGTTTGGTGTGTTGCAAACTGAATTCAGTAACAGGTCCCAGATCTAAAAAGAAAGTACTCAGTCTGTGCTAGTTATTAACGATGTGTGTCTGTTGATGCAAACACAACAGACTGAAAAGTATAATCAACTGCCATCTCACTGCTTGTTTTACTTGATATGCCTTATTTTTTTAGCATCAAGTGGACATCTTCAATGCCAAGTTTCTGGCATTCACCCATAGAGCTTGTTTTGTGTCTAGCCTTTAGAACTTGTCTTAACATTTTATACATCTTAGATCCCTTTGGCAATCCCATAAGGGTTATGGGTTCCTTCTCTAAATTCTGTAAATACTCTAAATACTAATATATATATGTATGTGTATATATATATGATAAAATGTATAAAACTACAACAGAAACAAAGCATATTGATAAATAATTTTATTTACAGACATTTTGGGACTCCACATTGTAACTGACTACTGTCTTAGTCAATTTGGGCTGCTATAACATAATGCCAGAGACTGAGTGGCTTACACACAACAGAAATTTATTTCTCACAATTTAGAGACTTGGACATCCGAGATAAAGGCACTGACATATTAGGGGTTAGGATTCCAACATATGAATTTTTGGAAGACACAGTTATTCAGCCCATAACATCTACTTTAGTGCAATGTGCAGAAGAAATTAGAGCTTGTCATGAAATTTGAACTTAAGAGGTCACTGAGAAAAAGTCTTCACTTCTGTCTCAAGTTTATTTTTCTTGCGGAGGATAAGCAATCCTGACACAAGTTTTGTGTAAGTGCAAGGCGGGATTTTAGTGTTTCCGGTGACCTTCAAGAAAAATTCTGAGTCCTTGTTAATTTGTACCCATCTCCTGGAAAATTTTTCTCACAGCTTAATGCTATATGAATTGGCCTTAAAAGTACTAAAATTGGGAAGAAGTTGTGGATGTTTCATCTTTTACTGTATATATGCTCAGAAATTAGTTTATCATATAGATTGTATCAAGCTGCTGGGATGAATGCTAAAAGGAGAAGAATTTGTTCTAGATTATCCAGTTACTTATTCAGTGTCATTATCAGTTTCTGAAGCAGCAATGTTTCCAGAATTGTATAAGGTCTGAAGAGATTTGATTGATACCTACCTACTTCCAGGGAGTGCTAATGGCAGATTATTTAACATTGTGTCTTTAAAGCACCAACATGGAAATATATTTTGGAACAATTCATCTAGGTTACTCCAAGCTTGCTATCCTGTTGTGAAATGAGGCACCCACATTTACCTTTCGGTCCCTAATTTGGTTCCATCTCTGGACCTTAGGTTTAGTACTCTCTCCACGACCTTCTCATTTTTATATGGATCTTTCTTTCATCATCTTTCTATGAACTCCTTGTGCTAGGAGATCTATTTCAGGATCTACTCATGCTCTCATTAAACTGGATATTCCTAAATACTGACCTAAGCTGTCCCTGGTCGCAATTTCTAATAAATAGCAAGTTGCAAAATTCACTGCATACCACAATCTAAGACTTGAAAATAGAAGTTGTAAATCTGGTTATGGTATATGAATCTCACCAAAGTGCAAATCCAGTCAAATTTTTATTGCTTACAATTTTTACTTTTGGAAGACAATCATTAGGAAAATCCTTTAAAAAGATCTCACCGATTTACTTTTTGTTAGAAACATTTAACAGGGGGAAAAAAAGTTTGCTTTTGTGTCCCGAAGGCTAGATCCCTCATTCAGACCTTTGTTGGCTTCTGTTCCCAGTTCATCTTGGCACATCGCAATGTGAGCAGGCAAAGTAATGATGACAGATGGGCCGGCGAACAATCACGCCAAGATTCCAACCTGCACATTACATTTCAATAGCTCATAAGAAATTTTTTGCTTAAGAACATGAATGTGACAATGTTAGACAATAGCCTGTATGTTTAAGTTGACCTATCTCCGTGAACTTAAACAAGATATTAAATTGTAAAATCTGGACGTGCATATCTGATAAATCTAAGTTTGTCAGACAAATTCTAGCCTCAGGAGAATCTCAAATAACTGAAGGGGAGACATTAAATGATGCCATGAATGCAGACATTTATTAACTTCCCCTTGTTGGAGATTTGCAAGTTACACCTAAATGAGTCTAGAGTCCAGATTTGTTTTGTCAAGTAGATTGAAAAGAAGCATACATAAAGCTGAATCCCACTGTGAAAAACAATGGAGGAGACCCTATTTTATTATTTTTTCCCCCCTGGGATATCTGTCAAAAGTCAAAAGAATTTGTTGTAATACACATACCCATGGATCATGGCTGGGGGTTTTCACATCATTCATATAAATATGCAATTATGGAAGCTGTAATTTCTCATATTTTAAGTGAACTTGGTGTTCTGATGTAATTAGTTTAACAGACAAAATCTCAATAATTAAAAAATAGAACATAAGTGAAGGTAGCTGAGAAAACATTGCTCTAGTAAAAAAAATCAATCAAAAGAAGCATAAAAAGTTAACTTGTAAAAATGTATGCCATGACAATAGATAAGTTAGCTATAGGTAAAATGATCATTGTTTTGCTGAAGATCGAGTATTATAACATTTGCTGTTCTTTTAACCATAAATGAATTTTTTCTGCCTGCCTGATTTTGTAATCAGAATCTGCCAGAGTGCTATTTACATGTACCATCATTTGCAAAAGCAGAAACGCATTCAGGGCATCAAAGTTGATAATACATAAAGTAAAGGCACTTGCTGCTTTCCGGAAACTTTGTTATTTAAGTGAAATACTGACTAAGATGAATTGTGCTCCTCAAAAGTTAGGTTAGTCCATGCACAATTGGGCAACTTTCAATTATAGAATTCTTGAAGCTTCCCTTGAATAGGACTAGTTATTAACATCGGCCTCACACTGAGATAAAACTACATTTTTAATCTTAAAGTACTCGTGGTGTAAAAAGCACCACTGCTGTTTGAGCTTTTCTAGTTTCTATTGCTCAGCCTCACTTTGTCAGCACCATGAGAAATCTAGTCTTTGTGAATGCTCAGCTTATGGCGTTAGGAGACTAGAGTGGAAATGCTAGCTATTTACATGAGTAGCGTATATTTAATTTAGTCTTCATCATTACCATACCAATGCTTCTAAAATGCAAACTTCTCTTATTAGAATAAAGCATTATTTTGTGCAGAAAACCCTCATTTCTTCCTAGGAGAAGGGGGTGGGGGGAGAAATCTAAGTGATCCTAATGGAGATTTAGGAAAGCAATTGAAAGTAGAAGAACTAGTTTTGAACTGCTTCTCTCACTCAAAAATTGATCATCTATCACTTCAATAACAAGAATTCATTAGGGTTACTGTGAGTTAAAATGTGATCTAAAACTATTGCTCAAATGGGTAATGTCTGTTCTTTGTTTTCATTTCTTCAAAAATAAAGGGAGGTAGATAATTTGCCTGTCATGTAGAATAAAGCTCTAGCAAAATTAAACAAGATAAAAGTGCTTTTAGATTTTGCTGGTTTCTTGGTTCTAATCACAAGAAAATGTTCTGTTAAAGCTTTAGAAATGAAAGTATTTTTAAATCTAAAGGACTTGAAGAGTGGTCATTATAAGCCTGAATCTCTAAGGTGAACATCAGGTTGAACATAGAAGGATAACAGGATCCAGTGTTCTTCTTCTTCTTCTTCTTATTATTATTATTAGAAGTGATTCAAAAAAGATAAAATAAGGGAAAAACACTTCAGATAGAATGTACATACATGCGTCAAGGGGCTACACTGCCACAAATTGACCTAAGTCTTTGACATTGAAGAAAGATTGAAAAAGTAAGTTTTTCAGAAGTCAAACACAGTTTGAAAATCAGAAATCACTGATCAATGCTGAATCCAGAAGAGTAGGAATTGGAAAAAAGGAACTTTCCCATTAACACTCCCAACTTTGTGAGGGAGAGTATGTGCTGGTACCAGATTATTGATCCTAGTTCTTTTGCATTCAATTTTATATTCTTGAATTTCCATGTGCAAATTTCTTGAGAGCACAAAGAAATATGGAAGGTTTTAGATAATTTTTAGATCAATACTCTAATGTAAACATGAAACAAATTGGAAAGATGATCATGATAAAGAAGCTAAGGCTTGTAAGTGACCATTTTATCCCAAGAAGTTATAGTATTTGTTTGCTTTTTAAGAAAGGAACATGATTAGGTTGCTTCCTTCATGAAAATCTTCCTTAAGGCCGTATTTTTGCTCTGATTCTAATACTCATAAAACCTCTGATTTTCACATATTTTCTTCAGGTAGCTTCACACTAAAAATAAAACAGCGTAGGAAAAATGACCATTTCCCTGTGTCTAATATATCTTTCATTATAAATTTAAAAAGTTGTCATTTTTGATATATAAATAAGTTGTTACGGGATTTGATGAGAAACATAGCCTGAGTCACATGGGCTGCAAGTGTAATAAATTCTTGTCTGCTAATTCCTTCATTTGGATCATTTTTGAATTGGTTTCCATTTATTGTGTTTTCCTTTGAGAATGAGTAACGTTTCCCTGGATTGTATAACAACAGGATTACTCTGATGTCGTAGAGGCCCAGAATGCTGTTGTAGTTCTCTGAAAAGTCTTTTGTTGTTGTTGTTTTTAAGATTTTATTTATTTATTTGAGAGAGAGAGAGAGAGCAAGAGAAAGGGAACATGAATGAGTGGGGAGAGAGACAGAAGGAGAGGGAGAAGTAGACTCCCTGCTGAGCAGAGAGCCCAATGTGGGTCTTGATCTCAGGACCTTGAGATCATGACCTGAGCTGAAGGCAGATGCTTAACTGAACTAACTATCCAGGCAGGCTCCTCTGAAGAGTCTTGATTTTAGTTTTATTGAACAATTAATGTAGTTGGCTTTAAACTGCAAACATTGCCTTTTGGGGGGCAGGTCATATCAAAATTCAGGTCTTTTACCCTTAACTGGGTGCTTTAATTTTAGATCATGCATAGTCTCATAGCCCAATATTTTGACAAATTGAATATACAGAATGTTGGAGTTTCCCATCTTACCTTCCGTTTTCTGGGATCTCCCCCACCACTCTTCAGTGATTGTTTGGCATGAATTTCATCCTCTGTTTCTTAAGGGCAGAAAGACTGGGGATTTACTATCAAAGTTTTAGATGCCCTGCATGGTGCCACCTGCAACCCTGCCTCAGACTAAAATTCTAATTTTTGGAAACGAAAATCTTCATTGACAAGTTTACATAGAGTCTGTCAACCAAAACTCATGAGTTAGCTTGAAATATTGAATTTGTAGGAAACGTGTTATTTTTAGAATGACAGTAGTTTATATAAAAATGCAACCACAACTCTTGTAGTTAGTTCTCTAAACTCATAAAAATCCTTTACAAAGTTGGTTTGAGGTATACAGTTAATTTATAGGGAGTAGCCCATGGAAGCAGTTGTTAAGAGTGAAATCCGCGCCAGTGATCTATCCTGAGCAGCTGTATTTTCAAAAGATGATTAGGGTCGAAGAAGACCAGGATAGAGAAACACGAGGATATTTCTTCTAACTCTCAGTTCTGAAAGTAGGTTTGTTAAACCGAATTTATTTGTTTATTTTTTTGTTAAACTGAATTTAAATATGATATTTCTCCTTGAAGTATTGCTGTATGCCATCATGGTACTTGGAAAAGCTTAGCAACAACACTGATCTTGGTTTGAATCCTAGGTGTTGAGCAAGTAAGGGAGCCTCTCTGACCTGTCAGTCCTTTCACAGGCAAAGTGGAATCCTAACGCTTACAAGGCAGCATTTTTAAATGATTGGAGATAACATACAGTGACTATTGTAATATTTGGTACGCATTAGCAGCTCTATTGCCTTATTTGTATAGTATCTCACTGCTTCCTGTGGATAGGGATTAATTATAACGAATAATTTAGGTACTCAATAATTATTTACTGAATAAATGAATAAAAGGAATTCAGATTGTATTTTATGCTCCATATCCCATGTTGTCAGAACTGAAAACAAATTTGCTAAAAGCAGCATTTCTCTGTCATAAATCATTTTAGATGTATGTCCAAAATTTATTTTCTTAGTAGTTTTCTTTTAGTATCATGTTGTAGCTCTACTTATTCTGCTTTCTCCTTTAAATTCCATGATCAATGTGGCTCATAAATTAGCATCTCACACTCCTAGAAATTAACACGAAATTTAGTTATGATTTTTTTTGTATTTCTAAGGACAAGAGAAATAAATAGTTTTTAAATATAGCAACAAATTTTCTCAAATGGGATAAGTTCCCTCAACTAGGTATTATTTTCTGATGCAACATTTTGCCTTTTTTCTGTATGTATGAGTGACTGTGTCTTTTCACCAATATACCAGCACCAGAAATTGATTTCATGATGGTATTTAACTTTATGGTTGGTTTTATAAAGGTGAATGTCGAGGCCATTTTATGGATAATTCTGATTAACTGACGCATTCTTTACAACTTTCCAAAGTGCTTTCTTAATGTACTCATTATTTTCCTTTATGTGAAGAGACAGCTTATAGAAACTAGTGGTATGTTTTCCCACTGCTAACCATAAATAGCGCTCTATAATTAGCTCAAAGGCAGACATTTTATAAATATGTTCAACTGAGCTTTTTCTACTTGAACTGTTTATTTTATAATCTGTTGTACTTACTGGAAAGTGTAGTTTTCAAAACGCGAATCTGGGATTGATTGCAAGAATGTTTGACATTTTGCCTCCTTTTCCTGAGGTTTCAAGAAACTGGTCCATTTGATTTTAAAGTACATAGTCATGAAATTTAAAATGTCTCTGGACTTTGGGCTTTTTTTCCCCCCTGAAAATGTGTGGGATATGTGGGAAGACATGTCCTGTCCCATCAGTCAACATTATTTTAGACAGAGTACTTGCTTCTCCCCGTGTGACATATATGCCAATTATCCAGAGGAATCCAATTCTGTTCCAGCTATTTCCAGTTCTTATTTATAGGCCTGATTATCTGACAGACCATTCCTAAATATGTAGCTAGTAGTCTAGAAATGTCATTCTTACCTCCACGAGACAAACAATTTTGATAAACACTGCATCTAAACTTCAGAAGTAATCCAAAGGAACACAAATGGCCTTGATATTTTAAAAAAAGATTATATTTTTTGATCCAAATACTTCTGAAATATAAACACTCACATGAGGATCGTAATAATTGAAACAAGTTTATGGCCCTAAAATCGTACATTGTGCTCATCTTTGAAAATGCTCACATCCCGTAGTAATAACTATTTGCACTCAGAATAGATCTTTCATCCTAGGTTGTCAAACTATAGTCATCAGTCTGAATGCTGAGGGAGATAAGTATTGTGTTCACTTCTTAAGTGTTTATACTAAAGCCACTACAAATGCCAAGACAACCAATTGAAAAGATAAGGGGATTCAGTTAAAATGTTCGCCACACAGCAAGTTTAGACAATTTTACTTCCCTGTTCTAGTTTCATAGATTTGACTGAACTGACTTTAGATCTGAGGTTTAGATTTTAATCTGTGACCACATACCCATGACAAATGGATTCTGAGAACTGTGCTAACCTTTTTTAATGCCTACAGCCATGTAACAAAAGCCTATGTAGAGATGGAGCCAACTGGCCATTTTGGGCACCCTGCCCCATATCAGTAGAAATTTGGTAATTTGGCCCAATATGTGATCAGAAGATCCTTAGAATGTTTCTACTATTGTTTGTATAGACACAGCTTTGCTATTTAAGTGGTTATAGAATATTACAGTGTATCATTTTAATATGTTAATAGTGAGGGAGTATTGTCTTTCATTTTCTCTTTTGAAATTTTGCCGGAGTTTATAGTGTTTATTTAAATCTGCGCCATGCACAATTTGAGACACTTTGCAAAAATTACCTTCATTTTCACAAACAACAGACTAAGTAGATGCTATGATTTTCTCCATTTTAAGGATGAGGAAGCTGAGCACAGAGTGTCCAAGGAGTTTGCACAGCATTATACCTCTAACTGCTGAAATCACAATTCTAACCCAGGCAACTGGACACCATGTTTACTAAGGATGATTTTGATCATGAAGCATCAATAAACAAAAACATCTTATGTGAAATTAGCCAGTCATGGCTAATTCAGAACAGATACTACATGATTGCATTTATATGGCAACTCATAGAAATAGTAGAATGATGGTTACCACAGTCAGAGGGAGGAGGAGATGGAGCTGCTGGTCAAAGGGTATAAAGTTTCTAAGGCACAAGATAAATAAGTTCTCAAGATCTGCTGTGAAATGCTGTGCCTATTTTTTACAGCGCTGTATTTTGCACTTCTTTTTTAAGAAGGTAGATCTCATGCTAAGTGGTCTTACCACAGGGGGAAAAAAGTCAAAGAAAGCCCATTATTATCCTGAAAGCAAAACACTCTCAATTTATTTTAAAATTCTTATATGTGTAGAAAAGTTATGTTAAATGTGTTATTTGGCTATTAACTTTCTAAAAAAATTAAAAGCAATCCATTTGAATAAATGTGCATATTTTAATTTCATTTATTTAGAAATTATTCCATTTCTACCTCTAGAAGTTAGACCCTAAAAGTTCATTTTGGATTGAAAAAATGTATAAAACCATGTAAATTATGTATTATGTTACCTTAAAAATATATAAATATTATAATATATATTATATATATTATTTTATATATATTTATAAAACCATGTAGATTAGATGTTAGCCCTAAATTTTAAAATAATTAAGAAAGAAGAATAAATGGATTAAAAGAAAAGATTAAGTGCAAAACCAGAGGACTAGAATATTTTGTTATCTTGTTTTGGTCAAGTTCTTTGTATGTACATTTTGATTTAATCTTTAATAAAAATCCTTTCAGAAAATTATAACATCCCAGGTTTACAAAACAGTAGCATGAGCTTCAAGGAAATTAAGTGTATCATCCAAATTCACAGGGTTAGGAAGTGAGAAAGCCAGAATTTGAATCTGCTTGACAATGCCCACAGTTGTTCCAGCCCACATCACCTCCGATGTAAAGGCAACATATTTGTAACTTCATTACTAGAGATAAACTCTTTTCAGGAATTAGATTTACCGTAGAGTTTATCTCATGAATCTTTGTGTAGGCCATGATGGTTATAAAGTGGACAGTGGCTTAATCTTTTGTAAAACCTATTATATGGCAATTGAAATAGATGATTCTTGCGTCTAACTCCTATAAATGTAGTTCTATTGAATTATTAAATCCAGATACATCTGCCAGAGGGGGAGTGTAGGAGAAGGGAATGTAGGGGAACCATAAAGAGTAAAATTCATACGAAATGATCAGAGGAGCATTGAGGATAAGGTATGATTGATCTGGCTGTTGAAAGATGGGTGAAGTATCAATTACCACAAAATCACTCAAAGCATAAGAAAAGGAATACACAAAGCTGAAAGGATAAGAAAATGCTAGTACAATATAAAAATGTCAACGTAAAGTTACCATATTTGAACAAATTTTATATATCTATTACTTATTTTTTTTAAGATCTACTTATTTGAGAGAGAGAGAGAGAGAGAGAAAGAGATCATGAGTGAGAGGGGCAGATGGAGAGGAAGAAAGAATCCCAAGCAGACTCTGTGCTGAGTGCTGAGTGTGGAGCCTCACGTGGGACTCGATCTCACGACACCAAGACCAGGACCTGAGCTGAAACCAAGAGTGGGACACTCAACCCACTACACCACCCAGATGCCCCTACTTAGTCAACGCCTTCTTTAATATGGTCTTTAATTTTTACAAGTTCTCTGAATGATAAGTATCATTATCACCATTCTAGAGAAGAGGAAAATGAGACTCCGAAATATGAGTAAATGAATTCAGGAAACAATGAACTATTAGAACATGAAAGTAGAGCTGATTGGCAATCATAATGTGGATCAAGAACTGACTGTGGGGGATAGTTCTAATAACCACCATTTATACTTTGCTCACCCTATGCTAACAATTTCTTGTTTAAGCCATTTCCTTTGAGGGGACTATTATTATCACCAATGATGTACACATTAAAAAAGCCCCAAGTATCAGAGAAATTAAGTAAGTTTTTTTTATATCATAAAGCAATTGGTATGAACCTCTTGATGTTGTATATATTTTTGTGCAAATTTGCTTATATGCACTTTATTTTTTTTAAATATTTTTATCTATTGATTTGAGAGAGAAAGAAAGAGCATGAGCAGGAGAGGAGGGGCAAAGGGAGATGCAGACTTCCTGTTGAGCAGGAAGCCCAGTGTGGGGCTGGATCCCAGGACGCTGGGATCATGACCCAAGTGAAAGGCAGACACTCAACCAACTGAGTCACCCAGGTGCACAGCCTATATGCATTTTCTGGAGGAAAGGAAAGGTAGTTCGCATCAATTTCTCAAAGGAGTTCATGATATAAAAATAAGTTAAGAACCACTGTGTTGGTTCAAGGCAAAGGCATGATAGGCTGGCAGGTGTGCAGTCCACAAGAGGAAAGCTTCAGTGTGAGATGGCCATCTGCTAGAGTTTGGAAATTGTCTATGCAGAGCACTGAATAAATACACAAATTATTGAAGGCAATGGGAGGGAACCTTCTCACCACTGGAGAAGGGAAGTACAAATATGAAATGATGAAAGCTTGAATGAACCCTATGTTTTGGAGTGGAAGTCATGGTATTGGTGTAAACTCATGACTGTGAAGATGTAGAGATAGATATAGATGTGTATAAATACATATATATTTTTAGCTCTGGCCACTCATATAATTATGAGTCTTCCTCAGGAAAACTAACAAACTTGTCTAAAGTCCCAGTCAGTGTAGGGCAAAGTCAGGATTTTAACTCAGGCAGTTGGATTACATGTATTGCACTCCTACGCAATGCTATAGAGGTTACGAGAATTATAGTAGGTGAGCAGAATGCGAGAAATCATTTGTGTCTAGAAATTTTTTTTTCTGAAATTGTCAATAGTCATGTCAATAATAATATTCTTCCATTATAATACATTATAATATTAAATCTTTGGATTCTTTGCAGTTTTATCTCGGACCTATCACAAATATTTTCCTAGGTTAGTCTCTAGTGTCTTTACTCTTTGAAAACATAAAAATGCATAGTTTTTGTAATTGGAACTCATTCAGATTCAGTATTTGCATACGTGAATCTAATGGTAAAAATTAAATAATTGCTGAATTTATAGAAAACTTAAAAAAATACAGTCTGATAACTGCTTTACATAAATTTTCTCAATAAATGGTACAACAACTGTCTGAAGTCAGGTCTGTTGCTAAAATTCAACATTTTATTGATAATGAATCTCAGACCTAGTGGTTAAATAAGTTTTCTCCAAAAATTTGTGTTAGGGAGCTTTATACTTTGCAACCGATTATTGTAGGCTCATAATGCATTCATTGAAGGATCACGGATGTGTGGAACTAGGACTCAAAAGTCCTGGATATCTATGAAGAAGAGAGTAAGCTGAAAGATATCACTGTTTCTCAAAAACAAAGCCTTTTGTGGAAAGTGACTGCATGACCCCATCTCTGTAGTCTACTTCACCCTGGATAGAGGGAATTTTGTGATATTTTAGAAAACTGTTTTAAGGAACTTAAGGATAGTTCAACATGAAAGCACATATCAACTTTTGTTATCAGACTTATTTTTTAGACATTGTGTTGCACAGTTCAAAAAAAAAAGAGGTATTTTCTCATGTAGAGATGGGCCTAGAGCCAATGTGCTCCACACATCTGTCATTGACATAGGAACTGATCAATCGACAGAAATGTTAGTGAACTAAAAACAAGGCTTAGAAAGGCTTTCAAGAGATCTAGCAGCACTGAACTCACCGAGGAAGGTGTAAAAGTATAAGCCCCAAAGGACTCAGTTGAAATCCCTATAGAGATTTGAACCGACTGCAGTTACCAATACAGAGCAGAGTCAGCGGAGAACAGCACAGATGAAAGTCCAGTGGTAGCATAAAGCAAACAGAGTCAAATTTGAAATCAAAACTGTATCATTCAACTGGCAGTGAAGGTAAAAAGAGTTTCTCAAGCTTGATCAAACGGGGGGCTTTTAAGAAGATGCATATCCCTAAGTAGAAATAGTATGGGGCAACCAGGTGAGATTGTAGCTTTCTTCATAATACATTTACCTTATTTAAATTAAGTCATTTTGGGGATCCCTGGGTGGCGCAGCGGTTAAGCGCCTGCCTTTGGCCCAGGGCACGATCCTGGAGACCCGGGATCGAATCCTACGTCGGGCTCCCGGTGCATGGAGCCTGCTTGTGTCTCTGCCCCTCTCTCTCTCTCTCTGTATGTGTGTGTGACTATCATAAATAAATAAAAAAAAATTAAAAAAAATAAATAAATTAAGTCATTTTATTGGAATTTCATGAGGATGGATCAGCAGAAGAGTTGAGGGCCTATCTGTGGCCTATACAATGAGACAAGTTTGTGTATCTATGTCATCAAAGTTGGGCTAGAAATTGGAAGACTCTGGGTTAAAAAGCATAATAGCTCAGAATTGATTAGTATTTAGAAATATATTAAAGCACTCAGCAATTTTCATAGCTATGGATGATTATAAATAAAAACATGATTTTTAAGCCTACTCTCCCTATTTCTCAATGCTACTTTTCCCCCCTCAATTTTTCCTGGAGCAGGACTCTAATGCTACCTGACCTCCTCATTATGGCTCCCTATCCTGGGCCCTATCATGTTGGGGACTCCTTCAGCTTCCTCTGTTTCTCCTGGAAAAGACTTAATGCTTCAAACTCAACCAGATCTGCTTAGACACCCATGTTATGCTATTAACTTATTCTTATGATTTGAGCAGGTAACAAATGTCTCTGGGCTTCATTTTATCTCAAAGATTAAAAAAAATTCTTGTCTTTGAAGTTTATTTTGAGAATTAATTAGAATATAGATCAAAAGCTTAGCGCAATCTATGGAAAAATATTAGGGTGTCAGTTAATATTAAATAATAATGGTCTGCCTTTATGTTAGAAGGAACATAAACTGTAAAAATTTATATTGAACTGTTAATGATTCATTTTCATGGACATTTGCACTTAAAAAATGAAATGTTTCATCCAGTGATGTAGCTGATATATTAAGTATTTTTAAGGACATTTAGAAGGAATGTTTTAATGTTCTGGACAACACTTAAATAACATTATGTAGTTCCAACTTCTTCTAATATAGATAAATTATAAGCATCCAGTATACATACATATAGTGGTAAATCTGGCTCAGGCTAGAGCTCTCTCTTTTTCTCTCTCAGAAACAAGTATAAAATACTCTGTTGGAGAGTATTTTAAAATTAAATGTATAGATACGTTAAATTCATGTATATGGAAACCCTAGTTAATAAACCCTCTCCATATATCCATATCCTCAAAAACATAAAACTGTAGAGCAAAATTGTGTAGTATGTTCTTCACCAAAATCTTAAAAGATGCCTTTATTCTGCATTCAGTCAGCTTGATATAAATTTCAATAACAGAACTAAAATATAGCAGGGTAAAATTTCCAAGAGGCTGGAACGATGTCAAATCAATGGAAAATTGGGATTGATATAAAAAAGAAACTACAGAGGTTGATCAAAAATCTATTTGTTAATAATCCATAGTGAATGAATATATTACTAAAATGGAAATGATCATGTTCACACTGCCATCGTTTTCTTCTTCTTTCCTTCCTTCCTCCCCTCTCTCCCTCTCTTTCTTCTCTGTCCCTCCCTTCTTTTCTTCCTTTTTTTTCTTTTCCCACTTTGTTTCATTGTTGTTGTTTATTTTTTGATATGTATTACACTGTCTACCTGTATTTTACAGATTAATTGTAGCAGAAAAGCAGTGATAATCTCAACATTTTCCCTACCTGGGTTAAGACATGGGGCATTGCAGTATCTCAGGAACACTCATGTGCCCTTGTCCAAAATATTCCCAGCTTTCTCTTTCTTTCCTTGGTAGTGCTTCTACTTATGTATTATATATCATTAACTAGTACAGTGTTTATGTTTGAAAAATCTGTAGCAAAGACAAACCTGCTGGTGAAATGGAATAATACTATCACCACCGTTAGAAGAAGGATCTAAGAGAAGATAAACTGGGCAGAGCCTCTAGATCCTAGTTTGACTTTAGCTTCCTTGAGAGTTTAAGAAAACTCTTAACTCTTGGTCAGTGCTATAGTCAGCGGGTAAGGACATGAAATGGTCCTAAGAAACAAGACTTGATGAAATTAGGTCATCTAACAGACTGAGACTATGGCTGGAAGTCCAGAAGAAGTATGGAGTCTCCTGTTTCTAAGCTCCATGGTGTACCTCCTACTCTTATATTCAGATCAAAAAGGCTACTTGCTTTAAGGGAGAAATGAGAGTCATTAGCTGATCCGAGAATCAGAACATTAAAAAAAAGAAGAAGGACTTCAACACAAGGTCAAATTAATGCAGATAGAGATATGAATCTGAGTGAAGTTCTCTGAGGCATTCTGTTCTGAGGCTAAAGAGATGGTACATAAAGTGGCCAGTGGGGATCTTGGTGATAAGAACCCTCTTCAGATCTATTTCTTGGGGCACAGAGTTCTGATCTGGACCCATTATCCTATGTATCATCTGCCAGTTTGGGGCTCTCCCTTCTCCATGCTCTTGAGAAATCCACTGCCACATCCTTTTTGGTGACTTTTTTTCTGTAGCTCACATCTTCCTCTGTCTTGGTTTGTGTTCTAGTTTTGACGTGATACATCCTCAGTGGCTTTTTAAGAAAAGGTACATGGGAGATAAAGTTTTCAGATGATGCATGTTTCAAAATATTAACTGGGTGGGATCCCTGGGTGACTCAGTGGTTTAGTGCCTGCCTTCGGCCCAGGGCGTGATCCTGGAGTCCCGGGATCGAGTCCCATGTCGGGTTCCCTGCATGGAGCCTACTTCTCCCTCTGCCTGTGTCTCTGCCTCTCTCTGTGTCTCTCATGAATAAATAAATAAAATCTTAAGAAAAAATACAAAATATTATCTGGGTATTGCCTTTTGGGTAAAGAATTTTCTTCCTAATTTAAAGTTCCATTGTCTTCTTGATTCTGATAAAGCATTAAAGTCATTCTGATTCTTGATACTGCATATATGATCTGTGTGGTTTTCTCTCTACCACTTATAGATTCTCTTTTTACTCCCATTGTTTAGAAAACTCACAATATATAAGTCTGTTTCTATCCATTGTGCTAGGGATTCAATCTGGCAACTGATGTTCCTTCAGTTCTGTACAAATTTCTCTGACAAAGTCATCTCCTTGGTTTTCCCTTCCTGTCTTTCTGGACTTTTTTTTGCAGTGTTCCAGTTGTTCTTTCTTTTTCTTCTACTTCTTTGAATTTTGCTTTTCTTTCTGGGAGTTTTCCTCATTGTAACTTCCTAATCTTCTATTAGAGTTTTAAATTCTATTCTGATTTTTTAAAAATATTTTATTTACTTATTCATGAGACACACACACACGCACACACACACACACACACACAGAGGCAGAGACATAGGCAGAGGGAGAAGCAGACTCCCCACGGGGAACCGGATGTGAGACTTGATCCTGGGACTCCAGGATCAGGCCCTGAGCCAAAGGCAGATACTCAACAGCTGAGCCACTCAGGCATCCCTACTCTGAAATTTTTAAATGAAAAAGCCTTTTCTTATTCTCTTAATGTTTCTTTCTTTATACCACCCAGTCCTGTACCATGCATAAAGTATCATTTCTTATCTCACTGATAGTGTGCTAGTAATAATGTTCTTTCCTCTGAAGAGAATGCTTTTTCTCTCGAAGATGCCTTATGACTTTTGTTTACTTGTTTGGGATAATTTACATGTCACAGGTTTTCTTAAGGTATTTGATCACACTTTGTTTCTTTTCATGTTTGAGAGTGTGCAAGAAGCTGGCTGGATATGTCGTGTAATATGCATGCTTATGGGTGGTGGGGGCTGTTTGCAACTTGATCTTATAGAGTATTCTGGATAGTTTTTTTTTTCTTTTGAGGTAATAATCAATGTCAAAACATTCAATTTAATCTTGGTCTGATTATATTTCCCAAGAAAATGTTTATCAGTTCATCAATGTCTGATGATTCTGCAGACAAGATTCCGACACCCTAGTAGGAGAGTAAAGTCTGGAGCTCTTGGCATTCAGTATTCAACAGGATCGCTAATTCCCCTTCTTGTTCCTCCAGTACTGATGCCCTGTGTGGGCATAAGAGTCTCTCGTTCAGGGCACTCTGCTTTACCCTTTATAGCAGCCTCGGGCTAATGTAATTTGTGGCCTATTCTCTTTCTTGGTAGGGTCAAGACCCAGCTAGTCATCTTTCTTGCTACCCTCCTTGGCTCTTGCTTATTCTGTGGACCCTCTGAAGTTGAGTGGTGATCTTGGATGGGAAATACTTTACCTTATGATAGTGATCCCACTGGAGTCAGCTGCCCAGCCAGAACCTCAGCTCATTCCATGTTCATCCTTTCAGCATATGTGACCTCCACCACACTCAGGTGCCATCCATATCTGGGACTAAAATCACCTCAAGAAAATAAACTAAACTCAGTCCTCCCTGAGGCCACCATACTGTATTGTCAAGATTACTCTCGAGTGGCAGCCTGCAGATTCACGTTGGTGTGGGAGCAGCCTTCTGAAGCAATTCCCCAGAGTCTTAAGTGGAAAGCCACTTATTTAACACACCTTCCTTCTCCAGAAAGGAAGCTAGGCCGAGTCAATGGAGACAAAGAGACACAAACGCATTTGACAAACACTAACAAGGCATTTACTGTGAACCAAGCATGGCTTTAAATGCTTTGTTTTAGATTGCCTTAGCATTTAATCTTGACAACTAGTTTATGAGAAAATGACTTTAAAAGGTAGTTATTATCATCAATCATCATCAGTCATCATCATCACCATCATCAGGTAATAATAAGGCTGATTATGAGGAAAACAAGTGTCAGAATAATTTGCCAAAGGTCATGGGCCTAAATATTGGGGCTTGGATTTGATGCTCATTTCAGTACTAGGTGACACCGCCTCCAGGTATACTCCTCTTTGTTTCCATCTCTCTCACAATCCCTCCTTCCTCTTTCTGCTGAGAGACCCACCAACCTGCCATCCATATGTGATCTCATCATTCAGGCCACCTATTTGTTATCTGAAATAAGAGCTAATGCACTAAGAAATCCTTTCACTTACAAAAGCCAGAGTCTTATGACTCCCCTTGTTAAAAAAGCCCAGAGATAACAGCCTTCTTGCTACCCTAAAGCTCCCCCAAAGCTGAGAAAAGGCTTGTTTTTTAGTAAGACTTGCCCTCATCTTCCCTTAGAGAAAGCCCTAGGAAGGGGGGGCTTTAAAAAATAAAAATAAAAGCACAGCAGTTACATATGTGCAAGTCATTGTTTTTGTTATGTCAGAGAGATTGCAAAATGACCCGGGATGGTGTAGCATCACAAACACCATAGTGTCTGTGATGAAGAGAGTGATTAAGTTTTAAACAGAGGTTAGGGGAAAAGCAGATTGATATGATTGATCCCCTATGTTGGGTAAGAGGTGACCTCTGAGAAGAAGCACATGGCCAAGGAGTGAGAACACTGGCTCCAGTGCAGATGAGTGAGTAAGGGAGGGAGAAGGCAGGCATGCCTGGTGCATTGAAGATGTTTAACAATGAAAGGGAAGATAAACTCACACTTAGAAAATCAGGTGCTCAACACTGGCTCTATAAATTCAATGAGTATTTGACAAGGAAAAAAAATTTTTTTTAGTCTGAGAAACACAATTACTGAGAAAAAAAATAAAATCTGCTTGCAAATGCTCAGCAGCTGCAAACCCACTGGTTCCACTTCCATGGTTCTGTAATTATTTATCTCAAGTTTTCTTTACATTCTTTTCTTGTTAGACACTGGAGCATTTAAAAGGGGCATGTTGACTTAACTGGCCATGTTGAGGATGGAAGGAGGGAAAGGTCAGAAATTTCTATTGGCTTTACAATGCAGTGCTAGTTTGCCCAGATTTTCCTTGCTGCTTAATGAAGTACCAATTTAGAAGGCTAACGAGAACATTTATAATTTTGGCTTGACATTACTATGTTCAACTTGACTATTTAATTACCAAATTAATTTTATGGTTATAACCATAGAATTGCACAATGTTTATGATGTAAACATTTGGGGACTTTTAAATATAAAAATACTTAATATCTCTAAACTGTCCCAGTGCGTAAGTAGCTATCAAATTTAAAAGGTCTAAGAAACATGCGAACAGCTATAAAATAAATATATACCCTTGATACAGCACTACAATTCGTACAGCACAATTGCTTTTCTAATATCATTTGCCCTTGGATCTCAGTTGTGCTTCACATGTTTGATGTACTTGAAAAATCAGTATTGTCTCAACAACAGCTGGTCCAGCCATGAGGCGATAATAGTAGCATTTCATGACAATTATAGTGAGGACAGCTTTAATATAAGGTTGTTGCCTGAAGTTAGTAATCCCCCGAAGTCTTGTTAACAGTCAGAATTTACCATGTTATTATTAAACAAACAAATTAAGACTCACAAAAAAAAAAACCAAAAAAGATACCAAAACAAAAATCTACTTTGCTGAATATTCAGTGGACATATCCATATAATTGTGTTAAGACAATGACGAAGCTGATGTTTTTCTCTTGATAAAAAAGCAGAAAAGAGCAGACTTTCTTTGAAAGGTCTGAGTATTGTGTATCAGCCTCCACTATTTGTTGGTGGAAAGGCAATAATACCAAGTACTGAATAGTTGTCCTGCCCATTGGAATACAAGTAAGTGTGGAAACAACTGTGGACTCTGTGTCATTTGATGTATGCTATATCCTCATAAACCATGTACATTTTCTGGTGGAGATCCCAAGATCAATAAAGAAACCAGGTGAAAGGTTTAGGCTGCCACTGTTACCAAGATACTGAGAATAAAACGTTTATGAAGCCCCACTGTGGCCCAACCGTGTTCTTTGCGTCATGAAATCCTCATTCTAAGGCCACACAGCAAGTTAGCAGCAGAGTTGGACTTTTAGAACTGTTTTTATTGCTATTTGAAGTCTTGCTCTTTTATGTTCTGTACTTGTTCTGTCCAATATGGTAGCCACTAGCCACATGGTGATTTCAATTAAGATGACATAAAATAAGAAGTGTAGTTCCTCAGTTGCACTAGTTATATTTCAAGAACTCAGTGGCCACATATAGTTGGTGGTTACTACATTGCACAGCACAGATACAGACCATTTTCAACATCTAAGAAACTTCTGTTGGGTGGTGCTGCTCCAAACACTAAAATAATATACACATTGCTGATTAATGCAGTAGCCTTACTTACAGAAGCCTTTAAAAATGAAGTTTTAGTATTTCATGAAGCCTTTCTACCAAGGATCCATATGAATATGGTAAAAAAATAAAAACACTAAGAAAGGTAATTAGGAAAAGTAGATGAAATAACATTACTTGAATAAAAATTGGAGTTATACTGAAGCGACTCTTCGGGGAATTGAACTTTCAGATGTTTGAAACCACAAAGGAGAAAGCAAATCTAGTTTTACTACCTCTGTGTAATTTTCATTCATTAAAAAAGAAAAATCCCTTCCAAAGTTCTCTAAGCTTGAGTACAAACGATGAATTATATTAGACAGTTTTGAACAAATCAAAATTAAAATTTCAAAAATCCAAAAAACAAATCTAAGCATTATCACATTTAGATTCTGTATTTGCCTGAGGTAATGGCAAAGAATCAAAGGTAAAACCATTTATAACAGATGAGTAGGAAAGAAAGCCTTTGTTGATTTTTTATTACCTGTTTAGCTTTAGGGACTAGGGAGTAATAAAAACAGCAAATAGTACCTAGGTGGCCTGAATAAGTTAGTGATCCTTCCAGAGGTACAAACTCCCAATGAGTGATTAGTTTAAGCCCTAGCAAAACCTAGCTCACCAAATGTGATTTATAGTAATTATCCCTGTCCTTCCCTCTAGGCTTTTCCAGATGATTTGTGATAAAGTCCGACTAAATACTGTTTAAACACATGCTGTCTGGAATAACAGTAATTTACATTATAATGCACTAAATTAAACAAGTTACTTCCCTTTAAATATTACATAGTAGAGTTTTTAAATAACACATATAGTGTCTGGAACAGTGTTATGCATAATTTTTAGTCAATGAAGAAATGGAAATTTTAAGAAGTGTGTTTTCCAATAACAGGGTTGACTTACGGGAGGAGTGCAAATCAGATGAGCACAAGTTGGGTGCAGAGCAAAGTGAATGTTTCAGAGAGGAAATGGCAGTATTATTCTGAATATGGTCAGGCACCTCTATAACAGATAATCCCATAATCCAGTCACTGTCATTTTATGTGTCCTATGAGAGACCTGGATGACTTGACAGGGTGTGTGTGTGTATGTGTGTGCGGTAGTTATCATAAAAGAATAAGTGAAACTCAAAGAAAGCTATTTGGCCAAAATGTCATTTGGATATCTGTAGTACCAGTGGTATTAAAGCAACGGATTGTACAAGGATCTATGGAGGTGGTACCTTGAACCAGTCATTATCATCTCCAACACCAGGATGCCAGGGCACCAGGAATCAACAGCCTTAGCATGCGTGTCTCACTGTGTCATCAATGTCCATATCTTAGGCATGCGTCAGCGGCCCAACTGCCACTTAAGAGCATGAGCTGGAATAGGAGGCAGCCCCATGGCCCCATGGTGAATCAGCAGATACAGTAGCTGGGTTGCAGTAGAGTCTTTAAGAACTCCTTGAATTGTCTGTGGTCAACTCTGAAGTTTTTGCCATGGAAAATTGCAAACAACAAATGCAAACATGGAAAAAAGTGTAAAGTATAATGAACTCCTATAGCCCCATCTCCCCCTTCAACAATTACTATGTCATGGCCAGACATGTTTCATTTCTTCCTTCATCCATTCTCCTCCACCTGCTGGATTGTTTTTAAGTAAATTTTAGGGCATTTCAAGGAAACAGGCTTTTCTCTACCATGAATTGGGACATAAATAATGCTCGTTGACTGCTCTCATGACCATATTTATACTTTAGGGAATTATGCAGGAAAATAGAGAAGTATATGAAGTGGTTTCATAGAAGTAAGGACAGGAACGATGGACAGGAACAGGCATTGCCATGGCTGGCCGGAGGCTGAGGAAAAACCCTAAGGGCATGCTATCTCAGCTGAATTGGAGAAGACAAATAAAAGTTAGTCAATGGAAGAAGGGAAGGATAGATTTCCAGATAGAGGAAACACTAAATAATGAATCAACGAGGCAAGCACATTTTTAGAAGTCTTATTTTGTACACTGTCTTATATACAAGGATTGCCAAAGTGGGGAAGCCTCATTCCTCAAGGATCAGTAGAGTGAATGTAAGACACATTTGAGGATGGGTTTAAAAGAAGATGGTACATTCAAGATGCTGCCAGCATCAGAAATATTAGAGAGAAGGTTTTTATGTGATGGTTCTGGCAGTGGGAGAAGTTGTAGTAATAGCACCGTAGACAGGGTTCTATAAGGTGCAGGAGCTGGAGGAGAACGGAGACCCACGTGATGACAGTGCTGTGTGATGTTACAAAAGGAGGTATCTAGAATTTCATGTTCTCTGACCATGAAATATTTTTAAAAACTACCTTCTAATATGAGCGTGACCTTTGAAACATCAGAGTGGGTACTTTTTACTATGATAACTAATGTTTATATGAATATAAACAATGATTCTTCCCTTAGAGGAAATACATTCATTATCATGAACTTGCAAGACTGGGTCAGAAAAGTTTTCAGATGTCCCAATTACGTTAATAGCTTCTGGATGTTTTAAAGTATTCTCCAAAGAATAATAAAAATAATTGTAAATTCTTCATATTGTTAGAGTTCAGGGTAAGAAAGCATAAAGCCCTCTAGATTTTTCAAGCGGAAAGGGATTTAATAAATGGAAGTGGTACTTAACTAAATATATTGGAAGGCTTGGCATAAAGAAGTTGGCAGGAAGGAGGGTGGGCACAAGTAGGTTTTTGTGTCATATTGTAACTGCAGTCTGAAGCTCGGGACTTTGTTAGTGGCATCCAATATCGCAGCTACCCCATAATCCCAAATCCACTGGGGTCACAGAATGCAGAGCTAAGGTGTCTACTGAAAGTTTCCCTCCACCGGAGCCTATGTTTTAACTGTTACAAGAGGAGGAAGAGCCTTTCTCCTCTATTTGAAACTAATTCCAGTCGATCTCCCTGGACAAAACTCAATTATCTTCTGAATTCTTGTACCAAGTTCCTTTGGAAACCTATTTTCCAAGTTCCAGTCCTCATGACACAAAGAATAGAGGCAAATAGGGAAATATCAGAAAGGGAGACAGAACATAAAGACTCTTAACTCTGGGAAATGAACTAGGGTGGTGGAAGGGGCGGAGGGCGGGGGGTGGGGGTGAATGGGCGACGGGCACTGAGGGGGGCACTTGACGGGATGAGCGCTGGGTGTTATTCTGTATGTTGGCAAATTGAACACCAATAAAAAATAAATTTATTATAAAAAAAAGAAATGAATTCGGATCACCAGTAGACGATATCCAACATGCTATTCAAAATTAGCAAATTAAGTTTTAAAAAAACCATATTAGCAAATTAAATTATCACCATCAATTTGGATGTTATTATCCAATATTAGTGCCAAAATGTGCGGTACTGTCAGGTCTATTGGAGGAGGATCCTTAGTATAATTTTGAGACACCAACCAGTTTTCCAATGAAAACTTTTTGTTCCTTTTAGAGTAGAATGGCACTCAGAAACCTGGTTCTGAATCCTATGTATGATCATTGCTGCTTAGGGAACATTGCAAACAGAGCTGGAAAAGTCATTGTTACTTTTATCATTATTGTTATTTATCATGATCTCATACTGGTATCTCCAATTCAAATTTGACAATATAGGTTTCTTTCACATCTAACCCATTCCACATTTGTGTCTCTTTTCTTTCATAAGGAGAAAGCTGCTTTTGAAATATATATAATATATATATATATATATATATTTTTTTTTACTTTCTCCTACTATACCTGTGCAGTAATTTTAGAATTGTTACACAAATACCACCTCACCACAAAACTACTAAGTCCAAGATGGTTTTTGGCAGTTCTGTTTATCCTGAGAATGCTTCAGAGTATTTGTTCGTGAGTCACTTGATTTAAAGGTTTTTTTGTTGTTGTTGATGTTGTTCTTATAGTCTTATTTTGGCATACAATTAATTTCATTTCTTTCTCTCCGCATTCAATTTTATATATTTTTCTTTCTCCATTTATTTTTTATTTTTTATTATTTATTCTTTATTTTTTTTAAGATTTTATTTATTTATTCATGAGAGACACAGAGAGAGAGAGAGAGAGAGAGGCAGAGACACAGGCAGAGGGAGAAGCAGGTTCCACGCGGGGAGCCCAATGTGGGACTTGATCCTGGGACTCCAGGATCACGCCCTGGGCCGAAGGCAGGTGCTAAACCACTGAGCCACTCAGGGATCCCTCCATTTATTTTTTAAAATGTGAAACATCTACATGGTTTAACATTTTTGAAGGGTATAAAAAAGATGCTCAGAGAAGTTTCCCTTTCACCTCTATTGTATTTGTCTTCATTCCCATCTTTGTTCCCAATTTCTGGTTTATCATTACTGGGCTTCCACTAGGACTGTTTTCTCAGTCTCTGATTGTTTTCCAGGTCCAGAGTTTGTTTTGTGGGAAGAGATGTACTGACTTTCTAGCAAAATATTCATATCATTTCCCTTATGCATAGAATGAGCAAGTATTATAATATGAATTACTAAGCGGATGCTCCCAGAACTGTCTCTGCTCCTGACACAATAAATACTACATCCCAGGAGGGATTGATGAGATTGTTCGGGACTGGTGTTTCTAATCTCATATCCATTTATCTCACCATTTTGGCCTGTGCATAAACCATGAGTCATGGAGAATGACTGTATCTTAAAATGACTTAATCAGGTGGTAATGCCAGTGTTTGTGGTTACAGATGTGCTATCTCTGCTGGAGCCAATCAGCATCAGTCCTGACATCTGATGTATTAATCCCTTGAATGCTTTGTCTTTCCCTCACATCTCTCATAAAAGGAAAGCAGAAGCATTTTGTCTTCATATGGCAGAGACATGTCTTCTTTTGTTGACTTGCCTCAAAGCTATGTCAGTTCTCTGGCTTTTTTCTTAATATGGTTAAGTGCCATCTTGATCATCTTGAAATTCAGTGGGATGTCACACTGATTCATTGCATTTATGGTATTATGCCAACTGGAACTGATGAGCTGGAGAGCACAAACATCCTAAATACTTTAGAGCGACCTGTGTTGCAAAAGACCGAAGATATAATCTCAGTGAAAATCCCGGGCCATGCCACAATCGTGAAGTTTCTCAAGGTCCCAGGGGTCTGTGGCATGTTGAGATGCCCTTTCTAAATGAAAGATACTTCGATGTTTTTGAATCACCTACCACAAAGAAAGAGATACGATAGAAATGGGCATCTCTGAATGTTACACGCAATATATATATCATTTGTTGTATGGCTCTACCCTATTATCTGGGCATTCCAAAAGGCTTTTAGTTTTTACTTGTCTCAGAGCAAGAAACGGGTCCATGTGAGACATGCGGCACAATATAAGCTACTCTTACACTTGGGCATCATGAGTCAGAAGTCCCAAATGTCTATGGTAGATGCTGTGCAGCAAGCTTCCACATTCGCTGAAGAATCAGACTCTTAGGGGTTTTTAGGAAGGCTGTATCCTCTTCTAACAACACATTTTATCCATGGAAAATCAGCTCTTCCTTTGCTACTTGTACACAAAGTGACTATGCACCCCCAATTGCCCACTATAAACTGAGTACTATCTAGTCTAGTCAACCATAAAATTAGATGTGCGCAGCAGCATTCTCCTGTAAAATGGAATTGGCACCTAAAAGACTGGGACCGAGCAGGCTCAGAAGGAATGAGTAAATAACACTGGTAGGCAGCTTAGGCTTCCATCATAGCTGCTCCCTGGAGTTGTGAATTCTTCCTTAACTCATGGTTTTGATCAGATGGGGAGTTACCTATGACTACTTAACAGAAGAAGGAAAAACTCAGGCTTGATTTGGGGATGCATCTGCATGATATGCTGGCTGGAGCTGAAGGTGGATAGCTCCTCCGTTAGAGCTCCACTGAGAAGTTCTGAAGAGCAGGGGTGAAGGCAAAACCTCCCAATGGGAAGAACTTCCCGCCACACAATAGTTTCATTGTCCTAAAATATCTGCTGTACTTCACCTATTCAACTCCTCCCTCCCCTCCACTGAATCTCCTGGCAACCATGGATTTTTTTTTTAATCATCACAGATTTTTCTTTTCCTAGAATTCATATAATTAAAATAATAGGGTAGGTGGCTGGTTTCTTTCGCTTAGTGATAATGCATTTAAGATTCACCTATGTTGGGCAGCCTGGGTGGCTCAGCAGTTTAGTGCCACCTTCGGCCCAGGGTGTGATCCTGGAGTCTTAGGATCGAGTCTCATGTTGGGCTCCCTGCAGGGAGCCTGCTTCTCCCTCTGCCTGTGTCTCTGCCTCTCTCTGTCTCTCATGAATAAATGAATAAAATCTTAAAATAAAAGATTCACCTATGTTTTCTCATGGCTTAATAACTCATTTTATTTCTTTAAATTGTAGTAAAATGCACATAACACAAAATTTACCAGCTTGACCACTTTTAATTGTACAGTTCAGTGACATCAAATGCTCTCATATTGTGCAACCATGACCAGAACTCTTTTTATCTTGCAAAACTGAAACATTATCCATTAAACAATAACTTCCCACTTTCCCTTGCCCCAGCTGCTGGCAACTCCCATTCTATTTTCTGTCTCTATGAATTTGGCCATTTTAGGTATCCACCTAAGTAGAATAATATATTTGCCCTTTTATGACTGGTTGACTTAGCATAACGTTTTCAAGGTTCATCTGTGTCGTGGCATGTGTCAAAATTTTCTTTTTTTAAGGCTGAATAACAATCCATTGCATTTATGTATTTTTTTAAATCTATTAATTTGCCAGTGGATACTTTGATTGCTTCTAACTTTTGGCTGTTGAGAATAACACAGCTATGAATATGAGCATACAAACACCTGTTAGCCTTCCTAGCAGTTTTTGCTCATACATGGACCATGCTTGGAGCTAAGATATTTATTTAATTATTGTGAGTTATCAGGATATGTCTTTGTGGCAATTTTTAAATATATTTCTATAAAGGTTATAGTTTAGTGCAGGAGATTTGAATGTTTGCCATGTCTTATCTTGATCTCCTAAGTGTCTTGTACTTTTTTATTACTTGATCATTAAAAATACGTCTTTAGTTAAAAAACCTTTGGGTTGCACATTTCCATGGAGAATTAACAGTGGCAAGATCCCGAGTTTAGTATGTCTTTGAACATTTCTCTTTAAATTTCATTTTGTGTTCTGTTTTTCTTCTCAGATCCTGGATTTTACTGATGTTTGCTCTTCATTTTTCTAACTTACTAAGATCTTCTCCATAATCATTTTTATATCTTTGCCCTTTTGCATCTCATTTTTGTGTGATTTCTCAAGTTTAGCTATCACTTCCTGTATTTTTGTAATATTTATTTTATACATAATACTCTAATGACTTTCATCTCTCTAATACTTTTTTTACTATTTTCCCCAAATTCATACTGAGCTATTCCTGCCCATTTTTAATTCCCTCCTTTCGCTTTACAGCCATTGTACCTCTATTTTGAGCTCTCTCTTCATACAAATGTTGTCTTTATTTTTTGTGACTATATTTGATCATTTTTATAGGGTCCTTGAGGAATTTCTCTCATAATATTCATTGTTAAATTTACTTTGCTGAGGTTTATTTCTTTCACTTAAAGCATTTCTTATGTTTTTTCCTTTCAGATTATTTCTTATATCTCAATAGGATTGGCTATTTGCTCAAGAAGTATGTGTGTGTGTGTTTGTGTGTCTGTGTGTGTGTATGACAGGGGTAAGGAGCATAGGCCAGCAGTTCATTTCAAAGGTTATATTTGGCAACAAATCTGAGTGGGGCCAGAAGATCTTTTATACACATTTTACCCCCCTGGGGTAGGCCTTACCTTTGTTTGGATGTTCATGAGGTCTCCGTGGCTAATAACAGGGTCTGAAAATTGTGTTTTGTAAACTCACAATTGCCCTCCATTCTTTGACCTTCAGCCTGCTGGTCTGCTTTACCCAGAAGTTTCATGTCAGCATGATTTTTTTCTTTCAGCTTTTCTTTCTCTTTCTGTTGTATTGAATTTCGTTTTTTTTCAAGAACATTTTCTTTCTCCCACTGATCATCCTCCTCTTCCCATTTTTTTTTTCTCCCTAGTCAAGGATTAGTGGTTAGGACTTTTAAGACTATAATAAGTTTACATACATTTTTATCATGTTTTGGCACTTAACGTGTGTAATCATCTCAAAATACAAGTTTCCAAGATATATATATTGAAGTTCTTGTCTGAGGTTCTGCTTTTTTTGCTTCACTGAAGATGCAATTTTGTTCTGTTTTTTGTTTTTAATTTTTGTGTTCATTTAAATAATGTGTTTTAAGAAATGAAGGCAAAATTAAAATAGATGGCATCTTTAACTGAAAGTGTCTAAAAAATGTTCACCTCAGTTCTCATATAACACCTTTTCTGGTAAATAAAGTAAGGGATGCATTGTTTACAAATTATGAGAGCCAAAAGTTCATTGCTAAAGCTGACTCCATTAAAATATAACATGGAGTTAAAATCTTAGATTCTATATTTTTGTGTTTTCCATGCTTTATACAAATTTTCTTTCAACATGTTGGTAAAAATCCTTTAATATGTGAATTAGAAATAATAAAATGTTCAAAAATGTGTTAGGGTATTTCTACTGCAGTTGGAGTCTCCTCTTGCTTGTCAGATATTACTTGTGTCTCTAGGGCCTCTGATAAGAAACTTCCCTCATCAGGAAGTTAAAAGACACTCCTCAGAGCCTTGATAGGACTGATGAACTAGAATCTTTCCACATAGCAGGGGTTCCTTAGAACCTAAAGCTTTAGGTTTCCTTCTGACCACCAGTTTGATCAGAGTGGAGCCTGCGGGCTTCACTTGGGTTTTACATAGTTTACCCCAAATGTATTGGAAACTTCTATAAAATCAAATCCCAAACTCTTTAAGTTTGGCAATGGACAAAATGACTTCATTTAGGAGGTGTGGCTGGATTTTGCTTCACTCGTAACTTCTACGTTTCTTCTCCATTTTTGGGATCTCTCACTGTTTACTTGGTTATTCATAGTATGGTCTAGCTCTGTTTTAGAATACTTATATATTGTTTTAACTAAGGCTAGGTAATAACGGAAAAAATAGCACAGAGAGCAATAGGAAGGTAAATAATGTGGTTTAAAATTAATTTATTCATTTCCAGTCCTCTTCCTGGTTCCCTGACTTCCTCCATATGGCAGAGGATTTGTTAAGCCACTGTTCCTTAGAAGCAGACTAAGGAGTCTTCAAAGACCAGATCCAAAATGGAGAGATCCAGAAGCAGGTAGAGATTTCTTCTCCAACATAATGAAGAACCACATTGTTCTGTATTCCTCTCTAAACTCCCTTATTTTTTTCTTATTATTGATGCAAGGATGTACCTCCTTTATGAGCAACAAAGGAACATTACCTAGCCTATTGACTCAAAAAGTTGACTATATCAGAGTATATTGCAATAAATGCAACATGTGTATAAAGGATATGTAATAAAGTAAAAGACAATATTATTTCAACATTCTAAGACTCGTTTCGTTGGGGGAAAATAACATTAACATCAAACCCTGACATTTATTGAGTGCTTCCTCTGTATAAGATGCATTATCTCATTTGGTCCTCAGAACAATGACATATGAGGTGGCTATTACTATTTCCTCTATCTGGCAGGCAAGGAAACTAAAGCTTAAAGAGGATATATAGCTTGCCTAAGGTCACACAGCTTGTTAATGGTGGAGTCAAAATTGTACCAGTCAGTTTGTTGGATTAAGCTATCCAAATTCTTGAAGCCCATCCCCAAATGCCCCCTTAGGGCTGGGTATGTCTCTAACTTTCTGTATTTTTTTCAGCGTTTCTGCTGGAACTTGGGCAGAACATGGATGAGCAGAAATAAAGCAGTATCATGGATCACCAGGAAAATAGTCCCTATCCATGAGCAACTGCATCATGTGGGAGACTCTAGATAATTTAGTGCTTAGCTTAGTAGGCAAATGTCCCCAGACTTTTTACTGGTGTGGAACCTTGAAAAGAGTTAGGATGGTCTTCAGAAGCAAGGGGACAGAAAACGAATTGTTTAGCAGTGTCTTATAGTAAACTAGTGTATCATTCTGAGTGATTACTTTTTAAATCTTGTAGTAACATAACCTACATTCTTTAAAAAACAGATTTAAAAATTATATCAAATAATGTTTACCACAGGGCAAATAGGTGTACCAAATACAAAATACAGGTTAATAATGGGAGCTTACATTGAGCTGTGCTTCTTTAATTAGTTTATTATTATTATTAAGTAAGTCCTATACCTAACATGGGGCTTGAACTCTACACCCTGAGGTCAAGAGTTGCATGCCATACCAACTGACTCAGCCAGGCCCCCATCTTTAATTAGTATTTAATGTTTAATTCTTTATGCTTGCCTCTTTTGATGTCTTAACAAGTTATTCTAAGAAGGGTAAGAGAGCTAGGCAAAATTGATTAGATAATGAAATTAAGATGTGTACAAAAAAAGAGAATGTACAGCCTGTGTTCATAAATCACATTTATATTGTTGACTGATTAGATAAGTAAACCCAGGAAACACTCAGTTTGTTTTTTGTATTGTTAATTTTCATCACTAAGGAAGTCGAAGCATTCTAAAGAAGAGATGCCAGTTTTTAACAAAGCCGTTCTGGAAAACATCTTTGAAATCATCACCAGGTCTGGGTTCAGATAGAGTCGGCTGTGATGAAAATAAATTGATATACTGTAAAAAGGACTAGCAGGATAATTTATATTCAGCAGAAGCTCAAATACTAATTCAGAGAGAAGATTTCAAGATGAAATGTATCCTGGAGTTAAAAAAAATCTAATTACCCTGACTACTGCATTTCTTAGCAAACCACATTTTACTTTTGTATCTGAGCTATGAAGGCAGTGTTCTAGTAGGGGCTTACAGAGTTCTTTTTTCATTAAAATCTACAGATTTTGCATATTCTTGAGGATAAAAATGATAAAATTTTCAGAAAGATTGAATCAGGTTGGTTATTTTTAATAAGTATTTCTGTCTCTAAAACCAGATTCTTCACTCATCTTTTATTCAGTAGTTGCATGTTTCAAGTCTTATTAGACAAAATGTTGAAATGATACAGTCTGAAATATCAAGAAATAAAAATATATATCATTTGTGTCTTCTTATTGCATTTATTTTTTTCTATATGCTAGGGGCATGCATTTTTTTAATTTCTCATCTTCATGGAGGTTCACAATCTTATTGTTTGCACATTTTGCTAATCCTTCAATTTACAATGTGTTTTAGATGCCCTTGCCTGATAAAAGCACCTGAGCAAATTACAGCCAAGAGAAAAATAACCCATGTCACCATTGCAGGCTTAAACTATCATAATCTCTAACTTTCCTGTCAAAGGAATTCTTGTCTTCCTTTTGTGCAAATATTTAATTGCTCAGGATAATCCGATTTATGTTGTCAGGAAGAAGGAAAATATAGCGCATTCTGAATATGACCTTCTTTATTAAATATTCTGCTAGCATCACTCATGGTTGCTGAATTGTACAAGCTATTGAAACAGATCTGGAAGCCAACAAGGGCCCTGATTACGAATAACAAGCTACGCTTTATTAATCTTCCCAATAGCTACACAAACGTTCTTTTTCTCCCAACTTCTTGGAAGAAGAGCAGCATAATGGGTAGATCAATGGAGCTAACAAAGAGAAGAACATCACCATTCGATTTTTAAAGTTTTAGTCCATTCTTATTATGTTAATCTTGTTGGTGACAAAGCAGTTTAATACTCTTTCTGCTTCCTTATAATATTGTACTTCTTGAAATTAAAAGGTGAATGCTAAGAGACTTACACCTGCAGGATGAATGGTTGTTGAAATATGTTTGTAAGGTGTTTTCATTAATTTTATGATATTTAAGGGAAATTTCAAAGACTAATAAGTGATAATGATAACAAAGTAATGATTGTATAGATAGAGATAAATGTTTATGTGTTAAAATCCAAATTCAGGCAAATGCTTAAAATGCAAACAGGAAATCATTATATCAAGATCATAGAAGACACAATATCTAGAGAAAACTCAAAAGCAAATTTAGCATCTAATTTAAGAATCAGCAAAGTTTTCAGCCTTGAGCTTAATTACTAGAATGCCATAATGACTGCAGAAAGAGCCCTCCACAAACCCAGTAACAGAGGAGAGCAAGAAATAAAAATAATAGGAAAGAAATAAACTTAGAAGAATCAAATTAAAAAGAGAAATAATGAGAGAAGGATGAAAGAACAGTTACACCTGATAAAATACACGCATCTTTCAGGTGTGTAAAATATGTGCATTGGATTTGCATTTTGAGCACCTGTGTCTTTAGGATAACCAAAAGAGATATGGTTAGCATCTGGTTTACATATTTTTATAAAGTATTTAAACTTTAATATCAAGTGTAATTAATTGTATACCCGTTGTGTTAGATATGGTTGTTCTGTATTATCCTTTTAATTGTTATTGTGTATGTATATCCAATAAGCTACCCCTTTTATTGGGTGTGTATATCTAATTAACATACATGTATATGTGAATTAGTTTCGTGTTCCTTTTAGTGATTATGTATATGATGACAGAGTAACATAGATTATGCCAGAAGTCAGGAGACTTAGATTCCAGTTCTGCCCATTATTACTATATTTGAAACACCAAACTCTACTGTAAAATGGAAATAGTAATACCAGCTATGCCTACTGGAGAACGTTAAGTATTTATAACCATTAGTGGACATCTCAGCCTTCCTTTACAAACCTGCCTCCCCCACAAAACTGGCCCCTGCCGATATTCCTGCCTGTCAGTGTCCATATATTCTTTAGTAGCCTATGACAATATTCCTTGTTACATTATTCATAGATTCTGAGACTCATGTTTAAAAACTTTAAGTTCTGTGAAATTAGGATGTATGTTATTACGTGTAGGGGCTTATAATCATTGCTAGCTAGTCAACAGCCATGGTTTAGTGGTTATCATATGCGTGGACTTGGTTTCTGATTAGACCACGAATCTCTGAATTTTCAGTCCACAACCCTTTTTAGAACCACTTCAAGAAGAATTATGTTTCACATTGACGCCTTCTGGTCTGGTTAAAAAAGTGACAGCATCAAAACTTGGAAAGCTTGGAAGAAAATTCCATTGCCAATTCATTTAATGATATTGTGTGAAAAACACAGACATAAATGGCTCTGAGTTGCAAAGTTATTCAAAAGAGTTGAACTCGGAAAGTCAGGTTAGAGACATTTTAACCAGTTCGTTTTGCTTTCCATTTTCCTTTTTATATGTGCACCAGAGTGATGTGTAATAAAATTGATGTCTAAAAAGGGCTACTATAGTTTTAAATGAGTAAAAATTACGAATTTCAAGTTACAAGTAACATTGTGTTTAATTGGCAGCATTTTAAAATCTGTGGTGGTACAAAGTAATAGTGCATCAAACAACCGATAGTTCTAAGACTTTATGTGATACGTGTATTTCCTAAGTCGATTTCCTAAATCAAGTCCCATGCTTCAGAAATTTCTTTCTTCCCATATCCATTATAGAACATTTTTTTTTTTAGACTCTACTTCTCCTGGGCTTTCCTGTATGTAGATTAGTCAAATTAGGCATTAATAGCAGCTTTGATAGCTTCATAGGAAGTAATGGCTTCATGTAATAATGGACAAAACATGATATATTTGCATTTTATCAATAATTTTTGGAAGCCCGGAAGCTCGAGAGTGTGATTCTAATTATGGGACCATGATCACTGCATGGCACACCAGCAATGGCTTGTCAATAACAGCAATTCTCAATTTTTTCCATGTGCTCTCATCTGGGCTCAGTGAAGGAGGCTCTTTTTATTACCATTGTTTTTAATACTCTTTATGTAATAACACATGTATATTGTGGAAAGTATGGAAAAATCATAAATGTGGGAGAAATAGCAGAATAGTCATAATCTTACAAAGAAGACATTTATAGTTTACATCTGCTTGTATTTCTTTTTTGTCACCTTATTGTTTTTAATATATTTGAGGTCATGTGTGTGTGTATAATAGTGTTTCCTCCTTTTTCCACCAAACACTAACAGTTTATTGTGCTACTCAATTCACAGTACACATTATTTGAATGTCTTTACATTCAGTCAAGTACTTGGACTTCCTTTCCCTCTGGTGACTAATTAGGCTTGCTTTTAAATTTGTGCCTCCTTAGTAAATATCTTTAAACACATGTCTTTTTTTTCCTTGCATAATTTCAAGGATTCAGGGTCCATTGTTAAAAAGGATGGCTTTCTTAAAGGTTTTATGCTTTTATCACCAAATTCCTTTCTGAGAGCTTTAAGATCCATTTGTATTCCTAAGAGCAATGAATAAGTGGACATAAGCCTATTTTCCATCAAAGATGAAAAAAAATAATTTGCCTAACATATTTTCTTCAAGATTCGTAGCTTTTCTATCAATATTAATAAGACCCTGATGCAATCAGGGGATAGCCTGGCCCAGACACGCCTGTGGCAAAACAAAGCAAAGCAAATAAGCAAACAAAGCAAAGTAAGACTCACAGAACATGATGGATAATAGAATTTGGACAATGTAAGATTAAAAGAATCCAGAGGAAATCAGGTGGGGATTATAATAATCGTTTTTGGCTAAGAATTCCAGGATCATTAAGTGAGAAGGGAATTGAAAATTAAGAGCTCTGTGGTGTGTGTATTTCTGTCTAAATTGTATGATATGGTGCTAATGTAAATATCCCTGTCTGGGCTGAGATCTCACTCTTTTCTATCATGGCTACTCATAGAAGAATCTGTCCACAGGTGTGCAGTATCTCCAAGTTCACTCTGAAAACTGAGTCTTTTGGGGACATTCACAATTTCAATGTGTTTGCCAGAAGTTTCCCCACTAATCAGCTATCACCCCAGGGAATCTTTTGCTGTCTGTTTACATGGCTGTTACTTCTTTTCTGAGCACTTTGTTTCCCACAAGCAGCAAAGGGAGAGTCAAGTGTTATTCCTTTGGATTGGAGCAAGATCTGTGTGACTGAGGCATCACGTGGACTTTGTAACATTTTGCCTAAGCTGTTAAATATCCTGGCTGCTTTCACAGTTTTATCACTTAGATGACCCTCCCAAGTTGGTTCCATTTACTAAAATCCTGACCTAGCATGTGATTCATAAGGAAAATTCATCAATTAATCTCTTTAAAAGAGGTTATTATTGTTTTAGGTATGTAGCCTGCAAATCTAATTGTTTCCCCAAGTCTTTCCATTGTCTCAAGCATACCTTTGACATTTTAACATGTCTGTAGATAATTTCATATAGGTATATATGTCTGTGTGTATATGTATATACATATCTATTTCTTTATCTAATATCAAAATTTTGGTTGCAAAAAAACCCCAAAATTTTGGTTGCATAATTGCAAAATTTAAGTTTTGTAATGGTTGTATTTTTGAATCTATTATTTTCCGCCTACTATTTCCCTTCTGTCTACAAAACATCGCAACATCTTCCCTTGGTTTTGGTACATTTTTAATTACTGTATTCCCTACCAACAATTTATTGCATACATTTATAAGAAAACAAGAGGCTGACTTTTGACATATCACTAGTATTACACATCATATGCAATCTAATTTGTGTACTCACTCTTCTCAAATTGCTCATTCCAGCCTCACTACTGATTCTCTAACTGGAGAAAGGATTTTTCTCAGTCTTCATTAAATTGATCTAACTAATAAATACCTGCTTTTTCTTAAAATTTCTTTTTACCTTGATATCGGAGGTATTGCACTTTTTAATTATAAATCTACCACTTCCTAATCTCCTTTAAGATTATGCATAACTTTAAATATAAACATCAGTGCAAAACTGTCCTGCCCTTCAGACCTGGAGTACTCTTCCTATTGGAATAGCCTGGATGAAACCAGTTTCCTTACTTGTGTGTCTTCTGTCTTTGACAGTGTCTTAGAATAATCTCCCTCAATTTGTTTCCTTCCACTTTGTGCAGATTTTGTGTGATCTTACACTCTCCAGACCCTTCATCTACCTGACTCTTAAGGTTATTCTATATGGTTTGGCTGAAACTGTATTCCTTTTTAAGTCACAATATTACCTGACTAACCAAACCCTTTGAAAATTCTCAACTTCCACCAAATGGCACCTCTTTGAAACTCCAGCTATATACTTTCAACTGCTTACTGAGTCTTCCCAGGTAAACATGAGATTATTCTTCAAATTCAGCATATACCAAACCAGACTCATCATTTCTCCTCTCCCCACTTTATCTCAGTCTTCCTCCTGTATTTTCATTATTGGTAACTGGCATTACTATCTATTCAAGGTCCCAGGGCAGGAAACAGAATATATCTTTGACTCCTCCCTTACATCCAATATGCAATTAATCACTCCCTCCTCTTTATTTCCTCTCTTTGCTGATTTCATTCAGATCTTCATCATCTCTCACTTAAAAAACTGCATAAATTCATACTTGCTTCCTCTGCCTTAGATCATAATCTCCCTACAAATCATTCTCAGCAGTGTTACTAAAATTATCTTCAAGAATGCAAATTTGATCATGTTCTCCAGTTATAAAAAGATGATTTCAAATTCCCTAACTTGGCGCTGAGGATTCTTTGGAATTTGGACCCAGCCAATATCTCCCAACTCCAATCCTCCAAATTTAATCTGTGTTCCAAAAAATAAATGTCAAAATGCCAAGCTACCTGCCATGTCTCCCAGATACTCCCTATATTCATGCTCGTGTTCTAACACTGCCTGGAATACTCATTCCCTTTTCATCATCCTGATTTCTTTAAAACTCCATCCAAACATTTCTTCCCAGAAAGACTTCACATAGATATTTCCTTTTAAATCGTGTTATGTATTCCTCCTATACTCTCTTATGCCATTCATATCAGACCAGATTATAATCATTCAATTGTTTCACCCATGTGAGCTCTCTATACAACTACAGAAATGAATAGATCCACTCTAATTATGTCTCTATTCCTATAAACCGATACAGTGCCTTGCAATTTCCATTGATGGCTCCTGGAGGAAATTGTGTTCAGACCTCTTCTCTACCACTTGCAACACTGCAAGAACTTCATTGCTTGACTTAATTTATCTCCTCCTCAGGCCCTGTTGGTTCATGATTGTCTTCATGAGGATGCTGGAAACAGAACTGCATCCTAATCATGTCTTACCTTAATGAGAGAAAACATCAGCTATGATCTGAATGTTTGTGTATTTATATCCACCCCAATTCATACGTTGAAATCCTAACCCTCATAGTGGTGGCGGTAGAAAGTGGGCCCTTTGGCAGGTAATTAGGTCATGAAAGCCAGGTTCTCATGAATGGGATTAATGCTCTTAAAAAGGGGGCCCGAAGAATGCTCCCCTGTCTCTTCAGCCATGTGAAGTTTCAGTGGAAAAATAACAGTGGGGATCCCTGGGTGGCGCAGTGGTTTGGCGCCTGCCTTTGGCCCAGGGCGCGATCCTGGAGACTCGGGATCGAATCCCACGTCGGGCTCCCGGTGCATGGAGTCTGCTTCTCCCTCTGCCTGTGTCTCTGCCTCTCTCTCTCTCTCTCTCTCTCTCTCTCTCATTCTCTCCCTCTCTGTGACTATCATAAATAAATAAAAAATAAAAAATAGAAAATATTAAAAAAAACTTAAAAAAAAAAAGAAAAATAACAGTGTATGAGGAAGCGGGCTGTCACCAGACACCAAGTCACCAGTGCTTTGCTCTTGAGGTTTGCAGCCTCCAGAACTGTGAGAAATAAACTTTTGTTGCTTATAAGCTATCCAGTCTATAAGATTTTGCTATAGCAGCCCAAATGTCCTAAGACAGTATTCCTTCTAACAAAACAAGTTATGTTAAGATTAAGACCCTACGTGTGAATGAAGAGATGATTTCAGGATGTGTACTATGAGAAGAGCTACACAACACAAGTTCTGAGAATAAATTATCATCCAATGAGCAGTTTTATAGAAACATTGCCCTCTGCTATACATTGCCATGTGTTTCTCTAGGCCAAGAACCATGACCATTTAAAAAGCTCTATATAAAATGTGTTCTTAGGAAAGAACAGGAGGGATAGTCTCTACTGGATAAGTATTGAAGTAATTTCAAACCATTTTCCAGAGATTTTCTCTTATTGCCTGGAATCTGGATACTAGATTTTTCGTGTATTCATCTCTAGTTGTTTTAAAATCACCTGTAGTTTCTGAGACTCTAATTCCATCAGTTTTATTGCTCTGTCTCTCCAGTGGGAAAAAAATAGCAAATGTCAGTTCTTCTTATTTTCCTCCAAATTTCAGGTACAAAGTTCCATTCTTCATAAGGTAACATGCAGGATTGGGATATAATCTTTTTTAGTCAGATACCCTGTTGTTATCTTTAAAATTATCCTGGGGCACCCTGGTGGCTCAGTAAGTTAAGTGTCCACATCTTGGTTTTGGCTCAGGTCATGATTTCAGTTTCACGGGATTAAGCCCTGCATTGGGCTCTGTGTTCAGTGTGCAGTTGGCTTGTCCTTCTCCTTCTGCTCCTCCCCTCACTCATGCTCTTTCTCTCTCTCTCTAAAATAAATAAATAAAATCTTAAAAGAGATAGGGACACTCTGGTGGCTCAGTGGTTGAGCGTCTGTCTTTGGCTCAGGTTGTGATCCTGGGGTCCTGGGATTGAGTCCTGCATCAGGATCCCTGGAGGGAACCTGCTTCTCCCTCTGCCTAGGTTTCTGCCTCAGTCTGTGTCTCTCATGAATAAATAAATAAATAAAATATTTAAAAAATAAATAAATAAAAGCATCTTTTTCAGTGGCAATGAAACTATTTGAGATTTTTCAGTCTGACAAAACTATTTTGAATTCTGACTCTTCATAAAGGATCCTGTGAAACTTTTGCCAATTTAATCCACCCACCCAACCCTGGCTTTCTTATTTATAAAATAGGAATAAACATATTGGCTCAGGAGCATGCCCCGATGTTTTATTACTAATATCTTTTTCTAAAATTCTGACATTATTCAGATATCTATCCCTCATCCACATAGTCATGTATCTAAATAAAGCTGACCTGACCTCAGAGATACATATATTTGTAATCACATTCCCTCTACCAATGATTGCTTTTGGACTAGATCTATATAGGTATGTCTTAATTCCTAACACTCTCTGGACCCTGATAAAATTTTACTCAATGCTTTGTTGAAAAGTTATAATTGTCCCAAAGCTGTACATCCTTTGGGCAGGTAAGTGAGTGAAAATCATTTGCTTAACAATTACCACCACCCAGACTCATTCTTCCTTCTCCCAATTTATTCTGAGATCTTACAAATGCTAAACCCTAAGGATCGTTTGATCTCAATGTTTTTCTCAACTGATTAGTTTAGAGCGATGTCATATATTGGGGGAGGCATATCTGATCTCAGTTCCTCTTGTCTCTGCCTACATGGAGTTGATCAGGGAGGCTATGAGTGGAATGGGTATTGATTAGAAAGGAAGGCATGACCAGGGACTATATAAGTGGTTTTCTATTTTTATAAATTTGATTAAAAATTTAAAAACAACCTCACAAGAATATTTTTTTCTGGTAACTACATCAAATTATATATGTGCACACACAAACACATAAACACACGCACATTGCTTTCACCCTATATCCTGTAAAATAATAGCCTAAAAATAATAAACATTTTTCATGAAGGGCACAGCCATTTCCACAGTATCCTCATTAGGGATACTCCTAATCAGCTCTCTAACCTGGAGGTCTCTCCTCTGACCAAACGCTATGGTAATAGCAGGTTCAGTTTATTCTATGATGTTTCAGAATCATCACACTCTGGTATCTATATTATCCTTTGAAATTCTCTCTACATATATCCCTACACAAATGTTCCAGGCAAACATATATTATCATTATCTTCCAAATATATTATTTAACCTTTCTTAATCTCGTCCCCCGGTCCCCACTCCCCAGACCACCTCTTACTATCCTTTTTCTTTGCCCCACATTTCTGAGTGCTCTTCTTTGCCGAGCTGGTCACAGAAGGGATACCAGCAAAATCTTAGAGGTAAAAATCTTTCCTTAAGTCCTGCTTCCTGAGATCTGAAGTTATAAAGAGCTGTCAGAGTGGACCGGGATGAGCCCACTGAGGTTGGCTGGCAGAGTCAAGTAAGGAATTTACTGAAATAGAAAATTATCTTTTACCTAGGAGAAGGATTGTGTTGGCTAAAATCAGAGCTCAGAACATGAGCATCAGAGTTCACAGCGGTAGGGCCTTTTCTGGAAGAGAAAACAGCTAAGTCTGAAGAGGAAAGGGGAGACGAGAGAGAGAAATATACATATTATATAAATGAAATATTATATGTAGTATATAAGAAAAAATCACACATGTCATATCATCTATATTTTATGATATATAGCATATATAATATAAAAGCAATAATATATATTATACATATATGTTCTATCTATGTATCTATTTCTTATCTATCCATCATCTATCTACCAAGAGAAATCCACCTTTAAGAAGGAGGGAACTTGTGTTAATGCTGTGCTTTGAGAAACAATGTCTGAGCACTGGTGTTGTGACTTTGAAAGCCAATTTTTGTGTTTCTCTGTAGCCTGTGCAGACACTTGAACCAGCAGGAGCATCCACTCCGAGAAACAAGACTATGAAGGTCAAGCTACATTCTTAAAACCTCAGGAATGACATGAAACAATGGAAGTAGAGGACTTTTCAAACTTTAATTTTATGTCAAACTGGCATGTAGAAAAGAACATATTTCATTTGTGTCTGACAAGAATCTAGGGGTAATTTAAGGTAGACTCAAGTTTTCCAGTC
Organism: Nyctereutes procyonoides; assembly: GCF_905146905.1. Classification (NCBI taxonomy): domain Eukaryota; kingdom Metazoa; phylum Chordata; class Mammalia; order Carnivora; family Canidae; genus Nyctereutes; species Nyctereutes procyonoides. The sequence continues at coordinate 13,314,418 of NW_026575117.1, forward strand.
ATGGAACGTGCGTTGGATGACAACATCTAAAAACTAAACCAAAATGAAGCTAGTATAACCCAGTAGTGCTGCAAAAATTAAGTAGGAGAATGTCAAAACTACCTGTGGCTAAAATATATTATAAGAACAATTTCATCTTCCATTTGAAGCACAAAGAAAAAGCAATGAAAAAAGCCATTTCAATAACTCCTTCAGCTGATGAAAGAAATAGCTTACCAAGCGAGAGATACAACTGAATGGTGGCTGCCCTGGTGTGAAGGTATGTCCAGGACATATGTCACTGCAAGGAAGTGTGATTTTGAGGGCAAGATACCTGCATAAATATTTCCATGAAGTAAGAAGCAGTGAAGACACCATTATGCCAACAGAACTGACCTTTACCATTACAATGCTAAGCCCAAGAATTTGAAATAGTCCTTTTCTTTTCTTTTTTTTATATAATATGAACTTAACAGAAGAGTCTGCATCTGATAGCCTTGCTATTGCAGGAGCAGTTTCTTTTGAGAATTTAGTACAAAAACTATAGAGGTGAAATATTATAGGTCAGGGCCAGTGTTCAACCCAGAGGAATCAGGTCTATACTGGAAGAAAGCACCTTGGAAGAGATGTATATTTAAGGAGAAGCAGAAGGCAGGGTTGAAAACAACCAAGATTTGTCTTTGTAGAAATGCAGCAGGCATTTTGATTACTTTTGGCTCTTCCAATCCCATTATATTAAAAATTAAGGAGAAAAAATCTCTTCCGCACGTATATACAGCTTGATGGAAATAAATTTTATTGTGGTACAACTCTTTTTTCTTTATTTCATAATATTTTCATGGTGGAATGGGAAAAAGCATCTTGCTTCACGAATCTTCAAGTTAAGATTATGCACGTGACAGATTTTGTCCACATCTGTGGTGAGAAAGACGTATGTTTCAGTGGTTCTCAAAAATTTTGGGATTACCAAACTCTTCGAGATATATTTTCCATGACAATCAGTGATCCATTTTTCTGAAGAAAGGAAAAACTGATTACTGATGAAGCAAATCTGCCTGAAGTTAAAATTAATAGGACCATTCAACAATAGCACCAAAGCTTTGGTAAGAGGCCAGATTTCTGAATGATGGTAAGGGGACCAGTGGCCACATGCGAGTGTGTTAGATTTGTTTTGCTCTAATATGGACATTTTCTGAGCAAAGCAACAACCTTATCACCTTCTGTGCTATAGAGGATGTTTGAGAAGAATCTCATATACAAGGAATGTTTCTCCCGAGTTAAGCCTTGGCCAGTTCATCTATAAATGTCAGTGAAGCTGTTTTATGTGAAGCAATCCCAGGCTCTACCAATTGCTTAAAGAGATGACTTTAGAACTATGAACAAATTGCAGTCAGTGTGGAATCAAAGCTGAAATGGTAAGTATGTTATTAGGCTCATTACATAAAATTAGCTTATTTCAGTGTTAAATAATTTACTAATAAATGTGAGCTATAGACATTCATCAGAAGCCAAATGGCCAGAGCCCACTCAATAGTTACTTTTAGGTTGCTCAGAAAAACAAAAAGAAAAGAAAAAAGAAAAGAGAAAACATAAAAAAGAAAAAAAAATAGAGAAAGAAGAAAATAAGAGATTGGACCCAATAATATAGCTCCACTAACCTAGAATTTCATCAATGAAATTATGTGATTAAAGTCTTCAAAGTCATTAAAAAATTAGTGTATAGGGGCAGCCCGGATGGCTCAATGGTTGAGCTTCTGCCTTTAGCCCAGGGTGTGATCCTGGGGACCCAGATCGAGTCCCACATCCCCCTGCATGGGGCCTGCTCCTCCCTCTGCCTGGGTCTCTGCCTCTCTCTCTCTCTCTGTGTGTGTGTCTTTCATGAATAAATAAATAAAATCTTTAAAGAAAAATTAGTGTATATACACCTAGGATTTTCCACCGCTTAAAAATTACCTGGTACTTATTACACATAATGCCCTGAATATCTTAAGTGTGTGTGTGTGTGTGTGTGTGTGTGTGTGTATTATATTTGCCATTAGACCATTTGTCTAACATTTGCCTAAATATACAAAGGTAAGCAGCATCCTTGCAGTTCTCAAATTATCTGTCCCTGCCTCAGCCCCACCAAGGGACCAACACTTTAAAAAAAAATGAATGCACAGGAAAGAAACGACATTCGTGGATGCGTTGGCAATGCCATATTTCAATTAAAGTTCCTAAACACGTACTCACAAATAATGCATTGATCTTGTCATAGACTGTGTTAGTTTGCAGTCTTCCACTGTCCTGCAGACCAGACTTTAAGAAGCATTGCTTTAAAGAATATATTTGTGGGAGTAAGGTTTTTCCTGTGTTGGAGATTTACTTGTATAATTACAGAGTTAATGCTAGAGAAAAATTTCTAACATCTTATAGCACATAATTATTCAGATTTTATATTAATGTGTGCGTTCCCGATCACTTTGTTGGCATATCCAAATAGTACAGAGCTGACATTTTGGGGCATGTAATGTTATTTAGGCAACGGTGTTATATGACAAAAAACAATTAAATACCTTCTTTTATAGCTTAAATTTATGAACTAATTTATATGATAGTACATTGTGGCTTACAGTTTAGAGAGACCAAATTTTAATTATAACCAGAAGGGAATCTGATTAAGAAAGGATGATCTTGATATACTCAGCAAGGATAATAAATAGCTTCTCATCCCATCAGCATTAATAGAGAGTGTCCATAACAACACAACACTTCATCTGACAGCTTATAATGAGTCTGTAAGGTTCTCACCCTGTCTAAAAGCTTGTAGCAGTTTTATATTATCTCAAATTTGCTGCATTTCTACACAAATAATTCTCTAATTGCTGCATAAATTTACATTTTAAGCTTAACAGCAACTTAAGCAGCTTCTAAACACCATTGATATTCAGGATGGTATCTAATGCACATCAAGACAACAAAATATTTCTTGAGGCTCAGAAAATTATCCATCCAATTATATCTATAAATTTATCATCTCAAACAATTATTGAGGCAGAGCTATTTAATCTTTGCTTTTTTTTCTTGAACATATTCATTCCTACAATAGATAGATGTTATTAGGAATTCTACTCTAAAAAAAATAGTAGATTTGGGATAACAAATCCTATACGTGTATATTCATTCAAGATATTCAATACTTTAAAATTTTAGTTGTCAAAATAAATAAATAAATAAATAAAATTTTAGTTGTCTAGGGGAAACTGTACTACTATATTTAATTGGATAATAATTCACTTTATTTATGAAAAATATGCACATGGACCTACCTTTGGACAAATTCAAGTTGTAGAACAAAGCTAGATTTAAAAGAAATACTGAATAACTTTGAGCACACATTTTCTTCATCATAAATTAAGATACTAATGCATTCTAAAAATGTAGAGAAATTTGATTCATGGAATGAAATATATTTCAGCAAATCATTGTTATTCTTCTCAATATCAAAATAGTTATAATATGTATGTAGATGCATGCGCATACATGTTATATATAGGTAATTTAGTCCCACTCAATCAGCAAGTCTTTTTTTCCTAATATATTTGCTGTACTTGTGATGGAATTTATATAAAGTTATAGCAGAATCATTTATGTAAAATTTTTCTTTGTCCTAAAGTCTCTTATCCTGGTCTTCATTTTAATTATATATGTTTTTCTCCCAATGTGTTTAATGCCCTGAATATATGATCACCTTACATACAACATTTCTATCTATTGCTGTACTTACAGGGTGAAATTAAAAGAAATTCTTATGGTCAATTCAAACTATTTTTTATCACTTTAATTATTGTTCATTTTATGGAAAATATAACATCTTACCCTTTACAGCAAAGCTTCTTAAAGGTAGTTGTGGCCTCCCGGTTAGTCCTAAACTGACTGAACTGTACCTTCGGGCAATCCCAATAAAATGTCTCTCATTAAGGTTATCATTGATTCTAGCTCCTAACTCAAGCGTCACTTTTCAGTTCTTAATTTGTTGGAATAGTTCATGTTTAGCTCCATTTTCTATTTCTCCCTTGGAAGTCCCTTCTCCTTTTGCTTTTATATGACGCTGCTCTCTTTTACTGAAAAGAGACAGTGCTCCTATTTAGTGACATTTGAGGACATTTATTGATTGATCTGTTCTTCAAGTGATGCTGTTGCATAAAGTCAAGTTCTTAAAATACTTCTCTTATTATATACTCTTTAGAAATCGTATCTGGTCTCATGGCTTTAATAACGAACCTTAAGTGGATAACCGATCATTTCTTTAGTAATAAGGAGAGACTAGGCTTTTGTAGTAATAAGCTAGCTCCCCATCTCCCTCCGTCTTATCCCAATAAAGTTTAGCTAAACAGAGGAGCTGGGGGCAGTACTCCATATAGTCATGGAAGGAAGTGGTGAGTTACATATTGTCTCTTAAAACTTCTTTGCTGATGTAGCATATATCGATGCTTATCATATTTTATTGTCACGGCCTTGCCTTACAACAGGAAAAGAGCTGGAATATTTGTGAATAGCTCTAACACTGTCATATCATCTGACTTCTATTTTTTCCACTTAGACCTTAAGACCCTGTCTTTTGGAAACTTATCCATACACTCCTAGATGAATTTGAAACACGTATCTGAAATGGAACTCTTATCTTTTCACTCACATTAGAACATCCTTTTTTTATTTCCTGTCTCAATGAACGGTGTTTATTGCCTATCTGATTGCTTAAGGTAGAAACCTAGGAAACCATCCTTGATCTGCCATCAGAGTGATCTATATAAAATTAACTTTCTCATCCAAAGTCCTTTACTTTGACATACCTTGTAAATAAAATACAATTTAAAAGTAATTACTCTAGCAAACAAGGGCTTTCATTATCTTGCTTAAGTTACCTTAGAAAACTAAAGACTCACCACTATACAATCTGAAGCTTACACTCTTGACAAATTGAACTATGGATTCTCTCTAGTTGCTGAAAATTTCTCATGTGATTTCTTTGCTTTTAACATAAAACTCTAGAAGATCTTTCTCAGTACTGTCTTGAACTAATTCCTGTTGGCCTTTCTAGACTCAACACATACTACCTTCTGTGATTAACCTTCTATGACTTTAGATTTCTCATCCAATCTGGAACACACACAACACACTCAATTCACCTCCTCTTTCAAATTTTTTTCACTTATGTAGTCATTTGTTAATCATAAATATTGTTTGAGTACCTCTATAGAAATGACCCTTATCCTCATAGAAAAATAGGCAGGAAAAAAAAAGAAAAATAGGCAGATTTCCTTAGGAGTGAGTGGGGAACACACAATAAACCCTTAAATAATTATGTGCCATAGTACCAGTTTTAAGGAAATAAAGGGTTATGTGATAGTATCTGGTATTGTGTGTATGGGAGACTACTTAGTGATCAAGAATCAGCTTCTCTGAGGATACAATAGCTAAACTAAAAATAGCAGGAAGAGCCAACTTTATATTAAAAAAAAAGAACAACAACAACAAAACAAATCTAAAGGTTATGAGGCAGGAATGGCCTTGTTCAAGGAACAAAATGGAGACTAATGTGTTAGTGAGCAAGAAAGAGAGAGGTTTGAGTACTTCTAAAGTTATAAGCTGAGCAATATTATGTAGGACCTTGTAGATTATAATGAGCTTTATCTTAAGAGTTAATGGAAGGCCGTTGGAGGGCATGAAATAGGAAGAAAGGTTGGTGAACGAAGGGTGTGGACAGAGACTGAAATGATCTGATTTATAATTTCAAAAAATGTACTCTATTTTATAGTCATTGAATCATAGAATGTAAAGGGTATTTGACGGTGATAGTCCTGTGAAAATATGTCATGTTTTAGCATCTATCATCATAGGTGCTATCATTGTGCTATAGTGCATCATAGTGCTCCAAAATTTTCTGTTGTATTTATGTGTGGAACTTCATGTGGGCAGTGTGATGGCATTCCAAAGGCATAGCATAGTGATCCATGGATAAAAATCTCTTAATAATATTTGCTAAATGGGCTTGTACATTCAAGTGAAAGAAAAGGCCAAAAGGAGTGAAGAATTTGTTGGTGCACCATAAATGTATTTTTATAGAATGACGCTTTTCAATATACAATTATCCATTGATTGTACATTAAAAATAATTTTGAAGAGTTGTTGGTTTACTGTTACTGTTATCTACTGTATAGATAAATTAGAGAAAGCCTTAAAATTTCCTATGAAGTGGTTACTGGATATCTGTAAAAAGTTTGTCTTTTTGTTCTGGGAGGAATTGCAAATAAGAGCAGGAGGGCAAGTGTAAGGCTTGAGTGTACAAAAAGCTGCAACAGACTCCTATGCCCCAAATGAATAGTTTATTTTTGTACATAAAGAAGATTATAGGGGTGCTTGGGTGGCTCAGTCTGTTACACATATGACTCTAGATCTCAGCTCAGGTCATGATCTCAGAATTGAGAGATCAAGCCTTATGTCAGGCTCCCTGCTGGGCTTGGAGTCTGCTTAAGATTTTCTCTCTCCATCTGTCTCTGCTACTTCTCCCTGTACAATGCATAAGCTCTCTCTCTCTAAAAAAAAAAAAAAAAAAAGAAAAAGAAAAAGAGAAGACAAGCAAGAAAAGAAAAACTCCTGGATTTGTAGCAAGCTTGTTTTCCTGTCTTTTTTCTTTTCTTCTTCTTCTTCATCTCTTTTTTCCCTCTTCTCCTTTTTCTTTTTCTTTTTAATGTTTTTCAAAAAGTAGATTTACTATGAGGTATTTCTCCAGTTGGTCATTTACATGAGCTTTGAACTGAATGGCTTGTGAATTTGAGGTAAGATCATAAGATCAGAAAAAAAAAATCATAAGATCAGAAGTAAAGGAAATTTATCCTTCAAGTGTAAGTGTGAACTTAAAAATGAAGGAATTCAGCAGAATGAATCAGTTAACAAGGAGTGAATAATGGAATGTTTAGTGATGTAGATGCATTGAATGCAGAAAAATCTCCACTTACATATAAGAAATTTGATTGTATATGCTCCCTGAAGGAGTAGATTGTATCTATGGTTTATTGCATCTTTTATAGTTTCTGATTTAAACCCAAGCACAAAAAGAAAAAAAAAAGCAGTTGAATTAAATTGGGAGATCATAAAGGTGAATAAGGATGCTTGGCTTCATTTGATCTTAATTTTAAAGAAAATGGAAATAACTTGACAAGTGAAAAGAGGCTATAGTTTGATAGTCTGATGTTCGGGAGGAAAAGTGCAAAGAATAAAGCAATCAGTGCAAAACAACTTAAAGAATTTTTGCACTGATGTTAAAAATTAGAAAAGGGAATTAGAAAACAGTTTGCTGAGGATAAGATAAAAGATTAAATGAAGTGAAATAGATGGTAAAAGAAATAAAAAGTGGTAAAAGGATCTTCAAGTTGATGAGCATAGATCATGAACAATCAAAGGTGATCATAAGGATGTGAAGACGGAAAATAGTCTATTATTGAAAAGTTTAAAATTATTTTTAAAGTGTCAATTTCCCCTTTCAATCTGATTAACATTATTACTTAAATATTCTGCATTGTTAGGAAAAAGGAAGGTACATGAATTTTTGATCTGCATGGCAACATTAGCCTGTACCAAAAATGAAGGTTTTTAACTAGTAAAATTGTCCTCATTTTAGCAGTCATGATGATGATTTTTTAATCTTTTGCTTATTCAACTTCTTTTTTAATCTTTCTACTTTCAGAAATTGACTATTAGCTTTTGCTATTGGTTTTCTAGGGAGCAGGTCTTTATTGGAAAAAATCAGCAAAAATATATGAACTAAGCATTTAACAATCAAGATAATTTTCTTTCTTCCTTTCTTTCTCTCTCTCTCTCTCTTTTTCAGAAAGCAATTGAAAGATAAAGGGTCCAATTCTTTACACAATGCTTGCACATATAATTGGAATCATATACCTTTTTAGCACAAGAATTATCTTATCCATTGTGGGCTTTATTTCTTAATTAAAAGAAAACAGCACAATTCAAGTAATAATCATAGTTTCTTAATATTTGTTTAAAGGACGAGTCACTTAAGAATCTAATTTATTGGGAGAGACATCACTATGTTATGTTTATGTAGATGTACACAGAGAATAAACACTACTTAGAATAATAACATTATCTTACATTCATTCTCTGGCTTTTTCTCTCTAAAATAAATACTTCAATAATTTGACTCTGTTAACTTAAAATTTCTAATAATATCCTTAGGGATTGAAGTGAAGATTACCTTATATTGCATATGAATTACTATAATTTCAATGCTATTATTTTCAAATTTTTCTAAATATAGAAGTATACACTTATTTAGTAAGAAGAGTATGAGCCCACATCACCCACAACTGCTCTTGACATTTGCATAGTTTTTCTTCTAAACATCCATCTACGTATTTACAAATAAATGTGATTAATATTTATTAAACAATCTCATATCTGCTTTTTTACTTAACGGTTTTTCATGTAAATAATAGTTATTTCACAATCTTTGCAAACACAGTTTTAATGCCTGTAACATATTTCAGTTTTATAGTTTTGTAATGACCTCCCTAACTATGCTTCTGTTGCCAAACATTTCATTTCTATTTTTTAATTTTATGAATAGTCCTAATAGAGTAGCTTTACCTTCAAAGCCCTTGACCTTCTATATTAGACAAGACTCACTCTTTCATTTGCAAATGCCATAAACAAACTCAAAGTACTTTAAATTGAAACAAAAACCAAAAATATTTATTTGCAAATGCCTTAAACAAACTGAAAGTACTTTGAATTAAAACAAAAGCCAAAAATAATGTGTTGGAAGGACAACTTGACAATTTGATGAGTAACAGAATGTAAAAAGTTTTCCAGAATAGATGAGATTCTAAAACACTTGGAGCTCATGACTCAAAGAAACAATGTTAGTCCTCTCAGGGTTTCTTTTGTTCTGCATCAAGTTGTAAACTGACTTTCCTCTTCTCTTCTTCTTTTAGGTACGTGGAATATAGATGTTGTAGCTGCTCATCCTCTTAATATCCTTAATAACTGGTCATAAGCTCACATAACTCTCTCTGTCTTGCTCCAGACACAAAAATCCAGGGAAGGTTTTCTCTAGCTCTACTTGGGTCTAAGACTCATTGCTGAACCCTTCAGACTTGTCAGGAGGGCAGCAGGGTGCTATGAATAACCCAGCTTGAATCAGGTGTCCTCCCTTGGATAGATGCCACAATATAGCATCTTCGCTTTTGCTTGAGCTAAGTGTGCAAAGGAAGTGTAGACAATTTTGGAGGACCCTGTGACACCAGGAGAACAATCTACCATTCTGTTGATTGGAAACCAGATCTTTCCTATGGCAGGACATTGCTGTAAAAACTTGGACATTGTGGTAAGTAAAGTTGGTTGGTGTAAATTGATAGCTTGAGGAAAGAGGAATGCAGGTGATATCTTTCTACTATTAAAATAAATCATTAGTAAACAAAGTTAGCCTCTCTGATGAGCCTAGATCTGAAATCTAAGACTTAATATATTTCCAGTGAAGTAAAAAACAGTGTCTTGAGTACAACTGAAAATCCAGCTATAATAAAACTCTGTTAAAATGAATGGCAGTGTAAGTGCCTGACCTAGTCCTGGAAAATGCAACATAAAGAATGATTTCTAGAGCTCTGGAGCTTCACACATCATTCCTCCACATTTCCTGGGATGTGGTTTTTGTGAAACCAAAGGAGTCTAAATGAGGAGTCTAAACCAGGGACTTCTTCTCCCTGGTTGCTATGTTTAAATAACATAGAACCATGCAACAAATTTTCCTTTCTGCACCCACCCACTCAATTAAAATCTGTATGTTAGCAGCATGTCTGGGATAAGCAGATATGACCATCCTGTTTATAAAGTTAAGAATACATTTTTCACTCCTAGCATCCCTCCCCCTGCCCCACCATCATTAGATGTACTCTATGTACTCTGAACAGAGATACATCTTAATAAATATCCACTTTTTAAAAACAAACTGTATATAATAATATAAGTGGCCACATTTCTCAATTTGCAGGAGTCCCAAGACACCAACTAGAAAGAATTTGAATTCTATGTTCACATTTACACTAAATATGCTGAGACATATCTTACCAACTTTAGGGAGCAAAGGAAAATACAGAATGTGGGAGGAGTGAAAGACTCCTAAAGAGAACACAGCCAGAGCGAAGGAAGAGACTGCCAAGGTAAAGTGGAATGAGTGTCAGATCATGGAGGCTTAAGGCTCTCCATTAACCTCTACCTCACTCATAATCACCAGGGCGCTGGGAATTTAGTGCCTTCTACTGACCTAACACTTGATTAGTAGAGACTCTTAAGTGCTGTGTGGTGAGGGAAGAAAGCCCTCTGAAACTCTGGATAAAATATCAAATATTTTTGGTATAGACAGTGACTCATGGGGGAAGATAGAAAGCAGATACCACTGAAAGAGAATTTAGATGCTTGGGGTCTTATTAGGTCTCAGTTCCACTGTTGCTCCATCAGATAAGGCAGGAATGTGAGCCTAAGGACCCACAACACAGCACTGTGTAGGTTCTGGAATTCTTGGTAATGCCTGGGGAAGGAGAATGTCTGGATGAAGTAAGATTTAGGATATAATTGCAAAGGCAACACACTGTACACCTCTTAATGACACTTAAGGCATATCAGCTACTCTAAGAAAAAGGAAATATTTATCAAATTCATAATTGACAAGAATTTTTTGAATTTAAAAGCAGTAGAATAGGGACTCCTGGATGGCTCAGCGGATTAGTGCCTGCCTTCGGCCTAGGGCGTGATCCTGGAGTCCCGGGATTGAGTCCCACATCAGGTTACCTGCGTGGACCTGCTTCTCCCTCTGCCTCTGTCTCTGCTTCTCTCTCTCTCTCTCTCTCTCTGGGTCTCATAAATAAATAATTAGTAAAAAAAAATAAAAGCAGTAAAATATCATGAAAGCATGTACACATGCATTTGATTACCAAAGAAGAAAGCATTCTTGCATCATACAAATCTACCCCAAATGAAAAGATAATCAACAAACAGAAACAAACTGAAATAAGTATAACAAAATTATTCCCTTTAATGTGCTCAGAACTATTTCATATTGCTTAGAAAAAAAATAATAGTGTAGATGATAGGATGAATACCTACTAATTTTAGAGAAAAAACTGTTTTTGTACCTACACACACATACACACACGTATGTATTATTGCTATGTAGCAACGTATTTTCAATTAATAGGGTGATCATCATTTGTTAGATGCTCTCTCTGATTTTGGCAGTAAAAACTTTTATTCCTAAGAGATAAATATGGTTTTCTTTTCATGAACATTTTGAAATTATATCTTTTAAAACGTACTATCAAATTGTTATTTTTTCTTAATTCACGTGATCAACTTATATTTATACCTAGTTGAAAAAGAAGATCTTTATCACTTGGGTTAGGTCGCATGTGGGGACAGTAAATTACACTTCCTATTTTAGGATTTCCAGGACATTATCTGGGAATGAACAATTTAGTAATAAAGGCTTTTAAAGCTCACATATTTCAGGAATAAATTTCCATTATGCTGCCCTAAGAGGGGTGCATAATCCTGGGACTCAATTCTGTAAGAGCAACAAGGACTAATATTTGTAAATATGAGCACCCATGAGCTTTGTACAGATAGTGGGAATACATTCCTCATCAGCCTGTTTATGCAATAAGTAAGTATCTGGCTTTTCTTAGTTCCAGAACCTGCTCTTGGATGCACAGATGAGCAAGGGTGTTGTGTTCTCTAGTCATGTACAATGGAGAAAGATCAAAGAATTGAGTTTCTTTTGAGGTCGTCATTATTTTGTCATCATTTTAAAGATTATTATCCACTTGAGACTCTCATTTATTATGATTTCTGTTTACCTTTTCTTCTTCATTGATTCTAGTTTCATTAGCACACACACACACACACACACACACACACACAGATATTTCTGGAAGTCCCAGATAGTTCAGAACATATGTCTTATGTTTTTGCTTCTTCCTAAATTTCTTGATGTATAGATGTTATATGGGTGTTTTTTTAAATGGACATAATTTTGAAGAATATGAAGAATATAATTTTAATAGTAATAATATCAATGTCTGGCAATTCACTGTGATTTCAATATCTGTGCTTTCACTGTGTGCCTAATACTGTTCTAGGCGTTCTAACATGTATATCTCTTCGTATTTTTGCAAAAATCCTGAGCTATTGATGTACAAAAAAATCATCTTATCTGTTACCACAGTTCTGTATATCCAAGAATGTTTGCTATGGACTGAGTGTTGGTGTCCTCTCAAAATTTATATGTTGAAATGCACCCACTCCCCACCCCTCACCCCAGGGTCAAAATGATAATATTAGGAAGGGGGAGCTTTGGGAGGTAACTAGGATTAGATGAGGTCATGATGGTAGAGTCCTCATGGATGGGGACCATTATAAGAATTAATGACCTTATAAGAATCAGAGAGTGTTTGCTTCTCTTCTCTGTCTCCATCAGTGAGCACACATGTCAGCCCTCTGCAACCCAGTGGAGAACTCTCACCAGAACTCTACCATGGTGGTACCCTGATCTTGGACTTTCAGCCATCAGAACTGGAGAAATAAGACAATCTATGGTACTTTGTTATAGAAATCCCTACTGATTTGTACAACCTCTGAAAACTGAAAGCTATTTTCATTTACTTTATGACAAAATGTATTTGGTGGTATACTTCTCAGCTGAATTGATTTGTGGTTAATAGTCTTTAACTAAACTATTCGGTGTGAATGTTTATATTTTTTAGCTAAAAAATATTGTCATTTATTATGAATACCGCTATGGTTGTTATATAATCTATGGAATATGAGTAATTACCTCACTATCATACAGTTTAAACTGAGAAGTACATGTGGACTCAAGGGTTTGGGAAAAGGTATTGTGGAATTATTTCTAATCCCCATTTACTAATAAGGAAACTGAGGCCCAAAGTGCTCAAGAAACTTGACCAGGATCACACAGCCTGTAGAACTAGGATTAAAAGCCTAGATGGCTAAAAGTAATTTTACTAACTAGATTTCAGAAATGACTAATATATTCATATATAAGTAAAGTATGAATAGATATTAATGAATAAATGCTATAGAAATATTATAATTAAGATGGAAAAGCTCTTGCTTGGGTATCTTAAAAAGAGGAATTCTAACCCAAGTTCTATTACTAGCTATCTATGTGACCTTGAGCAAGTCTCTTAAATTATCTCTGACCTAAATTCTTGTTCATGTGATGAAGATCATTATACCTGCCTTACAAAAAATCTTGTAAAGCTAAAATGCTATAATTGTGGGTAAAGTACTGGGAAACCAATTAGTGCTATGCTTATATAAGATATTATTATAACAGTTTCATAATATAAAGAGATATTTTTATTCTTTTAAATTGAAAAGAACATTAGAAACATTTCAAACTTATAATAAGAGAAGTATTTCCCCAAGCGCTTGGTTTCACAGAACACTAATCTGTGAAATGCTCCAAGACAAAGAATGTGGTCCAATATAGTCGGGATATGTGTCCCTCTTAAATATTCACAAGGCTAATGTAAATACTAAAGGTTCTTAGAGACTTGCTTAAAGAGAATTTTTTTTGGCTATATTTAACCCAGGCCATCCAAAATTTATTAAGGCGCCTTCCAAAAACACCTTTGAACAACTTGAAAACCATTTGGTTGAATACGTTCTAAGAAATTTCCACAAAAGAATTAGTATTTAAAAGCCCAAGATTCTCATTAATGCTAATGTGTATTTTATCTCCACATGGAAAACTATTTAGCTATTTTATGAGTACTACCAATTCTGTTTACATTTAGAAAAGTATACAGGTTTTTCTCCTACCAAAAATGTGTTCTACTTTCAAAAAAATATTATTTGGTTTTCTGGAAAGTTTTCTCCAATAGTAATATATCCTAATGGTATAGTAGTAACTCATTAGAGTTCATTAACAGTGTTGTAGGCTTACCACAAACAAATGAAATCAACTTTCAAAGAATTCTTATTTCTCCACATTTTCCTTATTTCATTTATGGTTAAAAAACTACTGCACCCCTTGGGATCCCTGGGTGGTGCAGCGGTTTGGCGCTTGCCTTTGGCCCAGGGCGCGATCCTGGAGACCCAGGATCGAATCCCACATCGGGCTCCCGGTGCATGGAGCCTGCTTCTCCCTCTGCCTATGTCTCTGCGCCTCTCTCTCTCTCTCTGTGACTATCATAAATAAATTTTAAAAAAATTAAAAAAAAACTAAAATGTTTGTTTAAAATAAAAAAATACTGCACCCATAGTTGTTTGGAATAATCCTCTTGAAATAACTCTGAGGATTAATTTTTTGTGCCAACTTGACTAGGAAACAGACTATGCAGATTTTTGGTCTAGATTATTATTATAATTACTATTATTCTAGATGTTTCTACAAGAATGTTTTTGGATTTAACATTTAAATCAACAGACTAAAGCAGATTGCCCTCCCTAATGTGGGTGAAACTTATTCAATCAGTTGAAGACATGAATAGATATAAAAAGTGACTCTCACCTGATTAAGAAAAGTCTTCTGGCCTGACTGCCTTCGAGCTGTAACATAGGTTTTTGTCCTACCTTCAGATATATTGCCAAACTGAAAGTTTGACTGAGTGTTGAGCTCTGACACTCAGGTCTGAGTATTGAGCCTACCAGCCTTTGGGATGGAACTGCACTATAAATTTTCTTGGTTTCAGGCCTTCAGACTTGGACTGAAAGTATCTACTGTTTGAGAACACTGACTAATACAGATTTTGGTACTGAGAGTGGTTTTAAAGGAACAAAATTTTAAGGTGAATGTTTATGAATTGGTTCTGGTGTTTTTGGATCCGGCTTTCTAATATAATTAGATCTAAAGATGCTAATGACTCAGTTTCAAGTAGTAAAGAGAGCATTGATAGTCCATGATGTGATTTGGCAATAGGAACACACAAAATATTTCCACTGGATACTCCTAATCAACCACTTATAAAAAGCAAGGATCTGGGCAGCCCGGATGGCTCAGAGGTTTAGCTCTGCCCTCAGCCCAGGGTGTGATCCTGGAGACCCAGGATCAAGTCCCATGTTGGGCTCCCTGCATGGAGCCTGCTTCTCCCTCTGCCTGTGTCTCTGCCTCTCTCTCTCTCTCTCTATCTCTCTCTCTCTCTCTCTCTCTCTCTCTGTGTGTGTGTGTGTGTGTATCCCTCATGAATAAATAAATAAAATCTTAAAAAAAGGCAAGGACCTGGATGCCTGTGTATATGATACTTATGAACATTTTCCTCAAGCTAACAAATATGATGAGAATGTCTGGTTCCTCCTTATGTTGCTGGACAAAGTTGGGGAAAAAGTGAACTAACGGATTTGAATTTCCAACTCAAGCACTGCATAAATGACCTAAAAGCTTCTATGAGTGCCTTAAAGGAGACCCTTATTTCTTGTAGCCAAAAGCTGAGATTGCTAAAAATCAAATGAAAACATCCCATCCTATGAGTGACTGAATTACACCACAATTTGTACACCTAGCCTTGTATGGTGTCTGTTGCTGAATAAGGGCACTCAGTGTGATGGGATAGGGTCCTGAGTGTTGGAAGGAAAACATGTAGGAAGATCCTGGTGAAGCTGAGAATATTGAGCCCTTAAATTCTGACAAGTCTCCTTTGCCAATGGGAGTGGCCTCTCCATTCCCAGTGGAAGAAGTCTCTCCACTCCCATCTGAAAGAATAAGTCCTACATTGTCTGAAAAACAGAACAAAACAAAACAAAACAAAAACAAAAAACAAAAAGCCAATTGTATTGGCCTCCTCGAGACAGTTGCCATGAAAGACAATATTGATTCTTCTTGGGACCCATCCCATTACCCCTCTTTGCTCTGATGCCTATAACTAGATTCAAGTCCCAACAGGCCCTAAAAGTGAGGTACAAAATGTGACCCATTGGAGATGTGCCACACTCCAAAAGAACTACTTGAATTTTCTAATTTATACAGACATAAATCCAGGAAACCTGTGTGGGAATGAATATTAAAGGTATAGGATAATGGTGGAAGAAACATACAGTTGGATCCTGCCAAATCTACTGATATGAGCTCAGTAAGTAAGGATTCTGTGTTTAATGGAGCAGCTCAGAGAGTTAAAAAGGACTATGGCAGTTCTTTGGTTGATTAACTGAAACACAGACCAAAATAAAGTCCTCAGTAAGTGAGTGAGACATGCCCAACCTGTGTTGGTTTAATGGAGAGAAAGGAATTCAGAGGCTTAGGGAGACTGCAATGGTAGAATGGATTTGTCATATAAGACCTACTCACGCACACTGGGAGGGTCCAGAAGACATGGATGGCTTCTACCACCACTGTGAGGAATAATTTGTGAGGGGCGCCCCAACAGCCTTAAGAGTTCTGTGGTTTTTCTTCTCTGGAACAGACCTCACAGAGGGAACTATGATCACAGAGGGAACTATGATCACTGAATTCTACATGCCACTAGAATAATTGGGTCCTGGATAGGAGGGGCCAAGCGGCAGCCTTCAGCCACCAAAGGCAAGGTGAGCTTGGATACTGTCACCGTCAGCAGTCAAAGCAGCAATCAGAATAGTCTGACTTGTGCAGACTTATGGCATTGTCTAGTTCATCACGGTGTTCCTAGAAGTGAAATAGATAGGAAGCCTACCAAAATGTCATTTAATGTGTATAAGCAGAACAAATCTGGTCAAATGAGCAAAAGTTCAACATAAGTCATAAAAAAGAGAGTCATGGTCCTTCAATTAATTTCCAAATTTGAGCTAGTTTATAAACCCCAAATCCCTTGAATGAAGGGAAGGTTGGGTCCCCTTGAAGAGGCACACTGCCAAAAATGCATCCTGTGAATCTTTCTCCCAGTCTTCCCCTCTGGCCTCTTTCCAGGGTGCATTGGGGAAAAGGAAATCATGAGAACTTTGAGGGCAAACTGGACACTGATTCAAGGAGATCCGAGCCCTCCAGTCAGAGTAGGAGCTTATGGAGGCCAAACGATCGATAGAGTTTTATTGTTTTAAAAAAAAGATTTTATTTATCCATGAGAGAGAGAGAGAGGGAGAGAGAGAGAGAGGCAGAGACACAGGCAGAGGGAGAAGCAGACTCCCTGCAGGGAGGCAGGAAGGGAGTCCAATGCAGGACCTGATCCCAGGACTGTGGGATCATGACCTGAGCCAAAGGCAGATGCTCAACCACTGAGCCACCCGGGTGCCCCTCAACAGTTTCAGATCAGTCTCATTGCACAGTGGGTCCAGGGTGCCCCTCAACCCACTCGGTAAACATTTTTCTGTTTTAGAATGTGCAGTTGGAATACACTAACTCATCATTTGGCAGAACATCTACCTTGGTTCCCTAGCCAATGGAGTGAGGTCTATTATGGTGGGAAAGGCCAAATGGAGACCACCAGAACTGCCTCCGTCTAGGAAAGGAATAAGCAAAATACTGGATCCCTAGAGGGACTGCAGAGATCTGTGCTGCCATTAAGGATTTCAAAGATGCAGGCGTGGCAACTCCAGCATCTCCACTCGATTTACCTGTTTGGCCTGTGCAGAGGACAGATGGATCTTGGAGAGTATGGATTATTGTAGCTTAGTCAGGTGGAGAATCTGATTGCAGAAGCTACACCAGATGTGGCTCATTGTTGGAGCAAAGTAACACATTCCCTGGTACCCGGTATGCAGCTATTGATCTGGCACTTTTTTTTTTTTTTTTTGTCTTCAGCTCTGTTAATAAAGGCCACTAGAAACAGGTTGTTTTCAGCTGACTGGGTCAGAAAAACACCTTCACTATCTCATGCTAGGAGTATATCAACTCTCTAAGTCATAGTTTAGGGACACAGAGATCTTTTTTTTTTTTTTTTTGAAGATTTTATTTATTTATTCATAAGAGACACACAGAGAGAGGCAGAGACACAGGGAGAGGGAGAAGCAGACTCCCTGCAGGGAGCCCAAGGTGGGACTTGATCCCAGGACCCAAGGATCTTGCCCTGAGCTGAAGGCAGATACTCAACCACAGAGCCACCCAGGCATCTGGGTCACAGAAGTCTTGATAGTCCCTTCCTTCCACAGGATATTACACTGGCCCATTACACTGATGACATTATGCTTACTAGACTTAGAAAATAAGAAGTAGCAACTACTCTAAACTTATTGATAAAGCATTTGCATGTCAGAGGGTGTGAAATAAATATGACTAAAGTTCAGGGGTCTTCCGCCTTGCTAGAGTTTCAGCAATGTGGGGCATATTCAGATACCCCTTCAAAGGTGAAGAGTAAGTTGTTGCCTGTGGCCCCTCTTATAAGAAAATAGAGGCACAGTGCTCAGTGAGGCTTTTTGGATTCTGGAGGCAATATATTCCTTGTTTGGGTGTGTTACTCTAGCCCATTTACTGAGCAACCCAAAACGTTGTTAATTTTAAGGGAGGCTCAGCATAAGAAAAGGCTCTGCAACAGGTCCAGGTTGCTATGGAGCTTCTCTGCAATTTAGGCCATACGTTCCAAAAGGTCTATTGGTGCTTGAAGTGTCAGTGGCAGGTAGGGATGATTTTTGGAGGCTTTGGCAAGATCCTATTGGTGAATCACATTGCAAACCCTTATGATTTCAGAGTAAAAACCTACTATCCTCTGCCAAAAACTACTCTCCTCTTGAGAAACAGCTCTTGGCCTGCTATGGGGCCTTGGTAGAGACAACACCTACTCCTTGGGCCATGACTAAGCTTACAATAATCCATATTCTCCAAGATCCATCTGTCTTCTGCACAGGCCAAACAGGTAAGTTGAGAGGAGATGCTGGAGTTACTGTGTGACCTGAGCAGCTACTCAAGATGAAATGGGTACAAATGTCCATGATCTCCACTCCTTTTCACTGTATTTTCTTCCCCAACCTGCACCTATGGTTTCATGGGGAGCTCCTTCTGACCAACTGACAGAGGCAGAGAAGACTAGAGCCCTGATTTATGAGTGCTCTGCATGATTTGCAAGGACTACATAAAAGTAGAAAGCCACAGAACTCCATCCCCTTTCTGGAGCTCCCCTGAAGGATAGTGGTGAAGGGAAATAATCCTGGTGGGCAGAACTTTGAACACTGTATCTGGTTGTTCACTTTTCTTGGAAGAATTAATGGCCAGATATACAAATATATACCCATTCATGGCAATGGCTAGTGGTCTGGCTTGATGGTTAAGGATTTGGTAGGAATATAATTGAAAAGTTGGTGATAAGGAAATTTGGAGAAATATGTGGATAGACCTCTCTTAATGTGCAAAAAAATATGAAAATATTTGTGTCCAGTGTGATTGCTTCTCAAAAGGTGATCTCAGCAGAGAAGGGCTTTAATAATCAAAAGGATAGGACGGCCAGTTCTGTGGATGTCAGTCTGCTTCCTTCCCCAGCCACCCTGTTAACTTTCAATGGGCTTATGGACAAAGTGGTCATGTGACAGGGGTGGAAGTTATGCCTAGATTGAGTAACATGGGCCTCTACTCCAAGGCCAGCTTGGCTATGGTCACTGCTGAGTTCCTAATCTACCAGTAGCTGAGATCAACACTGAGCCCTTAATATGCCACTATGCCCTGAGGTGATCAGCCAGTGGTAGGTTGATTCCACTAAAGCACTTTCATCATGGAAGGGAAGAATTTTGTTCCTACTGGAATAGACACTTTGGATCAGGGTTTGTCTTTCTTGCACACTATACTTCTGCCCAACACCACCCATAGACTTATAAAATGTCTTGTCTACTGTCATGGTATTGCATGGAGCATTGTTTCTGATGAAGGAATTTACTTCACAACAACTAGAAAAGTGTGGCAATGGACCCATGCCCATGGAATTCACCATCTTACTGTGTTCCCTACCATCCTGAAGCAGCAGGCTTGATAGGCAGAATAACGAAATGGCCTTTTGAAGAAATAGCTACAGTCCAGGTAGATATCAATACCTTTCATGGCTGGGGAAAGATTTTCCAGAAATCTTAAGTCCAAGTTAAGACAGTTACCAGGCTACTTTGCACTCTTCATGCCTTTGAATCAACAGGCAAAGAAGGAAATTTTTATGCTTGCTGGGGTGATTGATCCTGACCACCAAGAGAACATTATTTCCCAATGGAGGCAAAGAAGATACGTCTGCACACAGATCTCTTTTGGCATCTTTTAACGTTACCATGCCCTATGATTAACCTCAGTGGAAAACTACAAGACCTCAATCAGGGAGAGCCACAAATGAAATAGACCCCCTCTATGAATGAGGGATTTGGGTCACCCCACCAGGTAAAGAACCACAGCCAGCTGAGGTACTTGCTCAAGGCAAAGGGAACATACAATGGTAGGGAACAAACATAGTTACAAATACATTCTGATTATGTGAACACTTATGGAAATGAGGACTGTAATTGTTATTAGTATCTCCCCCTTATCTTGTTATAAATATGCTTGTGTGGGGGTGTATACATATTACACACCGTTAATAATACATAGTTAATAGTATTAACTGCATATATATACATGTATCTACACCCCCACACAAATATCTTTTACTTCCCTTTCTTATTTCTTTATCATGTAACATAAGATGTATTGACTTTATTATTGTATTTAAGTATTGTTAACTTTACATCACAGTATTCGAATTATGGAATATCAAGGAGAAGAGTAAACATTATTCGAGAAATTTACCTCCTCTTCTGGAAAAGGGACCGACGTGTTTCCATTGGTGTAAGGGCATGCATATGTATGCCAAGTTGACAAGAGATAGACTGCTAATGGTTAATATTTTTTGTCAACTTGACTGGGCCATTAGATGCTCAGATATTTGGTCAAACATTATTTTAGACGGAGGGTGATTTTGGCATGAGCTTAACATTTAAATAGAATGGTGAAGGAGATTGCTGAAATGCTGACCCTTTCCAATAAGAAGGTATTCTTCTTGCCTGATTCCCTTTGATCAGCAATATTGATTTTTTTTTTCTGCTTTCAGACTTGAACTAAAACATTGACTCCTCCTGGGCCTTGAGCTTACCAACATTCACACTGGAATTATACCATCAGCTTCCATGGGTCTTTAGCCTTGATAACCACCACTGATCTTGGGACTTGCAGCCTCCATAATTCCATGAACCACTTTCTTATAATAAATCTCCGTCTCTCATCTCTCTTTCTTTCTCTCCCCCACCCCCTGTGCGCGCGCACACACACACACACACACACACACACACACACACACACACTTTATTGTTTCTTTCTCTGGAGAACCTAATACAGACTCTTAAAAAATGAACATCTCCATTCCATAAAGAGAATCTCTAAAAAAATTCTTTTGTGGTTGATGTTTTGTGGCAATTTCTGAACTATGCTGATCATACTTCTGAAGATTATTCTATAGCTTAATCATTGTTCTCAACCCTTACATTCCCTACTAGTAGAGAGTTAGGTTTTCTCCTCACGTTTTCTTCTTGCATATGGCATATGTGTACA
This sequence comes from Nyctereutes procyonoides, assembly GCF_905146905.1. Lineage (NCBI taxonomy): Eukaryota > Metazoa > Chordata > Mammalia > Carnivora > Canidae > Nyctereutes > Nyctereutes procyonoides. The sequence goes on from NW_026575117.1 coordinate 13,335,926, forward strand.
TATAAGGCTATATTAGATTATTTGTGCACTTACTTTTATTTTCCCACGACTCACAACTAATCTCTAGAACAGGAACCAATTTATTTATCTTTGTTGGAATATCCAGCATACAACTCAATGCATGACAATTAATTGGCAGTAAATACCAGTTGAATTATTAAGAGGAATGCATAGTAAAAATCTCATTAGGTCCTTAAAATCTGAGTCCTTAAAATCTTGCCTTTCTACCCCTTTAAAATAACATTTCCAAGGAAGCAAATGTCTTAGTGTGTCAGATATTTTGTAGTATAAATAATGTTTTCTGGCCAGCAACACTTTATGGTGCAGTTGAAATGAAGACTGCCAAAATGAGAACAGAGAGAGGCTATTTACTCAGAGTCAGCCACCATCACTAGCATTTGGCAAGAATTCAAAGGCAAGCAGTGGAGTGGGAAAGCTTTATAGTACAGAAAGTGAAGGCTCCAGGTGTGCTCTGATTGGAGGCTGTTGGTATGGCAAAGCTGGGGGCGGGTTAACTAGAAGTAGGGTATCTAATGTGATTGATTTGAGGAACATATTTTGCATTCTGTCTTTGGTCCTAAGACAGAAGCAAGGTCAAAAATTAAGGAAGCTGGCAGTCCTTGACAAAGGCCCAACCATTCTAGGCTGATTGCAGCCGAGGTTGTTGTTTGGCTTTTTGGACTGGTTGCTGTAGAGCTTTTGGATCAGGGTTCTATTGCCCTATATTATCTGTCCATTAGTATAGTCAGTCTCTCTGTGTGAATTATTATAATATTACAGTGAAGTAATTAGAAAAATAAAATAAAAATATAAAATTTCACATCATTTATACCAAGGAGGGAAGATACTGTGGCACATACATAGTGGTGATTAGCTGTTTGTCAAAAGTCCCCCGTTAATGATTGAGAATATAAATGCACAGGTTAAATATGTTGACAGTGGTAGAAAAGTGAGGTGGAATTTCTGAAAATACATACTGTGGATTTAAGTAATAAACTAAAGGCACACGCAGCTTCTCTATTCTATGAAAAGATGCATCATCTCTTCTAGTGCACATTGTTAGAATATACGTTATTCTGATTTAACTTTAATTATGGCAGCATCAGCAAATTCCACACTGCCTCTCCAATTTAGAAGATTTTGCTGGCTGACTTTAGCCAGTTTATCCCAGCAGTTGGTCTACTAATTCACATTAGCCCCGTGGAAGAGAAAATTGCACTTAAGTAGAAGAGTGATGTGCTCAAATGATAAATGTTCACGAACTAAATCCTTCAATTCAGGAATATGAAAAGGTGAGAAGCAGAAACATTGGTTACTCATTTTTTTCTTTGAATTATCAGTTTCATCAATCATTTTCAAAACATAAATGGACTCCTTTTGTTCCCACTCAACTATGTCTCCCATATATTATCCAAGAAGAATGTATGCGTGTCACGACTCTAAGAAAATGATGTATATGTTATTGTGAAGTAGAGCATTTATTTTTTCAAAAATTGTAAAGAGAAAAAATTATTTTGCTCCCTTAGCAATATGATTGTTTTGCTAAAATACAAGTATTGTATTCTTTAGTTTTTCATAATCATTGTCTAATTCTAATTTATATACAGAATATGTATGTTATGAATAAAGTACTTAAATGTTGTTTTATCTTTCATTTTCATACTTGCATTGAATTAAAGATGATCATTTATATCTTCAATTCCTCTGACAAGTCTTTCAAAGTTTCAGCACTAGAGACCACTAAGTTGCAAATAGTACAGCATCTTGCTTCACAAATTAAAATGCCCTCAGTAGTAGAGAATGTATTCAAGTCCTTAGGTGCTAATTGGAGGCACATATGGGACTGATAGCATTTTCAAGGTTCTTTGGAGGTTCTGGAGGGTAAGTATGGTCAATTTTGTAAAGGGCAAGTTGTTTGTGTCTTTACTTGTGTCTTTACCTGGCTACCTTAGTAGTCTCTGATCATTAATCTCAGAGAAATGCTCATAAAAGTCTTTTTCACTGAAGAGAGAGGGCTGATAATATCATTTATTTTACCACTTAAACTATGTTCACGTGCAAAATGAACTACTAGTTGAAGCAACTCGAAGTTGTCTGCATTTCTCAAATTTAATTTTCACTATAACAATCTTATTCCCTTGTCTGACTCAAACGTCTCTGATCCACTATTTGGGAAAAAGCTTTTACGGTAAGTAATAAAGCAAAAATATTTAGCTTTCCTTTGCATTGTTGATTGAGACTGTTTCCTGTTTGTAAAAAATATCTATTAAATAAACTGACATCTGACCCTTTATCACCAAACTCATATCTGACAATTTACTATTCAGATGTTATAGGTATTTGATTTTCCATACTTCATTTTATCCTTTAGCATGCAATCTTTTGTTTCTATGTGAAGACAGTAATACGTTAACTTAGTGTTTAAAAACTGACCAGGGCATTCCTCCTAAAAAGCATTTATTGAAGCAAAATCCCACAATTGTTTTCTAGTTTTTTTTTTTTTTTAAGATTTTATTTATTTATTCATGAGAGACACAGAGAGAGAGAAAGAGAGAGAGAGAGGCAGAGACACAGGCAGAGGGAGAAGCAAGCTCCATGCAGGGAGCCCGACGTGGGACTCAATCCCTGGTCTCCAGGATCACACCCTGGGCTGAAGGCGGCGCTAAACTGCTGAGTCACCTGGGCTGCCCTGTTTTCTACTTATTATAAATTTATCTAAAAAGGTGAAATTTTAAATCAGTCTTTTTTTATTCGAGGCACCATTTTTTAGAATCTTAGTTGATGAGGGCAAAAAAAATGTGGAAATGAGATAACACACATAAATGGTGAAACAGATAATGATGCATGTGGTGTCTCTGCAGGCAACTATTCTCCCATTTTTTTTGCCTCTTGGTTATATTGAAAAAAAAAATAGTGAAAAAATTACATTACATATTTTCTGAAATTTATTCACCAGCTATATTGGTGTCAGTATTTTGTAAACTATTAATTTAATGGGGTGAAATCTGTCACAGAATGAAAATCTGTAACTTTACTCTTTGCTAAGATTATTGCAGCAACCTGGAATCCATACTCTCCCTCCAGGTCCTGTCTTCCTGAGACTGGCTGCATCAGGACCTCCGCCTTTGAAATTTTGGAGAAGTCTCAGCCTCTTTATTGGCCTGTGCTTATGATTACTATGAACACCATTGCCTGAACTAATCATAACTCTTTTCTCTCTTTTTCCTTTTGAAACTAAAGGAGGCTCATCAGATCAGTTGCTTTTCTTTTTTTTTTTTTTAGAAGGTTAGTTGAGTTCTTTTTTTTTTTTTAATTTTTTTTTATTTTTTATTTATTTATGATAGTCACAGAGAGAGAGAGAGAGAGAGAGGCAGAGACATAGGCAGAGGGAGAAGCAGGCTCCATGCACCGGGAGCCCGACGTGGGATTCGATCCCGGGTCTCCAGGATCGCGCCCTGGGCCAAAGGCAGGCGCCAAACCGCTGCGCCACCCAGGGATCCCCAGTTGCTTTTCTAATAGCCTCCTCTGAAGAGTAAAAACCTCTGGGGTTTTTGTCATAGAAACCTAGGTGAAATTCTCATTATTTTTTACCTTTGTCCATATATGTTTCCCTATGTTATACCTAAATGCTGAATTGTATGGCATCACCTAATAAATAACACAACATGAACTTTTAGTTTACCCAAAGCCTAATTAAATAAAAGAAAAACAGAGCTTATTTTGTCAGAGAAGACTAATGTGTATGACAGTTAATTAAATAAAAATAAGACATTACTGTGTGTGCGCTTCTTCCAACCTTAAAGCGCTAAACTTTTGATTTATTTTTTAATTATTTTTTTAAAAAATTTTTATTTATTTATGATAGTCACAGAGAGAGAAAGAGAGAGAGGCAGAGGCAGAAGCAGGCTCCATGCACCGGGAGCCCGATGTGGGATTTGATCCCGGGTCTCCAGGATCGCGCCCTGGGCCAAAGGCAGGCGCCAAACCGCTGTGCCACCCAGGGATCCCTATTTTTTAATTCTTAAATAGTGATATGTCAGGTTATTCTATGCAGAATATTATCTTTGTAAGATTGGCATTATTTTAGAGATAGAGTGTAACCGGGGATATAGATGAATGACTTAGAGATCATTTCGTTATCACAATTTCAAATTGCATCTTGATTGTAATCCCCATCATCATACGTTTTCTTTAAGCAAACATAAATGTTGGCCCCTTCAGTTATGAGACATGTTTTCCCACCTTGAGGAAGACAGAATGTTCATGAACATCTCATGATGAGGGGAACAGACGCCAGCCTGGAGTCCCAGAAAGAGCAATATCAAGCAGCCCACATACGATAGAAAATTTCATTTTCTGAAATTACCAATTGTTTTTGGGGTCCAGGTTAAGAATAATATTAACTTGTCTAGAAGTGGCAATCTATATGGGTCAAGTCCAGTTGCTGCTGACTATAATAGTACTTGCCCTAATACTGGGATGTCTAGGGAATAGTGCCATTTAGAAAAGTAGAAAAGTGAAATTGAAGTATAAGATGACTATGTCTTCATTCTATGCTTTATTCACCCTGGCAATTTAAAAACCTCACATTTTGATCTGTTCGGGCATGATACCACTTAAATTCATCCATCTTCTATGTGTTCAGGGTGGGGATGATGAGTGGGGATGCATTATTTTAAGTATGTATTTCCATGGCTCTTGATGGCTTAAGATAGACCCCTTTGAAAAGGAACCAAGAGACAAAGCAGATTAGTTCTCCCTGTGAATGCCTAGATATGCAGTCGAAAGAGTGTGTTTGGCCCACTGCTGGCAAGCTATTTAGTTCCTGCCAACAATGAATTCTCCAGGATGACAGCGGGATTTGTCAGTGGCTGCTGCTTGACAGGTGGAAGGAAAGAGGTGCAAGAAGACAGAATGAAATCACACTGTTGCACAGCCTCAAAGGGCTCAGCATCGTCCTGGGGTGCAGCACACCACGGCAGCTGAGCAGGCAACTAGACAAACGACACTTTTCTGAGCCAAGAGTGTCATCCATGAGAGGAAGAGGCTCCACAGCTAAAGCTAATTTTTGAAATGTCTTATCTTAGGACTCATAGCTGCTAAGGGCACACTGAGGTCCAGCACAGTGAATGTCACATAAAAATTTAAATTACAAAAACCCAAAGGTTCGTATCTGGAGGTCAGGGGAAGGAAAGAGAGGGAGCAAGAGGACATGCTTTTTAGAAGCATGGATTATGTGATCAGTGTCCACCCCAGAGCAAAGGTGATGGGGGAGTCGTGATGCTGCTGCTCTAGGTCGTTCACGGGGAGGTCATTTCCATCCCCCTGCACCTACTGTGTTACTGAAACTCAAAAGTACACTTTTTTTTTAACAGCATCTCTCCCCAAAACATGCAAACTACTTTAAATAATTTCACCCAAACCTGAGAGAATAAAGTGACCGACTTGGTGTACCGTTCTCTAATTTAACCACTTAACAAACTCTTTTCAAGGGGAATTTTATCCAGGTATAATTTTCATCTTACGCACCGACGTTAGAATGTCATCTCTAGGTAAGGTGAGCACCATGGTAAGCCTGCGCATTTCCCTGGAGAAGGGTGAGAGGACTCTAAAGGCAAGTCACAACTTGTGGGTAACATTCAAGCCAACAGCACCACCCTTCATAAGAAGAGCATTGCATATGTTAGTATTTGCATTTTGACAGCAGGTGTCATGTGAAATGCTTGCAAATCTTTATGTGACTCCTGCATATGTACCCAAAGTGTCACCAGAGGTTATTACTTCGCATAATAATATACGTTTAAAATAATGATTTTTATTTTCTCACATACTTAGAATAGTAGCTAGACCTATGGGTGAGAGCAAGATGGCTCATTGGGGTAGGGAAAGAAAATATTAGAATGTATGTATTTTTTAATATAAAAAGGAAAAATTGATTTCATTAATTTTGATCATAAATGGACAATTTTGCCCTAAGTTTTTTTTTTTTAAGTTTTTATTTATTTGAGAGAGAGAATGAGAGAGCTTGTGTGTTTGCATGCGTGCATATGGTGGGGAGGGGCAGAAGGAGAGAATCAAGCAGACTCCACACGGGGCTCAGAGCCCATCATGGGGCTGGATTCCAGGACCGGTGAGGTCGTAACTTGAGCCAAGCCAAGAGTTGGTCACTTAACCAACTAAGCCACCCAGGAGCCCAACCCTGAGTCAGTTTTTATGTCAAACAAAATTTTATAGTGTACAGCACATGAATGCACTGAGAAATATTGGAAATTTCTTAGGAATCAAAATATACAAGTATGCGATATTATCATTATTTATTTTCAATTATAAACCTTAAGGCTGGGGCACCATGAGTATTTTTTATTGTTAAAATTCAGATCTGGATAACAAGTATTTCATGGCTGGTGTCTTAACAACTTCATATTGATTTTAATAATGTAAATATTTGATTACTTATTTGACCAACTCGATTGTCAATTCAAAAGGTTGTTTTACCAGCAGCCTGGGTGGCTCAGCAGTTTAGCGCTGCCTTCACCCCGGGGTATGATCCTGGAGACCCAGGATCGAGTCCCACGTCAGGCTCCCTGCATGGAGCCTGCTTTTCCCTCTGCCTGTGTCTCTGCCTCTCTCTCTCTCTGTGTCTCTCATGAATAAATGAATAAAATCTTAAAAAGCAAAAAGGTTGCTTTACCTACTGCAATAACCTACCTTCCTCAAAATATGAAAAATAAGCATATTATTTTTAAAAAGAGCTTCATTCAAGGATAGCCATTTATACAGTTCAATGACTGTTTATTTTGGCCTTTCCAGAATGTGCCTTATTGTGTGGAATCATCCACATGTCTTAGGTAGAAATGTTTACCTTCACAGTAGAATTATTTGTGGCTTTAAATTTGCAGAAACTTTTTCTTTCTTTTCTTTCTTTCTTTCTTTCTTTCTTTCTTTCTTTCTTTCTTTCTTTCTTTTGCAGGGGGCAGGGGTACAAATTTCTCTGCTGTTGGCCACCAAAGAGGCTGAGGTTTTTTAAATGTATTTTTGGATTTTGGTTTTTGGTATTGGTTTTGGTGGGGTTTGTTTGTTTATTTCTTAGTACTCTCATTTATTTGCAAAGGGAAATGCAATGCCCTGTTCCTTCTTACACTGAAGTAGTATCCCTGTTATTAAAGCAATAGTAGTGGTTCAAAAAAAAAAAAAAAGTAAAGCAGATTTAAAAGAACCTTCCACTAATTAGTTCATGTTATTTAAATAGAAGAGCTAAATATACTCGTCTTTTGTTCTCAGTGGGAAACGATTTAACCTCCAGGAGACAAGCTGTTCTCAAACCTCATAGTATTAAGTTGCTAAATTAACAACCAAAAGAATATTAAACTTAATTATAATAAATACTCATCTTTAATTTAAGAGTGGGGCTAACTCCAGACTTACTTTAAAAGTTGCCCAGGTTGGTCCTTTTTGGTAGCTTTTCCCTGTAGTATCTTCTCCCTACCCTTCCCACACATTCTGGTGGCTACTTCCAAGACGTTGACTACATGGGCCCTTTCACTCCTGACCTAAGAACCTTACTTTTGTAGCCCCTAGAGTCTCAGAGAGATAAAATTACATTTTATTATCCAAAGAATCACAGCTATAATTAGAATTTCATGCCAGTTATGGGGAGAGAAAGTATCAGGTAGGTCGATGGGGGGACATGTTTGAATCTTGGGGAGCCTTCAAATTATAGCTGGTTTGAAATTGCCTATTTTCCTTTATAAGCCAAACTCAGAGAAAGAGACTTAATCTAAATATCAGGATAAAGTTTAGAAACATTTTTATAGCATACAGAATTTTTTAAGATGTAGAGGACTTTGTGAATTATCTAACCTAATCTCTTCTTCATATGACAAAAACCTATAATTAAAAGAAGAAAGTTTTAAAAATTTCATTGTAATATTTATATAAATAAGACTATGAAATTGTAAACAGTTTTATGGAATACAGTTTTACATGCATTACCCAAAGCATTACCCAAAGAATAGCTGTTATGAACATTTCCAAGGTGCAAAAACAAAGGAAAACAAAAATTTCTCCAGATATGGAAGATGCAAATAGATTTTAATCTCAGGTCATAAAAACCTTAAAAAAAGTCAGTGAGTACCCATGACAAGAAAATAAAAAGGGGTCCAGACATCCATTATATGGGAATACGAATGAACAAAATCAAATTTTGGTACGAAGAAAGGACAGAACAGAAATAAAGTAATTGGAGTTGTGCACAGAAAAAGTTACCCAAGAGATAGAAACAGATCTAAGTGAAGATAAAAATCAACTACACAGATCTTAATAACTCTTATTGTCAATGAAAGTAGAATCCCAAAAGAGAGACTGGAAAGTTGAACAATTCATTGGCTGGCAATAGAAGAAAATAAAATGTGAAAACAGCTAGACAGGGACTTAGATGTTATTTTAAAGTTAATGCACTGTGAAAAGGAGCAGAGAAATGAACAGCCCCAGCATCGCTGTAATAACCAAAGTTCGGAAAAGTTGGTAAGAAAATTCAATGCCTCTTTTTCATATTCTATACACAGAGGAAACAATCTGCCAAGAAATTTTTATAGTAGGTTTGACACCGAAGACTAAAAATCAGATGAACTGGAAAACATCATTAGTTTAAAAAAGGGAAAAAGTATAATTATGTAGCAGAGTCATCTTTTAAAAAGAAGAAGAAAGAAAAATGACAACTCGGAAACCCAGTGGGACCATTTATAAAAGATGTTGGGGGCATGGGTAATGCCTTCTTCTGAAACCTAGCGTGTTTATTTCTAACTCTGTGTCCCCAATTTCCCAATCATGAGCCCCACCCTGTTTCACACTCCAGGTTCAGCTGACTTTTAATTTCTGCTTTTTAATTTCAACAGCTCCATCCTTAATTTTGATCGCATTCTTTTTCATGTTCAACAAGGACTTGGTCTGATGATTGCCCAACATGGCCTCACTGTTACCTGCATCTTGACTAAACCTTAGAAAGTCTCCTTCTTGGCTTTAGACTCCTGTTTTCTTAGAGCATTTACTTTAGAAAACTTAAAATGGTAAATCTTTCTCTGTCCCTTAAAGATGCAAATCCTTTTAAAGCTTCTTGCCTGTTTACAACCGTGAATGTCTTTCTCCAGAACCTGAGAGCCATCCCTTTGGGATGTAATTATCATGGAAGACAGGCCTAATCTCCAGTGTCTGTGGGAGAGTAGAAGAGCAACTTTGAAAGAGATTTGCCCAAGTTGTAAAACTGTCTCCTGCCATAAAGAATGTTTACTTTCCCTTTGAGTGAAGCATGTGATATCAATGGCCTATGTTCCCCCCAACCCAGACCTTCAAAGGTTTCCTGTCCCCTTTTTTTTTTTTTTTTTTTTTTAGCAGAGTGTAACTCAGACTCCATCCTGGTTTCTCTCCTCTTTCCCAGCAGCCTTAGAAAAAGTTATCCTTGCCTGTTTAACTTTGCGTGGTGCGATTTTTTTTTTTGCTTTGACAACATTATTTCAACTTTTTCCAATAAAAAACTCTTTTTAAAAACTCTTCCTGTTTGCTGGGTTATCTTAAGCTTAATAACATGCTTAGCTGTCCCATACTTCCCAAATATCCCTCTAGTTCTCTAGTTATCGACCCATTTTTTCCTCTGTTTTCCAATTTCAACTATTAGTGCCCGCTCACATATTCCATCAATTTTCTCACCTACAATTTATTCCTGAAATTACTGAATTACTGAGCTACCACCATTCCGTGGTAATTTTTCTAGCTCATGTACGCATACACATCACACACTCAAAACTGATAAACAATTTGTCAGCAGTTTGTAGTATTGTCATTGACTATTTCCATTCTTCTTGAAATTCTTTTCTTGGCTTCTGTGACAACACATTTACTTCCTTTGGCTCTCTTCCTTCCTCCTTACCCACTGTTTCCTAACCCCCTTTGTTGGATTCTATCTTTCTGGATTCTATTTTTCTGGATTCTATTTTTCTGGATTTCTAATTTTCTATTAATATTCTTAATCCTTGCCTGCTTCGCATATCATCTACATCTAATAATGCTTGTCTGCACAAGCAACCCTCCTGACTTCCAAACTCAGATAGATACCCAACCACTTCTTAGATATTTCCACTTGATTCTTAAACAGGCTCCTCAGACATATTATGCTCATCATCTGAACTCACTTTTCTTTCATAAGATCCTTTTCTCCCATTGTCTCCTATCTCTGAGCCTGGCACAAAGATTCATATGGTCTCCTAAGTCCAAATTCTATCAAATATTTTCCACATCCCCCTTCTCTTTATCCTACACATCCAGATAATCACCAAATCCTGCCTCTATAAACCTTCTTAAAAATCAATCCTTTCTTTCCAGTCCTTTAGTGAAGATGCTCATATTTTGCATGATTCATTGCTAGTAGCAAGTGTTATTTGTTCATGTGGTTTTGTCCCCACCCCCTATCTATCCTCCACTCTTGTACAAAAGTGATCTCTCTAACATATGTATCTGACCTTCACTCTTACTTTGGTTCAATTGTCTCAATGTCTTCCTGTCTCCTACAGAGGAAAAGAGCAAGTTTTTTTAGAAGACCTATTGAGCACCTGTGACCTGGATCCAGTTTATTTCCTAAATTATATCAACCCTGTTCTTTTCCTTGCAATTCAGCAGTATTGATGTCTTTGCTCCTTAAGCTGACTATTATCAACAGCTCAGTTTATTTCCTGACACATTGTCTCAAAATTCTTCCCCTTTATTTGTTAAGACTCAGCTCAGATTTTACCTTCACTGGGTAGGGTTTTTGCCAAGCTACACAGCCCCCTTACTTGATGACCATTTACTTAGTATGTGACATAAATAGGGCATCATTGAGGTTCAATTATAATTAAATTACAAAATATTTTATAAAATCTATATTTATAGTTTTTTTAAGTGCTGAAATATTAATTGGGAAAAGCATGGCAAGAAAAAAATGAGAGTGAATTTTCAAAGGTGGTTTATAAGAGAGGTGCTTTTTTTCTTTTTCTTTGTAAGTTGAGAAGATATATAATGTACCAGGGTTTGTTTGGTAAGAACCCTTTCGAAACACTTCCTATGCTGAAAAATATTTATGGAATAAGGACACATCAAAATTCTGTCAGAAAGCACACTATATCTTGTTATTTCCTCAATATTTCAAGATGATCACACAATTTCTTCAATTCCAACTAGAGCTAATTTAATGAGAAAATACAGAAGCTTTCTCTCTCTCTCTTGCTAAAGGGCAGATCAAGGAAGTTCTAATATGTTTTTTTTTCTTAAGGCATACATTTTAGTTTTTACAGTAAAACTTTTTCAGCTATCTATCCTCACTTGTACATTTTAGCTTACATTTTGGGATCAGTCAGGTTTTCCCTGGCAAGAGAAAAGGTAATGGCAAGATAGTGAGTTTATACTAATTACATCACATTATGAGTTGACAGATGCTAATTAACTGAACTTAGAGCTGTGGGTACAGCGATTTTTATACAATTTTGTAACTGAGCATGAAAATATACCCTTTAATAACATTTACTAAATATTTACCATGCACCAGGTCTTCTCCTAAGTACTTTGCATGAATTAATGTACCTAATCCTCTGAACATTCCTTTGAGACAGGTGTTACTCTTTTTTTTTTTTTTTTTTTTTTTTAAAAAGGAAACAGAAGAACAGTTTTAGTAACTTGGTCAAGGTCACACAGGTAGAAGCTGGCAAGTAGGAAGTGGCAAGTGGTTTGGCTCAAAACTCATGTCACTGAGTTTTAAAATTTTCACTAAATAAAATATAATGTTCTGATAACTTTTTAATTATGCTTCTCTTTATATCATTGAAATATTAATAATATACTTGATATAAAATATCTTTTCAATTCTGGGGACTCCAAGGATATATCCTACCTTTATATCATGTGTGTTTTCTTTGATAATACATATTCGCATCTGCTGTTCTCACCATCGTTCCCTATTTTTTTTTAATTTATTTATTCATGAAAGACACACGAGAGAAAGGCAGAGACTAGGCAGAGGGAGAAGCAGGCTCCATGCAAGGAGCCCGATGTGGGACTTGATTCTGAGATCGTGGATCACACCCTGAGCCAGGGGCAGGTACTCAACCGCTGAGTCACCCGGGGGGTCCCACCCTATTATTTTTGCCATAACATTTCTCAAATGCTGACTTGAAGTCATGTTATCATTTATTCAAGTACTTTTATAATATTTATTATCTGCACCCATTCTTCTAAGATCTTTGAAAATATCCACTTATTTAATCTTTATAATACATCTATAGATATATTTTTTTTAATGACAGGTGACAAAACAGAGGCAGAGAGAGGTTAAGGAATATTTCTAAGGTCATACAGCTGGGAAATGTTGAAGCTGGGATTTGAATTCAGGCATTTCACATACAATTGGAACCTTTGTTCCTCATGAGGTTATGCCGCCTACGCTTATCAGTATTTAAAATCAGTTGTTTACATTGAACACAATCTCTTCTAGCAGAATGAAATCTCTTGTCTATATATTTAACCTATTAGCACACAAAAAGTGTATAAAAAAGTTTCAGGATTATTAAATTATTCTCATTTTATACGTGGAAAATTAAGATACACGCGAAAGAAAGGAAGCAGAGATTTAGAATTGATAGTTCAATAGTTGTAAACCTCTCAAAAATCAGGACATCCTGCAGCATTCCATGTGGTAACCTTTAGAAGCCCTTTGTAAAGGAATGGATAACTACTAATGCTCTTTGGGGGCAATGCCAATGAAGAAGTTTAGAAGACCTGCCAAATTTCACACTATTAAGTCATCACTGAGCTGAGGCTAGAACAGGGGTGCTGATAGAATTGCTAATCCAGTTGCCACAGTTTACATATGTTGTGGGTTTATCTTGCGGCATACACTGTGCAAATTCCTTTATGTTTGCCAAAGAATCATCCCAGCAAGTGTAGGATGGCCACTCATTTAATTTCCATTTGATAGGTCCAGGAAGCAAAGACTTGGAGAAATTAAACAATGTTAGTTTCCCAAGCTAATGAGTTTTGCTAGCTGATAGGTGGAGAAGCCCAGATTTTAATTCGTTAGGTTTGTCTCTGGAGCCACCTTAGAGGTTGCCAAAAATCAATTTTTACTTTTCGAATTAAAATTTTATGTTGGCTCTCCAGAATGAAAGCAATGAATCCACAAAGGAGTGACTGTTGGAAGGGGATGTGAAAAGCAGGAAAAGAAGGAGCTTTGATATTTGCAGGGCCACATTTTGTAAAATTTGTCCATAGAAATGTAGGTTGTCTGTCTTGCTATTTCTCTACAGCAACTATGAAAATTGTTACTAGGGTAAAAGGAAGTTATAAAGAAGTTAGAATGCAATTTGTAGCTGTAGAAGAAACAGTATAGCCAGTGATTAGAAACTTTTTTTTTTTTTTTTTTAATTTGAAGACATGCCTCAAGATAGAAGAAAATGAAGGAAAGTAGAATAACAAGGTCGGGGTAGCAGATGTATCCTCGTGGCTGTCGTAGAGACAAAACGACAAGCGAGTAGCTGGCAGGAAGCCCAGAAACCCAAGGCTGACACTTTGAACATTCTTTCATAGCAAGCCTAAAATCAGGACATGAATGAGAGGCCTCCACCAGGTAAGCAGAAGACACAGACGGCTCGGTGACAGTGGCCCATAGTGTGTCCGTGAGCACTTATCCTGCAGCAGGGTAACAAATATGAAAGGGTGACAAGAAAGGACAAAAGGAAAATCAAAAGCTTCTATTTGCTACACTGAGCTTTAGAGTTATGAAGATTTTATCTTTTTTTTACTTTATTATTAAAATCTTTTTTCTCCCTAAACTTTCTTCATCTTTCTAGGATAGTATTCCTCACTCTCTGTTCATGATTTCAAAACTTCTGTCTTTCTCTACAGCCACGATAAGATACTATCTGAAAATAAATGACATTGTCATGGCTTCCTTGTTCAACTTTTTCATATTTAGCTTTCATTGTGGTACCCACCACTCCTCCTCTCTTTCCCCAAACCCCCTGGGGCAATAGTTTATGCTTGGGTAAACTGTATTACCTAAACTTAGCTATTTTGAGTTTCATTTCTTTACACTCAAGTTCTTTGTTATTTGAGAGTGGATGTTAATGAATTGATCTATTATGCCTTGTGGGCAACCCATCTGCATTTTAACTGGCACATTTTAAATGCCTGACTCCATAGAATAAAATTGTAATGTTAACATTATAAGGAAAGAGCCTTTAAGGGAACATGTTCTCCTCAAAGCATGTCATTCTGGTGGGGTTTGTTTAATTCTGTTCCCCAAAAGCAGCCTCTGCCTCTATTACTCAATCCAGTACTTTAGGGGCTAATTTATTGACACTTCTGGGTGTTCATTTAGTAGCTAGGTATTCCTTACCTACTATGTATCAGGTACTAAGCTTGGCACCAGTGTAGAGAAGATGAAAAAGGCACTGCCTGTACTCAAGGAGGTCAAGGCTAATAGAGGAAACTAATACATAATGACAAAGGCTATATATTGCAATATAATGGCAAAAATAAGCATAGACTTCAGGGGCTTTAAAAAAAAAAGGTATCCAACACAGGTGACAGTAGTATAGGGAGCAGTAGAAAAATGAGAGGGAACTTCTGGGTGACCTGATGTTGCAATTGTACAAGTATCAATTTGTACTTATGTTTTCAAGTACCAGTTGACTCAAAAATATGTAAGAGAAAGAGGAAGGAGGCAGGAAAGGGAGGGGATCCTAGAGATAAGCAATGGCATTAACAAGAAAAATCAAGGTGTGTGTAGAGCAGTCAGTAGTTCTATGTATATAGAACATCCAGTGTGGATATGAGAGGGATAAGAGACGAAGCTGGAGAGGTAATTATGGGCCAGTCAGATCAAACTTCTCAATGGGAACTTTTCCTTTATTTTTTTCTACGTCCAAATATTCTTAAATTTGAAAGACATATTTTAACCTAGAATAATGGATCTTCAAGGTATAATGTTAAGCAATACTTCCTGTATTGATGGCCATGGCGTAATGGTTTGCATACATCAATTACCTTCTTATCTCTCTCTTTGAATTTCTCTACCATTTTTAATCTTCTCCCTGTATTTATTCTCAGGGACACTCACCTTTGGGGATGAATCTTGTCTTGGGAGTTCAGAATTAAAACATTGTGGTGAAGGTTCCCCTCACCCCCATCTGAATCAGGGCTACATTTAAATATATAGATTTATAGACCCTGTTTTAAAAATTGCACATGCTTAAGAATCTGCATATACCATATTTAGAGAGTGTGAAAGATATTAGTTTAATCCATTTCCCTTTCTTCCAAAGATGGCAATGAATAGGTCACCAGAGAGACTTTTAAGTAAAAGGAATCCGACTCTCAGATGGGTTTCTCAAGTCACCAGCTTTCATTCACTTAAATCAGGTGTCGAATGTGACATCTGTCTTTAAAGGATCTCTTACAGGGATATACCATGAAACTAGCAGCAGTATGGTCTTAAACAAGACAGTTAAGCTCTAGAGACCTCAGGATTTTCTTCAATAAAATAAGACAAATACAAGTACACGTGTATACTTGGACACTTCTGTGTCCAAAAAATCCAGGAGTCTATTCAAAGACCTGTGATGGGATTTTTTCCAATGGAAAATTTCTTTGTGAGACTAACATTCTTAAATTTTCAATTTAATATTTTGAACATATATACACACATTTCATATCGTAATTATAATTCACCTGCATATGCTTACACTACTGAAATTATGTTTTGTTTTCTTTTTAATTAACTGTACTTTAAAACTTGTTACAATATTAGTTTAACTGAATTTAAAAATATTTAGTTGTGGCACTTGGAGGAAAATGTACTCACAATATTTTTGCCCCATTTTTTTAAATGTCTTAGTCCTTTGGAAATGCTAAGTTAACATAAAAGGGAAAAAAATCTAAGTCCTCCTTTGATTTGACCTAAGAAGACTCCCAAAGGTATATGCCTTATCATATACCTGAAAAACATCTCACAGTTTTCATGTAGAAACATGGCATCTTATATGAACTTGGAAAATGCTGAAAAATTGAATTTTACTTTTGAACACAAATGTTCCTGGAAAAAAAATAATTTCCATTCTTTGTTTATCTTTTCACATAAAATGATAATTGTAGACATTTTCCTGGTCTCTCCTGTTCATCTTGGCAGAGAATGGAATTTAAGTTCATCCTCATAAATTTCCTCAGGGACCTAACATATAATCACTGTCAAGATATTTTGATAGATGACAGTTTGGAAAGATTAAGTGATTCATCTAACGTGACACGATGAAGTCCCTGTGCAGAGCTGAGAATGGAATTCAAATCACTGGGGTAATCATTAAGAAATCTCTATCTTTTATTTCAAAATGGAATTTAGTTTTCCTATAGAATTAAAACATTTGTTATAAGCCATTTGTTGAGTATAGATTATTTAGTTAATACTTGGATCCACCTCCTAGACTTTTCCAATAGAATGTAAACCCTCATTCTCTATCTTGAGTCATTCCAGACACACTACTCTTCATTATAATGTTTTCTGAATATATACATGATAGACATTCATCACTGACTAAATAAATGCTATCTATGTAGTAAGAAAAACCTTTCCCCTAAAGACATGGTTTCAGGCTCTGCCTCCATGCACCCTCTGCTTCTGTCCACTTTATCAAATCCTGATAAAACATGCTGTAGTACACTTAAGTATTTCCAAGACTTTAGCCCTTGGAACTTCTGAAAGGTATCCTCTTCACCATCATGTCATCAGCTCTTACTTACTGCTGGACATACCCTAAATATCAAATAAAAATATGTTGAAAATCAGAAAATGTAGAAAACCAATGAAAACAATAGAGCATTTCACTAAGTATATTATTGAGATAACCAAATTGAACGTTTTGTTTAATTTTAAACATTTTTAAGATTTTTTATTCTAATACATGAAAATACGTTGGTTTGTTATCTAGCCATAGTACTCATTTTGCTTTCTTTATATACATGGCTATGGAACTACAAAATAAAATAAAACCAGATTCCAACTCGAATGCGTTTCAACCCTCTCAATTAAAAATTAACAATTTATTTTAAACAATTATTTATCTGTATAAATTTTAAATGGTAATGGTTGCCCAGATTTAATTGAATGGGGTTTATTTAAAGCAACTTAAAATTGTTTGAAATTAGGTTTTTCTAAATATTTAATATTATAAACAAGATTGTAATAAACGTGATTGTGAATGCACTGCTTTTTTCAGGACTGTTGGCATGGAATTGGTACCTAATACGTATGTTGAATGCATTAATGAATGATAAAAAGTGATAATTCTTACCTTTTTTGTTTTGGAAAACAATGAACTAAAATCATTCTGAAACTACTTAATAAACATGTCTGAAAAGTTCTTGACATTTTAAATTATATTTTTATGGTAAGGTATATGTCAAATATCATGGGAATCAGAAAAACAATACAAAAAGATTATTTGATTACAATTTCTTTGATCATATGTTTATATTTTATTAAAAAGCAAAAAACTATCTTTTTATAGATAGATTTCTAGGTAGTCTTTAGGTTAATTGTGATGCCATAGCAAATGAAGAGTTAAGGATATATGGTGACTTTTCTAAGTATAACTATGAAGATTTTTTGTTTTACTTTTTATTTTCTTTCTGCTGGGTCAGTTAGTAGGTAGTGGCAAAATTTTCTCCGCATCCATAATATTGACCTCCATTTTGAGAATAGGGATCTTTCCAGATCAATTTAATGTCTTGGGTTGGTGTTTAAAGCACTTAATTGTTTAATTATTCAAGTAAAATTTTATTTATGATGTATGAAATGAATAGCTTTTGTGATTGCCTAAAACTGTTCATTTACTCTTTTGAACATTTTTAAGAAATATCTCCAATGTGTTGGGCCTTCAAATCTATCTGGTGATTTCATAACCATCTCCTGAAAAAATTTAGATGGTGTCCATGCTACATTTTAACTGGGGAAAAGAGACATAAAATTAGTATAGTTGTCAGTAATTTTACACTAAACAGAAATTAATATTATAGTACACATTAGTCCTTTCAGAATCATATTCACCATAAATGTTGCCTCTTATTTTTTTTTAAGATTTTATTTATTTATTCATGAGACAGACAGAGAGAGAGGGGCAGAGACATAGGCAGAGGGAGAAGCAGGCTTCATGCAGGGAACCTGATGTGGGACTCGATCCCAGGACTCCAGGATCCAAAGGCAGATGCTTAACCACTGAGCCACCCAGGCATCCCATCTCTTATTTTTTAAAAAACAAAATTTCATTTACGTGTTCACAAAATACTAGGAGAAATTGTCACCACTATTGGAGCAGCAGAAAGGTCAGCATCATGTGTAGACTGCATGATTCTTTGGGAAGAGACCATTCACAGGAACAAATGACCCGACTTTAACATGACTTATTCTACCCTAATTTTTTGTTAGCTGTCTATCCGGTATTTAAAAAGCAGAGCACAGCAGAAAACATGAAAAGTAAGTATTCTGGGTCTTTCTGGACATGATATTACCTGGGGTTTTTAAAGTGCTTTTGTCTCAAAAGGAATTTTCATAGATTTTAGTAGTTTTCCAGTAAATGATCACATTTTTAAAAGATATTGGACATTTCAATAGAGTTGCAGATGAAATGGGATTGACCACTTTCTGTATAATGATGTGCACACACAAAAAAGAGGACTCTAACCTCCAAAGATAAAAGCTGAGAGTTAAGATAATTGAAGTCTAAAACATTTTTGAAGGATGTGTATACCGTAACTTCAGATTTCTTTATTTGATCTCTAATTATCAGAGTAAGGGTCACCTTTCACACTTGAAAGGGATTGTAAACATATAAAGTCTTTTCCCAGAAAGGTGGTGTTGTTGAAAGACAGAGATTCAAGAACAGTTGAGATAAATTAATTGATGGTGGATGCACGTCAGGCTGTCAAAGGAAGTTAGAGATCTTCAGTGTAACATTTTGAGAAACCACTTACTGGAATGCTTAAATGATTGATCTGCTCCAGGATGACATTTTTCTCATATTTTTACACTTTTACTGGTAATAGAGACATTTAATGTTTCTTGTCAATTTGTTCCAATAATTGTGTGGCTGCAAATTATTCGTTACATTGCCAGAAAGTCATAACCCTCGTTTTTAACTCCTAAATCCTAAGGCAGTCCTTAAAGGAGAACAAGGACCCTGCATCAGGCAGCTGCAAGGGTCTCTTTCTTGGATTAATGTGGGGGAGGTAACTGTTCTGTGCCCTTAATGTTTTTTGGGGAAATTGAATCTCTTCTGCTTTTGCCAAAGAGCATGAGCAGATTTTTTCACAGAAGATGCTCCAAGAACACTGATCTATTCCTTATTCAGAATAATTTTCTGTTTTCTCTCCAATTTTAGTGTTTATCCAACTCTTTGACTTTTGTATTGCAAGATGCTCCTAGACACAAGATTTATATTTTATGCCACATCATTTTTTTGGTATATCATTTCTACTCTTGGTCATAATGTTCTTTATATGCATATAGGTATGTATGTATCACTATGGTAACATTCTTTAATGGAGAACCTGTCTTGACTAACTAAATGAGTTTATCTGTGTGTATCTTTTCTTCCCCCCATCCATATTGCAAATTCCTCTCTGGAGTAAAATTTCTTATAGGTCTAGCACTATCTTATAGGAATAGTTCCTAAAGGGATATTGAATTCATTAAGAAAGTGAAATATAGATTTTGTTATGTCTCACTTCTGTGACTTTCACCAGACCATACATGAGTTCAGTGTTTGAGCTTTAACATCTTTATAATTACAATTTTAAATTATGTGATCTCTGAAGTCCTTTTCTCCCCTAAAATTTTATGGTTCTGTTATTCTAAGGAAATTCCAAAATATACATATTATACTGTGATCAGAAAGGATAACTCTGGGAGAAGGGAAGTTGGTGGGTAGAGAGGGAGGTGGATTAATGGAGAATGAAAATGTGTTATTGCATAACATAAAATCAATGTACCTTCAAAAGACTCTCATGCTCATACTATTGGCTAAGAAAGGGGAAATGGAAAACTTTTGGGAGGACAGGATTTTTAAATCTTTAATAGTAAGAATATAAAATTTCTGTCACACAAGATCGATAAATTAAGGTGGAATTGTCATTTTTGATATCATTTTGGTACTGGCCTTAGCTGCATTAATTAATTAATTAAATAGACTCTGATGATGTATGAATCGGTTAACTTAATACATAGATGGTTGTGGAGTCTAATTTTTTTTTCATTCCAAAACTCACAGATAACAACTAATATGGAAAGCCAAAGTGTAAGTGACACTTACAGACTGAGTCATGCAGACTGAGTCACATGAGAAACATAGTATAGTGCAAAGGAAGTAGACTTTTTGTGTTACATGATGATAAAAATATCTATTTTATAGTTTTATCCTGAGAAGACAATGTTATGTCAAAGAAAGTTTAACCAAATGCTTATCGTGTGGCAAATACACAGTAATTAGTGGTTTAAAAACAAATTAGGGAAAAAAATACGTTTTTTTTATATAGCTAATATTTAAATGCTTTGTCTTAATTTCAGCTATGAATGGATTTTTGTGTTTACTTTTTCTTGTTTTTATGTCATCCGTATATTGATGGCATCTGTCTTTTGATAATGTAATGCACTAATATAGAAAGAAGGAATTTTCAGTGATGCTGCTCACGTTTCTGTGAAATGGAAGAAGCTTTCGAACTCAGCTTCAGTCTGGAAGTTAGACTGTCAAAACTTGCTGAGGAAAATAACTCTTTTCCATCAATTTGGTAAGAAAATAAGATATATTAAGAGCTAACTAAAAGTTTTGAGAATTTATCACATGTCAAATACTATGGTCTTTATATGCATTATCTCATCAAATCCTCAGAATAATCTTATGAGTTAAGAAGGAGCACTCTGCCTTTTACAATGATGCAAGCACTGAAGTTCAGAGAAGTTCAATAATTACAACAGTTCACAAATCTAGCAAAAGAAGGCGAGCCAGGACTTGAATGCAGGCAGTTTGACACTGGATTCTATGTACTTACTACTTTTCTATATTGGTGCTCCAGAAACTAACCCCGTGGCATCCTTGATATATCAAATTTTATTTTGCCCTTGCTGCGTCTCTAATCTATCAAAACTTGAACAAGCTAAAAGTCTGCATAGAGCCTGAATTTCCTAATCTATAAAGAGCAAATAATTGCATTGTTAGGGTTTTATAATAATTAAAAAATATAAATACAAAATGCCTAATAATAAATCAGATGTATAGACTGTATGATAACTGAGACCATCATCTGAGAATCTAGGCAGTGACATATGCCCTTTAAAAGGGATAGATACAGGGAAATACAAATGGAGAGTAAAGGTAAGAACACAAGTGGCTGTCATCTGCATTTACTACAGCAATGGGGCAAACAGGTACTTATCAATGCAACTGATTGACATAATACGTCTATTTGAATATAATTCTCTTTAAAATATCATACAATGTCTCTATATAAATATAATCTCTTTTTAAAAGCTGAAGTTTGAGGCACCTAGGTGGCTCACGTGGTCTTGATTTACACTCAGGTCATGATCTCAGGGTGGTGGGATTGAGCTCTGAGTCGGGCTCCATGGGGTTTCTGCTGGAGATTCCCTCTCTCTCTCTCTGCTTCTCTCTCTCTCAAATAAATAAATAAATATTAAAAAAAAAGAAAAGCTGAAATTTGAGAATAGGGGAATTCTGATACTACATTACAATGATTAAATTACTTGATACAAGAGAATTTCTGAACTACCCAGATCATGAAACATTTTGAGACCCATAGAGTGAAAGTAGTTAAACCTGGAAAATGGGAAAGAGAGAGCGGATCTGGGCTAAGACAAAAGCAGTTTCATAGCCACATTTGGCCAAGTGCTTTTACCGAACCACCAAATGACAAATAAAAATTTAGATCATAACTCCTCCGGCGGCTGTGGTTCTGAAATATAATGCTGTAAAAACTAACAGGTGGTATAATCTCTAATTTTCGTTGTGCTGGTCAGAACCCATTCAGGTACTACTGTAATTTGATAGATAGGTATGAAGTAGCCTATAAGACCATCAACACTAACTGTGAATATACCTCTCATCCGCAACAATCAATGAACTTTATTATTAAAGAAACCTAGGTGTAACAAGATTTCATGTCTTGAGATTGAATTAAGTGTTTCATAACCTGCCAAACTCAAAAACTTGGCTACAGCGAGACAGGAACAAGTATCTTTAAAGAACCTTGACCTCTTTCTTTGGCCGCAAAGGCAATAAATAACACAGTCCATCATGAGTCACTACTGAAAATTAGTGGGCTATTCAACTTATATGTTTAGTTTGTAAGTTGCACAAATACAAATAGTTTGGGGCTTTTTCAGAAATAATGCATTAAACATTAGTGATTATTTTCTCATTAAAATGGGTAAAATGGATAAATGTTTGAAAGATCAATAACTTAAGATCTTGAGATAATAGAGAAAAGTAAATTATGTTTTTATGAATTATCATTAAGTTTCAGAAAAATGGGGAAGAAACCCAGAGTCCCCTTAGAAGAATAAAGGATGTGTTACATACAGAAAGGCCAAAAGAACTGTGAATCTCTACATATTATGATACACAGCCAACTAAATATATAGAGATGTAAGTGAAGAACAAAGTTGTTCACTTTTAGCAGTGAAATGAGTAATGGAATTAGGGGGATTTTGAAACCAGGAGAAAGGAATTTAGCATTTAACAGGTTCTTCCCTGAGAGTAAGTAAAAATGTAGAAGAATCAAATACACATCTGTTACAGAGAACATCTTTCTTTATTAGCATGCACATCATTAATTAGGGTGATACTAACTTCAGGATAGTAGTTAATTAACTGTGAGATCAATACGTAATGGTGATTTCACTTTTTACATCTCTCTAACAGCACCAAACCAATAAAGAGCAGTTATGTTTTTGAGTAAAACTTATCTGACCAAAACCTCAAAGTGAATAGTTCCTGAGGCTTTCATCAAGAAGGGAAAAATGGTTGAGTTAGTAAGATTTGGGTGTTTAAGCAAAGCTAAGAAGATTATACAGTAAGACAAGGTATTTGAGTATATAAATATTATAGCTTTTAAAAATTTGTCACAAATAAGATTATTCAGTATTTCATAATACTGTTTATACATGGATAGACTTTCAATCAAATTTATTCTGTTTATATCATGGCCAGGATTCCTTTTCAGGAATATGTAAATTTTATCCTCCTCTCACTGAGGTGATGAATTCTCACATTTAAAATGAGCACTTTGGGGGCACCTGGGTGGTTCGGTCGGTGAAGCATCTGCCTCTTGATTTTGGCTCAGGTCCTAATCTCAGGGTCATGGAATTGAGCTATGGGCTCTGTGCTTAGAGCATCAGGAGTCTGCTTGAGGATTCTTTCTCTCCCTAGCCCTCTGCCCTCCCCTCCAGCTGTCTCTTTCTCCCTCTGAAACAAATAAACGAATCTTAAAAAAAAAAAAAAAAACAACAAACAACAACAAAAAAAACAAAGTGAGCACTTTAAGGTCATTGAGGAGATTCTTACTTTCTAGTGAAGAAAGACTTTGATCCAATCTTAGACCCACATGAGATGGAGGGGGAATATCTTTTGTACAATACTTTTTAATCTACTTGGGAGATATTTTAGTTATAGGAGCTTTGTTCCAAAGACAGTGGCATCAGGAAAGTATCATCATCCAATACCCATGTCCCAAGTGTCTATTAAAGAATATAAATGTTTGAGGCCAAACATTAACCATCCTGAAACCTCGCATGAAACCAAAGTGCAAAATATTAAAATCATTCACTTGCCTTACTTCTGTCTCTCTGAACCAAGGACTTGGCATTCTTCCCCCAAGGCACAGGATCTGTGTTTTCATAATGACTTTTCATTGTTCCAACCTAATTGCTTTAGAACGTTGTTACATTTTGCATTTTTATGGTCCTCTTGATATAGACCTGAGTTAATACATGAAAGGCACTTAGAAGACTGTCTATCACATGGTAAGTACTTAATATATGTACACTATTATCATCATTTTTAAGATTTTCACTGGTTTGTTTGTAGTGACCTATGTAAGATGGGATATGTAACAGGCTGTATGGGGAGTTGGACACTGGAAGTGCCCCCCCCCCCCAAATTTAAGCAAATATAAGGTATCTGAGAAGATGGTGGTGAGTACAGGAAAGTTTAAATGTTCCAGAATCCTTTCATAAAAATGGAGTATAAAGAGAGCTAAACCAAAGACGAACAGACACCATTTAAAACAAAACTAGTTGAAAAAGCATCTGGAGAGACATAAACATAATGATTGGGATGATTATTAAAAAATTAAATAAACGTTTTCCTGTAGAACAAAGATACAATGGTGATTTAATGAGGAGACGGTGTGTGAGAGTTATATTCACAACAATTCAACATGAATTGGGGGAAATAAGACGTGTTCATAAAAGGCAGAATAAGTTTGCTAATTGCCTTGTAAATGTATTATAGGTCCTAAACAAAGAAAACTGATGATTTTAATCTATTTTCACACATGGTTTTGAATTAATGGATGTAGGAAATGAGTACCTTTGGCTGATAACCTCGCAAAAAAGAGTCAAACCAACATGACAAACCTTTTGATGAACACAGTACAACCTCACTTTGAAGTAGGCATAGTGAAGTAGGTGAGATTGTATGTGCTGTGTCATAAAAGGGTCGTGTAGCACCTTCAATCATTAGTTCAATAAATCATCATCAAGCCCCAATAACATAGGCACAATTATGGGGACTTGCACAACAAAACAAAATAAATAAATGATGAGAAACCAACCTGTCCCCATACACAGGGAATGTACAGTAAGATAGAAAATGTGATCATTAATCAAAGAATCTTGCAAATAAATGTCATAGCACCTCTGTTAATGAATGCAGAGACGTATGGTGCTATGAGAATAAATACTAGGAGGACTACACCTCCTCTGGGAGAAAAAGAACAGACGATGGAAAGAAAGTGATGTTTGAACTACAATATGAGTGCTGAATAGCTTTACGGAGGCATTAGTCTGGGGGAGGAGGGACGGGGAAAGGAGAATGTTTTACAGCAGCAGGGAGAGCCTGGAAGAGGCTCTGAATTAGGAAGGAGAATGGGACACCAGTGTGTCAGATGGGGGCAGAGTAATGGGGGTGGAGCAAGAGGAAAGCCAGAACAGGGAGGGGTAACTGTGTAGTTTATTGTCCAAACTGGATGGCTTTTGAGATTAAAAAGGAGGTACTCTCAATGATTACACCAGAACAACAGGTGGCCACTGGGACTCTGAGTCACCCTAATTACAGGCTGTGTTAGGAAGAGGTCTATAGGCAGAGAGTGATGGAATTGTTGGAAGGATTTTAAGCAGAGGTTTACATTTTGGCCACTGCAGTGTGGAGAGTGGATTATAATGAGGCGGGCGTGCATGTGGAGAGACTACAAATTAGCATGCTTGTTTCCCAGAGATCAGCTGAAAGGCAGTTTTTGTTGCTGCTATTTTTTGTTTGTTAGATTGTTATATTCCCTCCTGTTGCATGTGGAGAACATGGCCTAAGATCATACTAGAAGTTTCCTTTTTTTTTTTTTTTTTAATGATTGGAGTTGGGTTAAGAAGTGCTTGCCACTTTGCATGACTCTAACTGAAGTATCTAGGGATAAGACTGACAAAACATGATTATGGTTAGAATTATTATGGCATAATCTCTTTTTTTCTCTCTCTGCCTACATATACACACATATATACACACATACATATATGTGTGTACATATCTTACATACACACATATATTTGCTCATTGTATATTTAACACGCTACTAAAAATTATTAAAGATCGTATTCAATGAGTTAATCATCCTATGGAGAGGTATCTGCTACTCTGCAACTATATCCTAACCTTTAAAAATACTGATGGGCCTATTTTTTTTTTAAAGTTTTCATTGTTTAAATAGTAAAACAAAGAAATAACTGAAAGTATAGAAATGTATTCTAAAAAGGCAAATGATATAAGAACACCAAATGCTGAATTTTTTTTTAAATCTAGCTCAAATCCATTTGTATATAAATTTTTGTATCCTGCTTTCTTTCAACTCAATATTATATCATAATTAAGGCTACCCAGTTTAGCAAATAAAAGTACAGGGTGCTCTATTAAATTTGAATTTCAGATGAACAGTAATTTTTTTTTTGCATAACTATGTTTAAAATAGTGCAAGGGAAATAGTTTTACTTAAAAAAATTGTTGCTTATCTGGAATTCAAATTTAACCGGATGCTCCATATATTATCTGCCAATGTTAATTATAAACACTTTCCTTTTTTAGTGTAATCTTCATGGACTATTATAAATAAATTATGCTAAACATTTTAATGCAGGAAAAATGTCTTATTTTTAAAGAGCATGTCTTTGGACAGATTCACAGAAGTAAACTTCCCAGTTTAGATTAAATATATGTTTATCCCTGAATTTGTTTCATAGAAGTATTATGGGCTGTTGTTTCTTTTCCTAACTGTAGTTAGGTGATTCGTTAATTCAGAAGTTGAGTTGGACCATCATTGCTTAGATCCCCATCTTTTTTTCTTCAAAATATTAGTAGGTCAGTCTCTCCTTGGGGAATTTATCTTTGGATGGCAGTCTAGTTTTTTCTAAAGTCTTACTGGAAGTCTTAGATATTTCAGTGAAGGAGATTTCTGGACAGGTTAGATACACATTTCTCTAGGCTCCCTGTATTCTATTCCTGGGCTCAGCTGATCAGCAAACAATCTGTGATTTATCAACTTAGCCTCCCTTTCCCTCTTTCTCTTTCCCTTTATGGTCTCTTTACCTTTTGCCCTTGTATTTGGCCTTCTGCATTTACAGAGCACCTATACAATAAATGCCTATTCAGTCAGTGTCTTTGGGACTCTCAAACACTAATGTTCATACTTTGGCCTGGGTGACTTAGTCAAGCTACTTACACTCTCTGAGCATTGGTTCTTACATCTAGGATAATTGTATGCAGGATTTTTGTCATGATAAAATGAGAACTTTTGGGGGAAAACACCTAATGTATCAGTCACAGAAAGCACTCAATATATTCCTGAGAATGCTAATGAAAACATAAGGACTAATCGACCTGGGTAAAGCTCTCTAAGAAGCAACAGAGGTTAACATGTAACAAGGTCCATGTTACTATTAACAGCTAAATCTTATTTTCTCCATTTCGTTGTATGTCTCCAGAGCATGCATTTTCTTTAATGCCTGCCATGAGTTACAAACTACCTGGAAAGGGCTTCTTTGCTCTTCG
Organism: Nyctereutes procyonoides; assembly: GCF_905146905.1. Classification (NCBI taxonomy): domain Eukaryota; kingdom Metazoa; phylum Chordata; class Mammalia; order Carnivora; family Canidae; genus Nyctereutes; species Nyctereutes procyonoides. The sequence continues at coordinate 13,363,324 of NW_026575117.1, forward strand.
ATGTTACCAGTTCTCTATCTTGCTCACATTCACAAATATTCCAGCAGGACCATGGTGCTGAGAAGAGTTTTATGAGCCTCTGGCTTTGAGGCTGAAAGAATAGCTTCTCGATTATACCTGAGCAGAAAACAGCTCCCTCACTACAGAACAGTTAAACACTTCCCTGATCACAGCAGGAGCTCCGGATTTTAGTGTCTAATCACTTTTGCACCACTGTCCTATAGCCTCATTCCCATTGACCCACTCACACTTCTCTTCATTAATTATTAATCGATACATATTAAGTACCTTCCAGAGCTCAATGCCAAATAGCGTTAATGAATCTTTCGATCAGAAAACAAAATCTCCTGGTACTTAATGTGCTTCCTGCAGCCACAGAAATAAATGAGGCATTGCCGCGTGGCGGCTCATGGAGACCTGGATCATCGATATGTCAGCTCTTTTAAATGTATTTTTGTTCATGGCAGAAGTCTTTATTTTCAAAGTATTTTTGATCAGTGGCCTAGGTATAAATTCCAAGTAAACAAATGAGATAAATCAAATATTCCTTGAAAATTTGCAACTCCCACCTACAGTTCAGTTTCTTAGCGACATCAGATGCTGTTCAACCCTGGGAGCTATGCTCTCTGGAGCCTTCTTTCCTAGCTTCTTAGTGTAATTTGCTTGCATCTCCCCTGACTTCTGGTTAATTCACTGCAATTCAAAGGCTCTCTCACTGGGTGGCAGCCTCCACCTTGTTTCATTTTTGGATTTCCTTGCCTCTCCAGTGTAATTGCATGCTGGCTCAAAAGGCAGGATCTGGACCCAGATGTCCATGTTTGGAATCCAGCCTTTGAAATTTATTTAGCTCTTAGGTAATGTCTCATCATCAAAATGAGGATAACAGTAGGAACTACCTAATAGGATTCTCATAAGAATTTAGAAAGTTCAAGTACTTACAAGAGGGCCTGGCGAATAATATCCAGTAAGGTTTATCTGTTATTTTTATGATCATATTCAGGATATGAATACAGTCACACCTGGAAATACAAACATGAACAAGTCACAGAATTTAAGAAACAGACAAAAACCTGATAACACAAACAAAAAAGGCTAATGACCACAATGACAAGAGAGGTGAGAACCGGCACTGTGGAAACAAATAAGCAGAGTGTTTGCAGCAGACTTGTGATTGTGGTCCAGTAATAACTAATTTTTAATTATTTATTGAAAGCCTGGAGGTGTAAGCATCTGGGTTTGTTTCTTACCAATATTACCTCATGTGTCCTTTACAACAGCTGTGTAAAATAGATATTTATGCCCATTTTCCAGATAAGGAAACTGAGGCTAACAGAAGTTAGTTTGCTTAAGGTCATTCATCTTGTAGATGGAAGACCCTAGATTGAAATCCAGGTTACTTTTAGTCTGAAACTCCTTCTACTCTGTGGCTTCTGCTTTGCCAGCTCGCTTTATTTTCTATCTCAGCTGTTTCTGGTTAAAATTTTAATGCCCACTTCTCTGTATTGTTCCTATATTCTGGAAGAGATCGGGTTGCCTGTGACACCTAATAAGAAAATCATAAACATGTCTGCAGATTGAGTCTCTTATTTACTGAGGTGAATGCTGAGCCAACAGAGCTGCCAGTCCCTCACTTAACTCCTTACATTTTCTGTGACATTCCCCTCCACTCTGACAGGTGTATCAGCATTTCCGAGGCTGCTTGTGCTGATAAAGCTTCCTGAAGACACACACCAAATAGAAATCACTTGGTGACATGTTCACTAGGGCACTCCGTGAAGAGGTCTAGATTGAAAGAACAGTGTCCTGTAGATGGCTCCACTACCCAGTAGGTCAAGTGAGCCATGCAAGTATGGCTCCACTGCCCAGGACATCAAGTGGATGATTTGAACATGGCAGTAGAGAGGTAGGGGCAAATTTCTTTTTTTCTTGAAATGTGTGGAACAAGCTATGAATTCCAAGAATTTATCATGGAAAGAAATACATTTAAATTACAATAAAACTATTAGGTGATAAAGCTATTTTCGCTTTTGTTCTGTTACACACAAGCTATAGAGACCTGATGACATAGAACGACGGGACCAGCAGTATAAGAGATAAGAAAAGAAGCTGAAGGGTGATTTAAACACTATACCCCTTAAGAATTACAAGCATTTACTCATCATCACCTTTCAATATCTTTTCTAATGTGGAATAATACTCAAATATTTTCTTTATAATTTTTCAAATATATATGAAAACTGAAGGTGCTTTAAAATACAAAGGTAGTGGTTCTACATGGTGTGATTATAAATGTTCAAGAAGCCCTCCCTTTATGTTCACATTAACATTACACACAAACACATACACACCCCCTCATACCCCACACCTTGCAAAAGCAGACACACATAGACACACCGCACACAAGTCCCTCACGTGTCATACCTCTAAACACACACACACACACACGGGTGTACACACATGCATTTATAGACAGACCACACCCTTACACTTTCCAAACACAAATACTTGACTCTCCTGCCAATGAGAGGAGGAGCAGGCAGGGGCGAGATGCCTGGAAGGGCAAGGATAACATTTGCTCAAAACTGAAATTCTATTTAGGGATTTCAGTATGAACTTGATGGTTTTGGCTTTTGTGCATTTAAATTCAGAGTGACTTAAAATAGCTCACATTTGAACTATTTGTCAAATATTCTTTGGTGTGAATGTGCTTCTGATTATTTTCTTGTGAGCAGATTTTGACAGACAAACTGCATATCCTGAGGGCTAAAGGCTAAAGGGAGAATAAGAACAGGGCAAAGAGAGAGGTTGCAAGGGGTCTGAGACACTGTGTCTAACACAATGATTTGTCCTGGGGTCAGTGCTGAGTGAAAACCTGTAGACACCACCGAGAGCTTTCCATAGAAATAAACAAAAGGTTATTCAGACAATACTGTAGCCAAAGAGCGTATTTTTCTACTTACATCAATGTAATGCTTTAAAGGTCACTTCGGTCAATATAAAACTAGAACGTATTGGCTATCATTAAGTTAAATGAGACATTCTCGACCCCAATTCTGGACAATCATAAATCCCAAATTCTAAATTCTTCAGTCCAATCCAAGGCCTAATACTTTTCATCTTTAAAAGTCATGAATATGTATTAGTTGTATTTGAACTTGCATATTTTAGTGAGTGTCTTAATATTGGAATAGAGAGAATTGATGAAGACATGCTAAAAAGTTTGAGAAATTAAAAACAAAAGGTAATGATTAACATAGACAGATTGACCTGTTTCAAACTTAGTGTGGATTAGAAGGGTGCATTATCACAGTGCTTTATGCGTAGATGGAAAAGTATGAAGATTTAAGTTAATGAGATCATCATTAAGGAACAAGATCTCCACTTACTCTCTTTCCCTGGTTACAGAGGTTACAGTCTGAGCTTTCGGATGTCATTCTCCCTAACATTTTAAATATTGTTTCTGAAAAACAGTGGAAGCGAAAACATATCTTTGAAGATCCATTAGATCTTTTCCCTATCCATTTGACAAAGCCAACATCTGTTAATCTAGTGAGCATCCCTGGAAGGGCTATTTGTTCATTCATATTTTTGGCCATGGAAATGACTTACAGGACAAATGGAAACCAAGTTTGGTTTCAAAGTGCTTAACTTTGGGCTACTGTGCCTGCATTCATTGTGGATCAATGTAAGGCAGTTTTTGAGTTTATGTTCAATAATTTTTATGATAGCAGAGGAGAAGAAAAAACTAATGTACCAAACATGAGATCTATAAAATTATGCGTTTTTTCTCTTTTGCAAGGTTGAGAATATTCTTATCTAATATTCTCTCAAAAATATTTGGTGGAAATCAATAAAGGAAAACATAGTGATGAATAAATAACAGTACACTAAATTTGGTCAGTGTGTTTTTTAAAATGTTTCAGATAAGACTCTGCCTTTATTTTTTGTGATTCTAAAATTACTGTCTTTTCACACCCCAATTTTCTAACTAATTCATATTACTTATCTAACTATGTTGACAGTATATGTGGATGAAAATTCAAGAGAAACAAGTAACATGGAATTTAAAATGGCATCGAGCTAAATGATGGTCCATAAATTATTGGAGTGATTGACTGGCTCATTTATTCATTTAATCAGGAGGAAGATATTTATTGAAGACTTACTCTGGGCCAGGTTTTGGTCTATGATTTGGAGATGGTGCTAAAAACAAGATAGACAAAAATTTTCTCCTCAGTGGATCTTATACTGTAGTAGAAGAAATCGACAGTAAACAAATTAGTATATAATCCTTAAATTTTCATTAAAATATCATGGAACCAGAGAAGAAGAGCAATGAAAACTTGTAACATAGAACACGATGACTTCAGGGAAACCAGTTTTGGAAGAAATTTTATTAATTTTAAGGTTGATAGAAAAAGAAAAAAGAGTATTCATTTCTATGCTTCACCTCAAAAAACAGCAAGCTTGACTGCCTATATCAAGACATTTAAGATATTTCCTGCCTCTCCCATGCCTTCTGTCTCTTAGCCCAAAGACCCCATGATCTACAACCGGTGATCTGTGCAAGACACCTTCTCACTACCTCAATGATGTTTCTACAAAATCAACTTCCATTCAGTGACTGCCACTATTATGTACTAATTTTTCATGTGGAATGAAGGTACTAAATGTATTTTTTCAAAAACTTGGGGACCTATAAGTAAGAAACAAAACTAATTTCATTGTATATGTGACAAGAACAAAACCAAAAATCTCTAAATATTCCAATCCTCTCCCCCCCCTTCTAATGAGGAAGAATACTTTTCCCCCTGTACAAGACTTTGTTTCTGTGTGTTGGTTTGGAAAATGGATGCTGATAAAAACCTAGAAAATACCAGGGTATTTTTTTCCTCAGGGCATTTGATTATAAGTTAAAATGTTGCAAGCAAGAGAAGTAGCTTAAATGCTATTTCTTTTTCATGTCATAGGTCAGAGGCTACTGCCCTGCAGTTGATCAGGTGCCTTGCCATCCTCAGAGTGACTTCTAACTCAGATTCTCAGGCAGTCACTACTCTCCACATCATCTCTCAGTTCACAATGGAAAAAGAGGACAGATGGATAAGCACAGAATTGTTTTCAGAGGTACAACCAGGAAGTGGCATCATCACTTCAGCTCATACCTTCTTGGTTAGAATGTTGTCACATGTCCACACAAAGCCACAGGGGAGTCTAGCGGTGGGAACTATCTGTGTGGTTATTTACCCAGCTAAACCTGGAAGTTCCATTATTGAAGAAAGAATGGATACATATCAGCGAACAGCCAGGAGTCTATACCTTATTCCAGCTCCGTGACTCCCCTAATATTATTCTGTATTCCTCTTACCACACTCATAGAACCCACACAATCACTTCCACAAATAACAAGGAAAACCATATCCAGTCACTACTTTTAAAATGCCAACCTCCTCTGTTGGTTCTTTCCAATAAGTCGCTATGTGGTTCCTGGTGTTTTGGTGACCTATAAACCAATAGATAAATTAGCTGCTCCTTCTCTATACACATTAAGCAATAATGGAGAAAGACCAAGATAACTTCAATTAAAAATCTCATTCAGAAAAGTGAATAAAGAAAACACAGAGCAGTCACTTGCCCATAGCAATAATCAAATCCTGCTGAGCAAGTATTGGCATGTAAAATGTGCTTGGTTGCTTCTTGTTCTGGTCTCCAGAGGAACTCCATTGTCCATTTGCTTCTCTGGACCCTTTGTCCATTTTCTTTTATGAACACATTTGAAGTGTGCACTGGAAAATGTGCTGTCCTTGAGGGCTACACAGTTTGTACAATTTGGGGGCACAGGAGTTGCTTTAGGAATCAGACAATTATAGGCATTTTAAATAAGGTTGTGCTCTCCCTGGCAATAAAAAGCCCCCATAATGTAGTAAGTGTATTTGATTTGCTTTCCAGTCAGTTCCATGTGAAAGGAGTCATCAATGCAAATTGTGTCTAGATATAGGTTCTTTTTTTTTTAGTGTCAATTTTTAATTACACTAAGTACAGTGTTAATGGTATAATTGTCATTAGGTAATTTATAGTTGAGTGTTGTTAGACTTGTGATGTTATTAAATTGTATTTTTATTCTGTTTTAAAATTATACTTATTTGAGGGGCACCTAGGTGGCTTAGTCAGCTAAACATCTTTTTTTTTTTTTTAATAGATTTATTTATTTGAGAGAGAGAAAGTGAGAGAGCCTGAGCAGGGGAAGGGGAAGAAGGAGCAAGTGAGAGAGAATCTCAAGCAGACTCCACACTGGGCACAGAGTCCAATACGAGGCTTGATTTCATGACCCTGAGATCATGACCTGAGCCTGAAACTAAGAGTTGGATACTTAACTAATGAGCCACTCTGTGCTCCAAATGTCTGACTCTTGATTTCGGCACTGGTCATGATCTCACAGTCATGCGATCAAGCCCCACTGGGCTCCATGCTAGGCATGGAGCTTGCCTGAGATTCTTTCTTCCTCTGCCTTTGCCTACCAACCCCCCCCCAAAAAAAAATAATTTAAAAATAAAAATAAATAAAAGTGGGTTTTTCTGAGTAATAGACTTGCAGAACAGGATCCTTTTCCAGGCTGTCCTTTTTCTTTTTCTTTTTCTTCTTTTTCTTTTTTCTCTTTTTTTCGTTTTTGCACCTTGCAGCTTTATTGCGATATAATTGACATGTAACACTGAGTAAACTATATTTGTGTTGATTTGACCCTTATGTGTTGTAAAATGATTCCACAGTGTTACGTACCATTCCCTCACCTCATATAATTTTCATTTCTTTCTTGTGGTGAGACCATTTATAATCTACTGTCTTAGAAGCTTTCAAGTATCCAATACTATATTGCTAATTATCATCAGCAAACTGCACATTAGATCCCCAGAACTTATTCATCTTATAACTGGAAGTCTATATCCTTTGGGCAATATTTCCCTAATTCTCCTTAGATACAGTTCTTAAACCTAAAGTCTCTCATTTATTGATCCTGTGCCCGGGTTTACCATCTCCCAGCAGCTTAATAAAATTTCCTTTTATCCATATAAAGAGCTAGGCTTGGGCTGTCATTATTTGTTTTGTTGGCATACGGTCTGCTTTCCACCTTAACACAACCAACTCCTAATGCGCAACAGTCTGTGTCCTCACCCCACTGTTAAGCCATTATCATCTATTCTAGGGTGTGTGAGAGCAGCAGACCACTTCCAGTACAAATGTCTGGTTTGGATTGAACATAGTCTAAAGTTTCACAATGTAGAGACTTTACATATAACAGCTTAAGATAGACTTTTCCTTTTTCAAATAGATAGTGTGGAAGACGGTAATTTAGAACCCTTAGAGCAACATTTCCTTCTTTTACATGAAGTTTCCATTTGGAGGATCAATAAACCAGTTTGCATTGACTTCTAGACAGAAGGAAGGTGAAAAGGATAAGGGAGGATGTACTCTTTCTTTTTCAGGACGGTGACCAAGAAGAAGCACATCTGCTCCCATCTCCATGGCTATAATTGACCTACATGGCCCTAGGGAGCTACAAGGAGCATGCAAAATGAAGTCCTTAGGTGGGCAGTAATGTGGTTATTAGCTAAAGGATGGGAAGTCTGTTGCTGAAGAAAGTGGAGGTGAAATGTGGTGGAAATCTGGACCACAGTCAGACTTCATGAAGAACAGTCCTGAGTTACCATGAATAGAAATTATGCCAAAATATTACTAGTTTTTATTTCTGGTGGGGGAGGCACGTATGATGTTCATTGTATTCTCTAAGATTTATTTAGACTTTATCCATTTATTTATTTTATCTCTCTACTTTTTAGGGATTTACAAGGATCGTTTAGCACTTAAATAATTCAAAATTATTTAAAAAATTCAATGAACTAAAATCCCACAACCAGGCATTGTAAGAAATGATATAATAAGAGTCATTTGTAGATTTGATGCATCAGATAAGCCTTCAAAGGCCTCTGAGAGAGAATCTCTGTCAGAGGCAGAATTGGAGATGTGTGATAATGAGAGAGAGAGAGAGAGAGAGAGAGAGAGAGAGAGAGGAGAGATTGTTTGCCAATGATGAAACTGCTTTCTTCCTCTTGAGAAATAGTGCCGATTTTAAAGAGTTGAGCTGGGAGAGAAGGAGAAGAAGAGAAAGAGAAAGAGTCAGCAACATAAAAAGTTTAAGCTCAGTGATCTGGAGAAAGGGGTTTTGCTTACTTTGCATATCAATAATTTAAATAATATTATTACATGTTAAGTAAATATATTGCTGTTATTATAGTAAGAAATATTTTGATTATTTCCAGAAATCATGATAAAAGAGGACAATTCTAGCTCAGTCATGCTCCATGAAAATAATTACAGCAGCAAATTGTGTAAAATAATAATGGCATAGGTCCTTGATTTGAAATTGTCAAAAAACATGTTGTTACATTAGTGACAAAAAGAACTTAATGAGTGCACAGGAAAATATGTTTTGATTTTAAACACTTAAAAAATTCCACTTCTATTTTTACTATGAGGGTATTATTAAAGCAAACATTCAGATGATGCTAAAGGATCTTACAAAACAGTACTTGGGCATTCTCAGAGGTTTATCTCTTTTTATAGATACATTTTAGCAATATTATTCCTCTAAAGAAAACCGAGTGGTGGCTTAAAAAGGAATATTTTTATCCTTGAAAAATGTGACTAAACTTCCTTTTTGGTAACTAGCGATGAGAATGTATTCTTACTATCTTAAACAACTAGAGTAAAAAAAAAATATTGACTGGTGGGGGTTACGACATAAAATGTTGGGGAGAATTGAATGATCAAGTAGTAGGTGGTCCAGGTGGTAGGTAATTCTGTTCGTATCAGAAACAGAGATGTGGAGACACAACTTCTATTATGCTAACTTTAATGAGCTGAGATCTTATTATCCTCAGTCTTTTTCTCTCTCTTTCTTTTTCCAAGATTCTAATATCCGAGAAAAAGAGCATAATTACCATACATTGGGCCAGGCATCTGTTCTTATATCGCTATGGCCAGAGGGCAGGGACACTGGCAGCAGCAGGCCTTGTGATTGAGTGCTTCCCCAAGAAGGGGAATCTACTCAGAGTGAAACACTCAATGGTGTGTTAATATACCATAAAATGGAAAGGAAGCTAATATTATAAATTCTGTGAGTTAAATTTCCTTCCAGTAAGATTTGTGAGATAATTAGGAATGATTACTAAATACTACAAACGGAAGCATATCAGTTTCTTACAAATCATTACTAGAACCTTTCTCTCTGCTGTTTCTTTAATTATGCACAATATAAGAGAGAAGTGAGAAGGCCTCATCTGATTCATTTAGTTTGTTGTATTGTTCTGGTAGTTAGGAATGGTGGCTAATAAAGAAAGATGTAGGAGAATATTTATAAATTCAGATATTTTCATATTTGGTCAAGGGAAGATTATTTTAGTGAATAGACACAATCCGTAAAAATAGAGATTTTATGACAATTAGTTCCTTGCATATTTCTTGAGTTAGAATGAATAAAATTCTTGTCTGGTACCTGTATAAGCCAGTTATAGCATTTAGAATGTCACTTAGGAAATGGAAAATTTCCATTTATATAAAATCTTTATATCCTGCTGAAGAAACTTGAAAATGTCAATTTCATGCAGTACATCTGGGGAAAATCTGTCTAGGGCATAACACCTTAACTGTCACATAGCGATTATAACTTATCTGTGTAAATAGTAACGAAAACTTTGCAGAGATGCATTGTCTATTAAGACAATTGGTGCTTAGGCATATGGCTATACAGTCACTGGATTGTAGGTCCACTTGGATAGATGACATTCCCTTGACACTCACCCAAGGGTCAGTGGAATTACATTCCCAGTAGCAATATTTTTAAAAAGACATTCAGATGATGCAGGATGTTCAAACATCATTTTCATAAATTTTCCCTTCTTCTACCACATATTTCAGTCACAGGAGAACAGGTGCATTAAACATAGTAACCTCAATAACATTTGCAAAAGGAATTGTACACAGAAGATACTAAGAAAGGAAAAATAAGGAAAAATATAGAAGGAACTGTCATTAGATAATATCCTGTCTCTGAAGTGAAACTGTAGTGCAACAATTAAATAGGAAGGCAGGGATGGTGAGGTGGGTCCCCGAAGAATAGATCCTGTCTTTAGTTTCTCTGTGTAATATGTAAATGTATATTGTTATACAAAGTTCTGAAAAACCAACTTACGAGCCATGTCATTGTATCAAGTGGCAGGTAACTTGTACTTTGTCTGCACTTTGGTCCTGCAGGGAAGAATTGTGATCTAGAATTAAGATCTTACTTTCAAGGATAACAACCTTCCTCTTCCTTGGATTTCACTGGGGGATGCTTCCAAATATGGAAGTTACCTAGGCAAATGAGAAGCAGGAGTGTTACATTCGTATATTTTTTTCAAAGTATATATAGAGATGTGCAAATATGAAGTAGTTTTTGGATTGACATAAAAGGACTGTAGTTGGTATTATACGAATCTTGAAAAATCTGTCAAGCTCTAGCATATGTGTATTGATGTATTAAATATATATTAATTTTAATTTGATGATACATCTGTGTTTTCTTGCATAGAGAACTGAATGCTCTCTACTCTGTTATGTAGAAGATTTATTCATGATTTAAGGGAAAAGGGTATCTTTGTTGAAATACATCTCATATTTATTTGACTGAAAATGATATAGGTTTCAAGGTAATGAAATTGTTATTGGAATCCAAAGAGAGGATATATTAGGCTTTAAGAAAAGCAGCTTGTTGAGATTAAGTGGCTTCTTCAGTGTCCCAGAACTAGGAAACAGTACATAAAGCATTTGTTCCTAGGTCACTTTGGCTCTAAGACCCACTGAAATGGAAGATTCGTAAATATAAGAGCAGTGCCTGCTGTGTTCAGCATTCCACCCCCAGTACCCATCACAGTGTCAGGACTCAGACAATAAGGAATGACTAAAGAAATAGTCTAAACACTGTTTTAGTTTAAATAATCCCATTGGAACAAATTGACAAAGTATCCAAAAAGAAATTTAGCAGTGACTAGGTTTTGAAGTTTGGTTGAATAATGCAGGAAAATCTTGGATCACAGGACAGAAAGAAATATGCTCATTTCTGGGATAGTTATAAAAATAGTGAGACCTGACCAAGGCATTCACAGTCTGGAACTGATGAGGTGTCTTGTGATTATCAGTTGTGTATTTTCATTTCAGAAATGGCTTGATCTACCTATATCTGATTTACAAACAACCATCAACTACTGCTTTTCAGGAACACGTTACCTATTAGCAACGTTCAACATGTTGAGAAGGTGAGACAGGCAGTGTTTATGCCATTCTGTTTTCTTTCTTTTTTTTATAAGATTTTATTTATTTATTCATAGAGACACACAGAGAGAGACAGAGAGGCAGAGACACAGGCAGAGGGAGAAGCAGGCTCCATGCAGGGAGTCCAACTTGGGATTCGATCCCGGGTCTCCAGGATCACACCCCAGGCTGCAGGCGGCGCTAAACCGCTGTGCCACGGGAGCTGCCCTCATTCTGTTTTCCATACTTGAAAGTCCTCCTCATGAAAGTACAGGATATCTCCCAGGGAGGTGATATAGCTGTTTCTGTGGGCCCTATTTCTTTCACATTTGTCCCTTCCCCAAATTTTTGATTGGATTATTTTCTTAACATGTTGCTCAACCACATATGCTTCAGACTAAAAAATATATATATTTATACTTATATAAATATATATATATTTATGTATATAAATATAAATAAATATATTTATACTTATATAAATATATATTTATGTATATAAATACGTATTTATGTATATAAATATAAATATAAATAAATATATATATATTTTCCTGGATTTCTATTCAAGCCATCTAGTACCACAGTTCCTTACATACATTAATTTTTCTATTCCTTTCCTGAGGGCTGTACCCCTTTTCCTTAAAATCCAATTCAATAATCAATACCTGACTATCAGCACATATACCTGCCACATAATTACTGCATGCTTGTATTCATTTGGAACATCTTGAACATGTATTTTATTTACCAGTTGCAACAATTTTCTATTTTACCTAGTTCTATCAACTATTTGTTTGAATAAAATTGAAATTGGCCATGTTTTGGGACGCTATGTGTAAACATTCATTATCAACATTTGCAGCTGGGGCATCTCATTCATTGCCTATCCCAATTACAATGATGGTGTCAAACAGCTTCTGTACTCATAATTTCTCTTTAGTAAATTGGCTGTGTCCTATGAAATCTGAGATCCAAGAATAACTTTATATGGAAAACAAGTATTAACAGCTATTGAAAAACTCCTGCCCTAATGTTTAACCAAATAAGATGTTTTATTAGGATCTGTATCTTTATAGCTCCCTTTTAACAGCTGTAATAAACTCTTTCAAAGCAATATGCTACAAGAGATCAAAGAGCTATGCTCAATTAGAGTCGTTCCTTATTAGCCATAGTCAGAAAAGGAGTAGGAAATAAATCAAAGTGTGTCCGATATGTCCTTTAGTGGACTAAGAGAGTATTGTGTCACTCTGAAATGCAGCTTTAAACCAAATTAAAAAGCCCTGTAAGCCCTAAAGCTCCCTCTGCTATGGCAGTAGACCTGCTATGGAGATCATGTCTCGGGTTCTGATATCAATGCCACCTATGGGCTCTTCCTAAGAATTGAGAGATCAGAGATGAGAAGCACATCAACGAAGTCCTAGAATGCAACCAGTTTACTGTCACCAAAGAGATGTGCAGCATAAGTTGACTGTCGTGATTTCAGCTTGAACAAAATAACAGCAGGTTTTGAAGCAGCTGTTGTATATTAGATGAAATGAGGTTATCAAATGCAGGAAGAGCAGAAAATGATTTAAACTCTGATTCACTGAGAACACCCTCACATCATGAGGCCTGGTGTGAAACCATAGCAGCAGAGCAGTGCAATACATGGCCTCGGTGGGTAGAGTTGATTTCTTTAGAAGGGCTCAAAAAACCATGTTAATTTGCCACCATTCTCCTTTTATCCCAGGCTTAACTGTCCAATCATCTCTGATCACTGGCACTCTTGCAGAATGTGGGTCCTGGTGCTATATTTATTGATTTTTCCCCCTTATATGTTACTATGTATCTACCCATCATTCTCTCCATGTACCTGTCATTCTATCTTTCTCACAACATATCTATGAATTAATATCATTATGATTTATAGTGAAGGAACTGAGTATTAGATAAATTAGGGAACTTTCTCAAGGAGAACCTGTAATAAGCAGAGGTGATCAGGTTTCTATTCCCATGTGAAAAATTTCTCAACTGTTCTGCCCCATAAATAAAGATGATTACTATTTTGCACCAAATCTATGATTTCATCATTTTCAATTACCACTTCCCTCTCCAACGTTCTCAGAGGGATGACCACCCTATGGCTTTGACTTGATGAAGACAAAGTCAGATTTAACTTGTAGATTGCTAGGGAGGTTTCCTTTTTCATGAAATGTCAACTGCTTGTAGGAAAGAAAACGTGAAATGTCTCCATCTCACTTTAACAATAGAAGAATTTCCAAAAGCCTATGTGGCCTAGGTCCTCTTCCATATTGTTTCTGGTTTTCTCTTAGTTCAGCCCCCCCTCTTCCATAAATATGCAAAGGGGATGTTTATCAAGAAAGACAGAATGAAAAAGCTTCCACTCTCTTTCAATGTTCTCATCTGCATCTTGTGAGCTCTTCTACTTTTTCACTATCCATCAATTTGCTTTTATAAAAGCTTCCCAGATTTATCTGGATACTTTTGATACTTTAACATCAAGGATACCACTTAAATTATTCTCCAGAATGCATCAGAATGACAAAGGCCTAACATTTACATAAATCTCACATAGCGGAGGTATGATGAAGGATTCAAGTTCTAGTATTTTACATTAATCAAGAATGAAAGTTATAAAATATTTTAATACTAAAAGGGTTACAGAATACCTTCATGTAATCCTTTTCATAGACATTACTCATGACATGAGAATAGCTCTAACACATCTAAAAAGGAGTGGTATGCAAACCAAACCAGAGAGGCTAGATTAGTTTGTCTAAGTGTAAAGGAAATGAACAATGTCACAGTAAATGTGCCTAAGCCAAAAAGTAAAGCCAAGAAAAACACATGTCAAGGAAGGTGTCAGATTTATAGCTAGCCTCCAATTTATAAATAGGTATTCAGTGTAGGTGAATACAATTAATAACTATTTAATTGGTTGTGTGCATTATATCTTGCCTTCAAGATTACATTAGCTCTAGGAGGGCATAAATAAAAATTTCTATCCTTTCAGAACTTAGCATATTGGTTTAAACATTTGAAAAATAATTTTTTTTAAAGATTTATTTATTTACTTTTGAGACCGAGAGCAAGAGATTGCATGCCTAAGTTGGGGCAGGGGCAGAGGCAGAGGGTGAGGGAGAGAGAGAATCCCAAGCAAGACTCCCTGCTAAATGCAGAGCTAGATGTGGGGCACAATCCCAGAACCTAAGATCATGACCTGAGTCAAAATCAAGAGTTGACCGCTTAACTGACTGAGGAACCCAGGTGCCCCAAAAAAGACCTGTTAAATAAATGTATCTCACTTTAGCTTCTGTGCTCCTTAAAACAGATCAGCTTCTCTCCCACATTGGTTCCCTCTTTCCCAATGTCTGTGCTTTGTTCTCACGACTTCACAAACCTCATCCTACCACTCTGTCCAACCTTTTCCTTCCTTCCCTCTCTTTTTAATTTGTAAAATTGAAATGGGAAGACTTTTTCTGGAAAGCACAGTGAGTCTTTTAGTCTTTCCAGGGCACGTGGTCTTCATCACCACCACTTAGCTCTCCTGTTGTAATGGGGAAGTGGCCTTGGTGAGAACCAAATGAGCCTGTCAGTGTTCCAATAAAATTCTATTTGTGGACACAATTTTAGATAAATTTCTGTGTCTACAAATTGCCTTCTTTTCATTTTTTTTTCTTTTCAGTCACCTTAACTTGTAGATATCCTTCTTTGGCAGGTCATCCCAAAACAGGCAACCTTCCAAATGGGATCCACTAGCCACAGTTGGCTTGTGACTGGTACAGAGTCAAGTTTTTATCTAGTCTATTTCTCTCTGCCTTGATAGAACATCTCTGCATTTTGTCAACCAACATCTAAATATACTGTTTTAAGACAGTTATTTTCTCAATTACTCATAGACCCATTTATAGCCAATGTTCTTACTTCACAGTTTTATTAACTAATATGTATCATTTTTACTCAGTCCATTATAAACTTTTGAAGATAGGGAGCTATCTATATGTTTATTTTAATCTTTTAGGATGCATAACAGTATTGGGTAAAGAAGCCACTGAGGCCACGTGTAAAAGCTAGTTAGTGAGAGAGGAACAATTTTCAGCACTTCTTCCTCCCTTGGGCTAAACTGCAGAGGCAGACCGTTCTGGTAGCAGAAGGAGATTCGGGTGAAGACTGTGTTTCATGAAGACCTCTCTCCTCTCTAGGAGCTCTAGTGCACCATTGACCTTTTTACCAAAACAAATATAAATGGAATCATCCTTAGTGGTGGCCTCTGTGGCCTGATCCAAAGGACACAAGGAGAGAAAATGGCTTTCAGCAGTTCCATTACTGGTAATGTACTGGTTCTGAAAAACACTGTCCTTTCCTTAGCCCTTTGATCCACGAAAAAGATATTTCATAAAGACCTGGGGGAGTGATATTTATATATTGATCAAAATGGGACATCATAACAATACAAGAAAAAACATGGAAATCATTGCTCTAGACTAGTTATTGCACATTCGAATCAGTTCTGGAGTGCTAAAAAACCCACAACCTGGCATTCAGGCTACCCTTGTGAGCAATTAAACCAGAGTTTCTGGAAGTGGCACCCTCTTATTACCAAGTAAGTTTTCCCACTCTCCACAGATGATGCTACTACCATGTAGCCAAGTTGGAGAACCCCTGCTCTGCATCCTCTTGTAAAATGCACTCCTTTACGCAGGAAAGATAACAAATGAAACTACTTTTATTTTGATCTAATGAATTAATCACATTGGCATCCATGTGGGGGAGAATGGAAAACTAAATCACATGTTCTGAGGTAGCGGTCAGGAAAATAGGGATGAAATAGAGAAATGGCTGAGAGGGGAGTATGGATAAGTTGAATATGCCTCTTATAAATATTCTTCTGTATTAGTTATTCAAGACTTCTCCGAAAACCAAGAACAAATAACATTTATATAACCGAACAAGCCCTCTTGTGTTGTATTAATCATAGTTGTAATTTCTGTAAATTGATGCTTTGACATCTACTGAATGGTCACTAGCTGTTCCCAGGAAGATGCTGGCTCACCCAAAAACACCTGGAGACTTTCCATAGCTCAAAACCATAGCTTTAACAGTCACAGTGGACATGAACTTCACAGGCATAGTATTTTCAAACATAACTAATCAATCCTAAACCTGTTTAGTCTGCCTTGCTCATTGCTTCCCTTGAAAACAATAAAGGTGCTTACCCACATAGGTTTTCTCCCTCTGACTCATTTTAGATTTTAGTGCTTTACTTGAGTGACCCTGTGCGGCTGCAGTGTTCTCCCCCAGGGAGCTGTGGATATAGAAAAACTGTAAAACTCTGCTTTTTCTCTTGATCTGCTTCTGGCCTCACCAAACCTAAGTCAAGGTAAGAAGGTTAAAACAGGGAAGCAGTGGTGTTTGAGAAAATTGCACCAACAGAAATAAATCCTTGTAGTACAAAAAAATCATCCAGTCATGAAAGTCTCACTCCACAAAGGGTGCAGCTTCTGCATACATGTGTCCTTGTATTAATGCTACAAGCTTGTTCTTCTTAGAACCATTTAAAATTTTGCTTCACTTTAAAAAAAAATTGCATTTCCAGACAGCTACCATCTGCTTGTTAAATTCGGATTTTAAGGTTTTACATTTCACTTCTTATAGGTGAAAACTTGATGTTAGAATGGAGAAGGCGTAACAGGTATAGTTTTTCTTAATGGGAACTGACACACCATTGATTAGAATTTATTGCTGTTTTACTTTGATAAATGCTTGAGAGGCTATTATTTTTTTGTTGTTACACTTTGAATACTTTTTTCTTTCTAGTGTATTGTGACCATTTTTTTTTTCTCCTGGTAGTTTGGATGTTATATATTAGGGCAAGGAGTAATCAGCTTGTCAGTTTTTGAGAAATGGATTATACAAACACAACAGTTGCCCCAAATTTTTAACATTTACCTCACATGAGGACCTGCATTTTATATAGAAAGTCTAGCAAATTGTAATGATGATGAATTTGGATGTGAAGTATCTTCCAATTTTTTGAAGGAAGTTTTTTTTACAATATTATAAAAGATAATACATTGCCACAAGTCATACCTCTTTGGCTACCATGGGATTTTATTATAATAAAGTGTATGGGGGGTGCCTGGGTGACTCAGTCAGTTAAGTGTCTGACTCTCGGTTTCTGCTCAGGTCATGATCTCATGGGTGGTGGGATCGACATCAGGCTTTCACACCCAGCAGGGAGTCTGCTTGAGATTCTTCCCTCCCCCTCCCCCTACTCACTCTCACACACACACACACTCTGTCTCTAAGATAAATGAAGAAATCTTAAGAAACAAGAAAGTGTTTGGTAAGTTGGGGCAATAATAATGATAGCTAACATTTATTGAATACTTGCTATCTACTTGGAGTCATTTTAAGGTCTTTACATGGTTTAATTAATTGAATCCAAACGTTATTATTTTAAAGTGGATAAAACAGAAACCCAAGGGTTTAAGATAACTTCCCAAAGTCAACCACTACTTAGAACTTCAGGAATTGAAGCCAGTTAGTTTGACTCCACAGTTTCAAGCACGACAAAGTACTGCCTTCTGGTGTAAGTCATTTAACAGTGATGATAATCCCAACATCTGATTTCATAAAAACAGGCAAAAATCCTTTAATTAAGACGAAAAATATATTTAAACATTTTTCATTCATATTATCTATATTTCAGGATAAGGGCTGAGATTCCTACTTTGCTACTACAGACCCAATCAGCATTAAGCATATAAGACATTGCTTTTTGAACATTCAAGACTTGAATTATTTTGTATGCTAATGAGGCATAGAATTCACAGTAAAGTAAGGGGAGCCTGTAAATTACTTTAGGAATTCAAGAAAAATGAATGAGTTTATGGTTAGGGTACATTGACTTATATACAGGAAACTTTTAATTCTCTATTTTTCGACTTCATTAGAAAAGTCTCAACAAATGCTTTTCCGGTTTAGGTAAGAGGCAGACTAAAGAAATTACCTTTGGGAATACAGAAGTTGGACTCTCATACAGGGAAATTTTACAGTGCCTGTGTAGAACACTGAATTATAAACTGAGAGCTCTAGACACTGTTCTTATTATGTCATAAAGTAACCTTGAAATACGAAAATATCAGAAAACTAAAGTCCATCAGAGTTAACAGTGGCATGGACAAGGAAATAAGTTAACAATGGGGATGGGAATGCTCCTCAGGTCTCAGTTGCTTGAATTATGACATAAGTCTTCTCCTTTACATCAATTAGAGCAAACAATCAAAAATTAAGTTTAAACCAAAGAAATGAAGTGAAATGTTAGGAGTCATGTTAGAAATAATCACATTTTATCATAAGGAACATCAAGAAGATCACAAGCTTCTGTGATAGCCAGTTTTTGTTAGGTACTTTGTTTTGAATGCAATGATTAATTTTAAAAGGCTCATCTAAAAAAAAAAGGCTCATCTGCATGAGGAAGGACCCTAGAAAATCCTCTGCTTTGATATAAAATTGCTCTTAATTTTATCTAACTACAATCGGGACATTTTCTGCACAGTACTAATTATTATGTTCATCTAGTGAAATAGTTTGGGTTGTCAGTTTGACATTCTTTGTAAATTTTCTTTTCAATTTTTGATAAGGAGGATTCAATGTCAATATCTGCTTGAAACCATAACTCTATTTCTTTTCTTGCAATATTTGAGCAGATCCAATAACTGTGCCATAAACATTTTATTGAACTGAGGCATGACAAGATCTTTTTTTTTTTTATTATCAGCTGTTAACATTCTTGTCATATTTGATGTTTCACCTGGGAGTTGGCTCTCAGTCAGGGTCCACTCTTCTGTGTGTCTACCTTTCAACCTTGATGCAAAACTAATGACTTCTTATTATCTCAGTCATAAATGAATCTTCAAAAGACCTTAGGGACTCTTTGTAATCCTGTTAAAGATTTCTGGCGAGGTAGGTATTAACTGTGCAGTTTGTTCTGTTGAGTTTAATGGCTTCAAGCATTATTTTAATAACACATGCCATTTTGCTAAAAAATATCAGAATTCGTTTTTTCTTTCAGTAGTATTCAAAGTATGATCATTTATATAATTGAAGAATCTTTATTTGTAGGTTAAGTTCCAGGCTTCCAGGCAACATTTTGAAAAGATTCTCCTTGTTCTCAGAGCTGCAAACATCCAGGAGGAAATCCCTGCTCAGTATGCAGTATTTTATGATATGCGTATCTTTGTTCTTCATAACTTCAAAACTTTAAATAAACGTTACTGGTTTATCGTATGTTTAACTACAAGGGTTATATTTTTCCCAAGATCCATGATGTTATATAAACATGTAGATGAAGCACAAAACTTGCATGGGAATGACATACATCAGCTTTATTTATTTAAAAAATGTTCTGCAGCAAATATGCAAAATATTAGCATCTATTAAATATAACCATGGATACAGGGTGTTAAATTGTGTTCTGTTTATTGGGGAAATGGAGATAAAGTTAAATGAAGATATAGATTTTGACCTAAATTTCTTCCTTCACCTTTACTCTTCTCTGTTTTCCTTAATATTTGTATATACCATACATTTTATCACTCTTTTCGAATTATTTCGTGTTGATCATTTGATTCACCTTCCTAAAATAAAGTGTCTTTATACTTCTCATATGTCTCATAATAATTCTTATAATTTGGGACAAACTCATGATGGTTTTTAAATTTTATTTTAATGTAGCTGAGAGCAAATCCAAATATCAAATATAATACTTGAAAATTTTATTTCTTCACTTAAGATTTTACCTGGAGTCAAATTTTTATGTTGTCCATCTCATCATATGTTAAAATACCTATCATACTGGAGGCTACTATTTCTTCTTGTTCATACCTGTCATCACCTATAAGTTATTGTAGTTCATAAATGTACACATAAGCAGGTCTGATTATTGGCGAGGTAGACATTGGTATGGAAAATTACCTTCATGTCCTTTCCGCATCTTTGTGGAATTTTCTGTTAATGGCAATTGTTCAATACCTCATCCCATCGCCTTTCATTGCCATTGGTTTGCCTTTCATTGACAATCCTGACCTGCTTTTATTTGCTGAGATTTTGCATGGAATTTGTGAAATATCTATCAACAACAAATTATGTGTTTAAGTATGGGCTACGTGCCTGGCATTATTTGGTACTGGGATTATAACTGACTTGAAGATTTAACCTTGGCCCTCTTATAATTGCCACAAGGGCACTTGCTGCTCTTAACTCTCCATGTCCACCCAGATTTTCCCAATAGGTAACATAGTTTTTGCCTTGACTCAGTTACATGACTTGAAAAAGCCAGAGCTTATGAGAGTCATGGGTGATTTCATCTTTGGGAAACGATCGGTTCCTGTGTTCTCATTCTTGGGAAAGGATCAGTCTTTGTGCTGTTATGTTTATGATTCCAGTTACATACCACGGGAGGGAATTTAGTGGTTAAGATCTGAAAGGATCAGCCAGTTGTACAGAACACAAGCCAGGGGACTTCTAGCCTAACAACTATCCATGGGTACTTACGGTGAGATTGTTTCTCTGGTCCAGACATTGATCCTTGGTGTTCATTCATTGAAGGAAGCCCTTTCCCACATTCTGTTTCTTGATCACTGACTCAGATGCTTCTTTGGCTTCAGAGCCACTCTCCAACTAGCATCAAAAGGGAAGATAGGGCTTCCAATTTACAAGAATAGGAGCCTTCTGTGCCAGTCCCCCTCCTCCAAGTTCTTCTCTAAATCCACTTTCCATTGCTCTATTTTGGCCAAATATACATGTTTCAGTGAAGTTTTTGTATCAGGCATAAACTTTGAAGAAATAGGCTTTTTATATACCAATACTAACTTATATTTGTACGAAGTTATATAAGGTTGCCATTGGTTAAAGAAAGCACTCCAATAAAAAGTCTTTCAATTTTAGGAGGGATTAGTTCCTTAAAAATATTACCAGAGCAGTTTCTCAAGGCTGAGTGATAGGCCTGTGAGATAGTTTTGTTCACATAGACCTTAGATATTTCCTAAGATGTGGAACAAAGACATTCTGTAACTTACAGGAAATGTAAGTTATGCCTCCGGATCTGGTTTTGAGCACCTACCATGTGCAAAGCACTTTGGGAGGCACCAGGGTGCAGAAGTAAGCAGAGTAGGTATGCTTCTCCCACTCAGTATACTTATGTTTGGATTAACCCTACTACCTACCAGTAGTGAGACTCTGGGAAAATTACTTAACCTATTTGATTTCTCACTTGTTAAAAAAGGAAAAAAAGAGTAATCCTAATACCTACTCTGTCAAATTCATAGGTTGTTTTGTGAACCATAGCTAACATGTCTGAAAGTACTTTGTAACTATAATGTGCCAAACTCTAAGTATTCACATACATATATGTATGTGTATATAAAAGATTTTGTTTAAGTAACTCCTATACCAAATGTGAGGCTCTAACTCACAACCTTGAGGTCAAGAGTCACATGCTCCACTGACTGAGCCAGCCAGTATTCATCTTTTAAAAAAAAATTATAGTAAAACACTTTTTCTGAAAACAATAAGAAATTTACCAAGAAAGAAAATTGAAGATAGCCTAATGTTGAAACAGGGTAGGTAATGACGAACCCCGCTTGCTTTACCTACCTATTTCTGATATACAGGTGGACATCACTAGTAAAAATATTTCTTACCATTGGGAAACCTTGGCTGCCTTAGTCTTTAGAGAATGTGACATTTGATCTCAGGGTTGCGAGTTCAAGCCCCATGTTGGGTGTAGTGCTGACTTAAAAATAAATAAAAATATTTCTTACAATTATTGTATGTAAATTATATTCCTATCTTAAACTAATTAAGAATGTGCTCCCAGGATTGAATGGACTAAGCCCCAAGAACGAATTCACAACCGATGGAGACGAAGTCAGTAGAAATGCTCAAATCATTAACCGGTGTAAGAATTCTGATTTTGTTAAAAGAAACTTTATAAGATAGACTAAAAGAATTTAATAACATTTATGCAACAAGTTTCTCAAGATTTATGTAGAGTGCATGCTTATTCTGGTTTTTTTCACAGGAAATGATAAGCTTTTATGGCCCTCACCCCTTTGTCCAAGGGATGACTTAACTTTTATTGCACAGTTTGTCTCTGAGAGTTATCAATGACACAAGAAGGTGACTAGATAAACATCAAACACAGTTGATAAAGATAACTTTAATTACCTCACCAGGGGGTTTGAACTAGTTAATTATGGGATTCTTTTTCTAAGTAAACTTTACATATTAAGATACCTAGTTGATCTCAGAGGAATTTAAAAATAACTTGTATGAAAGGCACAAACAGTGGCAATTTGGGAATGTAAATCAAATTGCAAAACAGATATGTTTCGTAAATCTGAGAGTATTTTTGGACTCCTTTGTTTTCTTCTTTTTATAAATAACCTGCCATTTGTATCCAAGGGCATTTCTATTCATCCTTGTGTGGGTGGCATAATTACACAGAACACTTCAAGTAAAAATCTTTATATAAATGTTAGGTTACAATCAAAACTTGATGTCACCTACAGTCAGTCTGATGAATATACTTGTATTAAATGTCAAAAATAGGCTATAATGTTCTATTTCTAAAAATAGGATCTAATAAAGTAAAAAATTAAGCTTGTAATTAAGAGCACAGATATTCCTTATTCTTTGTCTTCTTACTGGGTAACTAATTCAGGTGACACTTAAGAGTCTTGAAAAACAAGTTTTGAAGTTTCCCCCTCTCTCCTCTTGGGGTCATAAAATAAATGGGTGCTGTCTGCAAAGCATATTTAGAAAGAAATAATGTCTTTCACACCTATCAGATCTCACATGTTCAGTACTTATCTTCACTTCTATGTTATTGAAAATATGGTCCTCTTTCTGGAGAAATGACTTATTTTTCATCTCCCCAAACTAAAATGTTAAATTTCCTTTAAGTCTTTGATCAAGAAAGTCATCAATATTTACTACTTGAGTATTTTATTGCCTGATACTACAGTAGGTACCATAAAAGACCCAAAAATTATAGGACAGTTTTTGCCCTGAAGGAGTTCTGTGAGAAGAGGAATCCCATCTTGCACTTGTCTGAACTAGTATTTAGCTAATATGTATTGATTTGACTTGACATGAAAATGAGATATAATAATGTATCAGTGCCAGATACAATGCTGAGTTTTATGATGAGATGTATTAGAAATTGTATTATGTATTAGAAATTGTGTTGATGAGATTATATCCATGTTTACGTATTTCTTATTTTTATTTTATTTTTTCATGTTTTATTTTTTCATATTTCTTATTTTTTTTAATGCAGAAGCAATGCATATTCTTTTGAGAATATCTTATAACTATTCCTATGTAGGATATTTGATATCCTGTGGACATGAAATTCCTATAGAACCTATCCTTGGTTCTTTGTCCTAAGATCGGATGATTTTGTAAATATATGAGTTATATCTACCTTTTCTTTTTAAAGATTTTATTTATTTATTCATGAAAGACACACACACACACAGAGAGAGAGGCAGAGACACAGGCAGAGGGAGAAGCAGGCTCCGTGCAGGGAGCCCGATGCGGGACTCGATCCCGGGTCTCCAGGATCATACTAGGGCTGAAGGCGGCACTAAACCACTGAGCCACCTGGCTGCCCTATATCTACCATTTTTTGAGTCCCCACCATGTGACAGTGTAAAAGATGTTTTTGTACATTTTTTCCCTCAATCTATATGAGAAACCTAATCTGTTAGGGATTTATCCTTTTATATGTGAGGAAACTGAAAGTCCAAGAGCTTAAGTAACTTGCATAAGATCATAAAGCTACTCAGTGACTTTTCTGCCTGGTTCTATGAATCTGTAAGTTGATATATTTCATAAATTCTAAAATTCTTACCAATTATCTCTTGAAATATTGCCTCTGACTCATTTCTTTTTCTTTTTTCTTTCTGAGCTTCAGTTAAACATATGCTGGGACTTCTCATCATGCAGTCAATGCTTCTTACCCTCTGTTTTATATAGTTCTTTTTTTCCCTTAAAATATATTCTGGTTCATTTCTTCTAAGCTAGTTGCTAAATTCACTACTTCTCTGTAATTTTTTTTTCTGTTTGTTGCCATCTCTGTCCAATATGTTTTTTTGTTTAAACATTGGTTGTTTTATCTTTAGAAGTTGTTTCTGTTTCTTTTTCAGATCAGCTGTCATTTAATTTAGAATTTTCTGTATCTATAGACAATTTCAAACTTTTTATTTATTTAAACAGAATAAGATGGTTGTTATCTAATGTTTGATGATCCCAATACCGGACGTTTGTGTGAGTCTGTGTCTAATGCATATTTTTGTATTCATTCTTGCTCATGGTGCCTTGGGTGCATGGCTCTCTTTAAGTGTGCTAATACTTGCCTTGGGGAAAATGTTTGTGGGGATTCTTCAAAGCATAAGATGAAAGTATATCCCAGGGAGGATCTGAAAGTGCCCTTACCAGAAATCTGGGAGCAAATACAAGATAGAAACCCCTTTAAAGCAAGTTCAGAGCTTGTGCTTCCCTGGCTCACTGAGCCTTGCATATCTCAGCTGCATGTTCTTCTGTAGTGCGCTGTGCTTGGCAGTTTATCAAGGGAATTTTGTGTTTGTTTCATTTCCTTTGGTTCTTCATGTTGTTTTCAGAGCTCATCAGATGTTTCTACCCTGCCATGCACCAGAATTGTGGGAGGGGTGGGGATACCAGTTCTGGTTAACATTCCTTTAGATGGTGTAGATTTGGGGGAGTTTCCATTTACTGTGAGACAGTATCACCTGTATGGCTTCTTACCTACAATGGCCCAATGAGGCCACAGATCACTCTACCAGATTGACAGATGGGCACTCTAAGGACAAAAGCAATGTCAACACTCTGATATATCACTTACCCCTCTGGATTTAGGTGTTATTTCTCAGAACTTGCCTGGGTAGTATTCCAATATCTTTTCAGCTCCTCTGTGCTTTAATATTCATGAAAAAAAATATGTTCTTATGTAGTATATTAGTTGTTTTCACATAGCTTAGCTCTTTGTACCAGAAAAGAAATTGTCCTACCAGTTTCCAAGGCTGGGATTCATTACTGATCTGCCTATAGGTTACTGTGAATATCCTATTATTTTCCTTTAATACTTCATGCCACCCACTATAATGGTTGAATATTTTTACTGATAAATCCACATGTTCTTCTTGTCAGAGTCAGTTAAAAACAAAAATCTACAAGAAATTAGTATGACTAATGTGTTCTCAAGCAAAGCTAGTTAAAACTTAGTGTTCAAACTCTATACAATTTGTACAGAAAACAAGGTTTCACACTTGAAAATTTAAGACTGCAATGTGTTCTAACCTTTCAGGACCTTGCATTCCTTTTAAATCACAAGATGCAGGAATTTATTAGAGTTTGATGTGCAAGTGATGGCGTGCTTAATATGTTATATGAGTATGGTGTCCTCTAATGCTCCCTGGACCAACATAAAAACAAAGGGTTGCATCTCATTGGAGCTGTTGAAACACAAAAAATTTTAATAAATAAGAATTATGGTGCAATAAAATTCATCATTATGTGAGGAATAGGGATAGCACTAAATGTCTTTGGTAACTCATATTATTCTTTTGCTCTTCCTGTTTCCATTCTAGTCCACCACTGTAATGAATTCTTTAGATATTTCTTAGGGGGATTTTAAAATCTAAACTACCCTCAAATCCCCTTTTCTTGAAAACTATTCCAGGGTTAAATTTTAAAATTATTTCCCTTTTTTACAATAGGACACTAGATTTCATATTACACAGAAATGTACAAGTGCTCTTCTGGTTCTGATCTTGCTTCTTTCTCTATACACTCTGTGGCAGATGCTGTCAGTGCACTGTCCACACACAGTCCCTTGACAATTCCCATTGCCATGCACTCTGATGCCTTTTCCAACTGCTAGAATCTGTGACTCTGTCTGAAGATGCTCTCTGGCCCAGGGAGTCTGAGCTTTCCTGAACTAGGCTGTGAGTGCCAAGGAATTTCTACCAGCCAGAATCAGCACTTAACCAGTGACTGTTGTATATTGGTGGATAAATGCTCCTGCTCTCTTATTCCTTAGATAGGGTAACTGAGGTTTGTGTTCTACACTGACTCTCAGATTATACTGGGGACTGAGCTGCACTAGTCCATGGTAGTAACTTGCTTGATAATGGACTCTATTTTTGGCCTTTTAAGCTTCCTTTTCTCACTTTTCTCTTCCTCTCCTGAGGTTCCCTGGGATCATCTCCAAATAAACTACCTGAACCTAAGTCCTTGAAATAGGGTCAGGTGTGGGGGAAACCCAAATAAAGATCTATACCTTATGCTGCTCTCAAACCAGATTAGTACGGAAAAGACACTGATTAACAACAACAACAAAAAAGCAATCTAATGCTGAATTAATTTATCTTTAGCTTTCCTGAATCATTAGAAAGTTCACAGATACTCAAACCCAAATATCTTGCATTTAGGGAAAACTAACAGAAAATAAGTTTTCCGAATGCTTGTCTCATTTATTTAATTTTGTAGAATGGAGTGGGAGAAGCAACTATCAGTAAAAAGATAATAGATAATGCTATGGGACTCATATATATTTTATATATACTAGTACCTCACAATATCCCTGTTAGATTGAAACTATTATTATCACATTTTCATTGAAGAAATGGAGGGAGCAAATGGCTAAATAACTTTTCTAAGTTATTTTTTAAGGTTAGAGTCTGTAAGTGTTAGAGAAAGGTTTATAACCAAGCAGACCCCCCACAGAGGCTGAAGTGCTAAACACCATAATCTGGATTATTAAGGTAGAATTTTATTTCCAGGCAGAGGCTACAGGTAAACCATACATGCTTTGGAAGTTTCTATAAATATTCTTTAATTCTGATCAAATACAAGTGAATCTGAGAACACACCATTGTTTTCATAGACAGGCTGGGTGAGAAATAAATCATATTAACTGTAAATCAGACCCTTTTGTTGTCTGTTTACAAAGATATAAGTGCTGAGAAACTTAAGTTGCTATTTTTGGGCTCTGGCTCTACTACTCTTTCTTGAAACCAAGATCTTGCTTGGAAATATTCCTTCCAAACCTTTGATTTGATTTCATCAATCAGTATATCCAAAGTTATTTGATCATCTAAAAGAATGTATACACAACTTTTCCCCTCTCTTTCTACCCCAAATGGAAACAATGCTCAGACATTCAGGATTGCCATCATTTCAACAGCATCAGTGATATAACTTTATATATTCATCTCGTGGAGATTGCTGTCTTATTTAGTCATGACATTTTTAACTTCAAGATCACCGATTTTTAAAGCAAGTGTGCCCATTCCTCTAAGCTTTATCTATTAAACACTTTATGGATATACAATTCAATGTGGTACAGTATCATTTATGGGAAAATTATATTTATAAACATGGCTAATTCATTAGATTTAGTCTACTGGCTGTTACATATATAAACTCTAAAACAAAGAGAAGACCTGACAAAGTAGAATTGAAGTTACCACTTTAAGAGTCTCATGCTCTGCTGACTGAGCCAGCAGGATGCCCAAGGCTACCACTTTATATGTAGATGCATAAATGATATGTAAAACCACGTTAGATCATGTATAAAACCATAAAGAACAGAACAGCATTTAAATCAAAGTTAGAATCCATGAGATTTTGCCTCAAATATAGAACAAAACCAAACAAACAAAACCTCCAAAGCCTCCAAAAGCTGCTAATAGAAGCTAGAATCTATGAGTTTTTGCTTAGAAATATTGCAAAGGAATGAATAAAAGGTTACATTTTGATATGGTCTTGAAGGTCATCATGAGAATTTTTCTGAGTGAGATGGGGAGCTTCTGGAGAAATATGAGTCTAACATAACTTCATTTACTTTTTAACAGAATGGCTCTGGATGCTAGGTTAAAACTGTATTATAGGGAGCATGACAGAGAAGATCATTTGGAAGACTGGACAATAATCCATATGAGAGACAAGATGGCTTGGACCAGAGTAGTAGCAGGAGAGGTGGTGAGAAGAAGTTCATTTCTGGTCATATTTTGTAGGTATATCAAACAGGACTTGCTGATAAAGTGGATGGAGGATGTGGAAGGAAGAAGTCAAGGATAATAACAGGGTTTGGGGCCTGAGCACAATGGGAGGTGGAGTTGTGTTGAGCAGAGATCAAACCTCCAGGAAAGAGTGGATTTGGGGGCACCATTAGAAGAGCTCAGTTTTTGACTGTGTTGAATTTGAGATACTTTCTATAGAATATTGAGAAATTCTAGAAAATTGTTCTCACATACGTCCATGAAGCGGTTCTTGCAGACTGTATGACCCTGGTGGCATGGTTTTTTGTTTGTTTGTTTGTTTGTTTGTTTTGTTTTGTTTTAATGGGTCGTTTTTGCTTGTTTTTTAAGCTAAACCCCTTTTTTATTCTCTTGTGTTAAAGATTTTTGAATAAAAAGTCCTAAGCTGTCCAATAGACTGCTTTCTGAGTTTTTCTGGGTTTTGTTTCTGGTGAAGACGAGTCAAATTAAATATGAAAATCTCTCCAGTCCCTCTATGAGATAATCTAATCCATTTTTTCCTTAGGCTTCTCTAGCATCACCAGTAACAACAACAAAGTTATTCTTATTTGAATTCCCTTGGCTGGTATTTACTCTACATCCATCACTTGATCTAAAATCAATGCTCATGTCTCTAGTCACCTGCTCAGAGAGGCTATTCATTAATTTTTAACAGGTGAAATCTAACTTGTTCTCATTACAAATGGATGAGTGTAGGCTTACATTGCTGTTCATTTTTTTTTTCCCTTTCTCTCATAGAGAGCCGTTCTGGCATGTTTAAAAAGAAAATGTGCCAAATGAAACTTAAGCTCCTCATTTCTGGCATGCTTGAAGCCCAGCATGTAAATGCGGCCCCTGAGAGAAGCAAAGACAAGCTTACAAACAGATGTTTTCATAGGTAAACCATTGATTTTTAACCTTGAGGAGATAATAAAGCAATGTCAGCTTCTCTTTATCAGCAGGAGAGGGAAGTCATCTATCAGCCCCAGGGGCTGATGATGCTTATAAATGAACAGTGGTGACAGTGTCAGCATGACGTTTTTGATACTGTGAAGCCTTAGATCTCTTTGAGGTTGAGATCTTATACTGAGAGACCCAACTAGAAGCAGCATATTCATAGAGCTCTTCGATAGCGGTGGATACTGATACAGCTGTCTGCCTCTTCTCCAAACTATCTTCCAGACTGACATTGGCCAGGGTAACTCCTCTGGGTTTCAAATCATGGTGCCAATTTTAAACGTTTCCAAAAGTACTTAAATGGACAAATGTTAAAATTATTTTTTAAAGATTTCTGCAAATACATATATTTTTTCTGCAAATCAATCAATCAATCAATAAATTTAAATCACCAGGAAATACCTATAAGCAAACAAAACCAATAGCAAAGTGGAAGCACTTCTAAAGTCACACCCAGCAGAAAGTACTATCTGTTGTATAGATTAGTCTGAGACCTTGTATGAGTTTGTGTCTCTACAAAATACTCATTTGGCATATACTCTTTTAAATCTCCTTTGGTTAAGATTATATTATTTGTATCTTTCCACATAATAAATATTCCTTAACAAGCTTACTGTTTTTTAGTTTCACAAGAGTCTACTGTACGGTTAAATCATAATTGACTTAACCAAGTTGTGGTTGGACAGTTCGATTTATTCTAATTTTTATCAGTTTTAAATGATGCTATGGTGAATATTTTTACATGCTTATGTATGCATATATGTGTTAATTATTGTGATTTATTGTTATTTTTCCTAGATTTTATTAAAATATAAATCTTACTTAAACACTGAAAATGTGCATTATCGTAATTGTACAGCTCAAGAAATTTTTACCAATTCAACTGGACTGTGCAACCAGTGTATAGTAAGAAAAAAAAGGCACTAGCTAATTACAGGAACTCTCTTGTACCCTTTTCCAGTGACGAATGAGTCCAGTGGTGATTCCAGTGAAGAATGAGTTCATTCTTCAAGGAAAATACTAGCCTAACTTCTGACATCATAGATGAGTTTTTCCTGAGTCATAATTTATATTCTTTACTATATCTGGCACCTTCTTTTCAATACTATGTCTATGTTATTCATTCGTTGCTGTTGTGTATAGCTGTCCTGATAAAATTAATTAGATCTTTTTCCTCTCAAAAATGCTCCAGTTTAATTAGTTACATCTTACTGCAGCCATAGGCAATATAGAGAGTTCTCCTAGCTATAGTGAAGGCTTTTTTGGTGAAAGCCACAAATGAAAACAAAGCCCCAGGAAGAGCTTCAGCCATAAAGAAAAACTGCTTGGTGGTTGCTGCTATAGGTCTTTTCCCCCTTCGTCTCTAGCAAAGTCTGAAGGATTTTTACAAAATAAAGGCAAAGGCTCATAAAAAAGGTCAAAACTAGGGATCACCAAGCTGTATACGATAGTTGGTGTTTAGGGAGATCACTTCTGGGTTGCTTCCTCAGCTCTGGTGGGAGCTTACCCACTGCCAATGTTCTCTTAGCAGCTAACTCAACAGAGCCATGCATGGGGCAATGTATTAAAAACCTCCAGGAAAAAAAAATAAAAGTCCATTTCCCTCTCTCTACCACATACCACACTTCTGAGAGTCTGAAATATCTTACCAAGTACTTTATTCAATCTGAATTTAAATAGAACTTTTCACCACTTCCCAAGGGAGAAACAACGATGAACTAGATGAGAACGAGAGGAAGTGGAAGAAGGTAATGCTCCATATCATTTGGTTAATCTATTCTTGTTTATTAATTTATTACATGGAACAGTAAGTTTAATGGCTTTAACTTTGAAGTGGAAAAGAAGCCCCTACAGTATACTTTCAAAAAATGCTATAATGACTTTAGGAAGATCTAGGACAAGGAATGCATTTAATATTTTTTAAGCTATTTTTCAAGGCCTGCTTTAACCTTAGCCTTCAGATTTATCATTTTACATCAGCTAAAATAAACTACCACCATAAGAAACCATGTATTATTAAAAATCAGAACAGTTTCATATATTTATTAGTTTTAGTCATAAAATTGCTATTAGAAATAGCATACAGATGAGTTTGTTATCCATAAAATCATTGAAACATAACATGACATTTACTACCTGTGGTACATAATTATACTCACATGCTCTTAGATGCATTTATTTCTGTCACTGAATAATTATTTTCAGCAAGTTGTGCTGCATTTTCAGAAGTAGAATTTTAATTTCCTTATTCCTTAAATACTTGCAATATTGAAAGATGTTAATTTCAAGAAAGATTCTTCACAGGGAAATGTCTTATTAGAGTTCACATAATTTTTTTGTTATTTTGATTTTTCAGTAATCTCATTCCTTTTTTGTTGTTTATGCTATGATTTCTACCAAACTGTACAATGGTGATCGATAGCAGATGTATTTACCTATCGATATATCTAGTACTACACCCAAACTTTTAATGTGATTGCCTCAAACCTCAAAATCACATGTATTGAAAGCAAATGTTTGAAGTATGACTTTTATAATTTGTATCAATCTTTTGCATCATTCCTTACTTTGTCTCCTCAGTTACCATCTAGGCCTCTGACATACTTGTAACATGAAGAGTTTTGCGTCTCTTAAATGCACAAGGTATGTATTTTGATATAAGTTTGCTGAGCTCTATGTTTTATAATATAATGGGGAAGGTATAAATGAGGGTGCCTGTAAGCTAATGAGTGGGCCTAGTTAGCTCCTCAATAACCAAATCCAATGTGGCTTTATAATTCTCCCCTTCTCATCATCTATATATTTTATAGGGAGAAGTATATAATCCAATTTGGAAATTCAAAAACATTCTTATTTCCCCTCTCCAATCCTCCATGAGAAGTCCATTGCATTTTATAACATTCAGATGTCTGTGTGTTTGTCTGAGGGAAAGTACACATCTGAGGTTAATAGAAGAATGTAGATTTAATAGAAAGAAATATTTATAAACACCCAAGTCAGAGTAGCCTTCTTTTGGATAATTTATGTTGTGGAATATTGCTTTTCTGGGCAAAAGCTTCTCCATCTATAAAAAGGTAGAGAATTTTTTAAGATATAATACGCATAGCTTACCCAATACTTCATACTAAAGTCTATGCCTCAAAAATTGTCAGACACAAATTTATTTAGAGGAAAATAACCTGCAGCTAGCAAATAGAAAAAGTACAGGTAGGAGTTAAAATCCCTGCAGAAATTCTAGTTTTTTAAGTGCCCTCATGCATACCACAGCAGTCATACTAGAAGAGAGTATTTTTGGTTAGACCTTCCATTGTCTCAATTTCATGCCCTACAAAGCATTGTTTCAGGTCTCCAGTTTTGTTTTGTTTTGTTTTGTTTTGTTTGTTTGTTTTGGTGATATTTCTTATTTGCATTATATCAATAGATTTAAGGTTTACTCTATAAAATGGATAGAAGATGGCTAGGGTTAGGGAAAGAAAAGGAAAGCATCACAGGGACAGGAGAATAAGTTAGAGACAGTGGAGTCTCAGAGGCCCTTTGTCAGTGGCAGCTAGCAACCTATACATCAGGGCTGAGAGTTTCTCCTCCTGCCATCTGGTTAGGCAAACTGCCCAAACATTTCCTGGAGAAGTGATGCTTGATTTACCCAAGATTTTACTCACCCCTTGACATACCTTTGTGAGTGATTCAGGATATACAGTTGACTCTCCAGGAACAAAAAGCCCTAGATATTATAAGGTGCTTGTAGAATGAAGGGAAAGTGACTGTGCCAAATCAATATGGAATGAAATAAAATCAACTCAAACTTCAATGAGATAGGACAGAAGGGAAGAGGCATCCCCCTCGTGACTGTCATTTTCATACCAAAACACTCAAAATGATAACCATTACTCCAGGCCAACCTATGTTATGAAGATAACTCCACTTTGTTTGCTATATAGTAACATAGATTTTCTATCCCTTTTGGGGAATATTAATTTTCAAACATTGTACATTTTTCTTGTTTGACACTGAATGGTAACCTTTCAGAATGATTTGGAAGAAATGCTTTAGTGATAACATCTTCAGAATCTCAGCTGCATAGATTATACAGTCTATTCTTTGAAATGGAAGATATAATTTAAGAATTTCTATATATCAAAACAGGAACCACACAGCAATAAAATTCAAGCATATTGTGGGTGAAAAGTAAAGGGCAAGGAAATATATTCAGGAAATATTGCCAAGATTTCATAGCTTTAATATTTAATGAACTCACATAAGCCAGTAAGAAAAATACTAAAATTCTAATAGCTGATCACCAAACAGGTTCTCCACAGAACAGAACCAACTGGATATCTATCTATCTATCTATCTATCTATCTATCTATCTATCTATCATCATCTCTCTACCTATCTGAGATTGATCAAGAGAGATTATTAGAGGACTGGTTCATGCAATTATGGAGCCTGAGAAGTTCTCCATGTGCTGTCTGCAAGCTGGAAAACTAGGAAAACCAGTAGTGTAATTCAATCCAAATCCAAAGGCCTGACAAGCAGGACTGCCAAGTTCTGAGACAGAGGAAGATGTATGTCCCAATTCAAGCAAAGACCAAATTTGCCCTCCCATTGCCTTTTTGTTCTATTCAGAACCTCAACAGATTGGATGATGTCTACATGCCTTGATGAGGGCCATCTTCTTTATTCAGTCTATTAATTCAAATGGAAACACCCTCATAGGGTGTTCTTCTGGAAACACCCACACAGACACACCCAGAAATAATGTTTCAGCAGCTATCTTGGCATCCCTTAGCCCAGTCAAGCTGATATATAAAATTAACCATGACAAATATTTAAAAGATCTTAAATTAATATCATTTAAATATAACATAATATAGTATAACTTGTAATAAATATATATTATAAATAAAATATTGTTTCAAACTACAAACTATATAGAAATCTATATATGTACTGTTTTAAACAATGAACTAAATATATAGTTTAAAACAATAATGTAGTTTGTAACAATTCTATTATTTTATCTGGCTAAATTGTAAAGATAAAAAAATACAACTAGTATTATAGCACAGATAGGGTTATATTAAACTAATTTACAAATCTTAATTTAGCATTCAAGTAAGTGAACTGTGGATGATTTTTTTCAACTTAAAATTTTAAAATTTTTTGCATGAATTTTATTTTATTTTTATAATAAGTGT
Organism: Nyctereutes procyonoides; assembly: GCF_905146905.1. Taxonomy (NCBI): domain Eukaryota; kingdom Metazoa; phylum Chordata; class Mammalia; order Carnivora; family Canidae; genus Nyctereutes; species Nyctereutes procyonoides. The sequence goes on from NW_026575117.1 coordinate 13,397,933, forward strand.
ACTAATTTATTAATGACTATGAACCTACTTGTTCCAAAAATGATTAGTTGGGCTTCAAGAAATATTAAAAGTTGTTTTTAAAAAAAAGTTGTTTTGTCTCAGTACAAGAGAAAAATAAGTAAGTATAAAAAAAGAATAAAATCACAGAGCTACTGTTCTAAATAATGAGGTACAAATGCATCATTTTAAAACTATGATGTAATCTTCTGTATGATGATTTTATTCTTGCCCTTATGTCTCTGAGCACATTTTTTACTATTATACCATTTAACTTTGAACTTATTTTCTAGAATACAGGGATTGGTTGTGCTTCTTTATTTGTAGAAGGTGAATATTTCTCTAGCATTTCACTTCTGTTTCTCATACTATTTATGAAGGAAGGAAAACTTTTTGTATTTGTGTTTTGTAAAATGAAGTGATGAAATCTGAGAAGCTGAATGCTAAAAATGCAGATACAACCACGCCATTGAGGATTAGGATGAAAGCTAGATGTCCTGAAAGAATAAGGGTGACATCGATAATAGAAGTAAATGAAAAGTGAAAAAAAAAAAAAAGTAAATGTGAAGTAAAGACCTATTTGATCTGTCCCATTTCATTCATTTTAGTATGTGCTCTTTGAGTTACAGAAAAGGATGTTATAGCTATTTTTCTTAAATTAATGGGAATATTGTAGTAAGTATTTTGAAGGTTATTCGGTGTTTGTGTGTGTGTGCACATTCACAAATTTATGCATGTGTTCCCTTGATACTTGACTTGTCTATTAAATGCATTATTTTCTCTTAAGAAAATACATTTTTCTAAAGCTCAGATTAAAGCAATTAGACTAATGACTAAAAAGATATCCTTGTGTTCTACCCAAGTTAAAGCTCAAAATATTCCTTATCACACTAGAACAGTGTTGGGATATATGTCCAAATGAAATACTGGATAAGACTTCTAAATTATGTGTCTTTATTGAAAGCACTTTTCATCCCATGCAAGTGTATGTGCTCCAATCTTAAGGATTTGTGGATGAGTTAAAGCTCTACCAATTACCCTTTGTAACACTGGGGCTTTTAGCTTCTCTATGTATAATCCTTGATTAGAAGGGGAGCAAAACTTTGGCTTTAGACTCTCCCTGAGAGGAAGTTGAAATTTGATGGCTGATTAAGTGAAATGTACACCTCCACAGGGGTTCAAGAAGGATTTATTGAATGCTTACAATGCGATAAACACTGCAGTTCTATCATGAATAAAACTTAGTTTCCACCTAGAGACGTGTATCATTTCAGCAGTTATTCTCATTGAGGAGTATATTCAGCAAGTCTGGAGAAAGAGCCCCGCCTGCCAGGAGGGAACCACTTAGCTTAACCAGACGCTTTTACTTGAGGTCAGTAAGGAAGGACCTTCACCTAAAGGGTGAGCAAGATAGATATTTTCTCTGCCTACTTTGTGGTGGACTAATTTCAAAACTGATTGAAATACTTTTCTGTTGTGCCACCTTTCTTGATTAAAGGCTTTATTCTGGACACTATGATATGGGACAGCCCAGGTTTCTTATCTTCCTTAGAGACTCTTTATCTTTTCCTGGAATTAAGTGAGAACTGTCATGTAACTGTCACTGTGTCTGAAGGGATTTCAAAATTCTTGTTATCTGTGAAAATGTAACTTGTATTCTGGAGTATATATAGGAGGTGGAAGAAAAGATCTCTCTCTCTGTCTCTCTCTCATTTTGCAGAAATGATCTTGAGGTCTCTAATTGTCGTTGACGCAATATGAAGATTGTTCTTGCTTCAGATTATACAGTTTCCTAGCCTTTTCAATGATAGTAACCACCTTTTTGCCCCTGGTAGCTCTGGATACTTCTAATCAAGTGTTATTACTGCCATTACAATTTAAAGTAAGTCCTGAAAATGATACCTACCACAATGATCTGTTGTCCCATGCCCTTTAGAAATATGAACCACCTAGGCCTTCTATTTTGAATCAGCTGAAATTTTACCTTGAAGAAGGGAAAAGAATTTTCCATGCACACAAAGCATGTGCAGCAAAACAAAATTGCTTTTAGATGAGATTCAAAGGGTTATTTCTCATTATTTTTGGCATCTCTCTTTCCATTGAAACAAGTCACAGGCGTATCTACAGTTGATCAGTTGACAGATCAGCAGTTCTATTAAGATGAAAACTAACCTTGGAAATGTTTAGAAGGAAAAGGGTGTCCTTTGATTTATTATGCCATTTTATGCTTGTGTCATTATTTCCCTTTTAGCTATTCAGGCTATGTTAAGTGGAAACATCTAGCATTTTTAATAAAGTGCTTCATTCAAACCAAATATTAACCAGAAGCATTTTAGAAGAGCCTTCTGATTAAAGTAAATGAAATAAAGATCATCCAGTTCCATTGAATAATAGAGAGTAAGTAATAACAAACAGAATACAGAAACTTCTTGTGATGACAAACTATGCTGTCATTTGTTCTTAGTGCCAGCTGAGGTCGGGTATTTTCCTCAGAAATTATAGGGACATTTGCTTTTTAGTAGGTGGCAATGAATTCTAGCTACCTTGCATCATAACAAAAGTTCTTATGAGTGATATGTGCTTCATTTGTATACTTAGGTAAAATTATTTTGAAAATGATTAGTTGTTTTTGCTCAAAGTCAGGACCAATAGCTATTTTATGTAATTTAAACTTTGAGGTTGAGTCAAAGCTTAATATTTAGATTTCCTTGAATTTCAAAATATATATCTTCCTCGATTTTTCTATTTGCATTTCTCAGATCCCATGATCCATTTTCCTCACTACCTTCTTCTATAGTTTGTAAATGATGATTGTTAGATTCTTTTGGAATCTATAGTTTTATAAAGAAAGATACAAGATTTCTGGGAAGGGTTTCTCAGGAAGGAAGACATAGAAGTAAAAGGAAAAACTGATAATGTTAGATCCATTTTGGCACAGAATAAGCTTAAAGTTGCAATAGATCTCCATTAAAGTTTAATTTGGGATGTTCCATGGACTAATTCAAATATAATATTTAATGCTATTCTTGATTCAAATAGATTTAACTTATATAAACAATAGTACTTTAGACATTTTAAAAAATCTGTAATATTAAAAATTATAGCTGGATTTCTTTTTTTAAGTGCTCTATTTTCTTACTAAGTTTTTATTTAAATTCCAACTCCATACAATGTAATATTAGTTTCAGGTGTATAATATTGTGATTCAACACTTCCATACACCTGGTGGGGAGTAGGTGGGAGAATGGGGAAAATAGATGATGGGGATTAATGAGTACACTTGTGATAAGTACTAGGTACTGTATGGAAATGTTGAGTAACTATTTTTAATTTGAGTATAGTTGACACACAGTGCTACTTTAGTTTCAGGTGTACAACAGTGGTTTGAAAACAGTAATTGGAAACAATATACACATCCTTATGTTTATTGCAGCATTATTTATAATAGCCATGACATGGGAGCAACCCAAGTATCCATCAATACAAAAATTGATAAAGATGTGATATATATATATAAATTACATCACCCTAAAAGAGGATGAGATTTTGCCATTTGTGACAATACGAAAAGTCCTAGAAGATACTATGCTAAGTGAAATAAATCAGTCAAAAAGAGACAGCTGGATTCTTATTATCATCTACCTTATAATGAACATGTGAATGTAGTTTTATTTTGTTTGTTAATAAAGTAGTTATTTCAAAATTTGTTAACCTTTTTAGAAATTGAAGCTTCTCAATGCATTGAATTATTAATCTCAAGAACTATTAAGGAAAATTATTGGGTAAGCAGACAGAAAAAGTGCAAATTTTATGGCTCCATGATAAAGATAAAGAGAACTTTAAAAGAGATAATTTGCCAAGACTTAGTACAAGTGGTTGATCTCAGAAATCATCCCATTGCAATAATATGAGAAAATGTATGAAGATAAAATAAAGGATAATAAACCAGAAAAAATGTTGAGTTGTATTTTCATCAGTTATCAACTGACAATAAACTTAAAACTGCCACCCTCATTGATATAACCTATGATAATGTCTAGACTTAGCCAAATAATTGGAAAGGAACAGAATTTTGTTGCCATTGAGATAACATAGGATAAAGCATATTATTTGAATTCTAATTTTTTATACATGTTCTTTTTTTTTAATTTTTTTTATTTATTTATGATAGTCACACACACACAGAGAGAGAGGCAGAGACACAGGCAGAGGGAGAAGCAGGCTCCATGCACCGGGAGCCCGACGTGGGATTCGATCTGGGGTCTCCAGGATTGCGCCCCGGGCCAAAGGCAGGCGCTAAACCGCTGAGCCACCCAGAGATCCCCCTGAGTTCATAATTTTTTGACTATTAATATATTTTACTGTATTTGGTATTGTGATTTACATATTTTAGAGTATTATAAGTAATATTTTATAAATATTAATGAGTTCATAGTGTCCTGTTTCTGGGATTGGTGGGTTTTTCTCTACTGAATTACCAAACCCACAGCAGTGTCAATGTGACAAAAACCAGTCATTCTTTCACCTGAAGGTAACACAAAGAGGGAAGACTGAAACACAAAATTATATATATATATATATATATATATATATATATATATATATATATCACATCTTTCTTTATCCATTCATCTGTTGATGAACATCTGGGCTTTTTCCATATTTTGGCTACTGTGGACACTGCTGCTATAAACACTGGAGTCCATGTGCCCCTTTAAATCACTATGTTTTTGTCATTTGGATAAATACTAAATAGTGCTATGCTGAGTTGTAGGGTAGCTCTATTTTTTTTAACTTTCTGGGAAACCTCCATACTGTCTTTCATAGTGGCTACAATCCAGAAGAGTGCAGAGAATACACTGTTTGCATTTCCACCAACAGTGCAAGAAGATTCCCCTTTCTCCACATCCTCACCAATATCTGTTGTTCTGGACTTGTTAATTTTAGCCATTCTGAGTGGTGTGAGGTTGTATCATCTCATGGTGGCTTTGATTTGAATTTCTCTGATGCTGAGTGACATTGAGCATTTTTTCATGTGTCTTTTGGCCATTTGTATGTCTTCTTTGGAGAAATGTCTGTTCATGTCTTCTACCCATTTCTTGACTGGATCTTTTGTTTTCTAGGTGTTGAGTTTAATAAGTGCTTCCTAGATTTTGAATACTAGCCCTTTATCTGGTAAGACATTTGCAAATATTTTCTTCCATTCTATAGATTGCCATTTAGTTTTGTTAACTGTTTCCTTTGCTGTGAAAAAGATTTTATCTTGGTGAAGTCCCAATAGTTCATTTTTGCTTTTGTTTCCCTTGCCTTTGAAGACAATGTTTCATGAGAAGTTGCTGTGGCCAAGGTTCAAAGAAGTTGAGAAGTTGCTGTGGCCAAGGTTCAAAGAAGTTGCTGCCTGTGTTTTCCTCCAGGATTTTGATGGATTCCTGTCTCACACTTAGGTCTTTCATCCATTTTGAGTTTATTTTAGTGTGGAGTAAGAAAGTGGACCAGTTTGTCCAGTGTTCCCAACATCATTTTCCACTTTTAGTTTTTAGCACCTTAGAAACAAGAATAAGAAAAACAAATGCTTAAACATTCTGAATTTCAATAAATGAAATAGCAGTGTCACAAAAAATTTTAGGATATATTGATCCAGAGATATCCATTAATGTGATTGAAGGTGGTAAAAAATATATGTTTCAATACCAATGACTGTAAACTAAAATCAGTGCTTTTTTTTTCACCCATAGAGGAGTATTTTTATCTCTGTGTTTGGTAGAAAATAAAGCTGGAGAAGTGAATTAATATTCTGTTAAATTAGAATGAACTTCTGTTAAAATAAAAGAGAATAGATGATTGATAAGGCAAAATAGCCATCTTCTTAGTATTCCCACTACTGCATCTGTCTCTCCATCTCTGTATCATCTAAATCTGTGTAGCTAGCTATTTATCAACCTATCTACATTAAAATCTACATCCATATATAGTATAAATAAAAGACTTTCCCAACAAGCTATCTATGTGTGTTTTGTGTATACACACATTATCTTGATATAACAAATGTAGCTTTTATAGCTACACCTTATTCACTTATTTTCACAGCAAAATAAAACACTATATGATCTAACTTCCAGATAACTATAATTAGCAATTAACTTTCTCACTCGCATTTAATCTTCTTTTCTCATCTCTCAAAATCAGTAAAATAATGCAGCTTAGTTTCAGAACACAACACCGGATTAAGAATGGAAAAATCTAGATACAAATGAAAGGAGCTAAGAAAACAAATTCATTACAACTTAAAATGTTGAAGACTGTTAATAAATTTTACTAATGGTAGAGTAGTAGAATGCTGAATATAAAAACTCATTATGTCATACATGGCACCAAATAAAACATTCAGAAACAATCTAAAAATTGCCTCCTATCAGACAAATCTTTAAATATAGCTGTGGATGGAGTATCAAAGAATTTAAACACCAATTCTCTACCTGTATGATAATGATAGTCTCCTGAAGTTTCTCATTTTTTTGGCTTTTAAACTTACCTTTCTTTCTTCTGTTTAATACAATTCTGTAGTGATATTTTTCCTTTAAGAGAAAAATTGCTTGACACAAGCAGAATTGTCAAGCAGTGTCATATATTGAGAAATGCAGTGACAAATGAGGACGGGCTGAGTCACTTAGAAAGTGCCATGCAGACTATTTGTTCAGGGTAACAAGCAATAAACTGAAGAGAGTGGTTGGTAGAAATAGGTCTAAAGAGCCTGGTGAAGCATAGTCATTATATGTCAGAATGACCAGCAGATATGTTTACACTCTTAATAGGCAATTTGCTTATTATCAGAGGTTTGATGATGATCCTCAAATTAGGCAGTCTAATTTTGTCAGATGCTTTAGTTTGGTTTTACTTCTGCTTAATTTCAATACAGTGTTTATCAATGAAGAGCTTTTTAATTTATTTTAAGTTTGTAATACTGCACACAATTGCTCTATAAATACAGTGCCAACTCCAAGAATATGTTACTTGCATTTCCTATAAAGCATAATTAGTAAATTTTTTTAAAAATCAATTGTGTATAAAATTTAAAAATGCAAGAAATTTCACTCAAATTAAGCACTAATTCAGAATGTTAAGCTAAGATAGCAATATAAAATATTATTTTTTTAAGATTTCATTTATTAATGGGTCGCCTGGGTGGCTTAGTGGTTAAGCGTCTACCTTCCGCTCAGGTCGTGATCCTGGAGTCCCAGGATTAGGTCCCACATCTGGCTCCCTGCATGGAACCTGCTTCTCCCTCTGTGTCTCTGCCTCTCTCTCTCTCTCTCTCTGTGTGTGTCTCTCATGAATAAATAAATAAAATCTTTAAAAAAATTATTTATTTGAGAGAGAGAGAGAGAGAAAACACAAACACGGGGAGCATCAGAGGGAGAGGGAGAAGTTTGCTCCCCGCAGAGCAGCGAGCCCACTGCTGGGCTTGATCCCAGGACCCCGGGATCATGATCTGAGTGGAAGGCAGCCACTTAACCCATAGCCACCTAGGCACCTGCAATATGAGATATTATGTAGGATATTAGTACATATTAATCATAAGCTAAGTTCAATTGATGATTTTTACTTAAACATAGGGCATTATATTATTTGTCATCCCAGGCTATACAAAATGGTAAATTATGAGGCAAAATACAGCATATGTTTCATGGGGCCAAACAGACTTTTGGGAGGAGATATTTTGGAATATACGTTTCATATATTTTTTAGAGATAATGATTTTTTATGTCACCTAGCTAAAAGTGAAAACAACTGAAAGAAGTGCTATCTGAGGAAGCAGCAGCAAACTGTGCCTGCAAATAAAGATTTTTTTTGTATCTTTGGTGGAATATAATATGAATTTTTATAAATCCCTTTCCTCTCTTCCTCATATTTCTCTTGTTTCTCAGTAATTTGGCTATTATATTTAATAAAATATTTGTTATTATGACTTTTTCATATATATATGGGAAAAGATGCATGAAGACTTATGATTTTTTTCAATTTATGATTGAATGAATGAAAAAAAGACTAAATCCCACTGGAACATAAAGATCATTGTCCACCTATCACCAAATTTCCGATTGATCTAACCTCTTATGTAATCCCTAGTCCTGGGGAAAGTTTACTCTTTTCTAGGTATAGATATTTTGCTTCCATAGTGATTTACTCTAGCTACCTCTAATTTTCCAAAATGTTCTTCGGATAACTGGGTTTTAAAAATTCTCACACACATCCTTCCATTTTTATGCTACGTGCAGAGACCACTCTCATCCTTCCTGCTTGCATGTGGTCAAAAATTTGACAATCACATTTCTAAAAGCTTATCCATATTGCAAAATTCCCATTCAAATGCTATCAAATATTATTCAGAAGCAGAAAGTAATTTGTGGATTTTTCTATGAATTATCACTTCTTCAAGCCCTGCAACCCTGAAGGATGTTAGTAGCATGTTAAGATCATATAATCAAAATTCCTTTCTCCCACCCCTGGTCCTGTTATATCCCTACACAAAACATCAGTGCTTCCTAAGGAATATTTTTCTTTACCTGATTGCTTTACCTCATGGCATTAGTTCCAGTTTTGGAGAATTTTCTTTTCAACAAGTGAGGTGAATCAAGGATCTTCAGTAAGTTCAGGTATATCTACAATTGTATTTTTCCTATCCTAAGAGTGGATGTAATTTCTCAGAATATTGGGCATCCATGAAGATTGCTTAAATCAAAATCTCCAGCCAGACTATATTTCTGAGCTATAGTCACACCCAGTGAATTTATCTGATGCTTCCTAAGCCTGTACACATTTTCTCTGAAGCCTTCAAGTTCCAACAATTAATCTCCCTATGGTATGATTCAGATAACAGGGCAATTTCCATAGCTTTTAACTGAAACGGAGAGGGTATTCTGATCATTCTCAAAGCTTAGACCAGGAGTGCCAGAAATAGTCTGGGCTTGGAGTTTTCTTTGTTGGAAGGTATTTAGCTATAAATTCAATTTCTTTAAAATATGTTGGACTATTCAGGTTATTTTCTTGTGTATTACTGGGTAGTTTGCATATTTTGGGGAAATTTGTCTCTTTCCTCTAAATTTTTAAATCATGGGCATAGTACAGTATGTAATGTTCTTTTATTAATTTTCTAATGCCCATGTGTCTGTTAGTTATTGTCTCCTCCACTCATGGTGTAAGTAATTCATGTTATTCTCCCTCTTTTTCTTTCTCTTTCATTGACCAGTCTAGAGAGAGGTATGTTAATTTATATTGCTCTTTTCAAAGACCGGCTTTAGAGTTCATTGATTTCTGTTTTGAATTTCATCAACGTCTGCTGTTATTTTTATTATTTATTTCTTTCTGCTCTTTGGGTTTCTTTTTTCTTTTTTTTCTTTCTTTTTTTTTTTTTTTTTTTTTTTTTGCTCTTTGGGTTTCTAATCTGCTTATTTCCCTAGGTTTCTAAAGGAAAAGGAAAAGCTTAGGCTTCTGATTTGACATCTTTATTTTTAATAGGAACATTTATTAATGTAATATCTTCTTTCAGTATTGCCTTAACTCCATCCCTCCAATGATGATATCTTCACTTCAAAGAGGCAAACCATCAGACTCTTAACCATAGAGTTCTTAATTTCCATTGAGAGTTTCTTTTTGACTGACTTTGATTTGAACGTTTTCCACATATCTTTCTGTTACTGATTTCTGGTTTAATTTTGTTATAGTCATAACATGGGACATAAAAATATATGAACATAACATTTTATGGCCATAAACAATGTTATGATCAAAACATGTTTTTGAATTGCACAAAATATGGTACATCTTATTGATTGTTCCACATGGACTTGAAAACAATTCCTGTTATTGTTGGGGGAAGGATTCTTTAAATGTCAATTAGATCATAATGTCTGATGGTGTTGTTCAGGTCTTCTATGTCTTTATTGATTATCTGTCTACTTGTGCTAGCAATTACTGACAGTGGAGTGGGAAATTCTCCAACTTTGAACATGGATTTGTCTATTTCTCTTCAGTCTCTTAAATTTTTGATTCCAATATTTTGAACTCTGTTGTTTGGTGAATACACATTTAGAATTGTTATGATTTTTTAAATTGAGCCATTTGTCATTATTTAAATTCCCCTTTGTCTTTGGTCATATACCTCATTCTGAAGTTTATTTTGTTCAATGAAGTAACAACTACTACAGCTTACTTTTGAGTAGTCTTGTATGGTATGCTTTATTACTCATTTTATTTTAACTATGCATTTGTATTTAAATGGATTTCTTAGCAATATCATATAATTAGTTCTTGTGTGTGAGGGTGTGTGTGTGTGCTTTTAATTAAATCTGACAATCTGTCTTTTAATTGATATCTCTATGTAACACATCTTCTTTTTCTAGCTGTCTTCAAGATTTTCTCTTTCTCCTTAGTTTTCACCAGTTTGAATATGATATACCTATGCATTTTTGCTTGTTCATGTTTTATTATTATTGGTCCAGATTAGTATTTTTTGGACTTATTTGGTCTGTGGTTTAAGTCAGTAATTTTGAAATATTCTCAGCCAATTGCCCCTTCAAATATTTATTCTGTCGTATTCTCCTTTTCTATAATCGAGATTCTAATTTTGCATAGTTTAGACCATTTGATATTGTTCTACAATCTCTTGGTTTATTTGTAATTTTTTTCGTGTGTGTGTGTGTGTGTGTGTGTGTGTGTGTGTGTGTTTCAGTTTGGATAATGTGTATCCAACTATTTCTGCCTTTGGTGTATTGAGTCAAAGTTTTTGTATGATTCTCTTTCTGGAATTTTTACTTGATTCTTCTTGTTCTTATCTCTCTGTTGAAATTTCCTATCTGCTCTTACATGTTGTTTACTTCTTCCATGATAATCTTTAAACTATTAATCATGGTTAGTTTTATTTTTATTTTATTTTTAATTTTTTTATTGGAGTTCAATTTGCCAACATATTGCATAACACCCAGTGCCCATCACCCAGTCACCACAACCCCCCGCCCACTTCCTCTCCCTTGTTCATTTCCCAGAGTTAGGTGTCTCTCATGTTTTGTCACCCTCACTGGTTTTAAGTCCTTGTTTTATACCTCAGACATTTGTGTGATATGTGAGTCTGGTTGTTTTTATTTTCTTTTTACACTCTATTGCTTTTACTTTACTTTTTAAATATCTCTTAACTTTGGTTGTTGAAAAAAGTACATTTTTGTGGAAATTTTTTCTAGCATGGATTGAATTACATAGCTTTCAAGTCTGGAAGTAAGTATGCCTTTGCTTCTGATAGGCCATTAGTGTGAAGATATGGCTCAGTCAGAAACCTAGACACAAGTGGAGCTAGGCTTGAGATCTATTGTGGTTATCTTTTGTGAAGCATGGCTAAAAATTTCTCCAGTGTTACCTCGTGTTAAAGTTAAGGCTGGTTTGCCATATAGTATTTTTTTTTGTATATATATATATATATATATATTTATAATAAATTTATTTTTTATTGGTGTTCAATTTACCAACATACAGAATAACACCCACGGCTCATCCCGTCAAGTGCCCCCCTCAGTGCCCGTCACCCATTCACCACACCCCCCGCCCTCCTCCCCTTCCACCACCCCTAGTTCATTTCCCAGAGTTAGGAGTCTTTATGTTCTGTCTCCCTTTCTGATATTTCCTACCCATTTCTTCTCCCTTCCCTTCTATTCCCTTTCACTATTATTTATATTCCCCAAATGAATGAGAACATATAATGTTTGTCCTTCTCCGACTGACTTACTTCACTCAGCATAATACCCTCCAGTTCTATCCACGTCGAAGTAAATGGTGGGTATTTGTGGTTTCTAATGGCTGAGGAATATTCCATTGTATATATAGACCACAGTTTCTTTATCCATTCATCTTCCGATGGACACCGAGGCTCCTTCCACAGTTTGGCTATTGTGGACATTGCTGCTATAAACATTTGGGTGCAGGTGTCCTGCCATTTCACGGTATCTGTATCTTTGGGGTAAATCCCCAGCAGGGCAATTGCTGGGTCTTAAGGTAGTTCTATTTTTAACTCTTTGAGGAACCTTCACACAGTTTTCCAGAGGGGCTGCACCAGTTCACATTCCCACCAACAGTGCAAGAGGGTTCCCCTTTCTCCACATCCTCTCCAACATTTGTTGTTTCCTGTCTTGTTAATTTTCACCATTCTCACTGGTGTGAGGTGGTATCTCATTGTGGTTTTTACTTGTATTTCCCTGATGGCAAGTGACGCAGAGCATCTTCTAATGTGCTTGAAACTCTCCCTCTGCAGATGACATGATACTATACACAGGAAACCCAAAAGACTTCACCCCAAGATTGCTAGAACTCATACAGCAATTCAGCAGTGTGGCAGGATACAAAATCAATGCCCAGAAATCAGTGGCATTTCTATACACTAAAAATGAAAATGAAAAAAGAGAAATCAAGGAGTCAATCCTATTTACAATTGCACCCAAAAACATAAGATACCTAAGAATAAACCTAACCAAAGAGGTAAAGTATCTATACCCTAAAAACTACAGAACACTTCTGAAAGAAATTGAGGAAGACACAAAGAGATGGAAAAATATTCCATGCTCGTGGATTGGAAGAATTAATATTGTGAAAATGTCAATGCTGCCCAGGGCAATTTACACATTTAATGCAATCCCTATCAAAATACCAAGGACTGGGGATCCCTGGGTGGCTCAGTGGTTTAGTGCCTGCCTTCAGCCCAGGAAGTGATCCTGGAGTCCCAGATTGAGTCCCACATCAGACTCCTACTTGGAGCCTGCTTCTCCCTCTGCCTGTGTCTCTGCCTCTCTCTCTCTCTCTCTCTCTCTCTGTGTGTGTGTGTGTGTGTGTGTATCTCTCATAAATAAATAAATGAAACACTCAGGACTTTCTCCAGAGAGTTGGAACAAATCATATTATTATTATTATTATTATTATTATTATTATTATTATTTTTGGAAAAAATCATCTTGAGGTTTGTGTGGCATCAGAAAAGATCCCAAATAGCCAGGGGGATATTGAAAAAGAAAACCAGAGCTAAGGACATCACAATGCCAGATTTCAAGTTGTACTACAAAGATGTGATCATCAAGATAGTGTGGTATTAGAACAAAAACAGACACATAGATCAATGGAACAGAATAGAGAATCCAGAAATGGGCATTTAACTCTATGGTCAACTAATATTTGACAAAGCAGGAAAAACTATCCACTGGAAAAAGGACAGTCTCTTCAATAAATGGTGCTGGGAAAATTGGACATCCACATGCAGAAGAATGAAACTAGACCACTCTCTTACACCAGACACAAAGATAAACTCAAAATGGATGAAAGATCTAAATGTGAGACAAGAATCCATCAAAATCCTAGAGGAGAACGCAGGCAACACCCTTTTCGAACTTGGACACAGCAACTTCTTGCAAGATACATCTATGAAGACAAGGGAAACAAAAGCAAAAATGAATTATTGGGATTTAATCAAGATAAAAAGCTTCTGCACAGCAAAAGAGTCAACAAAACTAAAAGCCAGCCTACAGAATGGGAGAAGATATTTGCAAATGACGTATCAGATAAAGGGCTAGTATCCAAGATCTATAAAGAACTTATTAAACTCAACAGCAAAGAAACAAACAATCCAATCATGAAATGGGCAAAAGACATGAAGAGAAATTTCACCAAAGAAGACATAGACATGGCCAACAAGCACATGAGAAAATGCCATATCATTTTGATAAAACTCTCCTTCACCCTCAGTTTTAAGACTTTCTTTTGCACTGCATCTTAGAAAGGGTCTCTCTCCATATTCTTTTCCTTTTTCAAATGGTTTTCCAACATTAGTCAGCATTTGACACGATTTATCCTGTTGGTGATATCTGAAGAGAGTAACATTCCTTGTTTTTCTCGTTTTATCACAGCCTTAGTCTGTGTCTCTTGATCTTAAGGGTATGGCATTCATGGAATCCCTGCTCTTCCCCAGTTCTAATTCTGGGACCAGATATATTCCCACCCATGCTTTCTTCTTCCAGGTGAAATATGTTTTTACCCATGACCTAAAAGGGACAGTATTTGTTGTCTTTCACCCAGGACTTTCAGTCTTTTGTTTCATAGGGGGCAGAGGGCTAGAGGATCAATATGATGTTTTATGCCTTCTCCATAGCTGGCATTCATTTATTTATTCCATGGGCCTTTGCCCAGAGGTAGAAGTCCTCAGAACCTTCCTTAATCTTATTTACAATATTCTTTGAAGTCTTAGAGAAGGCCCTGCAAGTAGGAGCAATCTCTCCTTGCATCAGCAGCCCTCCACAGGCTCCATATTCTCTTGGTAGCCCATACTTAGACAATTTTTAATAATTTTAGCTGAATTCTTCCTTTGGATGTGTCCAGTAGAATTGGTCTCAGTTAAGAAGTTTAGTTGCTTACTGTCTCTTTTCACAGGTGCTTTTTTTTTCTTTTGATTCCAGGATTGGTTTGTTGATCTCTGATTTAAAAAAAAAAATTGTGAATTTCCAGATTTTCTGGGGCTTCCCTGTAAGTGTAAGAACAATGTTCTTTTCAATTGTCCACATCTTAAGTTGCAGCCCATCAGGTTCCTCTTGAAAATTTACCCACAAAAGGGTTTTAAAATTCTTCTCTAAGGATAAGATTTAATAAGTGTTTGCTCATTCAACAAATGCTTACTGAGAGCCTCTATGTTGGAGGTACTATGCAGGAGGCAGAAGTGAATGAAATACTATCATTAAGATCTTGGGACTCATATTCTCAATGGAAAGGGGCGGCAACAGAAAACAAACATTGAAAATGATATGTACATAAATTTTATGGTATTTTAAAACTTGTGAGATGCTATAGGAAAAAGATAAGGTGGAGGAGAATAGAGATTAGTGGTGCCATTGAGGTCTGTTTTGATTTAAAATAAGATCAGAAAAAGTCTATTGGAGAAGGTATACTTTGATCAAAAACTTGAAGACAAAGAAGCTCACCCTGTAAAACTCTGGGATGGACAGAAAGTATTTCCAGGGCATAAAAATAACCAACATAAAAAGCCCAAGGTAAGGGCTAAGCCTGGCATGTGGCCCTGAGAGCAAGGTGACCAGTGTGGCTGCTTAGAGTGTGAAATGGAAAGAGTAAGAGGACATGCTGTCAGGGAGATGGGGGTTGGGGAACAGGTCATGAGTGTTCTGCTATGATTTGGGCTTCAATTCAGAGGGACATGTAGAGGCACGGTAGGGTGTTGGGTATGGGAGTGAGATGATCTGAATTTCATTTTCAAAAGCATTACTCCAGCCTCTGCGTTGGGAATAGACTGGGTATTGAGCATGAATAGCATAATCAAATTGTCATGCTATTTAATAAGGGTGACCTTTAGAGAAGATTTCTCCTTTGAGTCCAATTCAGAGTTCTTTCTCCCTTCCAGTAAAATTGTATTTAATTGTCAAAAATGAAGCATGGCTTTATTCTACAATTAATGGGACTTAAAATGCTAAACTGCAAATCACAGTGGCTTAAACTACATACTAGTAAAATTTAAAAAATATCCTGAGATATTTCATACCATTGACTTCTTTGTGATGCCCCTGATTTGCCATTAATCACATACATTTGGAGTGTCGTGAAAAAAATATATATTCTAAATTAATAATATTTTTTATCCTTTTTAAATTTCTTTAATTTATACTTCCTGTATTTCTTACTCCACTAGACAGTTTTTAACTTTAAGCACTTAAGGTTAATATTCTATAGTGTGAAGAAAAAAAGAGGAACAGATAGGATTTTTTAAATTGAACATTCTGCAACTCATTTCCCCACTTTCGTCCTCAAAGTAGACTCATTGTGTGTAAAATTTACTGTAACTTGAACTTTACATTACACTTATTTGCCTAACCTGTCAGCACGGTGGTATAATTAGCAGAAAACTGCTCTAATTGAGCTCATTGCCGGGCCACATCAAAAGTCAGAGCTACAAAAAATTTGAGAACAATACCGATAAATAGTAAGCACATGTTCTTATTAGCATATTTTAATGTATTCAGTGATGCTGTTTTAAAGAAAATCTCATCTCAATAATTAAACACAGATTTTTGTACTTTTTATCAATTTTTATTTTTTTAAAGATTTTATTTATTTATTCATGAGAGACATAGAGAGAGAGGCAGAGACATGGGCAAAGGGAGAAGCAGGCTTCTGGTGGGAAGTCTGATATGGGACTTGATCCTAGGACCCTGGGACCATGACCTGAGCCAAAGGCAGACATTCAACCACTGAGCCACCCAGGTGCCCCAATCATAGATTTTTTAATAATCAAAAACATCAATTCAGTTTTGGTTGAATCCTTATGGATGTATTTTAATTTGTTAGTTTTTTGTTTTTGTTTTTGTTTGGACTGCTCATCACTCCCATCCTCAAATAAAATCTGAATATGCAGGATTATCCACCATCTTAATTCACTCCTAAATCCTGAATGCCATGAGTGCCTGATCAACAGGCTGTCAATTCTGTTATTGTTGTTGAATGATGCACGAACAGTCATAACACAGTATTTGAGACGCTCTTTTTCTCTCTTCTATAGGTACAACTCTTCCCTTGAACTCTCTACCTAGATCACTATGTCTATAACTGAACACATTTTTTTTCCCACTTTCAGACTTGGTCAGAAGTCTTCCGGTTCTTCAAGCCAGAAATCTAGGAGTTGTCTTTGGCTCTTTCTTCTCCTTTATTCCTTGCATGCAACCATTCACCAAACGGAATAAACTTCTATATCTTGATTACCTTTCAAATCCTTTTTATTTTTCTCATTTCCATTATCGTCACCACAGTTGAAACCACCATCTCTTTCCCAGACTCCTGCAATAAATAGCCTTTGAAATGCCTCCCCTGGTTGCAAGCTAACTCAATCTCCATTTTCCGCAGTCTGAGAGATTACTCCTGAATTCAGATCTATCGCCTCTCTTCCTGGTTTAAATCATTTTGGTGGTTGTCCATTGTCTTAAGATAAAGGCAAAATTTCATACGATGGCCTATAAAGTCGTGTCTGATCTAGCCTCACAATTAATCATCTCAGGTCATACTTTGCTTCAGTTTTTATCTTCCAGCCAGGTTACTTCCTCGAGGTCCAAAGACGGAGGGTGGGTGTTCCACACTAGACTCCTTCTCAGTTTCTGTAGGGACCCCACCCTCCTCTTCTCCACCCACTTCACTCATGCCCCTCCCACAACCTCTTTTTGGGCTGAATCCTATTCACTTTTCGGATCTCAGTTTAAATCTGTTGCATTTGTGCAATTTTTTGTTTTTTAATTTATTTTTGTTTCACTTTGTTTTTTTTTAAATTATTATTATATTTTTATCCTCACATTCACAATACTATTTACTTTCCTTTGCCACACATTTTTTTAAGATTTTAATTTTTTAAAATAATCTCTAAAAAATAAAAAAAAAAATAAAATAGTCTCTACACCCAACATGGGGTTTGATCTTAAACCCCAGGATCAAGAGTAGTGAGCTCCCTTAATGAGCAGCCAGGCTTGTTCCTTTACTTCTAATTATTATATTTTAAATCTCTACTTCCTATCTACTACATGGTAAGCACCAAGAGGCTATGTGCAAAGTCTATTCTGTTCAGTGATTTAACCCGGCTCTCAACACAGTGTTGGGTCACACTGTGCAATCAGTAAGTTGCATTCATTTGCTGAATGAATGACTTGATAAATTTCAAACGAACTTTGAATGCAACTGGATTTTTATCAAGTAAACTGTGAATAAAATAAACCCGACTCATCCTATAATGGTGATGATTTACATTGATTCTAAATATCATACATTTCTATCATATGTTTTCATAGTAAATTTGACTACATTTTCAAATAATTTGTTTTATTATTTTATAGAAAATGTCTAATCAGAATAAATAATACAATAACATAGTGAACATTCTATCCAAAAGAGATTTAAACTTCTCTCTAGTTAGATACCATTTGTGTTTTGGAGGAAAAAAAATGTGTTTTCTCCATGAAAATTTTAATTAGAAATAATGACTCTTTGTATATAAAAATATCTCTAAGGACAATTTATTGATGCTTTTACAGGTTTTGACATTTTAAAAATTGCTTAAAAGGTGCCTTTCCTTCAACATTTGATATTCGATGGTAATTTTGGTTTGGATGCTGAAAATTCTGATGCATGTATTTGGATTTTTATTTATAACTTAAGGCACTAAGTACATGAGTAGTGGCAGAGAAAACCTGAGTTAAATAATTTCAGAAAATAATGACAAATAAACATATGTAATAAGTAATTAAAGATAAGTAAGATAAGTAATTAAAAAATAAGTTAAAATTATAGCTATTATAATAGCTATACCTAAAGCAGAATATAATATTTAAGCATTTGTATCATAAACAGGATTTATAGTGTGCCTTTATACTCTCTTCTTTTTGTCAAGATGTTACTGGTATTTGTAATGTGGAACAGGTACCTAAATTCCAATATCATTAATATATGCCGAGTACTACTCCTTTACCTGACACTACTCATCACATTCTAATTAATCATCAAGGAAGAAACCAACTATTCCTTTACAGATATGGACCAATAACTCTTGGGAAAATTAAATCATCTTTCAGAAACATTTCATTCCTTGGTGCTAATAATTCAGTGCAAATGAATTTTCAGAATAGCAGTCAGATCATATTATATAATTTTCTTTAAGATTCTTCATCTCATTTATTAAAATTTCATCCTGCATTTGAAATCTGCTTCCCCCCCCAAAGTCATTTTCAGTAATATGAAAAGTAGCAAAAGGCCATTCACAAAGTATAATACGAGCTTCAATTGAAGCCGGAAAATGAAAAAGAAGATTTTTTCTTTGTAAAGGCAAGACCAAATAGTGGGTCACTGTGAACAAGAAGGTAAATACAGGATATTCTCATTCTTTTAGTAACATTTAACCTCATTTTAACCTTTGTCTCTTCACTTTTATACTTGATAACATTTCAGTGGCCCAATTTTCTAGGATAATTTGCAATTCATTTACATGCTTACCATAGTACATAAACAGAAAAGTGCAAAGGACAAAAAATCCTGCAAGGCCCACTTACATGTATTATTATTTTATTTATTTTTTATTTTTTTGTATTATTATTTTAGATCCATGATTTCACTTTTGATGAGAATGAGTTGCTATAAATAGGTGTGATATTAAAACCTGAGTCACCAAGGCACTTACCCATGGATCCTACTGTGGTTCTCATCCCCTTTAGTAGCCAACAAACATTACCATGCCCCATTATCTCCCAGTTTATATCCTTTCCTTGGCATGCAGAAGATAAAGGGACCACTTTAATGACTCTACCTTTCACCACAGTAACTTGAGGGCACCAGCTCCATTTTATATTTTTAACAGACAATTATCTTTGTTGTTTTGTTGCTATTCTTTAAAGAAAATCATTGGTAACATTTCTGAGTGCTTAATTCTAATTACAGATAACTGGACCAGCACATAAGTACAAATAAGGTAAGATTCACATACCAACTAATTCTTAATGCTTTAAAATTTTACCTGTTGTTGGGATCCCTGGGTGGTGCAGCGGTTTGGCGCCTGCCTTTGGCCCAGGGCGTGATCCTGGAGACCCCGGATTGAATCCCACGTCTGGCTCCCGGTGCATGGAGCCTGCTTCTCCCTATGCCTGTGTCTCTGCCTCTCTCTCTCTCTCTCTCTGTGTGTGACTATCATAAATAAATAAAAATTTAAAAAAAATTTACCTGTTGCAAAGTAGGACCTCAGATTCCCTAACTCTATCTTCTTTGGAAGTTCTCTTCTGCCTTTATTACTAGCATATTGTAAAATAAAATAATCATTCTTCATATATGTATGTCCCTCTTCATATGATCTGTGTCATATAATGACAGTTTTTGCTCTCTGGAATTTAAATGACCATCTACATGTTAGTATGTCTTAGGAAATGTTAATGACACATTAACCAGTACTGTCATCTCAGTGATCTAGAATGTTCTATATCAGGGCAGTATAAAAAACCAATTCTCTTACATAAAAAAAAAACAGAAGTATGAATAAGTTTTATGCATAATGGATGTATAAGAAATGAGAAGAAATCAATTTATAAAATTTTATGCTAACCTAATTAAGTGCATTAAAGATGTTCTGTGTTGAAGCTCTTCTCTGGGAATGAGTAAAGACATACTAGAGAGAATATTCATCAAGTGGATAATAATATAAGAATTGGCAAATTATTATTTTCGATCATGGCAATAAAGAATCAATACATTTCTTAAGTACATTAAGCTTTAGCTCCTTTTTTTTTTCTTATTTATTTATTCATGAGAGACACAGAGAGAGAGGCAGAGACATAGGCAGAGGGAGAAGCAGGCTCCCTCTGGGGAGCCCAACGCGAGACTCGATCCTGGAAGTCCAGGATCACAACCTGTGCGGAAGGCAAGCACCAAACCACTGAGCAACCCAGGTATCCCTAGCTTTAGCTTCTTTCTGGAACAGTGTGGAAGCAGAAGTTAGATGCCCCAGGGGAAACAGAACCATACCTCAAATACATGAGTATATTCTGATTAATCAGAAGCCCCAGATATTGTGATGAAATTTTAATAAATGAGATGAAGAATCTCAAAGAAAATTATATAATATGATCTGACTGTTATTCTGAAAATTCACTTGCCCTGAATTCCACAACTCAGGGCTGTCACTGGGATCTAACCCTGGTCTGGATGTTCCCTTGACATAGATGTTGGGATTCGGCAATGACTAAGATGTGGGATCAATTTGGAAAAGAATGCCCACCTCTACCTCTACTGGTTTTGTGTTAAAGGACTCAAAAACTCTATAAGAGATCACAAAACAATTATCCTGCTTTTGGACTAACATGTGGCAAAAGAAAAGCTACATAGTTTTGTCTCATTTACTAATATATCCTCAAATAAGTTGACTTTTATTTTAAGAGACTTAGGGTTGCAAAGTCTTAATTTAAATAATCCACATGGTGAATCATGAAGAGTAGAATAAACTCGTGTCTATTAATCTCTACAATAGTAAGGATTAAGCCTAGAGTTTACCAGTCTAGGTGAAGCAGATCCAAGGAACTCCTACTAAAAGTTTGAGCACATTTTTCAAAGAAACCAAGATTAGTACACAAAACTCAGGCCATGGGTGGATGTTATACACAAAAACTTTGACATCATTTTAGAGAAGGGATCTCTAAAGCCATAGAACTTTACTGAACACAAAGTGCCAGTCTGAACAAGACCAATGGAGAAGGATTCCCCAGCTTACTGATAGTCACTGAATCATAGAATTTGTAATTTTTTAAGGATGATTAACAGTGGGTAATATTCATGTCCTTTAGAGAAGAATCAACACCAAAGTCTATGACTTCCCCCACCGATTTCAGTGTGCCACGTCAGAAAACAGTATCCCAACATCGGTGCATTTCCCATAGTCAGGATATTTGATGTTTGCAGAACAACATTGTGACAAATTGCACTGTTGTGTTCACTGTAGGTCCAGTGTATATCCTCATCCCTAGACTTTATGTTTGGCTAGCTGACTTGGTAGGCCAATGATGTAGGGGCAGAAGTAACAATATGCCAGTCCAGAGCCTAAACTCGAGAAGTTTATGTGTTCCACTTACACTTGCAATTGTAGGGGGAAAAAATTACCACCCAGCTAATGCACATGTGCAAGAAGAGTGACAGACACATGGGTTAAAATTATCATAAGTGACCAGGAGACCTGCAGTGAGCAGTGCTGTTCTAGCTCCTTCTTCCTAAAGCAGAGACATGTAGCAGAGCCCAGCCTAGATGAGCTAAACCCCAGCTCATCTGCAGACTTATGAACCATAATAAACTATTGTGTTTGAAGCCACTGAGTTTTAGGGTGATTTGCAACTCAACAATAGATTATGGATGCAGTCATTAATAACGATCCAGGCTGGACAGAGCTTTCCCTGGACCACTTTTTATGTTCCTCCCTTGCAGTGTCAGGTGAAGGTCAGGTCCACACATCCTTCTCAGGCTCTTCTGTCTCAGCTCTGCACCTTCTGCAAACAACTACTGACAAGGGAAGACAGCTCCGCAAAAATGAGCAGAAGAGTGCAGCACAGAGCTATCAAACTCCATTCTTAGAACAAGAAGTATAAATCCTAAAAGCCACAATTTCTGCAGAGACAAACCTCTCATAAAAGACACAATAAATAAAATACATGCCACACAGAACATTTGGCTTCTCTAAAATATTTATGTTCAAGTTAATGGTTTCTTTTCAGTTTTTTTTTTCCTTCAAAATGTGGAGAATATGGTCACTTTATATAAGAGTAATTAAAGGGCTGATTAAAGACATGTTCTCAGGTAAATTTATGCAAAGAATAATTCAAGTCCTTGCCACTGAAAAAGACAGAAATTTTTTGTATTTTAAAACGTCTTTAGGGGGATCCCTGGGTGGCGCAGCGGTTTGGCGCCTGCCTTTGGCCCAGGGCGCGATCCTGGAGACCCGGGATCGAATCCCACATCGGGCTCCCGGTGCATGGAGCCTGCTTCTCCCTCTGCCTGTGTCTCTGCCTCTCTCTCTCTCTGACTGTCATAAAAAAAAAAAAAAAAATTAAAAAAAAATAAAAAAATAAAACGTCTTTAGGAACATTACTTCACACAATATAATACATTAAAAAATACTGAAATAAGAGGATCCTACTATAGATACAGTTATGTATTTCACTTTCCCTACTTTTTGTTTTATGAGCATTTTTTCTTAATATTCAAGTTTTATCAAACATGATATTCATTACTGTATAATATATCATCAGTTCACTATACCATAATTTATTTAAAGTCTTCCCTCTACATTAAAGCTTTCCCCCAATTTTTCTCTATTAAAGGTGGACATGGACATTCTTATATGTGACTTTTAAAAATTGTTTATCTAGTTACTTCTGCATGCTAAATCAGAATTTGAACTACTTGGTCAAAGATTTAAAATGGTTTTAAGGTTTCTGATTTAATGTTTTCAATGAAAAGCTTTTTTTATGCATTCTTCTATGCACATTATATAACTTTCTCAGAAATATATAAACTGACTCTAAGTATATAGTTATTAATTTTTCCATAGTTGTACTCTCCACCAAATGCTATATATTTATAACATAGAATACATATAATATAAATACAGACAAAGAACTATTAATTATACATTTTATATATGCCTCTGTTCAAATATAACTTCCATGAGGTCAGGGACTAGTTCCTCACCATTGTGGCCAGCCCCTAGAATAATATCTGGGGACAAAGGAATGTTCCACAAACATGTGTTCAATGAATGAATAAAATTGAAAGTTAGATTTTAATTTTCTTTAAAAATTATTCTTTAATAGTAGATTTTTTTGAGTAGTTCAATTTCTTGATATTGAGTCTGTGATTACTATCTCTAAATAGCCCTTTTTTCCTGCAGGATCCAACCTTCAGAGTATCAGCCCTAACATAATTATTTTATTAGAGAACTCATTTTCATAGACTTTTTAAAGGGTGACTGCTATGAAAACACATAAAATATCATACTGCACAAGAATTTTTTTTTAACTTAGGGTAAGTGACAAAGTGGTTTTGTGTTTGTTTATACAATGACCTTTATGTCTTTTATTTTAGCTAAATCTGACTTTTTAATCCTCCAACTGCAGGTGTTTGAAACAATCTGAAGCCTGCTGACATTTTAAAAATATTACAGGTAGAATAAGGAGAAAATCGAAATTATAAACATCTGCTGTTTTAGTATTGTCTATGTTCTAAATTTCTTTACCTGGATGTTAGCCATTAAATATTTCCTGATTATCCCTTTCTGTCTACATTACATAATTTCATTTATTCTTTGCATAACTTTTGAGAATTTTTTCCCTTGAATGTTTATGCCAATTCATTTTGTATTTACAAAATGCCCTATTGACATGTCAATTTTTATGGTTATTTTCTAGCTAGAATTAGCTAATGCTAAAATACATGTATCCATGCTAGAATTAGAAAAATATTTACTGACATTGGGCAAGTAATAATAACTTAGAGAAATAAGTACAGATTTATGATGGATCTTGAAACAAATTTTGATTATTGGGATTTTTCTGAATGTCATAAAAATTATATTTAAAAGTATTTAAAATTTATAAAAAATTTATATAGTATCATATTTAATGGTGATAAACTGGACATATTCTGCCTAAGATCAGGAATGAGGCAAAGAAATATCTTACCACTGCTAGTCAACATTGTACTGGACCCCATAGCTAGTACAGTAAGACAAGAAAAGGAAACTAAAGGTATACTGATTGAAAAGGAAGCAATAGAGCTGTTTTCATTCATAGATGATATGATTATCCATGTAGAATATACCAAAAACTCAACTAAAAACCTCCTAGAACTCATAAACAAGTCTAGCAAGGTCACAGGATTAATGGGCAAAAATCAGTTGTTTAATTTAACACCAAATAAAAATTGAGATTTGAAATTAAAAAAAAATAATGCCATTTAAAATAGCACTAAAACAAGAAAAATACTTATATATAACATTAGCAAAACATGCACAGGAGCTATATGCAAGGCATTATAAAACTTTGATGAAACGAATCAAAGGAGTTCTGAATAAATGGAAAAATATTCCATGTTTATAGTTACGAATATTCAGTACTACTAAGATTTCAATTCTACTCAATGAGATCTAGAAATTCAATACAATTCCATTAAAAATTTCAATGAGTTACTTTATAGATATTGACAAACAAATTCTAAAATTTATGGGTAAAACCAGAAGTCCTAGGATTGCCAATCCAGTATTTAAGAGGAGGAAAATTAGAGGACTCACCCTACCCAATTTCATAAAGCTACAATTTAAAACATAGAGATACAATTGCACACATATTAGAAATCCAAAAAGCTGACAATACCAAATGATGGCAAGGATAAAGAGCAACAGAAGCCCTCATCCATTGCTGGTGAGAATGCAAAACAGTACAGTCATTGTAGAAGAGAGTTTGGCAGTTTTTTACAAGGCCAAAGGTAGTTTAATCATGAAATCCAGAAAACACACTCCTAGCTATTTACCCAATTGATTTGAAAACTTAAATACCTTCAAACCCTTGTATGCGAATGTTTATGACAGCTTTATTCATAATTGCCCAAAACTGGAAGCAACCAACATATTCTTTAGTAGGTGAATAAATACTGGAATTGAACAATTGAGTAAAGAGGTGGTGGATATTGAGAGCCAAGTATCTTTTTTTTTTGATTTTTTTATTTATTTATGATAGTCACAGAGAGAGAAAGAGAGAGAGGCAGAGACATAGGCAGAGAGAGAAGCAGGCTCCATGCACCGGGAGCCCGATGTGGGATTCGATTCCGGGTCTCCAGGATCGCGCCCTGGGCCAAAGGCAGGCGCCAAACCGCTGCACCACCACCCAGGGATCCCGAGAGCCAAGTATCTTATTGTAGGAGTAGGAGTCAAAAGATAAGCAAGGGGAGGAAGTTAGAATGATCCATGTGTTAATGAATTAGAGTTGGAGACATCAGTATGAACTCCTGTTTAACTTAATTAATATGGGCACATATTGTTACATGTAGATATATCAACAGATATGTTGTTAGTGTACACCCATATATTTAACTACTCTCTCAGCTGAGAGAACCTGGAAGAAATGAGTCCAGTAGTAAAGAGCATACCTAGGATCCGGATCTTTGTTTCTAATCTCATTCTAAAACAAATAAACAAAGTTTCCTTAAAGAAATGGATGATTCTAGAACTGTAATTAAAATATACAAAATGACTGAACCTTGAGAATAATGTAGTCTCATAAAGTAAGGAAGGTCACCAACACACACACACACATGACAGTGGTATTTAAAGTTGACACAGAAGCCAATTGAAAGATCACCCAATAACCAAAGCTAGAACAATATGAGCAATAAAATTAAGTAGTACTGGATTATAACTCAAAGTATGAAATAAATATCGATGAGTCTGTACTGATAGAAATAAATGATTGAATAAATATGAATACTGTAAATAAATGGGGAGAATAGACAAATCTCTCATATTAGAATTTCAAATAATTGACATAAATACTCCATTCATGAAGCACACTCTCCACTACTTAAGTGTTGACTGTACATAGTGACTTTCTTTCAAGGATTACATATAGTAAGGGGGGGGGAGAATAATTTTAGAGTAGAGAAATCTGACCAACTACCTCAGCTAGGCGATCAAAGTGAAATTCAGCAGTAATAAGTCATGTTAGTAGTATTGTACCCTTAATACAGTGTGATGAGGTCTCATTCATTTGGGGAATATAAAAAATAGTGAAGGGGAATAAAGGGGAAAGGAGAAAAAATGAGTGGGAAATATCAGAAAGGGAGACAGAACATGAGAGACTCCTAACTCTGGGATATGAACTAGGGGTGGTGGAAGGGGAGGTGGGCGGGGGGTGGGGGTGACTGGGTGACCGGCACTGATGTGGGCACTTGACGGGATGAACACTGGGTGTTATTCTATATGTTGGCAAAATGAACACCAATAAAAAATAAATTTATATATAAAAAAAGAAATGTACTCTACCTCTCCAAAATCCAGTCTAAGCATGCGAAAAACATCAGAAAAATAAAAAAATGAGAGGCCTTTTGCAAAATACCAATACTCCTCCAAACTATCAATGTCATCAAAGACAAGGAAGTTGGAGAATTGTCACAACCAAAAAAGCCCAAGGAGACATGATAACTAAATGAAATGTGGTATCATAGCTGGAATCATGAAATTTAAAAAAGGATGTTAGATAAAAGCTAAAAAAATGAGAATAAAGTATGAACTTCAGTTGATCTATGTCTTTGATTTTTTTCTTTCAAGTATTTATTATGGGCCATCTGAAAAAATTTTTGAAGTTCTTATATTCCATTAATTTTACATTTTGGTAGTTTCTGCGTTAAATTCATTTCAATCATTAAAAAATATGGCATAATACATTATAATTTTGGTCTGTTGAGAAGGGAAAGTGTAAGCCTTTTTAGCTTTCTGTTATAGAATCAATTTTGACATCATGTTTACACAGCAAACAATGGGGCAAAAATACTTATGACTCTTTTCTGAATGGTCTAAGCCAAGAAGTAATTTAATCCATATGTTTTTCACAAATGGTTCATCAATTATTGATTAGGCTTAATGAGTATGCTAATAAGCAGAACTCAAGTGGCTTCTTGAGCCCTTCTGTGCTTTCCAGGTCCTCATAAATTTTTGAAATGGTAGCTGCTGGAAATAGATTATGGATTGGTGCCAAGAAGCCATAATGCAGACCACATATGGTGTTCAAGGGCTGATGTTTGTCCTTTCGGGGTAGTATCAAAAATGCACTTTGTATGGCATTTGTTCTCAATGTAAATTAATTTATAAAGTTTCCCCTTGTGTACTTGCTACACATATTGTTTCCTCTTCACAGGAGATATTAAAATATGGATTTTGCTCGTTTTAAAGGTCACTTTGCAAAGGATCAAATTCAAGCCATGTTGTCCTTAGAGATAGATGCAGTAATGGAGATCTAGATTTCAAACGGAAACATCTGTAGATTGGCCTTGCTCTAAGAAGCTTTACTCTCAAAGTCCTGAAAATAATTTCCTGACCCTGATTCATTTACTTTCACTCTCTAAATGACATTGCATGTAGCAATCTATCCTTTTTAACATGTTAATGCATTCTATTATTTCATCAGAAAAAGAGAGTTAAAGTGCAATTGCTTTCTTGGATGGGTAAAAAGCAACACAAAATATGTTCAGAGCATAATTAAAGTATAATTTTTGCTTTAGACAATGAGCTACAAACTGTTATATTTACACGTTATCGTGTAACATATAACACGATAAGATACACGTTATCGTGTTATAACACGATCTGGAAATAATATGAATAAAAAGCCATTAAAACAGTTTATTAGAGACAATTACTTGAACTTTGCCTCAGATATTTCAAATTAACACCCTAGTTAACCAAATTCTCTCTGAATGGATATTATAATGATGGTTTATTAAAATTATTGCAAATATATTGAAAAACTTTCATTTAACATTGTTAATGCTATTGTTGTATCACAAAAGATAGAACTCTTCCAATTGTAACTCCAGTTCTTTCTTAAAAGTGTTGCTTAAAAACCCAGAGAACTAAGAAAGATATATAATGACATCTAGCTACAATGATATTGTTCATCAGAGTGTCAAATTCCTTATTTTGGGATTCAAAGAAGGCTGCCTCTACTTTCACTGCTGACTATACCTTTAACAACCTTCATAAAGAAAGCACCATGATAAAACGGATTCTGAAATGAAACAATTGGTTTTATTTTATTGGTGCTTTTTCCCCCTTGTGACTATGATTTTTTACTATTTCTAGGTTCTAATGCATCAAAATACTAATTTCTTTTAGATAACTTTAATTTTGGTGACATCTTTTATGTTTTTATTTTGAACTTTAGTAAAATGATAAAATGTCTAATTATTTATTTAGCCTTGTTTTCTAAAGTTCAGACTGCTGTTGATGTGAGCATAACATCAAAGCTGTGATAAAAGCATAAAACCATAAGAGACAGATTAAAGAAAAGATATACTGAAAAGAAATTAACTGTAATTATCTAAGGACAACAGTTTAAAATGGTGAGTAAAAAGTTGGTCAACTACTCAGGTATTTCATAATAAAGGGATAAATAATAATTTATACAAGCCACTGAAACAAAGTGTTTATTCAGGTATTTTGTCCTTTGTCAATGCACCTTAAACAAAATAGTCTTTATTAATTTACCCTGAGGATTATTCTTTTTATTACCTTCTTTTGTTGAAAAAATTAAAAGGTAATCAATATTCTAGTTCTCTTCAAAAAATTACAACCACCAGAAAGATATCATTTTTTTTTCAAGTTGTGTGTAATGTATGTATATAATATTGGGTAGGTAGGTCTCCTGGAGAAAGAGTTGATGATTAAATTGTGACGGAATTGGGATGAGAGCTAGCATGCTTTTTAACTTAGATGCTGTTTATGATGTTATGGCCCTCTCTCCAGGTTGATTGATTTCTGGGAGTTATCAATTTTAATTTAAAGATATTTTACTTTCAACCACATTAGATTTTTTACCCTCAGAAAAATCGAACTTTACCAGAAAACCATAAATAATCATAGAAATAAATAGCAGGATCCTAATTTACATTTAACCTTTGTTTTAAATGATTAATGGATGCTATTTATGTAAACTATTTCTACAATGCACCATGAAATGAAATTTAAATTGCAGATTTTACAGTGGTGTATTTTAACTAGTGACCCTATCCCCACGAAGAAAAATAAAAGAAAACCAATTACATTTGTAATAAAGATGCTAATGCATTTCTTGTTTTAAAGTTATTTAAGTTGTGATTGCGTAAGAAACTTTTATTTCTAATGAACTAGGAATAGATATCCTGTCTTGTGGAACTTTCTAAGAGAAAAATGACTTGGTTTCTGCTCCACTCTCAACTTTGACAGACTTCCCTCCTTGGACCAGTTACTGCTGGAATCAGCAAGTAGACTGGTATGAATCATGCACTGGGACATTCTCTGGCAGCTGTGTGAGATTTCTCTTTGGTGGGTTAATCACTGGAAAGGCCACACACACTGTCAGCCTGTGGGATCAGAACACAAGGCACTCTGGGAAGCCTCATTCACAGAGATCTCTAGACCTTTCAGTAGGGAGGTTGAGTGCAGTGTTGAGGCACCTGGTCCCTTTGGCCCCAAGCATCCAAAGAGGAGTAACCATGCTGAGTGAAATAACTCAACTGAACAAGACAACTATATGGTTTCACTCATATGTGCAATATAAGAAATAGTGAAAAGGATCATAGGGAAAGGAGGGAAACTGAGTGGGTAAAAATTAGAGATGAAGACAAACCATGAGAGATGCCTAACTCTTGGAAACAAAGGGTTGCAGAAGGGGAGGTGGGTGGAGGGCATATGATGAAATAAGCACTGGGTATTATACTATAAGTTGGCAAATTGAATTTATTTTATTATTTTTTAAAGATTTTATTTATTTATTCATGAAGGACACAGAGGAGAGAGACAGAGGCAGAGACATAGGCAGAGGAAGAAGCAGGCTCTTTGTAGGGAGCCTGATGTGGGACTCGATCCTGGGTCTCCAGGATCACGCCCTGGGCGGAAGGCAGGCGCTGAAGGGCTGAGCCACCCAGGGATTCCCATGCAAATTGAATTTAAATAAAATGTTTGTAAAATAAAAAGAATAAAATTAGTAGAAAATATAAATTAAAATCAACATACTATAATGAAGAGTTATAGTCACATAACAGAGTCCTGGGTTCAAAATCATATCATCATAAAGTATTTTTAAATAAAGTTTAAAAAAATCCAAAATGTCTGTTGCAAATTAAGTTAAAGTTTAGTTTCAAATGCTTGGAGGAAAAGCAAGCAAACAAACAAAACTCAAAGAGGAGCTATTAAGATGGGTTATTTCCATTATTTTCCAAGACTGTAAGAAACAGCCTACCTCCGCCAGTGGGGTAAGGAGGGATGGAAAGCTGGTCAGTTACTTCAAACCAAGAGTACAGCACAGAATACTTTTCCTAACTTCACTCACAGATCTACTAAAAGTTACAACTTACACCTTGACCCCCTTTCCAAATAATAGACAAAGAAATTACAGAACACCAATGAAGGGAGACAGGAAGAGATGCAGAATATTAAGAGAATTCGATCAAATAGAGTGAGGGGAAGAAACAGAGCAACTTAAACATAAAGATATCACAAGAGCAGTTTTTAAAAATCAGACAAAATAAAAGAACCATCAGTGCATATTTGGTGATGTGGGAAAACAAGAAGAGAAATTGTCTCAAATTATAGGGCAAAGATACAAAAGTATGAAAATCATGAGAGTCATGGATTCTGGTGATTGATATGAGAGTCAGAAAAAGAAATAGATGATAGTGAGAAAATTTGAAGAACATTTATTTGAATTGGCAAGGACTAATTTTCTCTGTTTCATATCTACCCATCATTCACCTGTATAGATAAATGAAAAGTGTATATAAGTCTAGCAGGATTGAGAGACAATTAAAATTGAATCCATTGAAGTGTTGCTAAGATGCCCAGGGACAGTAACGTCATCCTCTTCTGACCTCCAGTGTCCCGACTCTGTCCTGAGAGATGAGATTGCAGTTAGTCTTCAAGGTAGATCTTTCAAAGGTTGGATGGGACAAGGGTGAAGTGCGGCAGGGGAGGGGATAGTCTCAGTAGTCTTCAGGGCCGCTGCTGTCTCAGCCTTCTGGAGGACAAGGTTGCTGTCCTCATGATGGGCTGCGATAAGTCAATAATTTCTAGATATTATAACTTCCCAGGAGGAAGAGATGCTACAAATGTGTTCTTTCATATGAGTAAACATAACAGTGAATTAGTGACCAGATACATGTCCTCCTTTTCTCCTTATGCCTGTGATTATGTATTGTCACTCTTGTCCTAGTTTATTTTCAACCCTTTTTATTTCTATGAATTTGTTTACTTTTTCTTTACAAAGTCTGACTCCTATGAATATTGGCCAATCATATTTCAACTCCTATTAAGTTTCACAAACTACACTTGGTAAAAGCAGTCTTCACTATAAAAGCTGATATTTGCCTCTGTTATCCATGATAACTCACATTGATAAAGGGAATGATACATTTAAATGACAAACATACCCAGTGATAACATAAATTAGGCTTTAAGATTTTATTTATTTTTTTAGAGAGAGAATGTGCCCACAAACATATGAATGAAGTGGGGGGGAGCAGAGAGAGAAAAATTTCCAGCAGACTCCTTGCTGAGTCTGGAGTTCCATGTGGGGTTGGATCTCAGGACCCTGAGATCTTGACCTGAGTAGAAATCGAGATTCAGATTAACCAACTAGGCCATCCAGGTGCCCCAATTTTAAGATTATATATATATATATATATATATGTAATATATATAATTAAAACCTTATATAAATAAAATCTTATATATATTATATATATTTAATATAAGATTTTATATATATACACATATATGTAATACTCACGTGTATAATTTATAGATAATCACTGTATAATTCAGATTCAAGACATATAATTATATATATTACATACACATGTACATATGAATTATATATTATGTATATCGCCATCTGAATTGTAACAACTGAGTGCTGCTGGGAGAATAATACAGCAATAAATTGTTGGCAGGTTTAGCAATTTGTGGGAATCTAAAAGTTATACATTAAAAGTAGTAAACCACCTATGTAAACATAAATAATTTTATTTTAAAATTGTATTTACAGGAGCGCCTGGGTGGCTCAGTTGGTTCAGCATCTAACTCTTGATTTCAGCTCAGGTCATGATCTCAGGGTTGTGAGATACATCCCCTCCTCCTGCTTGGTGCTCAACTTGGAGTAAGTTTGAGATCGTCTCTCTCCTCTCCCTCTGCCCCTCCCTTCACTTTCTCTCTTAATATGTAAACAAAATATAAAAAGTCATAAAACTTTAAAAAGTTATATTTACAACTTGAACTTAAAAATACAATCCTAACGTAAACATTTGTTTGGAACACTCATAGGCCACTAATACTTTACTGAGGCTTATATAAAAATACTGAATTAGTTTCAGCTTCCACATTTTACCAGTTCTTACCAACCTATCTGGTATAGAATAAGCATTAAATAAATCCTCACTAGAGTCACTTCCTGACTTCAGCTGATATCCATGTCCCTCTGGACCCCTCTTGCACCCTTCTAGTGCTCCCTGCAAATACTTTTATTGTATCAATGAATCACACAGTAATTAAAACTGTCTTTTATCATATCCTTATATCTAGCGATTAAAAGAGTGTATGAGACAAAAGTAAGGACTTTGAGTCAATGTGTGGCGAATAAAGGACTATGACCTACAAGTGTCATTCTATTGAGTAAATTCAGTGAACAATTCATCTAACAATTTAACTCAAGAGAAAAACATTTGGTACCTGTCTTATTAGCTGATGACATTTTAAACTAACTTTTCATAATACTGTTGTTCAAAAATCTCATTCAATCTTACAATCAGACTAATTGGAAGATTTTTGTACAATTCTCCTTCCATTATTTCAGGGACATTGGGCTTGGAGATTTTTCCATTTATTTAATTTACTATCTTTATATTCAAGTGAAATGTTAAATGACATGAATTTATTTTAAAGGAAATCAGAAAGCCTTGTTAGAAGTTCTGTTTATACATTATTTTCTCTCAGATTTTCAGAACATTTCACATGTTTGAAAATGATATATTTTGATATCCTGTTTACACAGCCAAAAAAGATAACCTGATTAGTTGTGACCTGATAGATAGTAGGACCAATTTGTACAGATGTGAGGAGAGATTGCATAAAAATCTCATTTTCATTTTGAGAAAGGGATTTTTCTCACCTCAAACATTAACTTTATGTGTTATAAATTTCACAAAACTTCAGTAACAAAAGACTTTCACAACTGAAACAGAATGGAAGAATAGAGTCATGATACTGCATTTGTGGCTTTGCCTAGAAAATCCAGGACCCTGATTTTATGGAAAAAAAAAATAACAATGTTGGCATAAACTTTAATAAAGAATCAGACTAGAGATGGATCAGCATTATGACTTTTCCGAGCAGATGCAGAGTTTTATGAAACAGAATCCAAACTGGAATTTTAATTTGTTTCTCAAGTTACAATTGAATTATATGTAACAGGAACCTTAGGTTGAGAAATTTACTGCGCCATAAATGAGGCAATAATTCTTAGATGTTATAACTTCCTTGGAGGAAGAGATGTTGCAAAAGGTGTTCTTTTATATTAGTAAACATAATAATAAAATTAGCTGTGAAAGTACCTACCATATGGATGTGCTCCTTTTATATTGTCTATGTATCATCACTATTGTTGTCCTAGCTTATTTCCAACCCTTCCCATTTCTACTAATTCATTTGCACTTTTCCCTTATCAAGTCTAGAAATCCTGGTTATCAAGCCTCTATCTCCAACACACATACACAGGCAGACACACACACACACACACACACACACACATATATTCACACTTTACTCCCTATTGGTGAAACACACATTTATTCATTTTTTAAAAAAATAATTACATACATATTTCTATGATGGCAATAATACATAAACGAGTAAAATTATTTTAGGCAAATACTTTTGGCTTTCAATTCGAACACTGGCTCAAAATTTGAAGAAATAGACATTATTTTACCTACATGAATTTAAGACTTCTTAAAGTTGGTTCCAGGAAGACTCAAGAAAGTCTAGAAGTTTTCACTTAGAATTACAGGGAGTAAGTAACCGTTATTAAACAGTCATTTTTCTAATTTCCACACTTTGATAAGGGAGAGCAAGGTTTTCTATAACTATAAAGGAAATGATCGTAGATCGACAAGAGCAATCCAATATAAATAGCACAATTGATGTGTGTGGAGAGGAAAGAAGGAAAAAAAGAAACAAAAAAATATTACAAAATACTAAAGGATCCACATGGCTTATGAACGTGTAACAAACACTTAAAAAACTAGAATTGTTGGATAAATTGCAACCATTATATTTAAAAATATACATCTATCTATATTATTCACAAAATGAAAAGGAAATCCATGTGGTCTTGAGGGGGTAGAAAGAAAAAAGAAAGAAGGAAGGAGGAAGGGAAAGAAGGAGGGAGGGAGGGAAAGAAGGGAACTTAAGACAGGTAGCAGGCACAGAACCTGTAGGTGACTTAGGAAACTGTGCAAATACCAGATTTTAGCATCCACATGGGGATTATGAGACAGTCTTGGGGCTAAGTGAGGCAGGAAGTTGGAGTTTCGATTTACTCACCTCTCAGACACAGTGTCAAGACCTTTAACAAACTATGGTGTTATTTAAAGGGTGGGTCTTTCTCCTATAGTAAAAATATCAATAATGAACAGTGTATGTTACTAGGAGGGTATTAGAAAATAAGTTTCCTTCTCAGTCATTTCTAACCAACTTTGGGGAACACCAAATAGAAACATTCAGAAAGCTGGAGCCAGGTTGATGGTACTTACCACCACAAGACACAGAGGAAAAGCTTACACACACATCATTTGCTAACTAGGTCATTCGTTTCTGTTATTTAAAATCAGCCAAATCTGAACTCACAAGAAAGAAGTGAGCCACTGCTGAAGTCAGAAGTAGTGGCAAGAGCAGAATCAGATCTCCAAAGGCTTCTATAAAGGTAACTTTTTTAAAAATGAATTTTCTTTGCATAGAAAAGGGAAGGAAGCAGATGTCTTCTCTTCATCTCTTGAGTCTCCTTGAAAGTATAACTTTTATTAAAATGTAAATTGTTCTCTTTATGCACTAGGTAACTATAATCTCTAGTTTATAACATAGTGATGTTTTGAAGATTATAGACCTCCTAACCCTGTGAAATATAAACCTTCCTCCAGAGTCAACTTAGAAGCCTATATTATGATGTAGCTATTGGTTCTTGAAAAGATGAGAGAAATTTTGTTCTTTCTTCTGCTCTAGGGTGTAAATAATGTGAAATTTCATTGTGACTCACAGTCTCTTACGACTTCCAACATGCATGCACTCTGTTGTGATTAATAATAAAAGTGGATGGGGAAAATTGTAGAGCTAGAAAG
Organism: Nyctereutes procyonoides; assembly: GCF_905146905.1. Lineage (NCBI taxonomy): Eukaryota > Metazoa > Chordata > Mammalia > Carnivora > Canidae > Nyctereutes > Nyctereutes procyonoides. The sequence goes on from NW_026575117.1 coordinate 13,433,648, forward strand.
CAAGGAAGTAGGAGGTGATTCCTCATACTAAGTATTACTTCATGTACTCTCTTCCGATCTGGCTGATAAACCAAGAACTAGCTCTCTGAAGAGTTATAGAATCTCTTCAACTGCCCCGAAGCTCCCAGCCAGCTGCAAGATAGAGATTTTAAGCTAGAGTCGATAATAACCAGGCTGTGACAAACTTTGGCAAAAGTTTGAATTGATTAAATTTGATTAAAGATTGATTGAATTTGATTAAAAAAAATCATCCAAGGATGTCCAGCTGATCTACCCATGAGTATTGATACCTGGCCTCTTTGGCCCAACTCTGGCAACTGTGAAGGCCAATCCCACCCTCAGAGCTCCCCTTGGAGCTGGCTGCCCTCTTACTGTGGTTGCATTGCAGTCCAACTTTTCCCTTTCATCAATTCTGCTTTTATTTTATTTTACCTTAATTCACTTAATTAACATAGTATATTATTAGCTTCAGAGGGATTCATCAGTTGCATACAACACCCAGTGATCAATACATCAGGTGCCGTCCTTATTGCCCATCCCCTAATTACCTCATCGCACCCTTCTGTTAATTCTCCTTTCTTTCCTTGCCAGGTGTTGACCTTGAGAGCACTTTTAAACTTCCTACATGCTAATCTCCTTCTCAAAGTCATTTTTCCTAGAAACTCTATGCGAGATACCCATCATTTGCATGATTTAATTTTTTTTACCTATTACATTGTTATGGTAGATTTCACTATGTCATGAAGATGCTAGTCTTCTAAAATTAGGTTATTCATTTCATGCATTTTCAAATAAAAATTCCAGTAAGAGCTTTCTGTAGAAATTGAGAAGATGATTTTTAAAAATATGAATGAAAAAGGGGGAAAGTAATCAAAGAAAAAAATTAATCAAAAAGAACAGAGAGGGACCTGTCTACAAAAATGATCATGCAATATTACCCAGAGGCCAACAAACTGGCCGATGGAATATATATAGGGAAACAATATTAACAAAAGAGACATCACAGATCAGTGGGGAGAGAAAAGTTATTCTGTCAGTGGTCCTAGGACAACTGTTTATGCACATAGAAAGATATTACATCTTACAAAAAAATTAATATGGATTAATCTTAAATGTGGAAAACAAAACTTTAAAAATTTTTCAGAAGAAAATGTAAAAAATACATTGTGATCTTGGGAAAGACTTTTTAAATTGCAAAAAACAAATTATAGGAAAATGTCTCCAACTTCAGTACAATAAAATAAAACATTTTTCTTCATTAAAAAGTAGTATACTAAATGTAATGGGGTATCCTGAATTCAATCTTGGAACACAAAAAGGATATTAAGTGAAAATCTAGTGAGATACAAAAACACAGTCTAGAGTTTAACTTGGAAGTGTAACAGTGCTGAGTTCTAAGTTGTCACAATGTACCAAAAGTACCATATATATATGTAAAAAGTTCAGAATATATGGGAGCTCTCTGCACAATCTTTGTACCTTTTAGGTAAATTTAAAGTTGTTTAAAAACAGGATAGTATAAAACAAAAACAAAAATCACAAAGTGGGAAAAGATACTTTGTAATATGTACCCCCAAATATTTTGAGTCCAGAGTGTATAGGTAAACTTTATACCACCAAATAGAAAAATTAACTATACCTCCAAGTGGAGGACACTTAATATCATGTTGCATAATATTGAAAAAAGCAAATTGCAAAATAATGCATAAAATAGGAATATATATTTATACATTATTTAAACATGTAAAAAATATTTCTTAGATATATGTTCTCACATAATAAAATAGTAAAGGCATATGTAAAACAATAAAACTCAAATTTTAGGATAAGAAAGAATACATAGGAGATTTCAAATACTATAGTATAGATTTATTTCCTAAAGTAGATAATATAAGCAAGTTATACTTTTTTGTACAATTCACATATTGCATGAGACATATTAAAACACAAGCTTTAAACATATGAAAATTATTATATGAACACATATGCATAAAATTAGATTATTCTTTAGACAAGTTTCAAGATTGAGAATGCATTAAAAGTGATGGTAAAGGTTGACATAATCAAAACTAAAACAAAACTTGTATATGGGAAGAGGTATCTATGGAGTTAATGGATGGAATCATAAACTTGGAGACATTATTTGTAGCATATAAAGGTTAATAGATAAAGGTTAATAACAGTAGCATATAAAAAGGTCCTAAAAATGATTAACATTTTATATACGGGAATTAACATCAAACCATACGTTGAATGGTCACCGAAGAAAAACAAGTTGTATCAGTTTTCTATTGCTGTGATAACAAGTTACCATAAATGTAGTGGCTTAAAACAAGACAAATTTATCATCCTACACTTCTTGAGTTCAAAAGTTCAGTATAAGTTTCATTGCACTAAAATTGAAGTGCTAGTAAACTACCTTCCTTTTTGGAGACTCTAGAAAATAACCTGTTTCTAATAAAGCAGAATCTATTTTCTGTTCATTTTGGTTATTGGCAGAGTTCAATTCCTGGCTTTTAGAATTGAGGTCACTGTTTTCTTGTTGGCTGCTGGATGAGGGACATTTCAGCTTCTAGCAGCCACTATTCCTTGGCTCAGGATTCCTTTCCTCCATCTCCAAAGCTAGCAGTAGGGGGTCCTTCTCACGTTGCATTTCTATTACCCACTCTATTACCGTTTCCCCTTACTTTTAAGGATGCATGTGATCGGATTAAGCCATACTAGATAATCTATGATAGTTTCCCCATCTTGAAGTTCTTAACTTTAAAAATATCTGCAAAGTACCATCTATATAATAAGGTAATATACTCAAAAGTTCCAGGGATTGGGGGGTAGACATCTAGGAGAGTCATTATTTTTCCTGCTACATTGTTTTATACAAAATGGAAGAAATATGTAAACCTTTATACTCCTTGAAAAAAATTGCATTTTTCGTTTGTTTTATCTGTTGAGAAATATGATATCTATATGATATTAACTTGCATGTAGATTATTGTTCGCCTTCTGAAACATTTAGTTCTTTTTTCCCTTTCTTTAACATCTTTTAAAGAAATGCTTCTGAAGTTCACAGTGCAGACACGCTAAAAGGCAATGAAAACAAAAAATAATCTGAAGTGAAAAAACAAGCATTAGAATGAAACTCAGATAACACAGATTGTGGAATTATCAACTTAACTGTGACAACTTTATGTTTGTCTCCTAAGATTGGGAAAATGCTTGGGATGTCTACTGTTACCACTGCTATTCAATATCCAGCTGGTACAACATGGCAAAAAATATTAAATTTAAGTTGCATGGTTTAGAAAGGAAAAAAATAAAATTATTTGAAGACAAAAATTATTCTCTTATGCAAAAATACCCAAATATCCTATGAAAAATTGAATAGAACCAAGAAGTTAGCTTAACAGTGTCAAACAATATGAAAATGAATTGTATTTCCATATGTAGGCAATAAACAGTTGGACATTGAAGTTAATATAAAAAGTTTCATTTACAATGCACCTAAACCATAATTATAAACCTAACCACATACATTAAGTCTTCTATGCTGAGAACTATAGAACACAGAGAAATCAAAGTAGACATAAATAAACAGCTTTGGGGAGAAGGGAGGGGCTGAGGTTGGATCAATTGCCAATGGCCAATGATTTAATCCATCATGCCTACGTAATAAATCATCTGTAAACAAACAAACAAACAAAAAACAGGTTTGGAGAGCTTCTGGGTTGGTGAACACATGGAGATTCGCAGAGAATGGTGTAGTTTGGTGAGGACATAGAAGCTCCACACCCCTCCCCACAGACTTTGCCCTTAAACCTTTCTTCTACTTGGCTGCTTCTGAGTTGTATCCTTTTACAATAAATTGGTAATCTAGTGAGTAAATGGGTTTCCTAAATTTGGCAATCTGTTATAGCAAATCAATCTAGTCTAAGGGTGGAATCATGGAAACCCCTGGACTTGCAACTGGTATCTGAAGTGGGGAGAAAGTGCAGACTTGTAGGGCTCAACTCTTCACTTGTGGGATATGATGCTATCCCTGGGTAGACAGTGTCAGAATTGAGTTGAATTCTCCAATACCCTGCTGGTGTTTGAGAACTCCTTGTTGGTATGGGGGAGTCCCTTGCACACAAACATATTAGATTGTTGTCCAGGAACCCAAAAAGGTATGATTTCACTAGAATTTTAGTACTTCCAATTAACCAGGGGCTTTTCAGGGTTGTTTGTTTTGTTTTATATTTTATTTATTTGTGAAGAAGAGAGAGAGAGAATGAGCAGGGGGAGAGGGAGAAGCAGACTCTCCTCAGAGTGTGGAGCCCAACTGGTGGCTCAGTCTTAAGACCCTGAGACATGACCTCAGCTGAAGGCAGACACTTAATCTACTGAGCTACTCAGGCAGGGGCTTTTTCAGTTTTGATTAAATATAGCATCCATTGCTTAGTAGAGGTGGAGTATTGTCTTTTGTTTTGTATTTTTGTTTCTTTGTTTTGAGAGAGAGAGCACAACAGGGGCAGGAAGGGCAGAGGGAGAGAGAGAGAAGGAATTCTAAGCAGGCTCCCTGCCCAGCACGGAGCCAGACACAGGACTCGACCTCATGACCCTTAGATCATGACCCCAGCCAAAGAAAGAGTTGGACACAACCAACTGAGCCACTCAGGCACCCAGGAGTACTGACTTTTAATAGAGACAAGATAACTGAGATTGATCACATAAATGAACTCAGTGTACTCGCTTTAGCCTGAGCATGAGTGTGTCAGAAAGGACTCTAATCACCTACACCAGAATCGCTCACACTCGTATCATTAAGATGAGATTAAAAAAAATATTAAAAACAACTATTCCTCTCAATCGTTTATTTGCAATTTTCTTTATCACATTAAAGTTTATGTATTAGAGATATACATAATTTTCTGTACTCTCTGATACTTTCGGTAATAAGCCAAAAGGTAAGTGCCTTTGTTAACTCATCTAAAAACCAATTTTTTTTGAGACCTTAATGCAATCTGCTAAGTAAATATAATAAGAATATTAAAATAAGGAAGGAATATTTTGAAATCAACCACGATGAAAAGGAAGCGGTAGCTTTGGATCATGTATATGGAATATAAACTCTATCCTAACAATATTGCTTAACAACAGTGCCAAAATGAGTATCTTGGTTTTACTACAGCTGATTCAATATAATATTACCAGTTAAACTTTATATCTAGAACATTATTATTTATAATGCTATTATGATTGATTCTTTTCCCCCATATCTATGTGACACTAGGGAAAGAGTATATATTTTTCTTTGATCTTTATTTGGAAAAGACCTTTATATAATTTGTCTAAGATTTTTCAGAGTTTAGGACATGAGGCACATTTGTTTGTCTAATCCAAATAAACACCCTCATGAAGTTTTCTCATCTTTAAAAATAAACAGAACAGTATACAAATCATGAGTAAAAAAAAAAATGGTCATGCAGTTCAAGGAATGCAATTGCAGGAGCACACTACAGGTTACCCTCTTGTCTCTTCCCAGCCATCGCCCCTCCTGAACTCTAAGTCTGACCACTAATATGATAAGTTTATCTATTCAGAGATTATTGTTGGGATTATATTGAATCTACAGCTTCATTTAGAAATGGGATTTTCGAACCTATGAACATAATATATACTTCTGCTTATTTAGGTCATCTTCAATTCCACTAATTGTATTTATTATATTTAGTATAGAGATCTTACATAACTTCTACATGATATATCCTTCAATGTTGATGTTTCTTGATGCTGTTACAGATTATATATTTAAAGTTAATTTTAGGAATGGTCCTGACATATGGAATACATTTGGAATATACATATATACATATATATGGAATATCCAATATACATATATTGGATACACACATATATACGTATACATATATATGCACACACACATATATATGGAGAGAGAAAATAATTTAATTTTAAATACGTCTGTAGTTTTATACTTGTTTATATACACAATCATGTCATCTGCAAATAATGACAATTATATTTGTTTCTGATCCTTGAATCTCTTATTAATTCCCTTGCCCTTTTGCACTGAGTAAAGGCTGTACTACAGTATCACATTGAAAGCATGTCTTGATCTCTTGATCTCATTGGAAAACTTTCAATTTTTCACACTCAGGTATGATGTTTGGTAGATACTCTTAACCAGTTTCCTTCTACTTTTATTTTCCTTAAAATTTTTTACTTTAAGGAACTTGGGTTAAATTTTATCAATGGTATTTTTACACATATTGAGATAATTATTTCATTTTTCTCCTTTATATTATTGACATGATGATTTTTTATTGATTTTTTAATGATAACTGATATTTAATTGCAGGAATAAACCCAACTTGACTCTGATATACTTTTTAAAAAACTAATACAACTGGATTAATTTTACTAATATTTTATCAGGGATTTTGGCATCTGTGTTCATGAGAAATACTGGTTTGAAATTTTTCTTTGTTGAAATATCCTTGTCAAGTTTTGGTATATGGGTTGTACCAATTTTATAAAAATGTCTATGAAGTGAGCCTCATTTTTCATCCTCTAAAAGAATGTTTGAAAAATTAGTGTTGTTTGTCTCCTAAAAGTCCTGAATCATTTACCAGTAAAGCCATTTAGGCCTGGATCTTTCTTGGTAATTTAAATACTGACTTCACTTTTATGGGAAAATTATTCTTTGGTATAAAATATTCTTTTATATAGCATTATTCACACTTTCTACTTCCTAATGTTTTAGTTCTAGTAAGTTGAGTTTTTGTAGATATCTGTCCATTTAATATAAGATTTTAAATTCATGGATAATATTCATCTTACAATATCCTTTTGTAATCTTACATTTATTTTATACTGATATCCTCTTTTCAATTCCTGATTTTGAAATTTTTCATCTTCTCTCTTATTTCTTTGTAGATATTGCCAGTGATTTATCAACTTATTAGAGTTTTGAAACTATCATCTTTGGCTGAGCTCATTTTCTTGTATGTTTTCTACTTTGACTTATTTTTAAATTATTTTTTTGCTACCACTTTATTTGGTTTTAGTTTTCTATTATTTTTCTTACACTTTGAAATGAATTTCCAATTTCTGATTTTGAGCCTTTTAAAAAATATATAATTTTAATGCTATAAAGTACTCTCTAAGCCTGTTATACTTAGGTCTAACAAAGTCTGTTATATATATTAATCTTCCATTTATATCATACATCTTTTTTTTCTCTGTGTGCTCCAATCTGTGTATTTTCTACTGACCCACTTTCTACTGTACTAACCCCTGTGACAAGTAATAGCATGTCGTGGTAAGACATCTTAACAAAACAGATGATATGCTTGCTTAAATTTTGTGGACTTTCAAGTCCTTAAATTAATTAAATGTACTTTTAATGAGATTGCTGTAATGTTATAGGCTTATATGAATACCTTCCTATGAATTAGACTTCTGCTTTACTATTGTCATGTTCAAAATGAAAGTGCAAACCTGAAACTTCAACATTTTATGAAAGTGTATGTTACAGTGCTCAAGCTCAATATGAGAAAATGACATAAAATTTCATAATGGGTTTATTTTTAGTGGAAAATAAAATGGAATATTCAAGCAAGTATGATGTGGTACTTTAGAGTGAACACAGAATACTTCTGCAAATTGTTTTTCCATTACAATTCTGACAGATTTTTTAAAAATTCACTCCATTGCTTTAGGATTGCAGTTGCTGATACAATTATGCACACATTGACTTAACTGAGTACTTGGGATGATGGGTAAAATCCATTTCAAATGCAGGTGCAATTTTATGACTCAAAGACTTAAATAAAGGCTCTAAAAGTATTCTTCACAGAACATGACTTGATTTTACAATCTTTGCACACAGAATTCTTTCAATATAACCAACAATAGTTTTGTTTGTGAACAGGATACATGGTTAGCGAAGTTTTTAAAGCAATATAATGACTTTTTGTGTATATAGGTTGTTAAGTCATAGCTTTGGCTTTCTTCATTTCTTACCAGAAATATGCAGTAGGGGATCCAGTGTCTGTAAGTTCACTTGGATATTTACAGTTGTCTTTTAGATTTTTTAGACAGATTTTTATCTGTTTATGTTGTATTTGTATTATATTAACATGATATGTATTTAGAAGAGCAAAACATCATGCTCTTTGATAGGGCAGAAATTTATTTACAGATAATTCAAATGTTCATGAGAAATAAGACACATTGAACCAAGGGGTCAAAAATTTTTTGGCACTTTTAACAAATCTAGATTATTGGGGCACTGAAAAATTGACTTTAATAACTTACTTGAAAATCGAATGTTTTCATAGTATTAACATGCCATTTTTAAAATTAACATTGACAGGTATACAATTACACAAAATTCTGTATATTCCTTCAATAAGCTGCATTTGTTTTTTTTTTACATTTCAATTTTGATTTTTGTTCCATTTTTTACTAAATTAAATTTCTTTTGTATGTACATAGTCTGTAGGAGTCATTACATCTCATGCAATGACTTCAATTATACTTGTTTAACCATAATTGATACATTTCTACCATGTGGTAGAAGAATCCACCCAGATTCTGTTTTTTGTTTGTTTTGGTTTATTTTGGTTTTGCTTTTCTTGTTTCCCCTGGGGGGGAGAAAGTTTTCTTTAACTAAAAATTAAGATACAATTAAGTGTTTATGTTGAATAAATTGGCACTAACTGGGTTAAAGCATGATTCAATTTGTAATTGTTTTTGCTATTTCCATGTGGCCAGAACGGTGGGGTTATGTGGAAAGGCACTGGATGAAATCTAGACAAAGTGGATGAGTTTGGCCACTTGCCCTGTCAGCCTAAGTCAGAATGTCTGCCAGGTCAGGGGAAGGAGATCCTGGAGGGGAACAGAAAAACATATGATATCTTAAGTGACAATGAATAAACCTACAGCTGGATCAATACAATTTTCTATGTCAGAAGGGGATTTTCCTGTATTTGCACTTTCAAGGAGATATATATTAAATGGAAGGTCACTTAAGCACCAGAGTGGTATTTTCTACTGTGAGACAGAGATGAAGAGCTCATGAATTATAATTTGGATAATATTTACAATAGCTAACATTTCTTATACTCTTTACAAGGCCTAGGACTTTTCTTGACACTTTACATGTATTAGTTGGATTAGTTACCAACAAGCCTAAAATAAGGGTACTGTTAATATCCTTATTTAATATAAGTGAGCAAAATGGGATGTTTAGTAGTTGAATAATTTGCCCCAGGTAAGTTATTACTTGCTCATCTAGTAAAACCTAGGTGATAGGTCCTTCAAGACTATGGATCTCTTTTGTTTAAGAGGCAAGAGCCCCATAGAAGCCCAATTTGGGACTTTATTCCCTCCCTATCCTTTTCCTCTGATCCTATACACATACCTGCAAACAGAAAAAGAAGCCCTGGAACACATGGACTGTGTTCCCCATGCCCCATAGCTTGGAATCTCTAGTCTTAATTATTTTCCGTGGTGTTTTCTGTCCTATTGTTTCATACCTGGTTGTTTCCTCTCAGCCATTTTTCTGCTTAACATATAGTCATGTTGCTCTTTGCTTTTGATTGATAAGCCTCTTTTGTCAGTATCTCAGCTTCACAAGTTGCCTCCCCACTGCTCAGGTTGGGTAGAGAATGAAGATGAGCCAAAAATGAAGAAGAAAAAGAATAGAGCCTCTTTGAACTAGACACCTTGATAACATTAAATAAAAAGACTGAGGTGAATAAATTGGAAGCCTAGGAGAATTGTTCTATTTGAATTGTAAGATTCTCGATCAGGATTAATTTCGGGTGATAATATAATCCAGAACAGAGTTAGCTGAGAGTAAATCAATTGGGATAGCATAGAAGGGCTACATTATTGCATCTTAAAAAAAGACACTGATCTAACAGTTAATATTAGTTAGCATTTGGATTTAAAGAAGTTAAGTGGACTAGATACTAAATTCTTTTAAGAATGGCAAGAATTCACCCAGTAGTTGGTATACAATGTTAGTTATGAGGGGGAAAGGTGGTATAACCAGTGGGTATAGCACTCAAAGAGAGAATATCTTGTTCTAGTTTGTTGTTGCAGGTGCATTTGAATATGGTTCCACAAAATATCAAAATTTTCTAAGAAATATTTAATTCAAAATAGCGTCTAACTGATAGCCCTCATTGGACTAACTAAAATACCCATGAACCATCCTTCTCTGCAGCATTTGTGGCGCCCAGAGCAGGAGAACCACATACCTTAGGTCTGAATAGTTTGAAATCATAAATTAAGCTATGGCCAGTGTTTGACTCTGTAGCTTAGTTCCTGGGCACATTTGTGTTATATGGAGGCTAAAAGAAATGTGTCCTGCCCCAGGCAAGCCCTGCCCTGTAGCTTGGTTGGGACAGAGATCTGCTGGGACAAGCAGAAGCAAACAAGTCAAGTTCCTCACGGAGCCAGATCAGATCAATTTCCCTGCTATCCTTAATCCACCTCATTTCACATTTTTGACTGAATTATGCAGACAGTTCAAAGAACCTCCTAAAACGCATGGGGGAGAAGAGATGGCTGGAGAGAGTACTGTTACCTATGGTCCTAGTCTGCTTAGACTTCCGCTTTGGGTGGTTGGGGGTAATAAAAAAGAAAAAAAAAAAGCTACTTTTTCTTTCTGGTCATACTAAAGTACTCTTAACCCCAACTATTCTGGCCTGGTGGTGGGAAATGGAGGGAGAGGACACAAATTATTCATTTTTTTGACCTTATCATTTCAAGAAAGACAAATTAAATTATGCATTAAAAATGCATACGTTTAAACATCTTTAGATGTAGACTACGTAGAAGAGTTCCCATTAAAAATGCCAACCTAAAAAATAAATAAATAAATAAATAAATAAATAAATATGCCAACCTACTACATTTCTCCACTTCTAAGACCTAAAGTTTAAAATTACTGACAAGGCGATTTTTTTAAAAAAAAAAGCACAAAAACCATAATGCCTCAAAAACAGGAATGGAAAGAACAGCAAAAATTCATGAAGGAAGTTGATTATCACAGGGCAAGTATATAAATGGTAATGGCTTTAATGATTAAACAGAAGTTGAGCCATAAACAATAGAGGGGAAAATGGAAAACTAAGCCTGATATAAAAGAATTCTCACAATGCTCAGAAACTGGTACTAATGATTGCCTCTGGACTCAAAGATGAAAGACACATGGAATACAGTAAGGAGGGGAGCTTTAAATCTCATTGAAGATTAGTTCGATTCTCAATTCTGCTACTAATATAGAGATTCTCTGCCAAAGTGCCCCACTGAGTCACCGTGTAGTTAATTTCAATGTCTTAACAACAGATGCACAACTTCTAACCTCCTTTTTTATATCAAGCATCAGCAGACAAGGAAAATTACCAGATTATCAGAGGGAAAGCTCTAATAAAGAAAAAAGAACCAAATACAAGCATAAGTAGTCAAAGCAACTTTGAGAAAACAGAGCTTTGTTTTATAGGACGAGAAAACTTGAAAAACTATTTGCCTAATGGCTTCAGGCGAATAAATAAAGATATTGCATTATTTAAGCAGGTATGGAATATAATAAGAAATATTCAGAAAACAAAAAGGACCTTTTAGAAATAGCAACAGAGAAAGAAGAAATGAAGAACTCAGAGTGTTTGTACAGTGAATTTGAGGGAAATTCACAGAGAGTGGGGCAAAGCAATGAAGAGATGCATAATAGAAAAGAAAATTAGGAAATTGGGCTGACTTGGTCAATAGCCAAATATTGAGTTCTACAATGACTTTAAAAGGAAAACAGAGGGATCCCTGGGTGACTCAGTGGTTCAGCGCTTCCCTTCAGCGGAGAGCATGATCCTGGAGACCCAGGATCGAGTCCCACGTCGGGCTCCCTGCACGGAGCCTGCTTCTCCCTCTGCCTGTGTCTCTGCCTCTATCTCTCTCTCTCTGTGTGTCTTTCATGAATAAATAAATAAAATCTTAAAAAAAATAAAATAAATAAAAGGAAAACAGAATTGAAGAAATCATCAATAAAATATTTGCATGTTCCATAAAAATAGTATGTAGAACCAAAGATACCAGTTGCCAGGGTAAAAAAAGCCTGATAAGTATCTGGCATGATGAATAAAAGTAGAACCTGCCAAGTCAAATCTTTGTGAGGATCATGTGGACAAAGAGGAGACTCCACAAGCTTCTATTTTAAAAACTTGTTTTACATAAGTATTTTTATTGAGATATAATTGACACCTAGCATTGTATAAGTTTAAGATCTATGGTATGTTGATTTGATTTATATATTGCAGTGTGGTTGCCTTAGTTAACATCTCTATCACATCACAGAATTATCATTTCTTTTTTATGGTAAGAATCTCAAAAATCTGGTCTCCCAGGAACTCTGAAGCATATAATACAGTATTGCTGACCATAATAACTCTGGTATGTATTAGATCTCCAGGATTTATGCATCTTATTACTGAAAGTTTATATACTTTAACACCATCTCCCCAATTCCATACCCCCAGCCTCTGGCAACCACCATCCTACTCCCTCTTTCTACGAGTTCAGAGTTTTAGATTCCACAAATAAGTGGTATCATACAATATTTATCTTTCCCTGTCTGGCTTACATCATTGAGCATATTGCCTTCAAAGTCCATCCAAGTTGTTACAAATGAGAGTTCCTTCTTTTTCACAGTCCAATAATATTCCACTGCATATACACTCAATTCCTCATTTATGATGGTTCGACTTCATGATTTTTCAACTTTGCAATGGTAAGTGATACACATTCAGTAGAAACTGTACTTTGAATTGTGATTGTTTTCCTGGGCTAACAACATGCTGTGTGATATCCTCCCGTGTGCCCAGCAGCCCCCAGTCAGCTGCACGATCACAAATCTAAACAACTGATACACTTAAAACGATTCTGTATGCATACACGCATTCTGTTTTTCACTTTCTGTACACTACTTAATAAATTACATGACATATTCAACACATTATTACAAAATAAGCTTTGTATTAGGTAGTTTTGCCCAATGTAAGTGTTTTGAGCACACTTAAGGTAGACTAAGCTAATCTGCGTTGTTTGATGGACTAGGTGTATGAAGTACATTTTCAGTTTTGATATTTTCAATTTATGATGGGTTTATTGGGATGTAACCCCCTCATAAGCTGAAGAAGAACTGTGCGTGTGTGTGCTTGTATATTCTTTATCCATTCACCTGTGGATGGACAGATTTGTTTCCATGGCGTAGCTATTAAGAATCATGCTGCTGTAAACATGAGAGGGCAGATATCCTTTCAATATTCCATTTTAACTTTCCCTGGATATATTCCCAGAAGTAGGATTCTTGGATCGTACGGTAGTTTTATTCTAATTTTTTGAGGAACCTCCATACTCTTTTCCATAGTGGCTGAATCAATTTACATTCCCATCAACAGTGCTCAAGGATTCCCCTTTTCCCACATCCTTGCTAACACTCGGTATCTCTTCTCCTCATAATGATAACCATTCTAATAGGTATGAAGTGATACCTCGTTGGAGTTTTGATTTGTGTTTCTCTGATAACTAGTGATGTTAAGAATTTTTTCACGTATCTGTTGGCCATTTGGATGTCTTCTCCAGAAAAATATCTGTTTCTCTTTCATTTTTAAATCCTTACAGAAACATGGAAATACTAGGTGTTTCCCAACACTTCTTTCCCAAACTCCATTGTTTTAGTCGATGGAATCATTACTCTAATTGCCCAGCCTTCATCTTTCCTTTTCACACATGAAATTAATTGGTTATCAAATCCTGTCAGCTCTTCTTTTGAAGCAGATCCAGATTTCAACCATTTCTCACCATCTTCTCTGCTAACTCTTTGGTTCAATTTACCATCCACCATACCTGGATTAATGTAACTACCTTTCTCAAATGATCTTACTGCTCCTCATCCCCCCCCCCCCAAATTCTCTTCATGGGCAATCCAAACAATCCTTTAATATGCCCATATATTTCATTCCTCTGTCTTGGGGTGTTTTTCTTATCCAGAGGAAGTTCTTAAGTTCTTTCTCTAGGCATTGTATGGTTCTACAGTTCTACTCCACCACTTTTCTGATTTCTCCTACTGTTCTTCTCCTTGCTTGCTCTCCTTTCCTCATTCTGGCCTCTTTGGTTGTACAAACACACAGGACTGATACACCACCTGTGAACACTTTGTAACCTTGGCTTGGAATGCTCTTTCAGCAAATACTCAGAAAGCCTGCTTCCTTACTTCCTTTGAGGCTCGGTGCGAATGCTACCTATCTAAGATGCACATTTTCTCTCTACCTTGCTTTTTACATATTACAGATGTACTTTTTTTAGATTTTATTTATTTATTCAAGACACACACACACACACACACAGATTAAGAGAGAGAGATTGAGAGAGAGAGAGACAGCAGAGGGAGAAGCAGGCTCCATGCAGGGAGCCCGATGTGGGACTCGATTCAGGGACACCAGGATCACACCCTGGGCTGAAGACAGGCGCCAAACTGCTGAGCCACCCAGAGATCCCCCAGACATTTTTTTTTTTAAGAATTTATTTATTTATTCGTGAGAGACACAGGGAGAGAGGCAGAAACATAGGCAGAGGGAGAAGCAGAGGGAGCCTGATGCGGAACTGAAACCTAGGACCCTGGGATCACTCCTGAGTCAAAGGCAGATACTGAGCCACCCAGGCATCATATATATATATATATATATATATATATTTTATTGTCAGCTTCTTCCCACTAGAGCATAAACTTCATGAGGACTTTGTTTTATTCATGCTTCATCCCCAGTTCGTAGGACAGAGATGGCACAGAAAAAGGATTCTTTTTAAGTGAACAAATATTAAACATCGAAATTTGCCGACCAGATCCATGATGAATCCAATCGCAAACAAACAAAAAATACACAGAAATGTAAAAGGAGTATGGGGGGACATTTGAAAGTGAAATGAGTTCTAAAGAAAAGTGGAGGTCAAAATACTAACATTATAAAAGATACAATTTCAAATAGAAATTATAAAAAAGGTAGAGCATGTAAATTGCAAGGAAGTACAATTCAGTTCTAACATTGTTATCATGAAATGTCATGACTATTTTGCACTAAACATTATCTTGATTCAAATACATATAAAGGTAAAGATGTAGAAGTGAAATAAAAACTGAGATTTCACAAGAAATCTTGAAGAGGAGATATCATGGTTTTCTACTCTCAGTATCTTCTCTTTTGTTTCTTAGCAACTGATTTTCTTGTAAATACAGAATGTTAAGTGGAGATATTCTCAGGCAGAATGATTTAGAGAAAATTCTCCTTGGAATTTTAGAAATTTACAGCTTTTGTGTCATGTTGCCCAACAGTATCCCTGTTGGCCTCTAGTGATAAATGTTGTGTTTGGGGTTAGGAAATGTTTACTTACTTGAGAAATATGGTTTCCGACTCTTCCCCTCGCCCTCTGGCCAGCCACTTTCTATATCTTAATTAATTAATTCATTTTTCCTAGGGGCAACCACAGGTCCAATTTAAGCACAATAGAAAATTCAGTCATTTTCTTTAATTTTTATTCTTCTAAAATGATACAGAAGGAAAATTACATACAGAATTACCTTTCTCGCGCCTTACAATCAGTAAATCACTGAACCTTCTTTCATCATTTGATTTTAGTAGCTGATTTCTCTGATTTTCTTATCAACTCATTATTTCATCCTTTTTTCTCTCGTCCTCACATATAAGTCTCAAACCATTATTGGGCACTGTGTGGCTGGGAAATTGCTTTCTTTTCTCAAGGCTAATTTATAGTCATGTTTTCTTTCAGGAACCATCTTTTTTCTTAATCATCTACAACTAATCTTTACGTTTTTGTTTTATAATTTGGTAGCATTTGATATATTGCTGTAATTATTTTAATAGTAAAACCAAATTATTGCATCACTATTGTCTCAGAAAAGTCCTTATGAGGTGAAATTGAGCTAAAGCCTGTATTATAATAAAGGACTTCAGGGAAAAAGGCTTAGATATGCAATTAACAAGCTTAAACATATAAAGAAAAGCTCTTTAGTTTAAAAGGGGGAATTTGGGAGATTTCATTTTGATTTCCTTTCTGATCCTGTTAAAGGCGACCTTGAGAGATACCTTGTTCATGGCAAATGCCAGTGTTATGTTCTTGACCCAAATTTTGTCACAACAGCCTTGAGTTCAAAGTTCCTTGAAGATTTGAAGGGTTCTTAAAATATGATTTTTCATATTTGCACATAGTACAAAGAGCAACCAGAAGCCTACGTAACTACTTCAATAGAGAACTGTGATCTGTTGCACTACAAAGGGACTAGACCACTAAAGAAACCAAGCCCAATATAATTTGATAAATTTAGCAGTTCTTAATTTTGAATCCAGTGCTAAAGCTCTCAATGTTCCTTAAGCCAATGCTAGCAATTCCTAGGACAGCGAAGATATGCTTTAAATCATTATGCATATTCCTTTCGCCTTTACTAATTTCCTACTTTCTGTATTATTTTGGCTTCTCAACTTGGTTCTCTGCACATCTGTTCCTCTGCAACTTTTCTAATATAAATATCCATATTAGCAATCGATCAGACCTCTTTTCATTGTGTTATTTTATCCTTCTTTAAAGTCAAACTGAATGGCAATGACGTTTTATTTTGTGGGCAAATTGCCTTTGATAAACAAATTACCCAAACCACTCACTGTCCTCGCTCTACACTTCAAACTCCTCTGCACATTAGGATAAATGAGCATCACCACTTGCTGAAAAGGATTCTATCCTGGTGTATTCTATGCCTTAATTCTGAAATTTCCTTCATAGGCAGTTCTCCAGCTGACACATACCTTCTGATCCATCACTGTCCCTCTGCAGCACAGCCACTGCTCTAACAGTAACTCCCACTTTGTCTACTGCATTAACTCCAGGATTGCTACCCAGCTGGTTCTCTGTAGTCAGCAACATCCACGCCATCGCTATCCTTGGAAAGGCAAACAGCCTATAGCTATACTGGCATCTACGCCCCATACCGACTGTGCACTCTCTTCACGTCTCTCCACGGCTGATGCCACAGAACTTACCACACACCTTGTCCTACTGAGCTCACCCTCCACATGTTGGTTGGTCATTGCTTGGTCATTCTCACCTTCATCTGTTATTCATTTCCATAATAATACTCTAGTTGTGAAAGTTTGACAGGTCTCAGGCCTCTCCCTTTTATGGCATTTTCTGTCCCAGAGAGTTTATGCATTCTTACCTCTTCAATGATCACCTCTAAGGATTTGGTTACCAATTCTATAGAATTTATGTCTGATAATAACTAAGAACTCCCCAGGCTAGTACTTGTATGTCTTGTGATTACATGGACAGTATTTTTCACATTTTATAACTCTACATCCCTCAACCACTGCAACACAGGCACATGAACCCACCCACACATTCATATGCATATGATATGAATATTCACACTGAAATTGCAGCCTGCATGCTGTGATTTTCCCTCAAAATCCTAAAAATAAAATTATTCCTTTTACCTTGACCACAGAAATCCCTAAAAACTACTTCTATATTTAACCTGGTCTCTGAGACATTTATCATTGTTGACCATTTACATTCCCTTTTCATAAAATTCTTCTGTCTTTGATTCCACCATCTTTTGATGTTCCTCTGT
This sequence comes from Nyctereutes procyonoides, assembly GCF_905146905.1. Lineage (NCBI taxonomy): Eukaryota > Metazoa > Chordata > Mammalia > Carnivora > Canidae > Nyctereutes > Nyctereutes procyonoides. Next base: position 13,451,355 of record NW_026575117.1, read on the forward strand.
TTCTCTGGATGCTTCTCATCAGTAGGCTTCCAAATATTACAGGTCTCTAGATTTCAGGCACAGGTTTTTCTCAGTCTCTTTGATTTCCTTACTGGTCAGAGACAGGGGGGTAGCAGAGGACAGTGCTGGGGAGCGGGGGGTGGGGGTGGGGGAGATGAGATGTTGCTGCTACCTCACCTGCCATTGGTCTTGCCAGTTTCTAATCCCACCTGTCCAGGTAACTGGAAATCTCTGTGACCATCTTAATTTACTTTAAGTAATTCATTTTCTGCTTTATTCACCTATGAACATTTTCTGTAGTTTGCTTTTGATATAATGATTTGTAATTCCCAACCTATAGGATAGAAAATTGGTTGTAAGGGAGGTTGAGAAACTGGTGTTTAACTAAAATAATTCAATTCTAGCATTCAGGCTCATCAACACATAATCTGTCTTACTCTTTTCCAGAGAAACATAAATAGTGGGAAAGCTTCTTAACTTAAGCTCTTTAATTATTCTATTAATTTTTTCTAAGTAATGCTGATACATTTTGTGTAATCTTTTACATTTTGTACTCATTCTTAGATCACTCATTTCTATCTCAAAGGAGGTGATATCTTCCTCTTCCCAATACTGACAACCCCCTTTGAGATCTGGTTCCTAAACTGTTCTTCTGCTGTAACCATTGGGGTCTAGCAACCAGCTGCTTTTCTTCTGACTTCTTTGTCTTTACATAATTTTTTTTTTCTGTGAGAAATCATTCCTCCATCCCTCCCATTACTGCGAGATATCCACTATCTTCACTACCAAGATTTTGCAAATATGATCTCTTTTCTAGTTGTCATGTTAAATTCTCCAATTCCCAATCATTTACATAGAAATCTGCTCCTCCCTAACACTGCTTAATATAAGTGTTCCAGAAATTCCTAATGACTGCCTGATGGTCAAATCTTAGGGGAGCATGTCATTGTTTATCATACTGATCTTTTTTAAAGCACTGGACATTGCTGATTCTTCTTTAAAACTAGCCTCCCTTTCATTTCATCAAACCAGTCTCTCTGTTTTCCTAAATCTCTGCTAATACTGTAAGTTGATATTTGTGGTTCTTTCATCCCTCTTCTTAGAGTTTATTAGCACTCAGACATAGTGCTCATTTCTCATTTTATTCTCTAGGCTGGTGATTCTCCTATATTAATGTGCATACAAGTCATTGGGAGATGTTCTGTTTTTTCTTTTTCTTTTTTTCTTTTTTATTGGAGTTCAATTTGCCAACATATAGCATAACACCCAGTGCTCATCCCGCCAAGTTCCCCCCTCAGTGCCCGTCACCCAGTCACCTCAACCACCTGCCCACCGCCCTTTCCACTACCCCCTTGTTCGTTTCCCAGAGTTAGGTGTCTCTCATGTTTTGTCACCCTCACTGATATTTTCACTGATTTTCTCTCCTTTCCGCTTTATCTCTGGGAGATCTTCTTAAGCTGCAGTCGTGACCCAGGAGGTCAGAGTGGGGTCCAAGATCCTGATTCTGTGTTAAGTTCCTGGAAGAACCACACTCTGAGTAATAAAATAAGAGGCATTTTATCTCTGTACTCATTCTCATCTCTGTATATTCTGAAAACTACCAGGCCTATCTGTATCCTGGGTTTTTTTTTTTTTTTTCCTGAGTACTATACCCTGTCTGACTTTTCAAATCAGATGTCTTTCTGGTGTTTATCCATATGAGAAATAATTTACACTGCAACCATTATCATTCACATAATTGTTCTCTGTATTTTCTATATTACTTCAAAAACATTGCTTAATCCTAAAATAATTTTATAGGGATTATGGTAAGAATATTACTTAATGTTATATTTATGTATTCCTATATTTTCTGTTCGAATGAAGTAAAACTTCGAACAGTGTTATGTCATTCTGAGAAAGCCATATCATAAAATAAGCAGTATAATTCCAATCAGTATTAATTTAAATTTCCATTATACAATTTTGGATGCAACCAAATATATTAGTCTAAAATAAATCTTTAGTTTCTAAAGTTCAGGTATATTTTTTTGTCACTTCCTATTGAATTGTACTAAGTACAGGAAATAGAGATTTTGTCAGCAATCTAAAAATATATTCCTGAGAAAACTGCTTAGAGAGTCATACCAAATATAAATATACTTGAAACAAAAACTAAATGGTAAGTAGGTGTTTAGGTTTTAAAAATGGGATCTGTAAAGAAGTTTATTAGGATGACACGTTGTTTACACTTTAGGCATTTGATATTTATTTCTAGCCTCTTTACTTAGGATAAGATCAGGATAAATGAAGCAAGAAGGCCACAGTTATTGATGGTCCATTGAGTACACATGTTTACAGGGAATTTCCTTTTTCAAAGCCTCCTCATAAATCAATATCGAAGTTTATTTTATTATCCCTAAGTAAACTTTATTTTAGCTAGCTGATAATCATTCATTACTGAGCTATTTTAGCTGGTCAAGTTGACACAAAATATACTCTGCTCTTTGGTTCAAATGAACATTAATAGCTGCACAACATTCTTTGTATGAAAAAGAACTGTAAATATCCATATGCATTAGTGTGGTTCAAATGAACCATTCTTTGATGTGTCTTCAGAAATAAAGCTAAGTCTAGATGATTCTCAGCTGTTCATCAGAAAAATATCCTAAATCCTGCTTCCAGATACTTTATTGAAATTGCTGGTTTCTCTTGTCCTTTCAGGCTTTATTTGCATGGAAGGAGTAATAGACTTGAGTCACTTTCCTCCAGTTTCCATGACCTGAGATGTATAATTTATCCAAACTTATAGAAACCTCTTCCCTATGTAAATACTTAAAAACAGTCTATATGGTAATGTTATAGATAACAAACAAATAAGAAGATTGGAGAGAAGAAATGATTGAATGATAAGCACAATTGGAAAGTTGAATCAATATGACTGATATTTGCTTTCTGTAATATTCTGGTCAGATCCTATAACAGTTCTCTCAATTTTCTTTCTTCTTTTAAATATACCAGTGCTTCTTTATGTTGACAAGTTGTGCTACTTGAATGCTTAACATCCTGTACCTCTCTGCCAAGCTTGCTTACTCATTCATTTCTTTATTTCACAGTTTATTGTGTGCCTATGATATTTCAGACACTTTTGAGATGCCACAAGAGAAAAAAGGTCTCTAATTTCATCACTCTTAAATTCTAGCTAGGGAAAGTGGGTATTTAGCAGATAAGCAAAGGAAATTATAATCCTGGTTAATGAAAATTTCTCTAAGGGATATAAAATATAATATGGGGAGGGCAATGGTATGGCAATTTCAGTGGTCAAAAATCTGTGAGAGATGACATTATCACTGAGTCCAACATTTGAAGATCAAGGGAAATGATATTTCGTGCAGAGGGAACATCAGTGCAAAGGCTCTGAGGCTGAATCTGAGCCCACATGTTCAATGAGTGACTAGAGCCTCATTAACAAAAGGAAACTCTGTGATACATGAATTAATATAGTTAGGAAGAGGCTTGTTAGACTTTGTTAGCCATTATAAGAAATTGGGTTTTATTCTAACTACAATGAAAAAAAAAACATTAAAAGAACTTAAACTGAAGGTGGTGTAATCTGATTTATATTTGGAAGATATCTCTGGCTATCAGCTAGGATACTATTGCCACAGTCCAGGTGAGTAATGAGCATGCCTCATGCCAAATTTGTCACAATGGTGATGTTGAGAAATTATTAGATGGAGGATGTATGCCCATGGTAAAGTTTACTAGGACTTGCTGACTTATTGAATGTACAGTATGAAGATGAAAGACATAACGATGCCTACTTGGCTGAGCAACTGCTTGGTAGTGTTACCATTAATTGAGGTAGAGAAGACAAGGAAGAAAAGAATGGTAGGAAGAAGAGTTTGAATGAAAACCCACATTTCAATTTGAGACCTGTTGAATATTACTATAGTTGTGTATGATCTTACCCATGCTAAATGCCACTTTTAATCAAATAATCACTTATTTTACTTGTAACAGGTTTCCCCTTTGAAAGTGCCCACTTCTTACTTAGGCTTTATAGATCCAACTACAGCAGAATGCAAAGAGTTTATTCTTTATACAGCTCGCATCAAAATTTCCTTTAGGGAAGGAGTCAGTTTATCAAGCAAGTAGCTTAATGAGCTCAGTTAAGGAGATGAGATAAGGCATTCCCACAGAGTATGATGGTTGGTTGGTGTCAAACCTGGATAGTTCTGCTGAGGATAAAAGAGGTTGTTTTCCCAGAAGAAACAACAGAGGAATGGGAGGAGAAAAGGCTGGAGCAAGTGAAAGATACTGTTGAAGACCACTTGCCCTACCATGTCACCCTGTCATGTTCTCTTTAATCTTAACTAAAGCAATAACAGTAATAGCACCTTAGCTTTTTTGATATGTGTATATGCATAAATGATTAAGAGGCTGACAAGGCTGTAGGAGCATGAGTCACAGGTAAGCTGGAAATTAAGGATTGGTCATCTCTATACTCTGGTGTAGCCTTATGTAAGAAGTTAAATGTGATCTTAAAGTGAATCATGTCAAAAGGCTAGGAAGGTACCATGAGAAAGATTCAAAGGAGTTTTGAATTTTAAGTAATGTAATAAAAAATGCTAGAAGGACAGGTAAACAAAACAACAAAGTTATAAATTGGCAAAATGAATAAGGTGTAACCTGGGATGGGGAGCTCAGATCCACAGATGAGTGCCCTGCTTTTGTACTATTACATTTTGGAGATCTCGAGCTCCATGTATCTTGTTCCTGGAAGGTCTTCTAGTCTTCTGTTTGAATGTACATTTATGCAGAAGATTTGGATCAGGACAACATGGACAACATACTTGGCTGCCCAAATCCTTCTTTGGGTCCTCAATATGAAAACAAGACATTATCTCACATGGTGTTTTGTTATCTTAAAAAAAAAAAAAAAGGAGGGGGGTATAAAGTAGGAAATGGCCTTTATCTCTATTAAAAGTTTTCAAATCGCTTTACAGAAAAGAGAAAGGAACAGGAGAAGAAAATCCTTTTGTTAGCTAGGCAGAGAGATAGAGAACTTTAAGTTTGTTTTGCTTTTCCTTTTTTTCTATCAGTATTTGTTTCATATAAAACATCTGCTCACTGCTCACATCAAACATTTGGATGATCCATATAGCCTCTTGCAATGTGTCTTTCTTTCAAATGGATGGTGATGGTGGGTGGGGTAAGGAGGAGAGTTCTGTTAAACTAGTCCTATGAGTGTGTGCACTGTAATCTCCAGATCTTTCAGGCCTTCCACTGCGGTTCTCCCTGGCATTAAAGGTTCCCCGGGTGGTCTAACCGATGATTCCTGACACAAAAATTCAAACCGTAGGGTGATAAATTACTGTATAAAACAGATTTCAAATCCAGCAATGTGAAGATGAGTTTTAAAATAATAAACTGAGTCAGATTTTTTCAGCCATTTTTAAAATTTACCATAAGTACTTAAAAGTGAAGTAAATCATTGAAATAGATGTAAAGTACTCTATACTTAAAATGAAATATGAAGATAATATCATTTGAGGAAGAACAATTGTATGTAAACAGCTATAATTATGAATATTGGTAAAGGAAAAAAAATAGAAGAAACTATGTTATCTAGGCCCTCAAACCACAAAGGCAACATTTTGAAATGTAAGAAAAAAAGAAAGCATACCTTACTTAATCTGAAAGATATTTTCTAAGCTATGAAAACAAAATGTGTCTTTACTTTGCTATAGAAAAGAGATGACTCTTTTGATTTTAGATTCACAGTTAAAACCCTGAAAATAAACCTACATTTCGAGAAGCTTTAAAAATAATATCCATAACTGGTTATAAATCCAAGTGACATTTTAATAATGCTTACAGTCAGAGTCTTTGGGTTCCATTTCCCCCTTTGCCAGTTAAAAGGTATGAGACTTGGGGCTAAATATTCAAACTCTCTGGACCTTTGTGTCTACAGCAGTAAAATAAGGAAATTAATAATATCTGCATGAACTGATCCTCACCATCAGATTTTGGAAATAAGCTTTTCACGTGTTGATGGAGACATGGATAAATAATTTACAGGTGTAAATGGTACATCACATCGACAATACCCAGAACACAATGACATCTTGCTTACTCTTGACAGCACCATCATTGACTGAGTTGAAATTGGAGAGATTTGGGGGATCAAGTGATTATAGCTCTTGCTTGTTATGGTGACCATTGTGACTACTGTGTCCTGGACTAACTTCTTCTGACTTCTCTAGAAGATTTTCTAGAAAGGAAAAGTCAAACTAACAATTTTGAATCTCCAAAAATGCCTCGGTAGAGAATCCAAAGACTGTATGGAATTTCTTAAAAACAAAACAAAACAAAAACAAACAAACAAAAAAACCCCCTTATCTTCTATAATCTTGGCTGACATTGGCCCCAAGTCCAGACTATTAATGTTGTAGACTTGCGACACCAAATATCACTTGCCTCAAGCCTCACCTATATACTGAGGGGAAACGTTAGAAAACCCTAAGATGTAGAATGAAGATACTTGAGCCACAACAATAAGGTCTGAGATTTTGAACTTCTACAAGATCTGAAATGATCTTATTTGTTAGAAGACATCTTTCTTTCTTCTTTCTGATGGAATCAGACCATATTTGATCAAACTCAGCCAGGCATTATTCAAAATGAATAACTCTTATTTCCAGGTTCATAGAAAGAGTTGGATCACATAATTTCCTAGATGGAGTAGTGTGAGGTCTTCCACAAAATTAGAGAATTATAGCCAAAAGAAATTGGAAGATCTTGCCAATTTTTATTGGCAAATATGCAAAATGGATTCTAATGCTATTAGACAGAAATATAAGATTGAACCATTAGTGTTAAATTCACTCACCAAGAAAGAAAGACTGAATATGTTGGCCCAAGTTCCTGGGAGTGGCATTGAAAGTTGGATTCAGTGGTAGCATACTATATAGGAAAGGTTTTGGAAGCACAGGACAATGGGAATTTTGGAACAGATTGAGAATGTACAAACTCTCAGGTATTCCTTAACCACCTTTCCCAGAAAGAGTCCAAAGGACTATTAATGCATAAGAAATACACTGGTGAGGGTGGCTCAGGGGTTGAGCATCTGCTTGCCTGCTTGGGCGTGATGCCAGGCCCAGGGATGGAGTCCCAAGTGGGGCTCCCTGTGAGGAGCCTCTCTCTCTCCTCTCTCTCTCTCTCTGTCCTTCATGAATAAATAGATAAAAATCTTAAAAAAAGAAAGAACAGTGGAACTCAGAAGTGGTGGTGTCCAAGCAGAGCATAGACCTTTCGGATACAAGGTGGTTGAATTCACCATAATAAACCACAGGAAAGAAGTGCTAATCAGAGTATTCTGGTCCATGGCATCTGGTGGTGGCAAATTGATCATGGTGTGTTTAAAAATAAAATAGGCACACGCTAAGCTACTGCTTGATCTATGTGAGTTATAAAATTCTAGGTCAGATAGGAGGGACATGATTCGAGTAACAATAAGTGGGACTTACTGCCTCTTAGCCAGGAGATTGACAGGGAGGCCAGGTCCTATTAAGAAATGTTCCTGAAACGTAGCCACAAGTAAATCTTCCTCCTAAGACTTTAGCAGAGGGACTTGAAACCATTTACCAGGGTACTGTACATGAGGGAAACAGAATTGTCCAAAAGTTTGGGGAGTTATTAAATACTAGCACTGACATGACAAAAATACCACCGTAGTGCACAGGTAAAGTAGGGCCTATGAAAGTCAGTGATAAACGGGGTCTTGGCTCACACCAATCTCCGTGGGGCCAGGCAGACTTAGATTCATTGTGTCTATTTCCCAAGGCCAGAGTTTATAGTGGGACTATATTTTACTATTGTGTATTTTAAAATTTATCTTCAAAATTCTTTCATTTTTATTGTATAATTTGAGACTATGTTGCTAAGTACATTGATGTTTTTTGGGGTAAGAGCTATAACTTTAGGAAGTGGGAAAAAAGCTTCTGGAGTTCCACCTTGATGCCCCCATCAAAATAGTACTTCCTATGTGTGCTCCGACTCGACATTCCTAGAGGAATTGCAGAGAATAGTGCCACTGTCAAAGAGCTGTAGGACGAAGGGTCTTGACCCCTACCTTATTTCAATTAACATGTCTGTTTGAGCAAACACTGCCATAGTCTGGGATCAAATAATTCTGCTGTTAATTGCTTAATAATCAGAAGGGAGAGGAAAAGAAGCCAGTGTGCCTTTATTCTTTAATCACTCAGACAGGGTGCACTACTCTTTATAGGCTTCATTTGTACTTTGAGGACACCCCATGGCTTCCATCTTTGACAACTCACTTTTGTGCATATTTTGAGGTCTGCTTCTTTCTTTGTCACTCAGATCCTGTCTCCTTTTCTTTTTAAGTTTCCTCAACTGTTGGAGTTTAATAACATGACTTCCTCTTATTTTCTACCTCCATTATGGATTTATTAATTATCAGTCCATTTTAAGTATTTGCAATAGAAAAGTAAGGTGGGGGAAAAAAGAAAAGTAAGGTGGGAACAAAAGCTCTGTATACATCTGATTAGGAAGTTTTTCCCTCATTTTTTCTTTAGCTAATATATATGTTAATATACTAACTTATGCTGTATATGCATTGCATTATGAGAATGTTGTTTTTTTTTAATTTTTTTTATTTATTTATGATAGTCACAGAGAGATAGAGAGAGAGAGGCAGAGACATAGGCAGAGGGAGAAGCAGGTTCCATGCACCGGGAGCCTGACGTGGGATTCGATCCCGGGTCTCCAGGATCGCGCCCTGGGCCAAAGGCAAGCGCCAAACTGCTGTGCCACCCAGGGATCCCCTATGAGAATGTTTTATACCATTAATTTTCAATCGTAGAATAGCAAATATTTAAATAGACAAACCAAATAGTATCTGACCATAATGTTGTCATTAGAAATTTAAATTGTTTTTAAATCTTTACCGTTTTACATGGTTCTAAAATGAGTATTTTTCTCCAAAACAATCTCTCATATTTATGATTAGTATTTTAGGAGGGAAATCACCTTAACAAAGTATCTGTATCTTTTAAGAGTTGCACATTGCCCAATTGATTTCCAGAAAGTGTGAACCTGAATATCTGACTAGCAGGTCGTATATGCAAATATCCATCACATTTCTCCCTTGCTAGCACTTGGTAATATGCTTAAAAAAAAAAAAAAGCTTGATAGATTTTTTTTAAGATACATTTTTTACTCTTCTCATGAGTTTTTAGTGAGCAATTATTAATATGCCAGATCATGTTCAGGTGTCTGGGATATGATGGTGAACAAGGTAGACAATGTCTATTCCTGATCCTTCATGGAGTGTATCTTTAAGTGAGGAAGGGGAGCGGTGAGTAACAGTGAATAGAATAAGTAAATGAATGATATAACTTAGAAATGATACTATGGTAGAAAGATAAAGGGGAGAAGGGAGTGGCAGTGCAGTTGTCATCATGGCTACTCATATATTTGTTACTTTTAAATTTCTGACTAATTCTAGAGGCCTATGGTTGCCTCAGGCTGTTTAACCAGTCCTGCTTGAATATGTTTTGAGTCAAAATGACCTGTGTCACTTCTGAGCTAGAGCATTTAATAGTCAGTGAAAGCCACAGCAGACCTGTTTTTCTTATGCCATGGTTGGTGAAGTTATACAGGTTTTGTGCTACCTTAGGTCTGGTCTGAAGGTACAGAGGGTGCTAAGCAGAGCCCTCCCTTGACCCAGGAATGCCATTTAGCAAGAACAAGAAATTAATCATGGTTTCAAGCTTCTGGAATTTTAGGGTTGTTTTAACATAAAAGCAGTATATTTTGCTGCTTTAAAATTCCATTGATTGATTATCACTGAAGATAAACATTTGTTAATGGTTATGAACCTGTGTTTTCCCCTTCCAAGAACTGTCTGCTCACAGCCTTTACTAATTACTTTTTCTAATGGGCATTTTGTTGATATAAGAGCAGCTAGAGATCAAAGATTTCAACTCTTCAAAATATGTTCAAAGTAATTTTTAAGTTGATTACTTTTCTGTTAATTTTATTTGACATAATTTTATAATTGATATTTTATATTACTGAGAATATTTCTTAGCAATTCCCAATCGACTCTTGAGTATATTTGAGGTGTCTAACACATACAGATCTGAAATCTAAGGTAAGACACCAACAAAGAAATTAAAATAACTAGAAGCTTGTGAAAAGAAACCGTGACATGAAGGCCTCAGCTCTCATAAGAAAAAAAAAAAAAAAAAAAAAAAAAAAAAAGAAGACTCATTTATTGAAATGGGTTAATTGGAAATTACTCAACATGAGCTCAGAGCCTCAAAGGATTTTCTCTGTCACTGGTAAAAGCCAAGATATTGTCTTTTTCCAAATGCTATTGCCCCTGAGATAAACCTGCTTACCATCAGCAGCTTGGCTAAACACGGTTTTCTTATGTGGCATTGATTTATACAGTTTTTAGGGGATAATGCCCTGCTCTCTCCTGTTGTTCTTAGATTTTGAGGGAGGAAATATAATAAGCTTGGGTATCTTTCTTGCATTTGTCAAATTTTGTCGATAAAAAGAGAAAAAAGAAAGGAAATATATTCATTGAGATTAACATGTTCTAAATCAGTATTAACTTGTCAGTGGGGAAATAAGCCAAAAGTAATAACTGAAAACTTAACTATAACCACACTACAAGTATGAGCAAGGGAACATATAATGGAGTAGATGGGGATAGGTAATACTGAGGTGCAATAACTTTTTTTCCTTATTTTAACTTTCTGCTTTGTTTATTTTTGTTTTCACAAGGTGATCAGTCAATTGGATACATTTTCTAGTATTTGTTAATTGCTAAAATACTTAAGCATATTATCTCATTGTTCTTTGGCCCTTTGACAGGGTTATTCATTATTGCTTCACACTATGTTGTTCTTAGTTTGCATTCAGAAAGGAAAATGGAATTATCAAGCACATCAGCTTTCTAGGGAAGCGTAGACTGTATCTGTGGTGTGCATGGGCACACATACATGTTTCTTTATCATAGTCTATCAAGTGTAAGTACTTAACATAATAGGAGCTCAATACAGAGTTATCAAATTAATAAGAAACTATGCATAGTGTAAAATTTAATTTTGAGAATTTTTACTAAAAATTGGAATGTCTCCAATGTATTTTGTTGTATCATCATTAATCTCCTTGAATAAACAAAAAAAATGAAAATAAAATCAGTGAAACAAATTTAATTCACTAGTAGTTATTGAAGAACATTTGTGCGTAAGATACTATTCTATGCAGATTATAATTACGCAGACACATATACCCAGACATACTATATCTCTAATAACAAAGAGATTAGGAAATCTCTGAATGCAATAGCAACGTTTCATTCAGTACTATATTTTCGGTGCCTAGATCAGAATTCCTTGCTAGGTAGTAGTGCTTGCCTACTTTTATGGGAAAAAATGAATGAATATGAAAATTAAAATGAGGAATTATCCTATTCATATTGTGCAACGTGTGTGCATGTATGTGTGTGTGTGTGTGAGAGAGAGAGAGACAGAGAGAGAGAGAGAGAATGAGGGAAAGAATGAAATACATTGTTAGGGGTATAGTTTCCTCCAGTGACATGAATTATACTTCCTTGTCAAAATAACTAAAGCCTGACTTTCCCCTTCCTGAAGGAAGGAGAGAAACTTAGACACATTCTTTCCTTTAATTCTTTCTTGGATATATTTGTTGGGATAGGTTATGGAGATGTTCATAAAAAGCACATTTGAATCTGATAGCCAGCAGTAGATAGGTGTTCAAATAATATTTCCAGTGAAAGAAGAGAATCCTTTTTAAGAAAGACACATCTGCAAATTCTCCCTCCAGTTTCATATTTTCATCCAATTTGGGTTAACATAGTTCATGCCATTCATTTTCAATAACAAGATGTATATGGAAAAAATAAAAGATTTATGGGTTAAAGAATCTGTACTGTCAGCTCTTTTCTTCATATAGTTTCTCTTACTTCTCTTTACCTTACTTTTTCTCTCCTGCTTCTAGTCATTATGAATTTTGCTTGTCTATCCATCTGTTTTATTTGCTGAGAAAAAAGAGAAACCATGGACCTATAAACTCTCTAAAAATATGCATATGTTTTATATTTTATAAAAACCAACACCTACAACTTAAAAAAATCATAATGGCTTCCAGAGCATGACATGGAACGTCAGCAAAGAAATTTAAAAATAATTTCAGTTTTTTCACCTAATGTCTGCTAGACTAGTCCAATCTGTTCTATTTATCATCTACATAACTTCTTTAATAGGAAAAAACTAAATCCTACTTAAAGAGATTTATGCACTTAGCTGTGTAGATGATATAATACAATGGTGGGTGCCCAAAGAGCTTATCAGGAAAATGTTCCTTTAAATTGTTGGAAACTCCTTTATTCCCAATTTCCATATTATGCCTTTAAAACTAAACCCTTTATTCTTCAAAATAAACCATGGGGTTTAACTTTGAGGTCTTCATTCACATGATTCAATCAATGAAAGGATTGCCTACAATTACATTTGGAACCTCGTGACTTTGCTGCACATCTTTTCTGCAGTGTATGGCTTTGGCTTCCTGTCTTCTATTGTTTGCTAACAGCCAATGATTTTTCTACATTCACACTAAAGTACTTACATTCCTGTTATGTTGACTTAAGTCATATTGTTCAGGTTAATTCCAATTAAAAGCAAATGACAACAAATCAAAGATAGAAAAAAGGAGGAAGAAGAAGAGAGGGAGAGAAGAGAAGGAGTAGGGGAGGAGAAAGAGGAAGAATAAATGCTTGGAACTATCTATATCAGTGAGTTTTCTTAGCTTCAAAATTGTAGTCACCTGTAAAGGTTTGATATAAGTGCAATCTAACATTGTGTTGGCTTTCAAACTGCACCCCACAAGAAGCAGGCATTCTCAGATATTCACATTGGATGAGATATTCTGAATATTTTATTATAAAACTTTTCAAATTAAGCAGAATTCTAATTATAGTGGAAGCAAGAAGCACTTGGTATTACTTTTCTTGAATTGAGAAGATTTTATAGGAAAGGAATTAAATCTTTACAATTAATAAGAAAAATAAGCATATGACAACTCTGAGGTTAGATTTCTATTATTATATATTTTAGAAAGAAAACTATGAGAAGTATTTAATGATCCTTTCAGTCTTAACTTTTCCTACTGATACATTTCCAAAATGTCTGCTATCTTGATTGATATATGTGACCTCGCCATCTAAGCAGCCAATTAGAAGGGGTACTTCTGGTATGGCCGTTAGAAGTCTATAGACTCTATACTAAAATGGCATTTAGGTTACCCATTAAAAAGAGCTTTAAAAGGCAAAAAAATGTTTCCAGTAAATCTCTCTTAAGCTCCTCTACAGGCAGCTTTCTAACCTGGATCTTTTGGCCCAGAGTAGGGATGAAATTCTTTAGTTCTTTCAACCTTTAGGACTGCTTGTCAATCAGGATATAATATTCCTAAGTTTAAAACACAAAATCCACATTTTGGATTTGTGAAAAGGGTGGTTTAATCCTATTTCAAAGAACACAGTACAAATTAAATAGTGGGGAATCAATTCAACTGCAAGACTATGACTTCTTAAAAACATAAACAGGAGAGAGTTCTTTGAAATTTCAAGTATCTTCATTCTAATATTCAGAAGTGGCTAATGAGATAGCTTACATTAGCTGTATATTAAATAGTTTAAGATACTAACAGTGTCATTCCTGAGACAAATAGAAAAATGTGCAGCTCTGCATTCACTTACTCAACTATCTCCTCATGGTTTGAACCAAGTGGTGAACAATAAAGCCTTACAATGAAAAAAAACACTCACTATATATGAACCCTATGGTTTCCCCATCAGTTTGCATTTCATTGTCAACTCTTATAAATCTACCTGGTGGCAGGCCTGGGGAATCACAGAAGATGCAATGGCTCTGGGGCCAGGATGAAAGGAAAGGACTATTCTTACTGCCCAATAATGCAAACTCAGAAAACTACAAGAGGCTATATTTAAAATTTTGATATTTTGTTCCTCAGGAATTTTCTTGCATTATTTTGGTTTTTTAAAATATGGTAGGTGTTATTTATCTCCATTACCAAGTTTTCTGGCAAAAATATCCCTAATGTTGTTCTTGAGGTGCATGCCTCATTCATGTCACTGCAATGAATGTTAAAATGCAAGCAAAATTTGTACCACTGGAAGAGTCAAAAGAATTAGATCAAACAGAGGAGATATCAAGCAACAAGAGAAAATATTTGGTGGCCAATGCTCATATCACTATTGTTGGTACAACAAGGCCATCTTCTCACTGGTGGTTTAATCAGGAGAAATTCTAAAATGCTTGAGCAGAGGGAGGTCAAGGACTGCCATCAATTTGTTAATCAATCCAAAAAGTCCTGAATTTCTACTTTGAGTTTTTTGTAGCTGAAGGGAACTTGGCTATAAAGAAACATGTCTCTACCCTGAGATCCTACACTTAAATATTTTCTAAAGTTAACTGACTGATGAGAATTCTTAATCTCATTCTCTATGGATCCCCATGATAAAGGATTCAATTTAATCTTGCCTTAAGGACAGAGGCTGTTTGTTTAACTCTCTTGTCTCAAGTGGTAGAAATTAAAGCTTTAATCTCGATGCAGAACCAAATTAGCAGGGACATATCCCCAAATTCTGTCACTTACTCACACAGATAGTTCCCTCAGCTGCAGTCACTTGTCCTCTGAGTCATCTCACCACCCCCTCTGGTATTGTGTATTCAAATCAACCTGCAAAGGGACAAAGGGGATGCTGCTCTCTTCTCCTCTGATAATGGATAATTGAGCTCAATATTATTTTATCACCAGCCCCTGTGATTCCCAAATAATCTTAACAGGTTGCACTGTATAAAATCGAGCTAGGGAATGATTCTTTTGAAAATTAGCATGTTCAATCAAAATCCAGCCGGCTTGCCTTTTCAAAGCATCTGTTGTCATTTCAAATTCATGAACCACTTTAGCACTGTCTGTGACATCAATTGGCTTTTGAGCGATCAGTTCCTAGTATGTAGCAATATGTGTTCTGCTGAATGTTAGTGAAAGACAATATCGGCCTTTGATGGCTTATCAAAGTGTTTTGATTTAGCTACTTTTCAGAATCATTTTTGTGGTTTGCTTTGGGGTTTCAGCCTTGGAAGATTCATTCATCTGAAAGAAATGGGGAAATCCAGGTAGGCAGATCTCAGCATTGTGGCTTTTGTTCTGTCCCACAAAGAGCAGTTTTTTCCCTTAAGAGTTAAGGAGACAATGTCTCAGGGGGTAGTACTCATGTACCTTCCTTAAAAGATCCAAGCTCTACGGTTACAATTCAGGAATAAAAATTCATGATCTGCAAGTAATCAGGAAATTAAAAATTAAGAACTTAAATTATGTAAACAGTGTCTTTTTCAACAACTTATTCTATGAAAATTTTTACCTAGGAAGGGGGCACCTCCCTAAGGTAGATTAGTGCTTCTCAAACAGAAGACTGCTACAAACACCAGATCTGCTTGTTAAAAATGCAAATTTTCCAGCCTCACCCCCCAAAGACTTTGATTCTAAATTTGTAGGCTTGCAGTCAGCCTTGAAACATAACATTTCATGTGATTATGATGAAATTAGAACAAGGATCGCAATCGGAAGAAAAATTATATTCATTGTAAAGTATGTAATCACACTGGACACATAGAACTCAGCAACTATTAGTTCCTTTTCTTTTTTTTCTTTAATCAATGTCCCCGTTTTGTCACCTTTAAGGCAGCATACTAAAATTAATAGCCCCCAAATTCTAATTTGCAATTATTCATTAAAGTCAGTATTTTTTCCACAGGGGGGAAAAAATTATTTCTAAAGACTAAGTTTGAGTGGACTTTTTCTTGTGGTAATATTTCGCCATACAGTCCTCCAGTTTATAATGAATGTCAAGGGGAAAATAAAATGCAAGTATTACAAAAAACCATTTCCAGCAACTCTCTTTCTAGAATGTGTCTATTCCCTAGAGTAAGCAACACCTATAGTAGAAAATCAATTTCTATTCTCACAAAGATAACTATAAATTGGTAGATGCTCATAAAACCTTAGCCTGAAATAAATGAAGCCTTAAAGAAACCAAGTTATGGTTGAAGATGGATTTAGTTAATTAAAAAAAAAATGTTTAGAAAACATACTACTTCTGCATTTTCTCCGATCATGCTCTATCCAATTAATATGCCCCCTGCCTTGTTATGTAGTTAAAAAGGGGAATTGCTGATTAAAAGGAGAAGACAATATAATTTGAAATACATACGCAAGCTACGTTTTATCTTGGATTCAAAGTAGAGGTAAACAACACACAGTGCTAAAGTATATAAGGTTGATATGTCTTCCACTCTTTTACAATAAGTGATGAAGCATTTTCTCTATGTTAAGAAACTATGCTTTTTTTATATATATGTACTTAAATGATCCTATATGACCTATATATGATTGTGCATTGTGTTGATACTGTTATCTATTTTTATGTATTGTTATGTAGTTCAATCAAGAGATTTTTCTCTGCCTGAAATTGATCCTTGTTATATTTACTGCCAACTAAATGACCCCTCCTACTTGCCTTGTGGATGATTTCCATTTACTTTGCTGTATCTTTATAATGTGTTGCTGACCAAGTAAATATGTGACATACTTTAAAATGTCTACAGATACTCAGTCCTACACAGGATCTATAATTTTAAAGTCTTGCGCCTAACAAGGGAGCCCATATTATGTGTGCAGTTCAGGTATGTATGCTTTAAAAACAGATGGTCACTTCAAATTGTGTGATTTCAGAATCGCAGGGAGGCAAGCACTTACGCAAAAAAGGGATTCCACCTGCGATTTGCTTGTTGAAATCTCACCCAATACATATTCATTACTTTGGGACCTTCCCTTGCATTTTCCCCCCATTTGTTAAGGGCAAAATACAAATACCACTAGAAATAACAGCTCTATGACATTATATGATATTAGAAATGTTATAACTCACACAGCCTGAGTTAGGTATTTAGAGTCTTCTTTTTTCCCTGAGAGCAATTTTCCATTGGCAAGAAGTTGAAAAATCACTTGAAATTGACATCTTTCATGAACTTACGTGTGTGTGCATGCGTGCATGAGTGTGGAAGAAGTAGTTTGGAGAAGGATCTGCCAAAAAGAATGGGTAGTCTAGAGAGTATTACAATCCTGCTACATTTTATTACTTAATAATTTAGTGTAGGGATTGCCCATGTATTATGTGCACTTTTAGGTTATTATGAAACTGTCATGTAGAAGCATCCTATCTAAAAATCATAATAATGTTTGCCAACTGACTTGGTTAACACCTGTCACTGACCTGTAGTGCAGAGAAATGATTTTAATAAAATACTCTCACAGGCATAAAAGCGTGTTGTCTTTGTCCAGTGAGGGATAGTGGTATTTCATTTGGCCGACAAAGCACACTCGTTTCCATTCAGGACACGGTGTTGCCAAATCAGTAATTGGGTGTGCTCACGAGTCACAAGCTGTTTCTGCCATCACTTGGGAATTTAAATTCCAAACATAGAACTTAAAATGAATTTTCAGTAGAGTTAACCATTTCTTATAATTTTATTTCATTTCAGCACAGTTGCCAAGTACACATTTTCTTTCATTATTCCAATAAAGTATACATATGTAT